>NC_080682.1:39618324-40284713 GCF_030445035.2 Dasypus novemcinctus
ATTCTATTCCCTCTCTGTTAAGTGACTCTTTATTCATCTCTTAACTTTAATTAATCTTTCAAGACTGAACTCAGATATCATTTCTTCTAGGTTTTAAAACTTCACTAGCCGTCTGGAAGGGCCAAAATAATTTTACAGAATTTAAAATAAAGATGTCTACCAGTGCTCATTATAATTTTAAAATTTAACAATGCAATACCTTTTATGTGAGGACAATGTATTTAATAAATTACAAATTACATTATTTTAAAATAAAATAGGGAGAATTGTGGGAAGATGATAACAAACTAACAGTCAGAGCTCAATGCTCTCACAAAAACAGTGGAGAAAGAGTCGAAAGTTGTCTGAGGGACCTCTTTTGGAGGTTGCAGATCAGGTCAGTGCTACATAACTCATAGCAGGATGAGGGGTAGAGGCATAAAGAAGCCAAAATGACAAGTGTGAGTTACCAAGACTCTATGGTAGTTGGGAAGGGCTCCCCTTCCCCACCCCAAGATGTTAAGCTGGGGTCAAACACCTGTCTCACTGCAGTCAACTGAGAGGGAAACTGATTTCTTCCTCCCTGTCAGCTGTTTCATGGGTAAAGGGAGGAGAAATTAGGAGGCTTTTCTTCAGTGAATTTGTCTAGCAAAGCTTGCTTTGAATCTCCATTCTGGAAATTCAACACAGGAGCACAGGAAAGCCCAGACGGAAACACACCTCCCTTGAAGGTGCACTGGTGGGTGCCATTTGCTGTCTGGTCTGAAAATTGCATGGGAAAAAACTTTATGGTACTCTGTATCCTACCCTGGGTAGAAATCTGCACCCCATTAGTGAGTCCCTGTCCTGATTTTGATAACTTAAGCCAGGCAATTTTAAAGACTAAGAATAAATTAAACCAAATATTAAAGAAGAGCTGTTTAAAACCAACCAATCAACCATAGAGAAGTTAGAAAGTTATAAATTGGTGCTCAGAATACATTCACCAATTCAGATGCCTAGACATCAGCAAAAAATTACAAGCCATACTAGGAAACAGGAGGAGATGCCTTATGGAAGATATAAGTATCTATATCGAAGAAGGACAATGCAGCCCAAACAGGAAAAAATCCAAATAGACCTACCCTGAGATACCTACTATTCACAGTGGCATATATCAGAGTTAAAGAGAGTATTCTGAAAGAAGCAAGAGAAAAACAAGCCATCATATACAGGGGAAATCAATAAGATTAAGCACTGACCTCTCAACAGAAACCTTGGAGGTGAGAAGAATGTGGTATGATGTATTTAAGGTACTGAAAGAGAAAAGCTGCTAGCCAAGAATTCTGTATTTGGCAAAACTGTCCTTCCAAAAGGAGGGTGAGTTCAAAATCTTCCCAGACCAACAAAAACTGATAGAATATGTTACCAAAAGACCAGAATTACAAGAGATAATAAAGAGAGTAGTGAAGCCTAAAAAGAAAAAGAAAAAAAAAAAACTTTGGCAAGATATTTGGAGACTAGTTTAGTAAAGAAGATTATTAGGAAGAGTAAACTAAAGGACAAGAAGACAGACAGTAAGGAGCAGATATGACTCAATCAGTCGAAAGTTTGCTTCCCAGATGAGAGGTCCCACATTCCGTTCCCAGTGCCTCCTGAAAAAACAAAAACAAATAGCAAGCAAAACAAACAAAAATACCAACTCATGGAACCAATGTGGATTCGTGGCTTCCTCACAAATGATGTACCAGTTTCAATCCCCAGCCCCCAGTACCCCCCGGTATCCCCCCAAAATGTCAAACAAAAACAAAACACCAAAAGGAAGACAGACAATAGAACAATATGACAACAGACAGCCAAAGGACAAAATGGATGAACTTAAGTAAGTAATACCTTCACAGTAATAACATTGAAAGTTAATGGATTGAACTCCCCAATCAAAATACGTAGACTGATTGACTGGATAAAAATATGAGCTAGCTATATGTTGTCTTTAGGAGACCTCTGTCTAGACATAAGGAAACAACCAGGTTAAAGTGAAAGTTTGGAAAAAGGTATTCAAAGAGCTGGAGTATTGACATTAATATGGGGAAAAAAAGATTTCAAATATAAAACTGTTATAAGTGATGAAGAAGGTCATTATATATTAATAAAAGGGACAATTCAACAAGAAGGAATAAATATACTAAATATTTATTCAACTAACCTGGGTGCCCCAATATACATGAGGCACAACTGAAAAAGCTAAAGGGAGAAATAGATGTCCCTACAAAACAGCAGTATATACATTCTTTTCATGTACTCATGGATCTTTCTCCAGGATTGATCATATGTTGGGTCACAAAGCATTTCTCAATAAATTAAACAAATTTGAAATTATACAAAGCATTTTCTCTGATCATAATGGAATAAAGTTGGAAATCAACAAGCAGCAGACAAAGGGGAAATTCACATATACAAGGAGATTAAATAACATATTCCTAAATAATCAATGGGTCAAAGAATAAATTTCAAGAGAAATCAATAAATATCTTGCAACAAATGACAATGAGAGTGCAACATATTAGAACCTGTGGGATGCAACAAAGGCTGTGTTGAGAGGAAAATTTATATCCCTCAATGCTTACATTAAATAAGAAGGAAGAGCTAAAATCAATGACCTAACTACATGCCTGGAGGAACTAGAAAGAAAAGAGCAAACTAATCTCGAAGCAATCAGAAGGAATAAAATAACAAAGACAGACCAGAAATAAATTAAATTGAGATAAAAGTTAATAGAGAGAATTAACAAAATGAAAACTTGGTTCTTTGAGAAGATTAATAGAATGAACAAACCCTTAGTAAGACTAAGAAAAAAAAAGAAAAGAGGCAAATAAATGAAATAAAAAATGAAAAGGGGAATATTACTACTGACCCCACAGAAATAAGAGGGATCATAAGAGGATACTAGGAACAACTTTATGCCCCAAAACTAGACAATGTAGATTAAATGGAAAAATTTCTAAGAATGTACAAACAATATACACTGACCCTAGAAGAAATAGAAGACCTCAAAAAAAACCATCACAAGTAAAGAAATTGAAATGGTCATCAACCATCTCCCCAAAATGGAAAGCTCAGGAACAGATGGTTTCACCTATGAGTTCTACCAAGCATTCAAAGATTTAATACCAATCCTACTCAAGCTCTTCCAAAAAATTGAACAAGAAGGAATGCAGCCAAACTCATTATATGAATAAAATCACAAACCCATTTCTCTAATGAATACAGATGAAAAAATCCTCAATGAAATACTTGCCAATCAAACCCAACAACACGTTAAAAGAATTATTCTTCATGATCAAGTGGGTTTTATATGAAACATGCAAGGCTAGTTCACCATAAGAAAATTAATTCACTACATCAATAAATCAAAGAAAAAAAATCACATGATTTTATTGATTGATGCAGATAAGGTATTTGACAAAATATAGTATCCTTTTTGATAACAATACTACAAAAAAAGAAAGTGAAAGAAACTTTCTCAACATGATAAAGCCCATATATGAAAAACCCACAGCTAACATTGTACTGAATAGTGAAAGACTGCAAACTTTCCCATTGAAATCAGGGACAAGAAAATGCTGCCCACTGTCATCACTGTTCAATATACTGCTAGAGGTTCTCACTCGAGCAGTCAGGCAAGAAAAAGAAATAAAAGGCATCCAAATCAGAAAAAAAGAATTGAAACTTTCACTATTCACAGAGGATATGCTTGTATATCAAGGAAGTCCTGAAAATATCTACAATAAATTTGATAGAGCTAATAAGTGATTTCAGCAGCATGTCAGGATACAAGATCAATATTCAGTGGTGTTTCTATACACTAAACATCATTAAGATGTCATTTCTACCCAAATCGATATACAGATTCAATGCAATCCAAATAAAAACTCCACCAGCATTTTTTAAACAAATGGAAAACACAATTATCAAATTTATCCAGAAGGGTAAGAGGACGCAAATAGCCAGACACATCTTAAAAAGGTAAAGTGAAGCTGGAGGACTCTCAATTCCAGACTTTAAATCACATTACCTAGTTACAGTGGTATAAACAACATGGTATTGTCTTAAAGACAGGCACATAGAGTAATGGAACTGAACTGATGGTTCAGAAACAGACCATCATATCTATGGACAAGTGATTTTTGACAAGCCTGTCAAACCCAACCAGCTGGAACAGAACAGTTTATTCAAGAAATGGTGCTGGGGAAAATAGATATCCATAGCCAAAAGAAAGAAAGAAGACCCCTACCTTGCACCTTATACAAAAATTAACTCAAAATGGATCAAAGACCTAAATATAAAAGCAAGTACAATAAAGCTCCTCGAAGAAAATATAGGGAAACATCTTCAAGACTTGGTCGGTGGTGGATTATCAAACCTTACACCAAAAGCTGAGCAACAAAAGAAAACATGGATAAATGGGACCCCCTCAAACTTAGATACTTCTGTGATTCAAAGGACTTCATCAAGAAGGTGAAAAGACAGCCCACTTAATGGGAGAAAATATGTGGAAACCACTTATCCAATAAGGGTTTGACTTCCATTCTATATGAAGAGAACATAAAACTCAACAATAAAAGAGCAAGCAATTCAATTTAAAAATGGGCTAAAGATTTAAATAGACATTTCTCCAAAGATGAAATGGTCGAAAAGAACATGAAAAATATGGTCCATATCACTTGTTATTAGGGAAATGCAAATTAAAACACAATGAGATATCATCTAATACAGCATAGAATTGTCATTATTAAAGAAATAGACAGCAATAAGTTCTGGAGAGGATGAGGAGAAATAGGAACACTTCTTCCCTGTTGGTGAGAGTGTAAAATGGTGCAGATTCTGTGCAAGACAGTTTGTCAGTTCCTCAGGAAACTAAATAGAGAATTGCTATACGACCTAGCAATTCCTCTACTAGGAATATATCCAGAAGAACTAAAAACTATGACATGAACAGATATCTTCACAATGATGTTCATAGCAGCATTATTCACAACTGCCAAAAGATGGAAATGACCCAAGTGTCCATCAATCAATGAATGGATAAACAAAATGTGGTATATACATTTGATGGAAAACTGTGCTACAGTAAGAATATATAAAATTGGGACACATGTGATAACATGGATGAATCTTGAAGACATTATACTAAGCAAAGTAAGCCAGACACAAAAGGACAAATATTGCATGGTCTTATTAATATGAACTAAATATGATGAATAAATACATGAAGTTAAAACCTGGAAAATAGGTTATTAGGAGATAAGAGGAAGATTGAGAAGAACTACTGATGCTTAATGTATATAGAAGTTTTAATTAACTTGACTGTAAAATTATGGAAATGGATATAGTTGATGGTAAAATATTATGAGTAGCAACTCATAATATTTTATAAATGGGATTGTGGCTGAAAAGTGTAGTCTGGGGAAGTAAATGTCAATACAAAGAAAACTAAAGAATAATCTGGGGACTGAAGAACACAGTGAACCCAGAGGTGGATGAAGATTATGTTAAAGATAAACACACAAGAATGTCCTTCTGTAGGCTAGAACAGTTATACATCACTATTGCTGCATGGGGGAATGTGGAGAAGCACAGGAAAACTAAAATTGGTGAGACCTATAAACTGTGGTTGATAGCAATATTATAATATTCTTGCAGCAATGCCAAAGTTGTACTATGTTAATGATGGAGGCATATGGAAAAAGTGTGCCGAATGTACACTATGGACCATGGTTGGTGGTAATAGTATGATGATGTCTCATAATCTGTACCAAATGTTCCCCCATGGTTTAGTGTGTTGGTGAAGGACTGTTATATGGGAAATGTACACATATGTATGATTACTGTGCAAGTTCACACTTTCTGTAATTAAAATACATTTTTAAAAAATAGGGTGGGTTGGAGGAAAAATATATGAAATACAAGAGAGGGAAAATAGTTGATAGTAATATTTTGATGATGTTTTTGCATAATTTGTAACAAATATTTCACAACAATGTAAAATGTTGGTGGAGGGGCAATATATGAGACTCCTGCATGAAGCTATATATGTTTATTTTGTAAGTGTATACACTTATTGTTTATGAATATTCATGTATGAATGATATACTTCAATAAAAATGTATATTGAAAAAACCTATGAGACACTGTAAAGGAAGTGCTGAGAGAGAAATTTATATTCCTCAAAGGTTACAGTAAAAAGGAAGAATTAAAAGTGAAGATCGAACTGAACACCTGGAGGAACTAGAAAAAGAACAGCAAAATAATCCAAAACCAAGCTGAAGGAAAGAAATAGTAAAAATCACATCAGAAATACATGAAATTGAGAGCAACAATAATAACAACAACAACAACAACAAAAACAGAATCAACAAAACTATAAGTTGGTTCTTTGAGAAGATCAACAAAATGGACAAACCCTTAATTAGACTGACAAATAAAAAAAGAGAGAAGATGCAAATAACTAAAATGAGCAACAAACAGAGGGTCAGTATCATTCACTGAAGAAATAAGAAAGGTCATAAAAGAATAATATGAACAGCTGTATGCCAAAGAACTAGACCATGTAGCAGATATACACAAATTCTTATAAACACATGAACAACCTAAAATGACCGTAGAAGAAATAGAAGACATCAACAAACCAGTCAAAAGTACAGCAATTGAAACATCCCAGAAGAAATAGAAGACATCAAAAAACCAATCAAAAGTACAGCAATTGAAACATCCGAAAGATGAAAAGCCCAGGAACAGATAGCTTCACAGGTGAATTTTACCATTCAAAGATTATCTAATATGAATCTTGCTTAAACTCTTCCAAAAAATTAAGCAGGAAAGAACACTACCAAACTCGTTCTATGAAGCCAACATCCCCCTAGTACAAAAACCATTGAAGATACTACAAAAAAAGGAAGGAAGGAAAGAAGGAAGGAAGGAAGGAAGGAAGGAAGGAAGGAAGGAAGGAAGGAAGGAAGGAAGGAAGGAAGGAAGGAAGGAAGGAAGGAAGGAAGGAAGGAAGGAAGGAAGGAAGGAAGGAAGGAGGGAAGGAAGGAAGGAAAAAAGAAAAGAAAATTACAGGTTAATAATTCTAATGAATATAGATACAAAAATCCTTGGCAAAATAACTGTAAATGGAATCCAAAAATACATTAAAAACAATTCTAAACCATGATCAAGTGCATCTTATCCCAGTTTTGCAAGGGTTGTTTAATACAAGAAAACAGATTAGTATAATAAACTACATGAATAAATTGAAGAACAATCACTTAATACTCTCCATTGATGTAGAAAAAGCATTTGACAAAATACAGTACCCTTTTTTGATAAAAACACCCCAAAACATAGGAATTGAAGGAAGCTTTCTCAGTATAGCAAAGTGCATATATGAAAAACCTACAGCTAGCATTGTACTCAAGGATGAATGATGTAAAGCTTTCCTGTTGAGATCAAGAACAAAACAAGGTTGCTCACTGTCACCCTATTTTTCAGTATTGTGCTAGACATTCTAGCTACAGCAATTAGGCTAAACAAAGAAATAAAAGGCACTGTGATGGTTAGTCTAATGTGTCAATTCAGCCAAGTAATTGTGCCCAGTTTTTTGGTCAAGTAAGCACTAAGCTAATTGTAATACAAGGACACTTATGGACTTTAGTCACCAGTGAGTTTACTTCATAGATAGCTGATTACATCTACATCAAAGAGATTGCTGGTAGGGTGGGGCAAGATGGCATCTGAGTGAGTATACCAAACAATTTCTCCTGCAAGGGAGCAGCCGAGTAGGGTTGGAATCTTGCCAGAGCGGGCTGTTTGAGGGCCTTGTAAGGCAAGAGGTGAATGGATATTGATCTGGAGAGACTGTGACAGAAGTAGTGCTTGCCAAAGGTAGAATTGCAGGTTACTAACACAGAGATCGGAAGTCGTGGGGAGGTGGGACCCTTCCTTCTAGGGTTGGTGGCCACTATGTTCCCTGAAAACTGTTGGTTGTGCAGCAGTGTCCCCAAGCACCACAATCCCCAGATGCATAGTCCCCGGTCAATGTCCCCTAAGCCCCATAGCCCACATTCCACAGACCTAGATACCCTGAGTCTGCAATATCCCAGACTTCCCTTTCCTGAGTCCAGTGCTCCCAGAGGTCCAGGATTAATCTAGCCCTCTGGTATTGGGCTGACTACATGAGTGGGAGGGATTTGGTGGGAGGTGCAGAGGGGCCAAATGAGTGCAGGTTCAATTTTCTAGTCCCCCCTCCACCTTTTTTTGGTTTGCCCTTGGAGGAACATACTAGCTGGCTTGGGGAGAGCCTGGGAGTAAAAGAGTGGTGAATCTGCTGAGAAAGCCCAATTTACCTAAATACCTGGAATAGGAAATTTGATCTGGGAGAAGGTAGAGTCAGAAAATCAACTAGCCCTCCTGTAGTACACCTGAGGGAGAGGGACTGTAGGAGGCACTTTCCAAGCTTCCAATAGTTTACTTGAGGTTCCTGGTGAGGTGTGGGTGCTCTCTCTCTGGAAATTAAAAATCACTGTTTTCTGTACTGGACCCACTTAAATCTCCTTCCAGTCCTCTCAGGCAGCTTTCCTGCTGCCCTGGGAGAGATGGAAGTGAGGAAGGGAGAAAGGAGGAATGTCAGATTCCTAAGCACTTTATTTAACTGCAAAGAGGATTCCTTGCTTGAAACTTTGTCTGGTATTTTGTTGATGTGTCTTCTTGTTTTTCCTTCCTCTTTATCCCCCTAAGGCCCTTTATTCTTTCTTTCTTTCTCTCTCTTTTTGCTTCTTCCAACTTTTGTCCCTTTTTCTTTTTTTCCTTTCTTTCTCTTCTTTTTAAATTTTTTTTTATATTAGGTGCTGCAGGAAGCACTTTGCATTTGCTGTATTTCCTCATCCTCCATTTCCTCTTTTCTGTGTATATTGATTTTAACCACCAACACTATACCCTTTCCTCTACATCTTTCTCTCCTCCATCATTTATTGTTTCTCTTACATTACACCTCTCTTTGTTTGGCCCCCAATTTTTCTGAGTTTTTATTTCTAATACCTTTGTTCTGTTTTCTGTCTTATATTTTACTCTTTATATTACTGGCCTTTCTTTTCTTTTTCCTTCTCTCCTGAATACAATGGCCTTTTAATTCATACTATATTGCTCCCCATATTCAGTTTACTGCCTCAATATAGGTACTCTTCTTTTCCTACTGTTATAACTCTACAGAAATTACATGAGTCTAATATCCATTCTCCTAGATCTCACATAGTTGCTCTGTTAATATTTACTATCAATATTACTATTATTCATTTTCTTTTCTTACTCCTTTTGCTTTCTCTGGCTCTAATATTTTCCTTCCAGTGAACTTAGCCAATAACAAGGAAATAGAACAAGAAGAACAAACTGACAAAGAGAAGACTTAACACACATGCAACAACTAATTAAACCCCAAACTAGACAAAGAAGCTAAGCAACTGATTAAACATGTCAAGATAAAATGATGACCAGACAGTAACAAAAAAACTACAAATCAAAGTAATAATCAGGAAAACATGCCCCAATTCAATGAACAAACAAAAAATCAGGAAGAGGAGCAGAACATTGAAAAAGTAATTTAAGCTCTCAAAACATATTAGGAATTGATTCGATGAAGTGAAGGCAGAGATTAAGAATATGAAGAAAACACTTGGAGAGAATACAAAGGAAAGTGCAATCATACACAAAAAGATAACAGATATGATGGTGATGAACAGCATAACTCAAGAAATCAAAAATACACTCTCAGCAAGTAACGGCAGACTCAAAGAGGCAGAGGAAAGAATTAGTGATGTGGAAGACAATACACCTGAATCAAACAGATAGTAGAATTAAGCAATATAAAAGTTAGAAAAAAGAAATCCAGCAGGGACTTAGAGACCTGAATGACAATGCAAAATGCACAAACATATGCCTCCCAGAAGGAGAAGAGAAGAGAAAGGGGACACAAGGGTCATTGTAGGAAATAATGGCTGAAAACTTCCCAAACCTATTGAGGGAGATGGATGGAATTGTCCAGGAAGCACAACACATCCCAATCAACATAAATCCCAACAGGTCTATCCTAAGACATATACTTGTCAAATTAACCATGCTCAAGACAAAGAAAAAATACTAAAAGAAGTAAGAGAAAAGAGAATCATCACCTACAAAGGAGGCTCCATAATATTAAGTGCTGATTTCACATCTGAAACCATGGAGGCAAGAAGGTAGTGGTATAACATAGTCAAGGTACTAAAAGAAAAGAATTTCCAACCAAGAATACTCTATCCAACAAAGTTAGAACTAGAAAATGATGGAGAGTTCAAAATATTCACAGAGAAACTGAAACTAAGAGAGTATGCCAACCAGAATCCTGCCCTTCAAGAAATACTAAAGGAAGTTCTGCAGGAAGAAAGAAGAAAACAAGAGAGACAGAGTTGTAATAGAGTGTAAGAGCAACTAAAAAGACAAAAAGAGAAAAAAAAATGAAACAAAATATGACAAACACAAATCCAAAGAAAATATGGCTAATATAAATAATTCCATGAGAGTAATAACACCGAATGTCAATGGATTAATCTCACCTGTCAAGAGACTCAGACTGGAAGATTAGATAAGGAAATATGATCCATTTATATGTTGTCTACAAGAAATGCATCTTAGACCCAGAGTTTCAAGGAGATTGAAAGTGAATGGCTGGAAAATAATCTCACAAGCAAACAATAAACAAAAAAGGGCAGGTGTAGCTATGTTACTATCAGACAAAATAGACTTTAAATGCAAAACAATTCTGAGACACAATGATGGACAATACATATTAGTAAAAGGGATAATCTTTCAAGAGAAAGAACAATCATAAACATGTATGCCCCTAATATGTATGCCTCCAAATACATGAGGCAAACACTGGGAAAACTAAGTGAAGGAATAGATGCCTCTACAATTATAGTAGTGAACTTTAATACACCACTATTAATTTTGGACAGAATATCTCAAAAGAGAATCAATAAAGAAACAAAAACTTTGAACAGTATATTAGAGGATGTGGACCTAATAGACATGCAGAACATTACACTCAAATGCAGCAGGATGTACATTTTTCTCAAGAGCACATGGATCATTCTCCAAGATAGACCACATGCTAGGCCATAGAGAAAGAATCAATGAATTCAGAAAAAAAATTGAAATCATACAAAATAATTTCTCTGACCACAGTGGAATGAAGCTCGAAGTCTGCAAGGGCCAGAGACCCAGATGTAGCAACAATATATGGAAGATAGACAACACACTCTTAAAAAAACAGTGGGTCAAGGAGGAAATCTCAAAAGAAATTAATATCTACATTGAAACTAATGAAAATGACAGCACAACATATCAAAACTTATGGGATGCAGCAAAAGCAGTACAGAGAGGGAAATTTATAGCCATAAATACATACACAAAAAAGAAGAGCTAAAATTGAAGATCCAGCTGCACACTTGGAGGAATTAGTAAAAAAACAACAAACTAAAGGAAGAAGAAAGAAGAAAGAATAAACAAAATCAAGAGCTGGTTCTTTGAGAAGATCAAAAAAATTGACAAACCCTTAGCTAGACTAACAAAGAAAAAAAGAGAAGATGCAAATACACAAAATAAGAAATGAGAAAGGAGATATTGCCACTGATCCCACAGAAATAAAGACTAGTATAAGTGGATACTTTGAAAAACTATATGCCAAAAAGAAGGACAATTTAGAGGAAATGGAAATTCCTAGAAACACATAAGCAGCCTACATTGACGAAAGAAGAAATTGACTATCTCAACAAACCAATCACAAGTAAAGATATAGAATCAGTCATTAAAAACCTCCCAACTAAGAAGAGCCTGGGGCCAGACAGCCTCACAGGTGAATTCTACCAAGCATTCCAGAAAGAACTAACACCAGTCTTGCTTAAACTCTTCCAAAAATTGAAACAGAAGGAACATTGTCAAACTCATTCTATGATGCCAATATTACTCGAGTACCAGAGCCAAACAAAAACACCGCAAGAAAGGAAAATTACAGAATGATCTCTCTAATGAACATAGATCAGAAAATCCTGAACAAAATATTTGTTATTTGTATTCAACAACGCATTAAATGATTTATACACCATGACCAAATGGGATTCATTCCTGGTATGCAAGGATGTTTCAACATAAGAAAATCAATCAATATAATACACCATATAAACAGATTGAAGAGAAAAAATCAGACGGTCATATCTATAGATGCAGAAAAAGCATTTGCCAAAATGCAACACTCTTTCTTGATAAAAACACTGCAAAAGATTGGAACAGAAGGAAACTTTCTGAACATTATAAAGAGTATATATGAAAAACCCACAGCTAACATCATTTAAAATAGTGAAATCCTAAAATTTTTCCCTCTAAGATCAAGAACAAGACAAGGATTCACACTGTCACCCCATTCTATTTAACATAGTTTTAGAAGTACTTGCTTGAGCACTAAGGCAAGAACCAGACATAAAAGGCATCCAAATTGGAAAGGAAGAAGTGAAAATTTCACTACTTGTTGATGACATGATCCTATGCATAGAAAACCCTGAGAAGTCTACCACAAAACTTCTGGAACTTATAAATTATTTTAGTAAATTTGCAGGTTATAAAATCAATGCTCAGAAAAGCAGACTTGGCCCAATGGATAGGGCATCCACCTACCACATGGGAGGTCTGCGGTTCAAACCTCGGGCCTCCTTGACCCATGTGGAGCTGGCCCATGCGCAGTGCTGATGCTCACAAGGAGTGCTGTGCCATGCAGGGGTGTCCCAGCATAGGGACCTCACGCACAAGGAGTGCACCCAGTAAGGAGAGTCACCCAGTGCGAAAGAAAATGCAGCCTGCCCAGGAATGGTGCCGCACACATGGAGAGTTGACACAACAAGATGATGCAACAAAAAGAAACACAGATTCCCATGCCACTTACAACAACAGAAGCAGACAAAAGCAAGAACACACAGCAAATAGACACAGAGAAGAGACAACTGGGGGGGAGGGGAGAGAAATAAATAAATAAATAAATAAATCTTAAAAAAAATCAATGCTCAAAAATCAGTAGCATTTCTGTACACCAATAATGTGCAATCTGAGGAGGCAATCAAGAAACAAATACCATTTGCAATAGCAAATAAAATAATCAAATACCTAAGAATAAATTTAACTAAAGATGTAAAAGACCTATACACAGAAAACTATACAACACTGTTCAAGGAAATCAAAGAAGACCTAAATAAATGGAAGAAAATACCTTGTTCATGGATAGGAAAACTAAACATTAAGATGTCTATCCTACCGAAACTAATCTACAGATTCAATGCAATCCCAATAAAAATTAACATGGCATTCTTCAATGAACTAGAGAATCTAACGATGAAATTTATTTGGAAAGGGAAGAGGCCCCGAATAGCCAAAGACATTGAAAAAGAAAAATGAAATAGGAGGAATCACACTATCCAACTTCAAAACATACTACAAAGCTTCAGTAGTGAAAAAGGCATGGCATAGGCACAAGGATAGACTAACTGACCAATGGAACTGAATTGAAAGTTCTGATATAGATCCTCATATATACAGCCATAAGGTATTTGACAAGGCCACCAAACCCTCTCAACTGGGAGAGAATGGCATCTTCTAAAAATGATGCCTGGAGAACTGGATATACATATATAAAATAATGAAAGAGTATCAAAGACCTAAATATAAGAGACAAGACCATAAAGACCTTGGAAAGCAACATAGGGAAAAAAGATGTTAGGGAGATGGAAGAAGATATGATGTGGGGGCACTTTCAGGACTTGGAGTTGTCCTGGGTGGTACTGCAGGAACAGATTCTGCACATTGTATGTCCTGCCATGGCCCACTGGGTGGACTGTGGGAAAGTGTAAACTACAATGTAAACCACTATCCATGTGGTGCAGTAGTGTTCCAAAATGTATTCACCAAATGCAATGACTGTGCCACGATGATGATGATAAAGGTTGTTGATGAGGGAGGAGTGGGGTGAAGGGGTGAGGTGTATATGGGGACCTCATTTTTTTTTAATGTAACATTTAAAAAAATGAATAAAAAACAAAACCAAAAGAAAAACAAAGAAATTGCTGTCAGCAATGAGTGATGCTTTATACAAACAGTTGAATGTCTCAAAAGGCGAAATGATTTCAGCATTCAGAGAGAATTTCCCAGCTTGTCTTTGGACATTCAACTTCTCCCAGAAACTCATCAAGGACCTTCACTGAACTTTCACTGGAAACCCTGCTTACAGCCTGCCTGTGGAACCTGGACTTATGCAATCCCATGGTCACATGAGAGACTCATAAAATTGCATACCATTGAAAGAAATCTCCTATTAATTCTGTTTCCCTAGAGAACCCTGACTAAAACAGGCACCCAAATAGAAAAGGAAGTAAAATTTTCACTATTCACTGATGATGTGATCCTATATCTATAATCTCCTGAAAAATCCACACCAAAACTTCTAGAACTAATCGATGAGTTTTGCAAAGTGGCAAGATACAAGATGAATATGCAAAAATGAAAAGCTTTTCTATATACTACTGATGTGCATACTGAGGAATAATTTAAAAAAACCTTCCTCTTATAATAACTAAAACAATCAAATATTTCAGAATAAACTAAACAAAGGGCACTAAGTATTTATATCCAGAGAACTACAAAATATTGCTAAAAGAAACTGAAGAAGAATTAAATAAATGGAAGGATATTCCATGTTCATGGATTGGAAGACTATTTTTAAGATGACAGTTCTACTGAAACAGATTTACAGATTCAATGGAATGCCAGTAAAAATCTCAACAGGCTTTTTTGCAGAAATGGAAAAAAAGGGACCCAAAAATCCAAAAAGATCTTTAAAAAGAGAAAAGAGTTGAGGACTCACACTTCTGGACATTAAAGCATATTACTTAGCTACAGTGGTTAAAACAGCATGGTACTAGATAAAGACAGACACATTGTCCAATGAAATTGAATCAAGAATTCAGAAGTAGAATCTCACATCTACGGTTAAGTGATTTTTTTTTCAGAATGATCTGTTTTATTATTGTCTAGAGACTGGTTATCTGGATTGCAACATTTAACAAAATATAATCAGAATAAATAGTTACATAAGAACTATATACTATTTTATTTATTACTGTTCCAATTATTTAATATCTATCATTGGGGAAAAACCTCAGTCTGTCTGGTTCACCTCTCTGAAATGAGACTAGCTCATAATTGGGCTTAAGATGCAGTGAGAGATGAGTCCATCAATGACTGAATATGGTGTAGAACAGACAGTATATTTTTTTCTGACGAAGTGAGGGAATCGTGCATTCCTTATATGGCAGAAACCACAGAGCCTGAATGCAAAGGAGTCCCAGCTCTTGAGAATAAAGGGACTGATTGTTGGGAGACAGGCATTAATTAGTGTAGAGATGAGTGCCAGCCACAAACTGGAATTATCAGAGAGAGCCAAATAAACATAAATGATGGAGGAGAGGGCATAAAGAGATACAAGCTACTAACCAGGGCCAGGATGCTTTGAGTGGTTCTATTCTCATTGAAAGATCTTGGGGAGAGGTTGTTCCTACAAATGTGTTAGACTTGTTGCTTGTGCCTGTACAGCATGAAAACTATGGAGCCACTGGCCAAGATCATTAGTCCCAAACACATACCATCATGGAAAGATAATAATGCTATATACAGTGATCTTTCAACTTTGTCACCAAGTGGAGAACAGTATCCCAAGTCATTTTTCAGTGTGATGTTTTTGTTACTCCATTTGCTACTTACATATATAGGAAAAATCATATTTATAAGTATGTGCAGTATCCAGCAGAGGACAATGGAGGGGCCAGTATACTTTTAGAATTTCCTTTTAAGCTCTGCCCACCTGGAGTCAGAGGGCTGATGGTGATAGCCTGGAAGACACTCAAGAGGCAGGTTGGTGCCAATGGACATGCCCCTGCCCATTCTTTGTACATACAAAGCGAGTTAGCATTCAATATAATTGAGGAGATGTTTCATCTCAAAAGCTGCCATAGTGTCTGGGATTCCTTTAGAAAGAATAACTAAAATATTGGCTCCTGACAGGTGCCTGATAATCATATCTGTAGCACTTAACTGGCTTCCACTGAACTAAAGGAAGATATAACCACACAAGAGTGAGAAGTTCCCCAGGATTCCAATGACTATCTGGAATAGAAAGACCATTCTTATTTTCAAATACATGACAATCATTCTGTCACTTTCTAGAACTCACTATTCAAATTCAGGAGCAGAGAAGTCTGCATTCTGCATGGAACATGAGTTGTGGGCTATATTTTCATGGAAAAAGAAATTTTAAAAATATCCACTTAACAGGACGTCCACCTGATAATTAATTTCTAATATATATTTTCTTTTGGTTAAGGGATTCTCCAAGTTTTACGCATTTCTTTTATAACACAATATTTGTTTTGTTTTTGTTTTTGTTTTTTGCATTTCCCTTTTCATTTTTTATTGAAATTGTGCTGTAATATATATATCTCAGTTTTAAGGTGATGTATACAAATCCCTGTAGTTATACGTTAGATACACTGAAAATTATTTATCCCAGGAAAACTTCTGTTGTATAATCATAGGTATACTGGATAATTTTCAATAATATTTCAAACTGGATTTTGAATTTGTACTAAGAGTCTATGTATCACTTTCTCTTTTTTTATTTTTAATTGTCTTTTATTTTAAAAGATACATAGATCACAAAAAATATTGACCAGGCTGTGAAGCCCTCCTAGCTGGGCCAGAACAGTTTATTCAACAAATGATGCTGGGGAAGCTGGCTATCCATATTCAAAAGAAGGAAAGAAGACCCATATCTCACACCTTATTTAAAAATTAACTCTAAATATATCAAAGACATAAATATAAAAGTGACAGACATAAAACTCCTTGGAGAAGAAAATGTAGGAAAACATTTTCAAGATCTTGTAGTATGCAATACTTTCCTAAACCCTACACCCAGACAGTGAGAAACAAAAGGAAAAATAGATAAATGTTGACTTCCTCAAAATTAAATACTTTTACACCTCAAAGGACTTTGTCAAAAGAGTAAAAAGGCAGCTAATTCATTGGGAGAAAATATTTGACAATCACATATCTGATACAGATTTAATATCCATGATATAAAAGGTGATCACATAACTCAACAATAAAAAGTCACACTATCCAATTAAAAAACTGGCCAAGACTTGAAAAGACAATCAAATGGCAAAGAAACACATGGAAAAAAAGTTCAACATCACTAGTGATTAGGGAAATGCAAATCAAAACTATAATGAGGTAGCATTTCACACCTGTTAGACTGTCTGCCATTAAAATGTCAGAAAACTGTAAATGTTGGAGAGGATGTGGAGAAATAGGAATGCTTATTCAGTGTTGGTGTATGTAGAATGGTACAGCCACTTTGGAGGACTCTTTGAATATAGACTTGCCATGGAACCCGTGAATACCATTAGTAGGTACATACCCAGAAGAACTGAGAGCAGAGACACAAACAGACATCAGCACACCAATGTTCATAGCACCATGATTCATGATTGCCAAAAATTGGGAACTACCCAGGTGTCTATCAACTGATTAATGGATAAGTAAATTGTGATGTATACATATGATGGAATGTTATGCAGTGATAAGAAGAAATGAAATTGTGAAGCATCTAGGAACATGGATGAACTTGGTGAACATTATATTGAGTGAAAAAAGCCAGACACAGAAGGACAAATACTGTATAATTGTGCTATTATGAACTAAATATGTGTGTAAAATCATTGAGTTAATAATTAGAATATAGATGACCAGAAAATAGAAGGAGGGTAAAGAAAGGGAATCTAAAGGTTAATTTGTACAGAATTGGAAAAATGTTGTTTGTACATCTTTGGAAATGAATAGAAATGGTTAAAGTATATATGAATATACTTTATATATAAAGTATATATGTTATATATATATATTTATATAAAGTATATATGTTATAGCAATGCTGTTGTGAGGGTATGACAGTGGTGGAAACGGAAATCTAAAGTCATGCGTATTCCTAGATGGAAAGTCAAAAGACTGTAACATAGGCTGAATAAGATAGTAAAACCTCATATAAAACATGAATACACACAATATTGCATAAATAAGAATTTTTACAAAATATAAATTCAAATTTACTACAAAGAAGGCAAAAGAATAGCAGCTGTGTGTGACAGGGGAAGCATAGAGATTGAGAGATGATGAGTTATGGTTGTTATTTTGCTCTGTTATTATTACTACTGGAATAATGAAAGTGTTCTAAGAATGATTGAAGTAATGAAAGCACAAATATGTGATTATACTTGAGTTAAGGTTTGGCCCAGTCCAGTCAGGATGGTTCTTAAACCTATTACTGGAATTCTTTATAAATGGAAAGAAATTCAGACAGAGAGAGACAAAATCACAGATGGAGAAGCCAGAAGCTGAATATGAATAGAACCCGGAAGAGGAGATACCAGGAGATGACAACATGTGCCTTGCCCTGTGACAAGATAAGAACGAAAAATTGCCAGAAACCAGTCCCAAAATGCCACAGAAAGCATTGTCTTGATGATGCCTTGATTTAGACTTTTTACCATTCTAAAACCATGACCAAATAAATTCCCATTGTTTAACCTGAAAAAAAAATGTGATTACACCAAATATCATTGGTTGTACACTATGGATGGATTTATGTTTTATTAATATGTAACAATAAAATTGATTTGTTGAGAAAAAATTGAAATAGTGGTGAATAGATGGAGGAAGGAATATTTTTAGGGCACTGAAACTATTCTGTATGATACCATAATCGTGGAAATATGACCTTATACATCTGTGAAAACCAAGAGAATTACACAACATAAATAGATTGAACCATAATAAAAATGAGAGACTTTAAATATATCAATAGCTATTCATCAATTATAACAAATGTACCACACACACTAATGCAAAAATGTTAGTTATAGAAGAAACTGTTCAGTTTTTCTTTACACCTAAAACTACTCTAAAATAGTCTATTAAATAAGTAAATAACTAACTAAATAAGTAAACAAATAAAATAAAACCAGGAACTTTTGTTTTACATAAATATGAGTTCGATTCCACCCTTGTTGTTCTCTATCTATATGATTAAGAAAAATTGCTTAGTATCAGTGAGCCTCACTTTACTTAGAAATTAAATGAAATAATCATGGTCAAAAGAATTGTAGAGATTTAAGTGTTAGCATGTCAAGTTTCTATTACAATGACTTTAAAATTGTTATGTACACCAAAGATGCCAGGTAAATTTCTCCTTTGCTTTGCTTATGTCATTAAAATTAAAGATGAAAATTAGAGGGACTATTTTCTTTTCTACAATCTAATGTCTTAGAGAATGATGTTTATTCTGGCATGTAGATCACAATTTTATATACAATTAGTATTCATTATGTATATGATAAATTGGCTGAATTACACATACATTACCACCATTACCACATAAAATGTTCACCATTTAAAAATAAATATTTTATTTTAGAATAATTTTAGATATATAAAAAGTTGCAAATATACTAGAGTGTGCCCATATGCTCTATACTTAATCACTTATTAGTATTTATTATTATCATCCCACAAGAATATGGCACATTTGTCAAAACTAATTAACAAATGCTAATACATTATTATAAAATACAATACATAATTTATTCATATTTCCTTAGTTTTGTCCTTACATTCATTTTCTAAACCAGAATTCTATCCTGGATAATGTCTTACATTTAGCTACCAAGTTTCTTTAGGACTCTCTAGATAGTGACAATTTATCTGACTTTCTTTGTTCTTGATGACCTAGATAGTACTACAGAGGAATGAACAAATCTTCTGGACATTATAAATCACCTGGGGTTTTCTGATAGTTTGGCCGTGATCTGATTGGTATTGTGAAACTTTGGAAGGAAGATCACAAAAGGAAAATTCCATTTCATCACATTGTATCAAAAGTGTATACTATCAGCCTACTTATTAGTGATGTTAACCTTGATCACCTGGCTGAGGTAGTATTTGCCAGGTTTCTCCACTATAAAGTTACTCTTTCTACCAACTCTTTCCATACTGAACTTTTTGGAAGATGGTGGCTATATATATTCTATACTAAAAAGTGGAGAGTTGTGCTCTACTTCCTTGGAATTGTAGTTTCTGCATAAACCATTTGGAATTGTTCTGTATAGGAGATTTGTCTATTTTACCCCTTTACTTTTTTATTGACTCACTTGTTTATAACAGTATGGACTCATGGATATTAATTACTAGTGTAGGTTAATGTTCAATACTGTACTATTTAATTTATTGCATATATTTTTCCATCCTCGGTCATTGAGATATATTTCAACTGGGTATCCATGTCTCTTTGATATATCTTCATCACTGTGCATATGTGTACTTGTTGTTTTTTATTGGATATAAAAATAATTCTTCCTTACTTTCTGGCTAAAATGTGCTCCAGTTCATCTTTTACATTTCTTGTAACAGCCCTAAAATCAAGCAAACTCCCAGGAGACCAAGATTTCTGCACTGGATGAGCATGTATTTTTATTATAGTCAAGAAGTATAATTTAGGGCCAAATTAATGCCTTCAATTTTAAAAATAGATCGCATATTTTCCCATATTCTAAGAAGACCAGTTGAAGATTGATCTCTTTATTACATCTTGTTCATGTTTCTTAATCGGAAGGAAAGAGACCTCAGGGAATGATCTTTCTAGACTCAGATATTCTGTCTCATTCATGTTAAATAAATGTCCAGGGAAAGCAAAAGGGAAGCATTTCCCAGTTAAAATCTTGGGTGATGGTGAATTTCAGTAAGTGTGGCATGAAACTGGGAACAAGCTGGCAGGGCTTAGGTGAGAACCTAAGCCTCTTTAGGTCAAACAGACACTTTACCAGAATAATCAACATTTTAGAAACATTTTTTTTTCTTATTTGAGCAAGGAATGATTTACAATCTAAAATGAGAAGTTGTAAAACATGCGTAGTAGATCGTGATGGGGATGGGTACTACCTACTGAAAGTTATTGGTAGAAAGACAAGCAAACAGAAATATCTATTTGAATGTTCCAGGCAATACTTCATGGAGGTGATAGCTTATGTCATGGATAGGGTAGGTTGCAGGCTTCTCATCTCCTCAAAGGAAAGTGAGTATACAATAGTATGGGACATTATAAAAATGCAACTATGGGAAATCCTCTTTAATACTTTCATTCATTCAGTAAATACTAATTACCTACTTTTATTCTAGAAGTGTAAATTCAGCAGTGAAGAAATAGAAATCCATGTCCTTATATTCATTCATTCTAACACAAGTCATTCTTATGGCATGTCATTTTACTGTGTATCAATTACAGGGATTATATACCTGAGTGCGTGTCTGTTTAGCATCTATCAATATATTTATGTATCTATTTCTAACCAAATAACTAGTTGATAGAAATGTCAAACAATTTTTCACTTCTTTTTGCTAAAGAGATTTGACAAAAATTATATTTGGAAAACTTTCAATAATGTTTTTTTAACCTACAGTTAATGACAAGATGCTGGGGTATGAATATTAAGACCAATGAGATCCAGAACTACCTCTACATCTGATTCACTATCCTCTGAGCTCCCTAAATGCTATTGCTGTTCTTAATGCCTATGACAAAGAAAGTTTTGAGGTCACAGTCTCATGCCACAGAAAATATGTAATCACATCATTAGCTAAGATAAGATTTTATATTTATAAGATTCAATGTTTCCATAATATCACCATTGAAATAAGTGGCCTAGCTTACGTAACAAGTAGATGAATTGTAGCATAAGAATGTGGTCTATTATAATATCACACAGGTGGTAGCCCCAATAAAATTGCAGTGCCATGAATATAAAATTTATTAGCATGTCAGAACCTCCAGCACTTGGTTTGTAGTTCTGATATTGTGAATGAATTTTTCTCTAACTACATGAAAAGGTGAAACAAAATAAATTAACCTTTACATAGCATAAGAAAACAGCATTTTGCCCTGGGTCATACTTTCTACTGTCATTTTTTGTCCATATTAGAATCCCAGGGGATTTAATTTTCTGAATATTCTTCAAAATATCAGAATGACCTGCTATATTGAAAGCATCATACAAAATGCATTGATGAACAAGAAATAAACAATATTCATTTATAACAGTGTAATTTATTTAAAATGGTCATGCCAACTTTGCAACTCTTTCCATTCAATGGTGAAGTGAATCTTCCTATCATTTCATCTGGTTTGTGACATGTTTTGATGAACAGACTATAATAAAATGATGTGTATAACACCTAAGCATTGGGCATGAGGGCCCTTGAAGCTTTAGCTTTTGTGAGACAACCACTGCTGTGATACAATTATGATATGATAGAGACCAATTTTAGTCTACAGGAGAATGAAAGGTCATATGAAAGAGAACCAAGGTACCTATACCAATTGCTTCATTTATGAATAAGGCTATCTGGGACTGAACACCCTGTTTGAAATGTGAGAGTTTTATCAGGTAAGATCACCAGAAGAACAACACAGCTGAATCTAGCCCAAATTGCATAAACATAAGAAAACTTCAGCAGTAAGGAAGGAAGTTTGATTTTCTAACCCACTTTACATTTTTTTTAGGAGAGTTGAAGGGGTAGTACCTTGAAGAATTTGACATTGTGTCTCTCCCCACCTCTCCTCTTATGGAAAAGGCAGAGTATCTCACTATCCAGCAAGATCTTATATCAAATTAGAATATATTAATTAATTATATGTAATTATATGGCAAGGGACTCTCTTTTTCTATCCTTGGGAAGATAATTCTAATTTGACAACCATCCCTTGCTCATGTTCCTGTATAATATAAGGACATTAATATTCAATTATTTACATAAAAGATCTAGCATTTTATCAAAACATGTTTTCAAACATCTCATAGACACAAAGTAAATTTTGCAATGTGGGAAAAAAACGTGGTAGAATGAAATTTGCTGCAGAACTGACAGGATAGTTATACAATAAATATTAAGTAATTTTTATAGGAGCTGGATTACTTGACTGTGGGGATGGGCAAGTGCAAATTTCATGGGGCAGGCTGTAGTCTGGGAACTCTGATGAAGGTTTTCAATGGATTCTCCAGCAGAAGCTGGCAGGAACATTTCCTAGGCTTTAATAATCATTGAGTTAATAGCAGTGATTGTTGATTGTATCTATAATCAACTGAGGAGATTCCCTTCAGCAATGAATGACTTCTCATCCAATCAGTTGAAGAACTTAAAATGAGAAGTGATTTCAGCATTCAGGGCTAAAATTTCCATCTCTACTTCAAACAATCATATCTCCTATGAAACTCACTGAGAACCTTCATCAGAGTTCCTGGCTTGCAGCCTGCCCTGTTGGAATATAGACTCATGCAACCCCACAGTCATGTGAGAGTAAAATGGACTCATGCAACCCCACAGTCATGTGAGATAATTTTATGATAATCTCATACTGTTTATAAATATCTTCTGTTGATTGTCTTCCCTAGAAAACTCTGACTAATACATGCATGTATATCAGCGTCATACTATTGGGAGACAGCTTGAAAGGCTAATCCAGTTTACTCCTTTCTGGCTCCCCTTTGAAGATCTTGCCCTGCAGGCAGGAGCAGCTTGTGGACAGTTAAAAAAATTTTGGAAACAATCAAATTGAAGCAACCTGGGACAAATTATTATCTATTTCAATACAAGCAATACAACAACCAGGAAGGGTTAGTAGAAGGAGTTTGTTTTTCCCTTTAAATGGAGAAATTCCTAAGTCCACAATATATGATCACAAGAAACTTAAGCTCAGAAAAGACAGAGGAAACCATGTACTTTCACCTCAGGCTAACCTTTTTGGTAGGAGAGCTAAATTCTCAATGAGAGAACCAGGTATTTTGCTAAGTCTGTTATTTGGATTATTAGTTTGTTAGCTACTGGCACTGATGTACACTTCTGTTATACCACTAGCTATTTATAACTTAAGAAATAGACATTAAAATACTAAATTACAGAGTTAATACATTAAATAATAAAATACATTATGTACAACTAAATATTACAAGACAAATTAAGAGAATGAAATGAGGGCCATACAAAGAAACAAGATGAAATATCAGAAGCTATTAACAATAGTGACAAGACTTTAGACATGCCATACAGAGACATTAAAAAACAATCTTTGATATACTCAAAGAACAAAATTAAACACAGAGAAAGAATTAAAGAATATCAGGAATATGATAATAAAAAAAAATAAGAATTAAAATAAAGAGACAAAGTATAAGAAAGAACAAAATGGATAGTGGAGTTACAGTTCAAAATAACTGAAATTAAAAATGTCCTAGAGAGTTTCAACAGCCAATTGACACTAGAAGAGAGAATCAGTGAACTTGAAGATGAGAAATGAAAGTAATCAAGATGAAGAATAGAAAGAAAAAAGAATTTTAAAAAGTTGAAAACCTAGGAGGCCTGTGGGGCATCATCAAGCTTACCAATAATAATAATTAGACCATTGCTGTGGGTTTGGAAAGAAAAGGAAATGTGGCAGGAATGAGGGCTATGGCCATGAAAAACCATAGACTGGGAGAAAACATTTGCAAAATACATATCTGCCAAAATACAAATATAGGAAGAACTGTTAAACAGTTATTTAACTGTTTTTAGATGTTTAAAAACTATTAAAAAGCAATAGTAATAATCTCCTCTAAACAGAGACTTCCCAAAAGAAATCATGCTGCTGGCAAGGAATTGGTATATATGAACTCTCAGTCATTGCTGATGGGAATGAAAAATCAAACAGCCACTGTGAAAGATACTTTAGTAGTTTCTTATAAAGCTATCCATAGACTTACTTTATTATCTAGCAATGACACTCCTATGCATTTATTTACTCAGAGTTGAAAATATATGCCCACACAAAAATGTGCATCTGAATGTTAATAACATCTTCATTCATAATGCCTGAAATTGGAACCAGCTAAAATGATTTTTTATGGGAATGGGCAGACTTTAGTACATCCGCACTACAGATTACTATTCAGCAATAAAAAGAAATGAGTTCTCAAATCTAGACTAGAGACGGAGGAATTTTAATGTACAATTCTAACTGAAAGCAAATAGTTTGAAGAGGATATGTATTGCCTGAATCCAACCAAATCATATTCCGTAAACACAAAACTATAGGTATAGAAAAAATATCAGTGTATGCTACAGGTTCATGACAACAGAAGAAGGGATTAAGAAGTCCCACAGGGTATTTTTAAGGCGATGAAAATATTCTGTATGATGCCATAACGGTGCATTCGTGATATTGCATATTTGTTAAAACCCGTAGAATTCTACAGCACAGGAAGTGAAACCTAATGCAAACTAGAGACTTTAGTTATTAGTAAAGTATAAATAATATTGGTTCATCCATTGTTACAAATTACCACAATCATGCAAGATATTAATAAGAGTAGAAATGAAGTGTGTGTGTGTGGGGGGGGAAATTGATATAATGGGAACTAGCTTTATTTCTGTGCATTTTTTTCTGAAATCTAAATGTGTTCTAAAATGAAATTTTATTGTTAAAAAAGAAACAAAAACTGTAGATTATTATCACAATCTAAATACCAAGTTTTCAAAATGTAGACAAAAATGATGTTTATAGTAAAATACTATTACTAAGAGTGACTTGAAAAGAATTATGAAAGTTTGATACTATATAACTAATAAGAAACTATACTGATTAAAAATAATCCTATATAGGAAATATCAACAACAAATGGCTTTATAAAAAATGATCATATTTTCAAAACTAGATTTCCACTCTTAGACAAAGACTTCCTTAGAAAAGTAGAAAACAAAATATTGTTAATTCTTTTTGCTACATTATATTTACAAGGAAGGAAATTTAATTATTGGTGCATTTCCTTCCAAACTTGAAACTCTAAAACTTAACAGAATAGTGGCAAAACTACTCTGACTTGGTAGTTGAAAAATAATTTATATTCCAATTTCAAGTTAATTTTACCCTAGGTGTTCTAGCTTTATTACTGGATAACTGATCAATTTTATCTGCAAAATTAGAAATTTAAAGTGAAAAATGAATTATTAAATAATACAGAAAAATCATGTAATATACTTACAAAATTTCACAGCAAAACTCTTCATGTGTTAGGAAAATTGAGGATCCTTTATATCACTAAAAATAATATTTATTTAAAACCTTCCATAAAACATTATCTGGAGGAAAAACTTAGAACCTTCTCTTTAAAAAAAGAAATGAAACAAAGATGCTGTCATCATATATTATGCAGGCCCTAACAAGTACAATGAGAAAATACAATTTTGATAAAAAGAAATGGATTAGAGGTAGTATTACTCATCTTATTTGCAGATGGTTTGATCATTCACTAAAAAACCCAGAGGATCTACAGATATTAATAGAAATAATAGTAGGTAGAGCAGCATTGTGACTGTCAACATGATTAAGTTACAAAAATCAATTACATGCCTATGTACCAGCAACAATAAAAACAAAATGTATTACATGGAGAGACAATTTACAAGTGTATTATACAATACTGAGTATCTAGGACCTTTCTAGAATTATCTGTGTATATTCCATTCCTGAATTTGTTCTCAATGTGGTTTTGTAATGTTACATTTTTGTCAGCATTATATGAGAATTTCAGTATTTCTACAGTCTCACTAACACTAAGAATCATTGGATTTCTTAAATTTAGATACTTCTTTATGTGTGTAGTAGCATCACATTAATTTATATTTCCTTAATGACTAATGATTCTGAACATCTTTTCATATTCTTTTTTCCATTTATATATCTTTGGTAAAGTGTCCTATGGATTTTTCTTTTTTTAATAACCTTAGCTTTTTCACAAATTCTTAATTTTTATATCATCCATTTTATTTCACTTATAGATTTGGTTTTGTGAACATATTTAATCCAAGGTCAGAAAGATAATCTCCTACACATTTTTTAGAAGTTTTATATCTTATTGGATTTTACTTTAGATCTTTAATTCCTTTTGACTTAAATTTTGTACATAGTATAAAGTGCTTCAGTACTTTGCTTTTGTCTTTCATCATTAATCTTTCCTTCATACAAGGAATATAAGGTCATTTTTTACACATACTTGTTTAATTACTGTAGCAGCTTTTGTTAAACACACATAACTTTCTCTATTGAATTGCCCTTGAAACTTTATCAGAAAAAAATAGAGTATAAATGTATATCAAAATCATTACATTTCTGAGTTTTCCCTTATGTTTCAGTCTATGTTGGATTTTTCTACTTGAACAAGACGTTCTGAATGAATACTTGTAATTGTATATAAAGTGCCATTGACCAGAAACTTAGAGGACATTTTGTAATAAAACACTTTTATTTTTTACATATAACTCATTACCCCTCATGTCCAGAGGACTTTTATTTCCTAAGTAACCTAAAAGGATTGTTTTTGTTTCCTTTTTTTTCTCTACTTTCAACTGCCGCAGTTCAGATTTATTTTCTCTTCCAAGGAGTTAAAAAAGTGCTAAATGTTCTTCCTGGTCAACATTTCACCACTTTAAATCTGTTGCCTATATTATATCTCATTTAAAAGCCTTTGATAATATTCTATATTCTACATATGAGGTTGAAATTCCCTGGCATGACACATGTCCCTTTTTATAATCTGGTTTTCAAACACTTCTTTAGCAACTTTTCCAACCAGGCTCTGTTTAGTTCTTTACCTCTGTAGTTAATGTTGAAATTATTGCCATTTCTCAAACAAATGATCCAGTCAGATTCCTTGGTACTTTGCTATTGTCATTCATCTCCATGATGAGTGTGAAAATCAGTAAAGTTTGGTTGTTTCTGGCTTCAGAACTAGCACTGAGAATGAAAGTGGACAGGACTAACAACTATAGAGAAAAAAGGAAGAGAAACTAAAATCCTGTGTTATGGATAGGGTCGAACTATAGAACCTATGGAAAATCAGTATCCAATTTCTGGTGAAAGGTCAACCAAGAGATATGCATGACATTAATCATGGTATCAGTTTTGATGGCATGGACCCACCCCTTCTCATTAAGTCAAGGATAATTATCAGGAACAGAGATTCTCTGGATGTTAACAATAGTTCATTTAATCCTTTTCCCTTTATAAACCAGAAACTTATTGGTTTTGATAACTGGATGTCAGGGCTTGATATAGGAGAATGGAGAACTAGCTTCAATGGATATTGAATAAATGGAAAATGAAGTATATGTATTGTATAAGGTCAGAGCTGGCTCCTGAAAATGGACCTTAAAGGCCAAGAGCAATTGTGTGCATTTCTAGGCAAGAGTATCTAGGAACAAGGAGAAAAATCAAATAATAAAGAACCAGGTAGGAAGAAAAAAAATGGGGATCCAAAATGAATATCTATGCAAATATAGATAGGGCAGAGAGAGCTGTTATGAGATGTCTTTGAAAACATGGACTAGGATAGCATTGATAAAGAAGTCAGATGGTGTGGGTATTCTTTCTGTTCCTTCTCTGTGGAATACCTTTTTTTCTTAATTCATCTTGTTGGCAACTATTCCTTTAAGACAACTCAAATAACATTTCTTCTAGGTCTTAAGTCTGGACTAGTTCACTGGAAGTCATGGAATAATTTTATAGTATTGAATTTAACATTATCTAACGGTACTTATTAAAATTTTAAAAAATGTTAATAATCCAATATCCTATACCTAAGGATAATGCATATAATACATACAAATTACAAAATTTAAAATAACATAGGGATTGAATAGGTGAAGCACAGGGCATTTTTAGGGTGCTGAAACTCTTCTGTATGATACCATAATGGTGGACATATGAGCTGCATTTATAAAAATAAATAAAACAATACAACACAGAGTCAACCATTATGTATATTATAGACTTCATTTAACAATGAAGTATTGATAGGTATTCATAAATTGTAACAAATGTACCACACTAATGCATGATGTTAATTATAGGAAAAACTGGTAGAGCAGTTGTAAGGAACTCTGTATTTTCTTCACAATTTTTCTTAAAACTTAAAGCTAGACTAAAATAGCCTATTAATTAAATAAAAAAGAGTATAAAACCTGAAACTTTTGTTTTACACAGATATTAGTTCAATGCCACCATTGTTATTCTCTAGTGCTTATTATCTCTGAGCCTCATTTTACTTAAAGAAAATATTTATGTTTAAAAGAATTGTGGAGCAGATTTAAATGTCAGCATGTGGATTTTTTATTAGAGTGGCTTTCACATATTATGTATATGAAAGATACCAAGTACCTTTTTCCTCTCCTTTGCTTAGTTTCTGTTACTAAAATTATAGATGAAAATTGGAGGGAATGTTTTCTTCTCTACAAACTAATACCTCAGATAATATATTTACTGTGACATTTAGACCATAACTTTTTATATAATTCACATTCATTATTTGATAAGTTGATTGAATTATACATATAGTACAATTTGTTCACCATTTTAAAATAAATATTTTATTTTTGAATAATTTTACATATACAAAAATGTTACAGATATATTAGTGTTCTCATATTTCTCACACTCAGTTTTCCCTATTATTTCCTATTATCATTTTACATCAGAGCAGTTCATTTGTCACAACCAATTAACACATGCTATTATATTATTATCAACTAGAATCCATAATTTATTAATATTTCCTTTTTTTAATCTAGCATCGTTTTCCTATACCAGAATACCATCCAAGATACCATGTTATATTTAGCAATTGTGTTTCTTTAGGCACTTCGAGATTGTGATAATTTCTCAGACTTTACTTGTTTTTGATGTCATTGACATCATAAAAAGGACTGGAAAAATATTTTGGATATTATCAATTACCTGTGGTTTCTTTATTGCTTTTTTCATGATTAGTTTGGGGTTATGGATTTTTTGAACCTCAAAAGAAAATTCCATTTCATCACATCACATAAATCATGTATACTATCAACCTTACTATTTATTTTTATTTTTTTCAAATCCTAATCTCCCCCCTCAGTCACTGCTCTTATTATTATTTTTTAGGAGGTACTGGGGATTGAAACCATGACCTCATACATGGGAAGCAGGTGCTCAGCCACTGGGCTACATCTGCTCCACACTATTTACTTCCAATATTAATCTTCATCAACTTAACTGAGATAGCATTTGCCAGGTTTCTCCATGATCGAGTTACTCCCTCACACCTCTATTTTTCATACTGTACTCTTTGGAAGAAAGCCCCTATGTGTATACCATAATAAAGAGTGGAGTTATTCATTACCTCCTTGAGAGTGTAATATCTACATAAATGATTTGGAAATGTTCTAAAGGGGGATTTGTATATTTTTATTTATATTTTAATAAACCATAGATTTATTCAGTATGTGCTCATTGATATTAATTTAGTAGCTTGGGTTAAAATCCAGTAGTGTGCAATTTATTTCAGTGCACAGTTTTTTTCCAGCTTTGGTTACTGAGAGCTCTGTTCAATAGGTCTCATATCCATTGGATATATCCTTATCATTGTGTGTGTGTGTATGTTGTGTTTGTTCTTTTTTACGGTTTTTAAAAAATTCTTCCTTATGTTATGGCATAAAAATATGCTCCAGTTTATCTTTTATATTCCTCGTTACAACCCTAAAATCAAGCAAATCTTCCAGGAGTCCTGTTTCCTTTTATTTTATAATGATACCGGAAACCAAGATCTGTGTACTAGATGAACATGCATTTTTTATTCGTGTCCAAAATTGTCTTAAAGGGCCCAATTGACACCTTCAATTGCAAAAACAGGCCATTTGTTTTCCCACAATCTAAGAGGACAAATTGAATATTAAGCTTTTTATCACATCTGGTTTGTGATTCTTAATTGGGAGGGAAGGAACACTTTAGGGAATGATATTCCCCAGACTTGGATATTTTGCCTCATTCATGTTAAATGCTCTCCTAGGAAAGGCAAAATTAAGCACTTCCCAGTTAAAATCTTAGATGACGGTAGATTTCAGAAAGTGTGGGGTGAAACTGGGAACCTTTTAACAGACAAGCCAGAACTTACTGCCTCTTTGTGTGATCAAACAAAAATGTTTCCAGAATAATCAGGATTTTAGAAGTATTTTTTCTTCTTATTTGAGTTAATAGCACCCAAATTGTCTTGGCAATAAAAGAGCACAGCTGAATATTTTAAGCTCTGGAAAAAAAGCTGGTATGATTTTTTAGGGAAATTTTTTATTTGAATTTATTAATACTTGGAGAAAATCAATCTGTTCAATTGCATGGTAAGTATCTTAGATATACAAGGCACTGTGGAAGGATATAGTAAGTATAGACTTTTCTAGGATTGATTTAATCTAAAATCAGAAACTGGAAATAAAAGATGAGCAAGTCAGTTTTTGTTGCAAATGAGTACTACAAGGTAAGGGCTGTTTGTAGTTGTCAGTGAAAGGGACAAGCAATAGAAGTAATATTTATTTAAGTGTTCCAAAAAATATTTCCAAGAGGTGATGGTTATGTCATTGAAGTAGTAGGTTGCAGATTTCCCATCTCTTCAATATAGAGTGAGTATAAAATAGCATGAGATGTTATAGAATTGTACCTATGGGAAATCCCCTTTAATCCTTTCCTTCATTCAACCAATATTAATTTCTTTTATTCTAGATGCATAAATTCAGTAGTGAACAAATGGACAGAAATCCATGTCCTTGTATTTCTTCATTCGAATGTATGTGACTCTAATGGCATGTAATTCTACTACATATCAATTACATGAATTATACATTTGTGCCCATGTCTATCTATCTATCTATCTATCTATCTATCTATCTATCTATCTATCTATCTATCTATCATCTATCTATCATTTATCTGTCTGCCTATGTTGCTTTAGCTAAATAATTAATTGATAGTAAACTCAAACAATTTTTCATTTCTTTTTGCTAAAAGAAATACATTTTGAAACATATATGGAAAATTTTCAAAAATGCCTGTGAAACTATAGTTAATAACAACATGATGCTGCGTGGGGTTAAGAGCACAGAGATCCAGAACTAACTGTATATCTGATTCACCAGCTTACCAAGCTCCTTCATATTAATATTTCCCTACATATATTCCTACTACCTATGTAAGAGAACAATATTGAGTTCTTAGTGATATGTTATAGAAATCTGTAATCACATAATTAAGAGATTTTTAAAATCATTATTTTTAATGCAGCACATGATTATGACAATTTCAAATATTAATGAAAGACATATCTCAAAGAGTAGCTCTTCTTCCAATCTCTGATGTCTTTTATTTTATTTCATTTTATTTTTTGATTTTTAAAAAATTTTTTGTCTTTATTTTTTTAATATTACATTAAAAAAAATATGAGGTCCTCATATACCCCCCACACCCTTCACCCCACTCCTCCCCCCATAACAACAATCTCCTCCATCATCATGAGACATTCATTGCATTTGGTGAATACATCTCTGAGCACCACTGCACCTCATGGTCAACGGTCCACATCATAGCCCACACTCTCCCACAGTCCACCCAGTGGGCCATGGGAGGACATACAATGTCTGGTAACTGTGCCTGATGTATTTTAGACAGTAGTTTTCCTCCTCAGAGATTAGAGATATTTGCCTTTCTTTGGTACTTTTCCAAACACAACCCATTTATATAAAAAAAACAGGTGTAATATATAATATCCTGCTTTTAAAGAAAATTTTATCATCCTAAGCATATAGACCTATCCTCAGATTTTTCACTTTACAATGTATTTTAGAGCCCATTGTCTATGTATATGCTTCATTTTTATCAATGGTTACATAAAAATTTCATCTCCTACCTATTAAGTCCCCTTCTGATACACATTTTACTTGTTCCCCTTCTTGTGGTACCATGGAAATGGCTGTGTTTTAATTTCTTAGGCTGCTCCAAGCTGATACCATAAAATGGGCTGACTTTAAACAATAGAAATTTAGTCATTTACAGTTTGAGGCCAAGAGAGTGCCCAAATCAAGGCACTAGTGATGCAATGCTTTCTTCCCAAAGACAGTTGCCTGTGTTCCTTGACTCCTCTACCGTATGGCAAGGCATATGGCACCATCTGCTGGGCTTTCCCTTCTCTATTGGGTTTCATTGACTTTAACTTCTTCCTTTTATGGCTTTATACACACACACACACACACATACACACACACATATATTCCTCTTTTAAAGAACTCCAATAAGAGGATTAAAACCCATCTTGAATGTGGTGGGTAATAACTGAAGTAGCATCATCATAAGTCCTTACTAATCCAGGTACATAGGACTTCAAACCACCACAGCCCACAATGATTCTTTTTAATACATGTGAGTAAGTGCATCTCTCGGAAATTGAATCATTGGCCTGATTTTTATGTAAAGTTGTAATGTTATAGACATTGGAAATCACCCCCTAAGGGACTGTATACACTTAAACTCCTACCAAAAATATATAAGCTTGACTGTTTCCCACTTCTTTTCTAGCACTACATATTAACATTCATCAAAAGATAATTTTATTTATATAATAGATGAAAACTGTATCTAATTGGAATTTTTATTTCCATGTACTTAACTATGAATGAAATTAAGTATCTTTTCATATGTTTAATTATTTTGATAAAGAGAATAGTCTCCTATAAGAATGGTTCTTTGGCCCATTATTTATCTGTGTTGTCCTTTGTTAATACTGATTTGTGGAATTTATTTATAATTGAAGAAATTACTCTTTTGCAAATATATATTACCTATTTAGCATCAATTTTGCTATTTTGCTTTTGACTATGCTATTAATAGGGGGGGAATAAATGTGGCTATGGACATCAAACAATTTGGCCAACAACTGATATATAGATAGTTATAAATAAATGTCTACTTTCTGTTTCTGTATTCTCTTCCTTGAAGTAAGAATATTGGACAGCAAGAATATAGGTGACAAAAGTCCTATTGAAATGCTGCTATCACTTAGAGTACTTTCTGAATTCATTTTTCACATTCGTGGTGCATAAGTTATAAAACTGAAATTTGATAGACTGTCCTGATTTAGAGCAAATGTTCTCTCTCTCATTTTCTTCAAACATAGTCTCAGTATCTTCTTGTGTCTTAGGAAATGTTGATGAGAAAGGCAGAGCAAAAATGAATAAGGGGAAGAATTAACTGTGGACAACATAGTATGGTAAAAAAGTACAAAGTTGAATGAGAGGTTGAATTTAGAACTGGATACAGCCAGAAGGATATGAGAGGTAAAGTAAAAGGAAAAATAGTTAAAATTATTCCAGGCAATAGTTGCAAATATGAGTATGCTGGACCAGGCTGACTGGCTTGTTGGCTGGTTGTTCATGGAATGATTTTTCACTTATCACCATAAATTGTTTGACAAGCTAAAATCTTAAGTTTATTGCCTGAATCTCTGTGAGTATGTAGGTTTTCTTATGGAAAATGCCCTCAAATGTTTAGACAATCATTCATGGAGTACTGGGAATTTTACTAGAAGAGTTTTAATGAATGGATGACCAAGTTCAAGAAATGTGAAAGCTCATAAAAATAAATTATGCATATTCTCTCTAATATTGATAGGTCCTTGCTGAAAACTAAAGAAAGATATTCAGATTATGAAATTATCTACTTCTACCAAATAAAAAAAAATTAATGTTTAAGTCTGAAGAATCATTTAATTTTCCATCATTTTCTTATTGCACTTTCCTATACAATTATGCAACTAGTTTGAATAGATATGTGATGCTTATTTCATTCAGGGAAAAAATGAATACAGAGAAAAGTAACTGTTTACTCCTTGGTAAAAGAAGGTTCCATGATCAAACCTATATTCAAGCTCTAAAATATATTTATTTTATAAAATTAATTCTTTTCTCCTTGCAGATGAACTCTTTCTAAACTGTGCTTTCCCCAAGTTGACTTAAACAATGCACCAAAATAACAGTGTAACATAATTCATACTGCTAGGATTGACACAGAATCCAATGAGGTAGAAAATGGTGTTGGTAATAATCTTAATTTTCTACACAGGAACTGTGGTGGGGAATTTGCTCATTATTGTGACTATAAAGTTCAGCCGGAGTCTTGGAAGCCCCATGTAATTCTTCCTATTTATCTTCTTCTTTCCTGATGTTTTCTTTTCAAATTCCACAGCCCCTAAACTAATAGTGGATGCTCTCTCTGCAAAGAAAATCATATCTTACAATGAGTGTATGACTCAAGTCTTTGCAGTACATTTATTTAGCTGAATGGAGATCTTCGTTCTCATCTTTATGGCTGTTGATTGATAAGTGGTCATCTGTAAGCTCGTACATTATCCAATCATCATGAGATGGCAGGTCTTCACCATCTTGATTATTCTTACCTGAATACAGTCTTTCATATATACAGCTCAGATTGTCCTGGCCTTGAGATTGCCTTTCTGTGGATCCAATTTAATTGATCATTATTGCTGTAATTTACAGCCCTTGTTGAAACTTGCCTGCATGGACACTTACGTGATCAACCTACTGTTGTTGTCCAATAGTGGGGCCCTTTATTCAAGCAATTTCATGCTTCCAATAACCTCATACATTGTTTTCTTGCATTCTCTGAGAAATCACAGTGCAGAAGGGAGGAAAAAAGCCCTCTCAATGTGTACATCCCACATCACCATAGTTATCTTATATTTTGGTCCATGTGCATTCATGTACACACATCGCCCAACCACTTTCTCCATGGACAAGATGGTAGAAGTATTTTATACCATTGGAATATCCTGTCTCAACCCACTCAACCTCATACTAAGGAATGTAGAAGTGAAAAATGCCATGAAAAAGTTATAGAATATTAATATTACCTCAGAAGTCAAAGGATGACCTGAGGATCTTACTGTTTTCTTTATTTTTTTTTTAAAGATTTATATTTTTATTTATTTCTTTCCCCTTCCCACCTCCCTCCCCCCGTCCCAGTTGTCTGCTTTCTGTATCCATTCACTATGTGTTCTTCTGTGACTGTTTCAATCCTTATCGGTGGCACCGGGAATCTATGTTTCTTTTTGTTGCGTCATCTTGTTGGGTCAGCTCTCTGTGTGTGCAGCACCATTCCTGGGCAGGCTGCATCTTCTTTCCTGCTGGGGGCTTTCTTTAGGGGGAGCACTCCTTGTACAGGGGGCTCCCCTACGTGGGAGACACCCCTGTGTGGAAGGGCACTCCTTGTGCGCATCAACACTGCATTGGCCATCTCCACACTGGTCAAGGAGGCCCGGGGTTTGAACCATGGACCTCCCATGTGGTAGGTGGATGCCCTATCCATTGGGCCAAGTCCGCTTCCCTCCTACTGCTTTCTAAGGAATCATTTGACTAACTTGATACATACATCAAATATGATAGTATCCGATCATGTAAGAAGGACATGCAATGTATATGAGAACACAGATTGCTATTTTTAAAAAATAATTTGTAGAGAAGTTGAATATCCAGGCACCTTTTCTCTTTAGGAGAAAAATACGTGTTAGATTGCTTCAGATAATTATGGGCCAATAATATTTCCTCTCTATAGGCTCCTCTGTCTCTCAAGTCATACCATCATTAAGGTACATGCCTGCCTCCCCATATGTACTCTAATATAGAATGTTGCTGATTCATTTACTTTTTACTATATTCTGAACTGCCTCTGGAAGATTTCTGGACGTCAGTCTGACTTGTTCTTTTCCTAAGAGCTCCTCTTAGGCATTGCTGTCTATTAACTCTATTTCCCAACTCTGAATCTGCACTCTGGATTATTAAGAGAAAAGATTTTTAGTTAATAACTTCTCCAACTTTTAATCATTCATAAAATATTAAATAAATACTTAAATCATCTTTAACACATTTCCACATAGTTATGCAGCTTCCTATTGTATGTCTCCAGGGCAAAGGAACTCAGTCTACAAAGACCATCCATTCCACTTTATCACTAGTTTGTCTTTTAAAAGTTACATATTTTTGAATCAGAGACTTTTAAAAATGTACTTATATTATAAACTATATTATTATCATTGTTTCCTTGTGTGAAGATAACTGAAGGATTATTTGTGGGATATTTATCTATATAATGTTACAATGGGCCTTGACATATTCACTTTGATTGGTGTAAAAAAGCTACAGCAACAGAACTTTTAAACCCTAAGTGCTTAGAAAGTAAAACAATGTATAACATCAAGACTAAATAAAAAATACAAATATATCAGAGAAGCAACATTTTTTATGGGAGTGATGAGCAGAAATGAAGAACCAGGTTTAAAGCCAATTAATGGTATGGCATTATTTTATTTAAAGTTGTACCATATAAATGAAATAAATGAAATTATGATAGACATTTAAAGATTGCCAACAATATTTGTCTCAAAATAGTGGAAGTGAGGAGAACCCATAATGCAGCAGAAATCTGATTTCTCTTTCTAGCTGAGTCGTCTGAATAGAGCAATTGTACAGATTTCCAAGTTAAAATAGCCAAGGGAATTTTTGTGTCATGAGAGGGCAGAGGAGTTTAGCTGCATCACCTTGATTGTATTTGCCAATGGTTATATCAGAAATTTTTCTATTTATTGGTTTCAGTGTATTAAAATATAATGCATCTTTAGTGGCATTACAAATTTTATTTTATTTCAAATATGCTTGTAATTCTTTAATTGGGCAAAACTTATCCAATTTACCTCCAGTGAAAAAAGATTTTAAAATAATGTCAATAAAATGACACTACTTTTCTCTGTTCTCACTTTTTTCCCCTTCATGTGAGACTAAGAAGTATAAGGTTAACACTGGACTCCCACAGTAGGAAGGTCACATACTTGATAGAATCCATCATAAACTTTTCTAATCTACATTTTCATAGCAACAACACAAATGTATATACCCAAAAGCACACAGACAAAAACACATACAAACTATTTAGCTTTTCATGGTCATTTGCCTCTTAGGTGAAAAAGTGAAGGTAAGAAGAAAAAAAGAAAATAAATAAACTAAAATATAAATGAAAAAATAACAATGGGATAATAGAACGAGAAGAATCTGTAGGGAAATAACTTTTGATAGTTTTGTGTTGTTCAAAAGTATTTATAGTCAAATTAAACCTGGGAAATTGAAGTAATTTTTATAAAATTCTAGGACACCATATCATCTAATGGACAATTTTGAAATGGTCACCCCCTCCAAAAATGACTGACCTAAATAGAAACTGTAAATTATAATTATACTTTCATTTTAGGAATACATTCTTCATTGTGCTTCTAACTCTTTTTTTTAAAGAGGTACTGGGGACTGAACCCATGATCTCATATATGGGAAGCAGGTGCTCAACCACTGGGCTACATTTACTGCCCAGTGACAGTTGGTTTTTCATTTGTTTGTCTATTTTTAGGAGGCTCCAGCGATTAAACCAGGGTCTGTGTGCATGGGAAGTAGGCACTCGACCACTTGAGCTACATGCACTCTCCTTTGGTGCTTTTTTGTCATTATACTATCAATAAAGATGCAAAATCAGCTCTGTATTATCCCTTGTAAAATGTATGACCTCAACTGGTTATAAGGAAACCTGGTACAGATCCAAACTGAGGATTAATTTGCCGAGTAACTGGCCTATAAGCTTCAGAATTTTCAAGGCTATGAAACCCAGGGACTGACATAAGAATTATTCCAGATTAAAGGAGGCCAAAGAGAAATGAAAACTTGCTACAGTGTATGATCTTGGATTAGATCCTGAATTGACTAATGTAAAATAGCTAAGTATGGCATCATTGGGACTGTTCATGAAATCAAATTTGGACTGAATTAGATAATATATCAATATTAAATTCTCTTGAGTTTTTAGAATGTAAACTTTTTGTGGTTTAAAAGAGTGTTTTATTCTTAAAAAAATACACACTGGGACACTTTGTGATAAAAGGGCATTATGCCACCAACTTGCCCTCAGATGGTTTAGAATAAAATTACATTTACATTTAAATATGGAAAGAAAGGAAGGAAGGAAGGCAGGAAGGACGGAAAGAAGGAAAGAAGGAAGGAATGAATAATGGGAGGGAAGCAAAGAACAAAGTGGAACAAATTGTAAACAAAAAGTGAATCTAAGTAAAGTGTGGTTATGGGAGTTACTTGTACTAACCTTGCAATGTTTATGTAAGAATGAAATTATGTCAAAATAGAGAGTTAAAAACCTAATAACTATGTAAGTTTCCTGGCTGCTAAATCAAATAACATGTAATTGTTGGCTTAAATGACAGAAACTTATTGGTTCAGCATGTTGAGGCTAGGAGAAATCCACAATCAAGGGCATCATCAAGGTGATGCTTTCCCCTAGAAGACTGTTGTGTTATGAGTCTGCCTGCTAGGGATCCTTTGTCTTTGGCTTTTCTGTCATGTGACAATGCACATGCAGCCTCTCTTGGTTTCTCCTTTCCCTTCCAGTTTCCTTTGATTTCTAGCTCCTTGCTTGTCCCGCTCACTTTCTTTCTTTGTAACCTTCTCAATAAGGCCTTTAATGATAGAATTAAGACCCATCCTAATTAAGCTGTTCCAGATATTATCTGCAGTAATCTCATCCATATGTCATATTTAAAAGGGTTCATAACCATAGGAATAGATTAAATTGAAAAATCTGTTTCTCTGGAGTACATTGATCCAAGCTACCACAGTAGCGATACCAGCTATAAAAATTGATTTTAAGTTACAGTCACAGAACAAACCTTAGTTTCTCATTACCATAGTTGAAAATATTTAATTACAAATGTTATACAAATTCATTATATGGTATAAAGTAAACCTTTTTATTGTTATCCTCGATACCCTCAAATGCCCATTCATCAGAATGTGCTATGAAATATTATTAAAGAATACACAAGACAGGTGGGGCAAGATGGCATCTGAGTGATTGCACCTCATAATCTGTCCTGCAAAGAAGCAGCTGAGTAGGGTCAGAGTCTTGTTGGACCAGGCTGTTTCAGGTGCTTGCAGGGCAGGAGGTGTCTTGATGTTGATTTGGTGAGACAGTGACAGAAGAGATTCTTGTGAGAGGTGGAATTTTGGGTTTCAGACATGCAGGTCAGAAGTTGTGGGTGGGACCCCTCCCCTAGGTTTGGTGGCCCAGCCACAGCAGTCCCTGAAAACTTTGTGGTGTTGTGGTGTTCCCAAACCCAGTTAACTGAATGAGTGGTTCCCAGGTCTGTATCCCTTAAACCCTGGTAGCCCATGCTACAGAGACTCACACACCTTGAGTCTGCAATATCACGGACTTCCTATTCCTGAATCCGCCATGCCTTGAAGTCCATCTGAGGTCCTTGATTACCCTAGCCCTCCGTGTTTTTTGTTGTTGTTGTTGTTTTTCTCCATGAGCTTGGAGGAGTGTACCAGCTGACTTGGGGAGATTCCGGGAAGAAAGGAGAGACAAATCTGCTGAGGAAGCCCAATTTACCTAAACATCCTGGAATAGGAAACTTGGTCTGGGAGAAGGTGGAGTCAGAAAATCAATTAGACCTCCCCTAGCACACCTAAGGGGGAGGGACTATCCAAGCTTCCAATAGTATATTTGGAGTTTCTGGTGAGGTGTAGGGGCTCTCACGCTGGAAATAAAGAGTCATAGCCTTCTGTGTTGAGTTGTTTCAACAAGGACCGACTTGAATCTCCTACCAGACATCTCAGGCAGCTTTCCTGCTGCCCTGGGAGAGAGAGAAGTGAGGAAGGGAGAAAGGGGGAAGGTCAGGTCCCTAAGTATTTTATTTAACTGCGAAGAGGATTCCTAGCTTGAAATGTTGGTTCTCTTTTTTTTTTTTTTTTTTTTTTGTCATGGTTGCTAATATTGCTTTGTCTCTTGGTCTTTCTCCCATTTTATCCCCCAAGGTCCTTTTTAATTTATTTAGTTTTTTTTTTCCTCTTTTTATTATTTTTCTTGCTTGTTTCCCTCCCCTTTTCTTTGCCCCCCTTTTCTCTTCTCTTTTTTCTTTTCTCTCTTTTTCTTCTTTTTAATTTTCTTTTCTTTTTATAATAGGTGTTGCAGGGAGTGCTTCACATTTGCTGTGTTTCCTCATCCTCTATTTCCTATTTTCTATGTGTATTGATTTGGCCACCTACAGTATCCACTTTCCCCTACAACTTTCTATCCTCCATCATCTACTGTTTCTCTTATAGTCCACCTCCCTTTCTTTGGCCCCCAAAATGTCTGACATTTTATATCTAGTACCTTTGTTCTGTTTTCTGTCTTTTATCCACTCTTGATATTATTGTCTTTTTCTCTTTCCCTCTTTCATGAAAACACTGGTCTTTTAATTCATATTATATTCCTCCCTATGTTCAGTTGACTGTCTAATTATAGGTACTCTACTTACTGCTATAACTCTACACAACTTTCATGAGTCTAATATACATTCTCCTAGATCTCACATTGTTGCTCTGTTAACATTTATTACCAATATTACTTTATATGTTTTCTTTTCTTACTGATTTTGCTTTCCCTAGCCCTAATATTTTCCTTCAAAGTGAACTTAGCCAGCAACAAGAAAATAGAGTAAGAAGAACAAAGTGACAAAGGGAAGACATAACACTTACACATGAACAAAAACTAATTAATCCCCAAGACAAGACAAAGAAGCTAAGGAACTGATTAAACCCATCAAGATAAAATGATGACCAGACAGCAACAAAAAACTACAAACCAAAAAAATAATCAGGAAAACATGGCTGAATCCAATGAAAAAACTAAAAACCAAGAAGAGGAGCAGAACATCAGACAAGTAATTAAAGATCTCAAAACATATATTAGAGACAAACTTAATGAAGTAAAGGAAGAGATTAACAATATGAAGAAATTGCTTGGCGAGAATACAGAAGAAATTGCAGACATACACAAAAAGATAACAGATATGATGGTGATGAACACCACAGTTCAAGAAATCAAAAATACACTCTCAGCAAATAGCAGCAGATTAGAAGAGGCATAGGAGAGGATTAGTGATGTGGAAGACAGTACATCTGAAATCAAACAAAAAGTAGAACTGATCAATAAAAAGACAGAAAAAAAAACAAAACAGCTGGGTCTTAGGGACCTGAATGACAGTGCAAAATGCACAAACATACATATTACAGGCATCCCAGAAGGAGAAGAGAAGGGAAAGGGGACAGAAGGGGTGTTGGAGGAAATAATGGCTGAAAACTTTCCAAATCTACTGAGGGAGATTGATGTACATGTCCAGGAAGCACAATGCACCCCAAATACCATAAATCCCAAAAAGCCTACCCCAATACATACACTTATCAAATTATCCAATGCTCAAGCCAAAGAAAAAATTCTAAAAGCAGCAAGAGAAAAGAGAAACATTGCATACAAGGGAGGCTCCATAAGATTAAGTGCTGATTTCTCATCTGAAACCATGGAGGCAAGAAGGCAGTGGTATGATATAGTCAAGGTACTAAAGCTAAGTCAGGGTATCCAGCTTAGCTAGCATTCAAAAATGATGGAGACTTAAAAATATTCACATATAAACAGAAATTAAAAGAGTATGCCAAAAAGAACCCAGCCCTTCAAGAAACACTAAAGGAAGTTCGGCAGGAAGAGAGAAAAAAAACAGGAGAGGCAGAGTTGGAGGAGAGTTGAAGAGCAAAAAAAAAATAAAATAAAATAAGAGAGAGAAGGAAAAAAAACAACCAAAATATGAAAAACGCAAGTCCAAAAATATGGCTAACATAAATAATTCCTTGAAAGTAATGACACTGAATGTCAATGGATTAACTCACCTGTCAAAAGATTCAGACTGGAAGATTGGATAAGGAAATATTACCCATCTATATGCTGTCTACAAGAAACACATGTCAGACCCAAGGATTCAAGGAGGTTGAAAGTGAATGGCTGGAAAAATCTTACAAGCAAACAATAACCAAAAAAGTCAGGAGTAGCTATATAATATCAGACAAAATAGGCTTTAAAAGTGCAACGGTTGTGAGAGACAAAGATGAACACTAAATATTCATGAAAGGGATAATCTTTCAAGAAGAATGAACAATCATAAATATTTATGCTCCTAAAAAGGGTGCCTCCAAATATGTGAGGCAAACACTGGAAAATTTAGTGAAAAAAATAGATGTCTCTACAATTATATTGGGGGACTTTAATACACCACTATCAACTTTGGATAGAACATCTCAATAGAGAAACAATAAAGAAACAAAAACTCTGAACAGTATATTAGAGGAACTGGACCTAATAGACATACACAGATCATTACACCTGAATACAGCTGGATATACATTTTTTCATGCACATGGATCATTCTCCAAGATAGATCATATGCTAGGCCACAAAGAAAGGCTCAATGAATTCAGAAAGTTCAAAGTCGACAAAATAATATCTCTGACCACAGACAATGCAGTGAAGCTGGAAATCTGCAAGGGCCAGATGCCCAGATTTCACACCAAGATATGGAATTTAAATAGCACACTCTTAGAAAACCAGTGGGTCAAAGAGGAAATCTCAAAAGAAATTAATAACTACATTGAAACTAATGAAAATGATAACACAACATACCAAAACTTATGGGATGCAGCAAAAACAGTACTAAGAGGGAAATTTATAGCCATAAACACATACATCAAAAAAAAAAAAAAAGAAAGAAAGAGCAAAAATTGAAGAACTAACTGCACATTTGGAGGAATTAGTAAAAAATCAACAAAATAACCCCACAGGAAGAAAAAAGAAAGAAAGAACAAAGATAAGAGCATAACTAAATGAAATAGAAAATAAGAAAGCAATTGAAAAGATAAGCAAAAAAAAAGAGCTGGTTCTTTGAGAAGATTAATAAAGTTAACAAACCCTTCACTAGATTAACAAAGAAAAAAAGAGAAGATGCAAATACACAAAATAAGAAATGAGAAAAGAGATATCACTACTGATCCCACAGAAATAAAGACTATCATAAGAGGATAATTTAAAAACTATATTCCAACAAAAATTGCAATTCAGAGGAAATGAACAAATTCCTAGAAACACATAAGGAGCCTATATTGATGAAAGAAGAAATTGATGATCTCAACAAACCCATCACAAGTAAAGAGATATAATCAGTCATTAAAAACCTCCCAACCAAGAAGAGCCCCAGGCCAGATGGCTTCACAGGTGAATTCTACAAAACATTCCAGAAAGAACTAACGCAAATCTTGCTGTAGCTCTTCCAAAAAATTGAAACAGAAGGAACATTACCTAACTCATTCTATGATGCCAACATTACCCAAGTATCAAAGCCAAACAGAGGCACCACAAGAAAGGAAAAATTATAGACCAATTTCTCTAATGAACCTAGATGCAAAAATCCTCAACAAAATATTTGCTAACTGTATTCAATGACACATTAAATGAATTATACACCATGACCAAGTGGGATTCATTCCAGGTATGCAAGTATGGTTCAACATAAGAAAATCAATCAATGTAATACACCATATAAACAGATTGAAGGAAAAAAATCACGATTATATCTATAGATGCAGAAAAAGCATTTGACAAAATACAGCACCCTTTCTTGATAAAAACACTGCAAAAGATTGGAATAAAAGGACATTTTCTGAACATGATAAAGAGTATATATGAAAAACCCACAGCCAACATCATTTACAATGGTGAAATCCTAAAATCTTTCCCTCTAAGATTAGGAACAAGACAAGGATGCGCACTATCACCTCTTCTATTTAACATTGTCTTAGAAGTACTTGATCGAGCACTGAGGCAAGAACCAGATATATAAAAGGCATTCAAATTGGAAAGGAAGAAGAAAAAATTTCATTATTTGCAGATGACATGATCCTATACATAGAAAATCCTGAGAGGTCTACAAAAAAGCTTCTAGAACTCATAAATGAGTTTAGTAAAGTCGCAGGTTATAAGATCAATGTGCAGAAATCAGTAGCATTTCTGTACACCAGTAATGAGCAAAGTCAGGAGGAAATCAAGAAACAAATACCATTTACAATAGTAAATTTAAAAAATCAAATACCTAGGAATAAATTTAACTAAAGATGTGAAAAACTTATACAAAGAGAACTACACAACACTGTTCAAGGAAATCAAAGAAGACCTAAATAAATGGAAGAATATTCCCTGTTCATGGATTGGAAGAAAAATATTATTAAGATGCCTATCCTACCAAAAACTGATCTACACATTCAATGCAATCCCAATAAAAATCAACACAGCATTCTTTAATGATAGAAAAACCAGCTATAAAATTTATTTGGAAAGGAAAGAGGCCTCAAATTGCCAAAGACATTGAAAAAGAAAAACGAAATTGGAGGAATCACACTACCTGGCTTCAAAGCACACTACAAAGCTACAGTAGTGAAAATAACATGGTATTGGCACAAGGAGAGACACACAGACCAATGGAACCAAATTGAGAGTTCTGATATAGATCCTCAGGTATATAGTCATATAATATTTGATAAAGCCACCAAACACTCTCAACTGGGAGAGAATGGCCTATTCAACAAATGGTGCCTGGAGAACTGGATATCCATATGTAAAAGAATGAAAGAGAATTACCAACTCACATCTTATAATATAATGAGAGTGAAGGTATATCCATATTCTGGGGAGGACTGCTATTCTCAAATAGAGGGAATTGTATCTCTCAAGAGAAATGGTGGCTCCCATTGCATTAGGGCAGTTGAGCATGTCAAGCCCTCAACACTGTTGCAAGTATTTCTGAACATGGCCCTTCAAGCAATGAAGATTGACTGTCATTTTGGCCCTAAGGGGAGGGGGAAAGAAGTATTGAATAGACAGAATCAGTGTAACTGGGTGGGCAATAGAAGTGTTCCACAAGATTACACAAGGGTGTATGTAAGACATGTTAAATTACACCAAAAATATATAAGGGCTGATAGGCTAAAATGTAAATCATAATGTAAAACATAAGATAACTAAAAATTTAGAAAATTGTATATTCTAAAATATAAACCACAATGTAAACCCAAATGTTGCCTTCTTTGAAAGCTATTGTCTCAATATCTGTACATCAGTTTCAGTAAATATAGTATGAATATGTAAAAAGATTTTTGCTGTGGAAGGGAAAAGGATTTTATGTTGGATATGTGAGAATACTGTATAGTGTATATATGAATTACTGTGATCTAAAACTTTTGTGAAGATAAGCTTAATAATGAGGAAAAAAAGAAAAAGAAAGGATGTATACAACGAGGAAAAGACAGAAGAAGTTGCCTTGCCAATTTGCATACAGGGCAACACTATACAGTAATGGAAGGTAAAACATCAAAAACAAAGCTTTTGCATTTTTTAAGTTTTTGAAACCCCTATATATTTTTACCTTAATTTTTCTAAATTAATATGTATTTTATATCTAACCTTTAAACTCATCACTATATTCCATTTTACTATTAATGGAACCTGGCAATATATTTGGCTTCATTTTTGAAGAAGTTTTGGATCACAGAGTGTGCGGTCACCCCTCGGGCTGAAGTGTGGTTTGCTGGCCTGGCGGGGGAGCAGCCGCGGCAGGCCAAGCCGCTGCCCCCATAATAGGGTGGCTGGTCGGACTCACTGCCACCCCTGAAGGAAGCTCGGCATGGGCGCAGAGTGCCCTCGGGTCTCCCCTTCTCGGCAGCCATGCTTCCGCAGCCACCCCTTCTCCCGGATGGCGCCACCCGATGCCTGTGGGGCGGCAGCCTTCTTCTTCTTTCTCCCTGCGCAGGCACAGGGCGGAAAATTCCAGTCTGCCCTTTTCCCCTCCCCCGACAGCAGCAACAGCCGGGTGTGGGCGGTAAACTCAAGTCTGCCCTCCACCCCAGCAACAGCAGCCACCAATCCCTAAACCCTGCCCCTTCCCCCAGCAACAGCGACAGCCAATCCCTAACCACCACCCCTCCCCCATCCAGTACCGCCCACTAACCTTTCGCCGGCAACCAATCAGAACAGGGCATGGCTTTGACCAATCAGCCTTCCCCAGCCCCTATAAAACTGTTGCCTCTCCCTCAGTAAAGTGGACTTGCGTGTTTACCTTGTCTCCACGGTAGTTCTTCTGCCGTGCGCCCTCCAGTCCTGAGAGCCCCCGACAAGGGCCTGGCCTCCCTTGTCCCCAGTTCGTCGCCTGCTTCTCCGGGCGACCCCTTCGTCACCTGCTTCTCCGGGCGACCCCTTCGTCGCCAGCTTCGCTGGGCGACCCCATCAGTTGAACCGCGCAACCCCTGTGAGACCGATCCCTCGTCTGCTGCCGGACCGACCCCTCGTCCCAAGCAGGACCGACCCCTCGTCCAAAGCTGGACTGACCCCTCGTCCGCAGCCAGACCCCACCTCTACCGACCGAGCAAGCCGCCACAACAGAGAGGTTCAAGAATGGCATGGGAGGAATACTGGTGTGGAATGTTATTAAGAGCGGAGACATGGTTGGCAGGGAGTTCTACAGGGCATATATCCAGGGTACATAAAATTATTTGGATATTTTCATTGTGGTTACAATTAAAAACAACAACTGAGGGAGTGCTGTGTTCCTAGCCAGGGGAGCTCTATCACAGTCCCTAAAGGAACAGCAACAATCACCCAAGTGCAACAGCAAAGACAAAAAAATAGGAAGGTCCAACAATGAGCCCTTGATTCTAATGACTATGCTTGTAAGCAAATGTGGTGTCTAAAACTTCCTTTAAAATGTACCAGATAAATTTTTTTAAAAGATTAATGTGTAACAGGTAATATTCTGCCACCTTCTCATTTATATGTGTTAGTCTCCCTATTGAAAATATGACAATGAATAAAATAGATAATGTTCATTATCCTATACTATATAATATTAAATACAGTGAAGGTAGATAATAAATAATGAAGCAAATATATAATATGCCAGGTTGAAAAGTGCCATGAAATAAAAATAAAACAAAGTAACCAAAAAGAGTGGTGGTAGCAAAGCTAAGGAGATGGGTTGTGCACTGTTTAGGAAAGGAGGGTCAGTGCAGGCCCATTTGAAAGGTGACATTTGAATTATGACCTGAGTCATTGGTTCTCCATTGGGAGAATTTTCCCCCAGGTGACATTTGACAATTTCTGGAGATATTTTTGATTGTCACAACTGAAGAAGGAGGATGGTAATGGCATATTGTGATTAGTGGCAGTGACATACCTACGTAGCCCATAATAAGTAGGAAAGTCACTCACAACAAAGAACTATCTAGTCCAAAATATCAATATCATCTATTGGACTTGAATGAACTAAAGGAATAAATTTTGACTATTTCTGCAAGGGAATGGGAGTTCTAGAGATAATAATAACAAGAGCCAATGTAGTATGCTTGTTCTGTAGGAAGAAAATTGGGGACTCCAGAATGACAAAAGTAAGGGAATAAGAGAGAATAATTAAAAATGAGATCAGAAATATATTTGGACCCTTCATCATCAAAGGATATGGAATTTTATCCAGAGTGCACATGGAAAACATTTTATAGATTCAGGACATGAGCTCATTCATTGTTTAATAAGATTACTCTGATTGCCTTATTGAGCATCAAAAGTCAAAGCTGGAAGTTTGGTTAGGAACGTACTGTGATAGTGTAGGAAAGAGATGATGGAATTTTGGATCAGGTAAGTAGCAGTACAGATAGTGAGAAGTATTCTTATTATGGACATACTTTTTATTGTTGATGGGGTTATGAAATGTTCCATCTATTTTGAAAAAATTCTGGCAGTTTATTATAAAACTAAATGTACATCTACCGTATGTCTCAACCCCATTCCTAGATATTTACTAAATATTATCAATGATTATTTTCATACTTTTCAGCTTTGAATCTGCCTACTTGCTAATACCTTAATCTTGATGGCAAAGGTGTGCCTTGCCTGGTGTTCCAGAGTGAAACTTGAGTGCCACGAATAGTTAAGGAAGTATGAAAAGCTGGTCTTTGCAGAAATGAAATGAAATAATTGGAATAGGGAGTTAAATTTCCAGATAAGGGTAGGCTGACCCCTGGCCCTTACAAACTGTGTTACCAGGGGGGATTTGTTGCCTAAATCCTAGGTAAAGATAACTGGAAAGGTAAAAGTAAATGAAACCATAAATTACTAAGGAAATGGAATAGAAGAATTGATTCAATTGCCGAAGTCAGCAAGAAAGTTAGAAAATGTGAGAATTAACAAGCTATTAAGAGTTGCTTAAAGATGAACCAAGGGCAGGAAGAGTAGTCTTAATGGTGCTGAGATGGTTTGGGCCCTTGTGCTATCCCCTCTGTTGGCACTATCTCTTCCATCTGTCTTCATTACCTTAAATGTAACTAATGTTTCAAGATTCAACTCTGATATTATTTCTTTCATAATCTATTTTTTCTATGTTACTAGCTTTTCTTTTCATTCAGCATATTAAATGAAACCATGTACAGTATGCCACCTCCACTCCTTGGACTGTAAGTTATTCAAAGTCAGTGATTATTAAATCACTGGACTTTGTCTCTTATATACAAAGCCTATCAGACAGCAGTCAATGAAAAAATCTGTAAAAGTGTCCTAAAAAATGTACATATTACTTTGCACTTCTTACTTTGCAATGCAAGTGAAGATAATTTCTTATCACTCTTTAATTGATTTTGAGAGTTATTTACCTGATAAAGAAATATGTTTATCTATCATATGCATTATAAATATATTTACAAGTTCTGGTATTTGTATTTTGCTTTTGTGATATAAATGTAATCAGTAGAAAGTTATCTCTATATTTTGGACCACAGTTGAATCTCAAGAAATCTTAATCCCTTAATATTTTTGTTTTCTCTCCATTGAAGTCATAGTATGGCACATATGATGCATTCCACAAGATGCAAGTTATTGAAAAAACATCAGGAATGGCCTAAAATTTTACAGTTTATTTTCTGTATCACAAAAGCTGAAATTGAAAACTGAAATGCACAAAGATAATCTGATTAGTGGCATGTTAATGCTTTTTTACTTTCTTTAAATATAACATTAGTGCCCTCCTATATCTTAAGAAACACTTAAGGAATTCAGAGAAAAACTGGAAATGGGGCAGACTTGACTGTGAACACATTTTATAATTTACAAAAATAAAATTTAATAAAACAAGCTGAATTTAGAGGTAGAAAAAACTAGGAATTATAAGAAGGGGGGAGCAAAATATAAGAGACAAGTCTATAGTCAAGGCAATAGAGTATAATAAATGTTCATGTTGTTTAAACTCCTAAAGGGTTCTTCACTGCATTATTTTTCAGTTGATATTATCCAGCAATTATCTGAAGTATATGGTTTCAAATTTCCTTGATTGTTTATTTCTTTGAAGCTGTTGCTATTATTTCTTACTGAAAAAAAAAATAGTTTCAAATATTAACCCAAACTTTCTCTCGAGGTCCAAGGAATATGATAGAGGAATTAAATAAATTAAATTTAGGGAATCCTATTTTAGGAAAATATCTTTATTATTGGCAATAATATTTTTTCTGACATCCTAAAAATTAAATAGTATAAATAGGTAGAATTAATTCCATTTTGTCTGGATGATAAAAATACCCAGAGAGGCAAATGATGCTCTAAGCAGGTAAGTTGTAAAACTCAGTGAGAAAAGAGATTTTGGACTCAAAGTTCATTTTATTAAGTTGTGTTTTCTCCTTGCAGATGATTCCTTAGTTGGGCTTCCTCATATACACTGAAACCTTGCAACAGAATAATACAGTGATTATGTTCATATAACTAAGACTGACACTGGATCCTACAAAGCAGAGAATAAATTAAAATCTTTTTCATTTCTACTTGAGGACGAAGGTGTAGAAATTTCTCATTATTAGGGATCTTGTGATCCATAAATTTCTTCCAATTGTACCTGGCCATTACACACACCTATCTCTCAACTACCATAACCCTTAGATTACTTTTTGAAGCTATTCTGCAATGAATGCAATAGTCGACAATTATTACTTAATCCACATTTTACACACCATATCTTTAGTGACATCAAGATCTTGGTTCTCCATCTCATGACTGCTTATCTCTATGTAGCAATATTTGAATCCTTATGTTACAAAGCAGTCAGGAGCAGGCAAAAATCTTTATTTGTTTTCTTGGCTTAGATTGAGTCCATTTGGCATTCTGTAATCAGATTATTTTGAGCCTGAGATTTCCATTCTTTGAGTCCTATTTAATTGATCATTAGTGCTTTGATATACAATCATTGCTGTGACTTGTCTGTATGGGTGTGTGTGCATATATATATATATATATATATATATATATATATATATATATATATAAAATCAACCTATTGCTGGTGTCCACAATGGGGTCATTTGCACAAACTATCTTGTGATTCTAATGACCACATATGTTGTCATCTTGCATTCACTGAAAAACCACAATAACTCTTAAAATCTGAGAACTATTTCCAGCCAAGAGAGATATGTCAGGAGAAGTCAGACAGATTTAAAGCATGAGAATGTCTTCAAACATTGATACTGGTTTGAGGATAGACAAGGTAAGAATATGAGAATGCAAGTGACCTTTCAGAGATGAGACTCTGGCTGACAGTCTACAATGAAACTAGTAACTCAGCTTTACACTCACAGGAACACAACCCCATCAATAACCTAAATGAGCGTGGTAATGGATTCTCCCCTCAAACCTCCAGATAATACAGAGTGATTTTCACTTTTTGAAACCATAAGCAGAGAACAGACCAGCTCAACTAAAACACCACACTTCGTATGTTACCTTCAATATACTCACCTTTCAATCTTGTATTTGTACTGTAAGGGGTATGACCATGAAATGGGAAAGATTAGAGTTGTGAATGTAAAGACATTTTGTAAATGAATGGCATTCTCTTTTTTAGCAAGGAGAGGGAAGTAGTTGGCCCCAGTTGCTAACATCTTGTTAAACTGAAATGTGAAATAATTAGAATTTTTTATTTATAGCACGTGGTTCTTCAGTAATATCAAGATAAGAGAGGAAAAGTCCTACTCGATATCGAAATATGTATGTATATTTCTTGCACATATGCAAAAAATTCAGCTGAGTGTGGCAGGGTTTTATTTTTATTTTTATTTTTTTAGGAAGTTCCTGGGATTAAACCCAAGACCTCATACTTGGGAAGTAGGCTCTCAACCACTGAGGTCTTAACAAGAAAGGGGAGAGAGAAAGGAATGCATTTGTTGAGGGATTAAAATGAGGCAAGAGAAGGCCTTTGCTTTTCCAGTGACTTAAATGAAAAATTTGAGTTAATGACAGATATCAGGGTAACATCCTTAGGTTATGAGGTTAGATGCTATAAATTCTTGGTTATTACCTACTTGGGAAAATTTAATTTTGTCCAGAAGAGATGGGTTCATAGAGGTAAAGTTGGTGGTCATAGTCTCATACGACTTATACTTCTCAGCTTTCTTATAATCCTTCATCTTTTTTCTGTTCTCTTACTTAGCTTTTCTCTCTTTTTTGTGCTTTATCTTTCTACTGATTGATAGTTATAGCAGTTTGATATAATTGATAAATTACAAAAAGAAATATTGGATTATGCTTGTAATCTGATCTGTACCTGGGCATGATTAATTTTTTTTTAAGATTTTATTTATTTATTTATTTTTCTCCCCTCCCCCACCCCACTTGTCTGTTTTCTGTGTCTATTTGCTACGTCGTCTTCTTTGTGCACTTCTGTTGTTGTTAGCGACATGGGAATCTGTGTCTCTTTTTGTTGCCATCTTGTTGTGTCAGATATCTGTGCGGGTGGCGCCATTCCTAGGCAGGCTGCACTTTCTTTCGCACTGCGTGGCTTTCCTTATGGGGTGCACTCCTTGTGTGGGGGGCTCCCCTATGTGGGGGAAACCCTTGAGTGGCATGGCACTCCTTGCACGCATCAGCACTGCACATGGGCCAACTCCACACGGGGTCAAGGAAGCCCGGGGTTTGAACCACGGACCTCCCATGTGGTAGATGGTTGCCCTAAATACTGGGCCAAGTCCGCTTCCCATGATTAAGTTTTGATTAGGACATTGAGTTCCCACCCCTTGGTGAGTGGGGACTCACAGATAAGAGGCATGGCAAAGAACAGAGTTGATGGTTTTTAATGTTGGGGTTTTGACATAGGAATTCAATGCTGAAGACTTAAACTGGAATCCTGGGAAGTCAGCATGCTGAGGAAAGAGAAGCCAGCCCCAGGAAGGAAGGGACCTTAAAGTCAAAGTAAAGGAAGCCCCAGGAATGCAAGAACCCAGGAAGCCTGAACCCTCATGGATGTTGGCAGCCATCTTGCTCCAAATAGACTTTGGTGAGGGAAGTATCATATGCTTTATGGCCTGGCATCTGTAAGCTCCTATTCCAAATAAATACCATTTATAAAATACAACCAATTTCTGGCATTTCTGGTATTTTGCATCAGCACCCCTTTGGCTGACTAATACAGAGTTTAGTACCAGAAGTGGGGTAGTGTTTTTGCAATTACCAAAATACTGAAATGGTTTCATAAATGTGTAAGGGGTAATTTTTGGAGCAATTGTGAGATGCTTGATGGAAAAGGCCTAGAATACTTTGAAGAGACTGTCGATAGCAATATGGATGCTAAAGAGGCTTTTTATGAGGCCTTAGGAGTAAATGATGAAACTATTATTGGAAACTGGAGGAAAGGTGATCAGTGTTTTAAGTTGCAGAGAATTTAGCAAGATTAACTCCTTGTGTTTTATGGAGAGCAGAATTTGAAAATGGAGAGCTTGGGCATTTAGCTGAAGAAATTTCCAAAGTAAACCCAGAGAATGTGGCTTGGCTTCTGTATGCAGTTTATAAAAATTGCTAGATGAGTGAGATAAGCTGAGAACTGAATTGCTGAGCACAAAGAAAACAGAAACTGATTCTGAAAATTCCAAGCCTCTGGAAATCAGGCTTCCAGATGAAAGTGCTCCACTGGAGAACTTAACTAAACATGGAACTTGCAAATCAGGAAGGAAGATGCAGTTACATCAGAAAACTTGTGGAAAATCTTATTGTCTGAAGGCTTGGACCCCTGCTTCCTGCATGCTAAACCAACAAGATTTTTGAGAGAGCTGTATGAACAAAACCACTGTCAACCTGAAATAAAAAGGAATGGAAAGGAGCAATTGAAGGGGAAACAGCTTTAAGAGGAAAACCATGAAAGCTGAGATCTGGAATTAAGACATTACCTTGGGCCAAGGAAGGAACCCCACCTATATGTACAGAGAGGGTGAGTTTGCCCCAGAAGTTGAAGAGGTGGATGTTTCTGTCTGATGTTTTGGGAGAGTTTTGCTGTTCGAGGGTACAAAATGGGTGGGGCACATTCCCCAAGGATTACTGTGGTTAAGGGCAGCACCCCAGAGGTCTGAGTGGGGTAGACCTGTCCCCCAAAGGTTAAGAAAGACTAGGTGAATAACTCATTGCATTTCTCTGAGAGGGTTGAGCCTGTATACTAAAGGTTAGGGGGAATGTTGTCTTCACTTCACTACACTAGGGGGGTTAAGATTCTAGTCCAAAGTTTGGGTAAGGCGCAGCAATCACCTCAACACTCTTGGAGGGAGAGGTCTGGATTGGTCAACACCCAAATGTTTGATGAGGGTGGAACCAAGAAAATGGCCATTGGGCAAGCCTGTGGAAAGGGTTGGTCCTCAGATGGCCCCAAGGAGAAGAAACCATCATCTTAAGAATGACTCTCAGACTGAAATTAAATGGAGGATGCCCTGCAGGTTTACTGAACTGTAGGAGACTTGTAACTCATGTTTTTTTCCCTCAATTTCTCCTTATAGTAATAAAAATATTTATCCTATGTCTGTCCATTTGTGTATTGGAAACAGATAAATGGTTTTATATGCTTATACATTCCAAAAATAGATATTGGATTATGTTTGTAGTCTGATCTGTACCTGGGCATGACTGAGTTATGAATAGGGTGTTGATTCCCCACACCTTGGTGGGTGAGGACTCACAGATAAAAGGCATGGCAGAGAACAGAGTTGAGGGCTTTTAAAGTTGGTGTTTTGATTATGGAGTTTGATGCTGCAGACTTGAACTGGGACCCTGGGAAGTAAGCATGCTGAGGAAAGAGAAGCCAGTCCCAGGAAGGAAGGAACCTTAAAGTAAGAGTAAAGCAAGCCCCAGGAGTGTAAGAACCCAGGAAGCCTGGAACCTCACAGATGTCAGCAGCCATCTTGCTCCAAATAGACTTTGCTGAGGGAAGTAATATGTGCCCTATGGCCTGGCATCTGTAAGTTCCTACCCCAAATAAATACCCTTAATAAAAACCAACCAATTTCTGGTATTTTGCATCAGCACCCCTTTGCCTGACTAATACAGTAGAGGTCAATTTAAGGGACTCATGTTGCTACCAAAATTCATGCTCCAGTTCACAAGGAGCATGACACAAGCCCCAAACACTTACTTCAGGAATACAGGATTGGGGCCCAGATTTATAGTCAGGGGATTCTGACAGGTTCAGTTCCAACTAAACAGTGTCCCAAATATCTATTTTCAAAAATACAAGAAAATTGTCTCCTTTGGGATCTAGGTGTTAAGTTTTCATATCCAAGCTAGCTGTAGGATGAAGACACTTAATAAAGTACGTATATTCTACAAATTAGAGTTTACCCTTTTTTTTTTTTTGAAAAGTTTATACTTGAGGGGAGAATAAGAGATTTGCTTGATAAAGCTTCAGATCTTGAACTTCAAAATTATCTGAATCTTTTGGCTAAAAGAATTAATCCCCTATCCTTTCTCCAAATAAATAGCATTCTCATGACTAGATAACACATGGTGATTTCACTTGAAACAGGAACCTTACAAAATTCCCAAAATCAAATGACACCACTCCTAAATATCTCCAGACCAATAATCATGACCACATCTCAGCTTAACACAATTAAGGATCCTAATTTAAGAAATAATTGCCTAAAACCTAATGCCTTTTCAATACTCTACTAATATGAACTATGTGACCTAGTAGAATACTTTTGAAGGATGGATCTCTAGTGTGTTAGAGTTGGGTGATGGGCAGAATTTAATTCTAGGAATTGGAGGATATATTCAATAAAACCTTGGGATTCAATATTCTATTAATGGTATAGACAGCCATACCTTTGGAACTTGGACAGGGTGACAGTTATTACAAATGACATGAAGACTGTAAACTTCCTGGGAGAAGGTTAAGTTTGAGAAGGGGATTGTTTGTCAGAGGAATTGTGCACTGGAGGAAGAGGATTAGTGAGACATTTTAATAGCTATTGGATAAAACTTCTGACCTGTTACTGATACAAGAAGAATCAAAATACTATCATAATCCTCTAGTTAGAGGGTAAGCTCATTAAGACCACATTATAAATTGAGTTTTAATTCAAGACTACTTCAGAGTAGGTTTTGTGTGGCTGTTTATCTTCTGTGACTATTTCCTCATTATTAAATGTTTATTTGAAACAGATATACTTAGTATCTGAGAGAATTCTTCTATTTAGTCTACTGAAAAAAAACCTTACATAACAGACAAGACAGAAAATCTGAAAAGAAAAAAGATACTTTATAAGGACTTCCAGAAATAATAACAATGATACATTAAAAGATTCAAGGTCCCCATAATATTGCCATTGAGTTAATTGGCCTAGCCTGTGTAACAAGTAGATGAATTATAACATATTTCTATAGATTACTGTAATATCACACAGGTGGTTGCTCAAATCAAAACTGTAGTGGCAGGTATATTAACTTTTTTAGAACATCATACTCTCTAACACTTAATTTGTAGCTCTGATCTTGTGATGAATTTTTCTCCAATCCTACGAAAAGGCAAAACATAATAAATTTGCTTATATATAGCAAGTGACAATACACTTTTGGCCTGGGACCGTGTTTACTCCTGTCATTATTTTTATCATAGAATCCCAGATATATTTCAAAATATCAGAATGGTCAACTAAAATGATACCATCATGCAAAATGGACTGATAAGCAAGAAATGAAAAGTGTTCTATATATCACAGTATAATTTATTTAAAATAGTCGTTACCTCTTTGCAACTTCCCCCATTAATAGGTGAGGTCTATCCCCCATCCTTTTATCTGGTGTCACTTTGTGACATGTTTTGATGAGCAGATTGTGGTAAAGTGATGTGTGTAACACCTGAGGGTTGTCCTTGAGGAGCTTTGCAACTTTAGCTTTTGTGAGACAACCACTGCAGCAATACAATCATGTTGTGTTAGAAGCCAACTTAGAGTACTAGAGAATGAATGACCATATGAAAGAAAACTGATGTACCTAAGCCCTTTATGAGTGCACCCATTTTATTTTTGGACTAAATTTTTATTTTATGCCACTAATTGTTAGTTTAACTTTTATTTGCTAGTATACAAAAGATAATTTTTATATGACTAAGTTACCTACATGCCAGAAAATAGGAGATAAGTACCATGAATAAATTCTAATAGACTGCCACGTGACTGAAGTTCTTAGATTTCATGTGATCTAAGGTATGCAAAAATTCCCTCAAAAAAAAAGAAAAAAAATTGTTATTGCCTGACACCTTCTATCACTAAGAAATAGGCACAATATTTTATGGCTCTTTCTTTTTTGGAAGCAACATCTACTCCATGTGAGTGTTATTCTCAATCAATAAATGAAAATCTTGATCATTGTCAGTGAGATCCACTGACATGGGTAAAATAAGAAAGAGGCCAGACTCCTTCAGGTGAAGTTCAGGGTCACCTCAGCAGTTAAGCAACTGAGAGGTCACAGTTGAGTATTGGGGAGATATACCCTGGGTGATTGGAAGACTAAGTTGATGAATATCAATTATGGCCTTGAGGCCACCTCTAGCAGTAAGGATTGAGGCTTGATTTGTAATGCACTTTAAGTCTTTTTAGGAGAATAAAAGTGATACCACCTTGAAGAATTTGATGTATATTTCTCCTTGCCTCTCCCCTCAAGGAAAGATCAAGGTATCTTACTGTCCAGCAAGACCCTATATCAAATAAAAGTATACATATTTTCCGCATGTGCATATGGCAAGTGTCCGTCTGTATTCAATCTTGAGTAGATTTTCACCTGATAACACTCCCTTCTCATATTTCTACCTGTTGTGTATAAGATATGAAAATAAATATTCAGTTATTTACAAAAAGGATCTAGAATTTTTTCAAAACGTATTTTCAAACATGTCTGAGATACTTACACTACATTTTGTAATGTGGGAAAACAGAAGGTAGACTGTTTCCAGTTTAGATTTATGGAAGCATACAGTCAAAGAGTAATTATTAAAGGAGAGTGCAAAAAGATCTAATATGCATTTATTTATGCCGTATGCCATCTAACACTTCACATGCATTAGTCAACATAGTTTTACAATCATCATAGGAATAATATTACCACATTTTCATATATGTTCCAGAAATGGAGGCTGACTAGACATAAGCAAAGTGGCAATACCCAGATATAAAAATGTACAATTAGTATTTGACAAACATTTCCTTGACCTCAAAGTCTATTATTGTTCTGGTACATTATATATTATACAAATGTCATAGGTCTAATATTAGCAAATTAGGCTTGGGACAATTTTGGAAGATTTTATTTCAAAGAAGTCTTCCAGGTAAATAGTGTGAGATTTGAATAACATGATGAATGATGTGCTTTCAGGAAGTATTTCTTGCATTCATGAAATACAATTGCTCAGCTTTCAAATCAGTTGGAGTAAGAATAACAGAAATTTGGGTCTCAGTTCATGTAATAGTAGAGGACATTTAGTTATTTCTAAACCATCTCTATTAACTACCCTTCAAACATAAAATAGAATGAACAATGAATATCACCTTATTTACTTTAATTCCGAAGGTGCCATTTGAGACCATACCTTTTGCAAGGCAATTTTCATCTCCGTATTTCTCAGAGTATAGATGAGAGGGTTCAGCATGGGTGCAATCACTGTGTAAAACAGAGAGATTTCCTTCTCCTTGATTTCACGTTCAGCAGATAGTACAGAGGTAAAGATGCAGGGTACAAAAAACAAACCTACAACCATCATGTGAGAGCTCCAGGTTGAGAGAGCTTTGCATTGCCCTGAAGAGGTGTTTGTCCTAAAATGGCAGAGTATGAGTATATAAGAAGTCAAAAGGACAAGAAAAACTACTACCCCCACCATTCCTGAATTGACAATTGATAAAATATTAAAGACATATATATCTTTACAGGCAAGTTTTAAAAGTAGCTTCACATCACGTATGATTTATTTGATTTGGGCCACAGAAAGGTAAATTGAGGACTATAAGCAGTAGACCAATAGAGTGCCAAACGGCCAAGACCCAGGCTGTCATGATTAGCATGCTACACCTCTGCCGTTTCATGATGACCATGTAGTGCAGGGGCTTGACAATGGCAACATAGTTGTCAAAAGCCGTGGGCACCAAGATTAATATTTCCACACCTGACAGCATGTGGCAGTGACGAGCTGGGCCATGCAGGTGTTATAAGAAATAATTTTTCTCTCTGAAGCTAAGTCTGTGATTAGCAGAGGAACCACAGTGGAGGTATAGAAAAGGTCAGTGATGGATAGGTGACAGAGAAAATAATACACTGGCTGTTCAATCAAATGGTTGCAAGTGATGGTGAAGAAGATAATGAAGTTCCCAATTAAGACTGCCAAGTAACAAAGCAGAAACAAGAAAGAGAACAGCAGTTCTATCTGCCTATTTTCCAACAGCCGTAAGAAGACAAATCCAGTGACATTGATCTGATTTTCCATGACGCTAATGTGCATTCACAACTTAATTTATCATAAATGGCTCAAAACATAATATTAAATATGTAATAGAATTTTTGGCATTAAATAGATCTATAAATTGGAGGATAATAAACATCATAACAGACTAATTATAGGATTATATTTTTAAACCCTTTTTAGAATAAGCCATCATTATCATACAAAGAGGTTTTTAATAAAGGCATAATTTACTTCTGGAATATTTATAATTATATTATACATATTTATCTCCAGTATCAATCCCAAGCTTAAATGCATGCTCTTATTATACTCAATTTACAATTTACATGTGGGCTAATAGAGGTAGAAGAGGGTTTGTTAATTACACCAAGTCATTAAGATTAAGTACCAGACTTGAGATATGAACCGGTATCTTACGCAAGATTCCATGCATTTCAAAGCCATGCTACATTATCCTCAGCACTGAGGAATTCCATTTTTTTGGTCTATCTCTATAAAAGAAAAGAAGCCTTTCTCCATATATGACACTAACTATAAAATTTAAGCAATGCACTCCCCTCATACATGCTACATAAGGATTATGTAAACCTTAATGTAAAATTAATCTTACACTAATATTCCATATATCCACCAAAACTAAATATTTATTCAGGAAATTAAAAAAAAATAAAATCAAGGCTCTTAATCATAACAGAGAAATACAATACTCTGAATCAGACAATAATGTTTGGTATACTTGATTGAAGTCCATTCAGAAAATGAAAAGACTGCAAATTGGGACCTAGAGGCAGTAACTACTGGGTACTGAATATAGGAAAAATGATCTTGCTATATAAAAGCTTCACCTTTCTACTAATTATGTTAAAGGTACATTTTAGAGGCTGCTGTTAACACTTTAGGAAGAAATTAGAAGGTTCATTTTTTTTCTCAGGAAGTTTTGAAGGCCCTATGGAGATTAAGAAATGACCTACATATTTGTGCACACATTTAGAAGACTGCAAAATTCATATGTATAGTATCTGGGAGGAGGGAGCTAATACATTTACACTGAAACCATTACCTTTTCCTAAATGCACATGTCCTCAGAAAAACAATGGCTTGCCCCAAATACTTTCACTTTAGATGAAATTACTTTAGCTTTATAATAGCATCAGTGAGGATACAATATAGTGTAGTCTGAGGATCACAAGGAAAAGCATGCAGTCTTGGATGTCCTGGTATGTTATTAATCGATGTTAGCACTGGGCAATTCATTTTCTTTGACTCTCTTTCTTCATCTGGCAGAACTGATGAAACTGGGTCCATTTAATACATGTCAAAAGAAAAGGAAATGAAGTCCATAAAAAGACTATATTATATTAAGGGCTTATGATTCTAACTTACTACAAGACCATTGAATGTTTTAGAGAAGAAAACATCTAAAAATGTTTTTGATAAGAGCATTTTTACCAGTATCTGCATTTTTACCAGTTAATTGGTTTTATCACTCATGGATTTTTTATTCTGCCACAAGTGACATGTGGAAGAATTAACATACAATAACTATTAACTAGAGGAAAAATGATAGGAGTTGGTAAAGTTTACTCATGTTTCAAATTGCAAACTAATAAGGAATTTTCAAAATTAAGAATACCCAAATCTGTGCTCTGTGTACATGAAGAATGTGATAAGTTAAAAAGGTCTTATAGATAACTTTTCATTAAAACTGTAGAACAAAACTCAAGAAAAACTATGGGATTATAACTGAAGAAACCCAACTCTGATTTTAGATTCTATAACAAAGTACAGCCTTTGCATCACTTGTCATTCAGATCTAGTACTTCTCTACTTATGGTAATTGACCATTGGCTGGGAAAACAGAGAGCCATGAAGAAAAAGATCCTTCAAATCAGTGCCCAGAGTCTCTACTAGGAATCCTTTGAAACAGGTACCTTATGCTGATATATATTACCCAAACTCTCACTCTCTCTCTCTCTCCCTCACACACAGACACACACACACACGGGTGTATGCATGCATACATAGATACACAGGGTTTTTGGAGAAAGAATTTTGAATCCACCTGTTCAAATACCTTAATACGTTAGAGTCTCTTCCAAAATTTTCTCTACCCTTAAAACTTAAATACCTGCAGAAAAGTACTGTGAGGTATTGTTTGAAATGATGTGTTGAAAATTTTGAAAGGTAGACAAAACCATTGAAGAAGCCTCTTGAGAAGTGGGATTATATGTCATGGGAGTAAATGATAGTGTAAATATCCAAGGACAATTTTTAAAATTTTTGTTTTCAGTTTCTTTAACTGCTTATCACGTGTATATTAATGATAATAAAATGTGTGAAAGTGAAATTCATGGGCTTAATTATTAGATGGATTTATAATAAAATGTTTAGGTGTCGTATAGGAAGCAAGTAAAATATTGAGAAGTTATATATGCCCTTACACTCTGAGTGATACTAGCACTAACATTATAGCTTCAAATATGTGAAACCAATTTACCACAACTTGATTATGCATGCATTACTACTGTTTTGCAAATAAGGAAATGAAAACCCAAAACTACACAAATACTAAGGGAAAGGTGTATATCCAAACCATAATCGTATGATTCTAAATCTCATGCATTTTTTCATTATTCTTAAGTTTCTTCTCTCAAACAGTCTTAAAACTTTAATTTTCTCTCAAATTATTATTCAGATTATCCTGAATTACCTGTCTTGAAATAAATACAAGCTAAAATAATCTAGAACTTAAACTTAAAAATTTGAATTTACTATGATAATATTTTAAATAAAATGAGTTTTTTAGAATTCCAACAATTTTATCGTTTATATATATATCCCCAAACCCACATATATAGTAGTCATCTATATATCTATCATCTATCCATTTATAATTTATCTGTTAATATCATTTGTATATACTAACTATAATGTTCTCTTCCAACAGATAATTTTGTGTTTCTAAAAGATGAATGTCCACATTAAGTCTTTTTGCTTTTCTGTGACTTTGCTATGAAAGCAGCAAATATATGTGGAAAGCTTCTGAGTGTTCCATGAATCTTTTATCCAATAGAACATTTTAGGGAAGAAATGCTGGGAACAGCTTGAGTTAAAAGGCACAAAAATGACTGGCAGAAAAATCTCGCCTGGGCATTTTACTGCAGTCAATGTAGGCATAGTTATTACTGCAGAAATAAAGCCAATATTATTTTACTAGTTATAGTGATGTGTTTAGGCTTTTACTTCTTTCATTTTTATCTTCATAATGTCTTATGAATGATTCAAGATTACTCTGATTTTGCCAGTACTGATGAAACATTACGGATATTTGCTTTTCCATACCCATTCTTTCCTAGAATAGTCTCTTCAAAATCAGAAGTTAGTGATGTTTATCTTGGTATATACAATACAGCTATATACTTAACAAATGTTCATTTGGATAAATATGTTAAATATGTATCAGAAGATCATTAAGATCTTCCTCTTCAATGTAGAATTTTTGTCATTAATATGTATATGGGTTAGTTTATAATATATTTAATTACACCCATTGGAAACATTGAAGCCAGGATACTGTTTATTTTTTAACTAGGTATCATTTTTTATAACTAGGCATCATCTATTATTAGGGTGCCTAATAGAATTAGGAACATCCCTTGGTATATTATTAAAGTAGTTTTGATATGTGTTTGTCTGTTTGCTTTGTGAGGGGGTAGGATAGAGAATTACAGTAGAACATAGTAAAATAGAGTTGCATCAATCCTAGGCCTTAGTTCAGAGCAGAAAATTCTTTTGAGTTCTTTCACATTATTTTATATTCATTTCTTCCTTTGCACTTCTCTCTCCACCTGAGCACCTACATTCTATTTATCAGATGTCAGACTTCAACTCTTCTTACCCCAGGAACTGCACAACAGAGTTTCCATTGAAAATAATCTGTTCTTATATACACTTATTAAATTATAGCGTTTGGCTTTAAAATTAGAAGAACACAGAATATACTGACAAATTTAGATAAACCCAAAATGATGCCTCCAAATATTAAATAATATATAGTCTCTGCATGCATAGATGGAGTACTTCAATATTGAATATTAGACCAGGAAAAAGCTACTATATATATATTTTAGCAATTATATTGTGAAATATTCATATATCATTTAATCCATCCAAAGTGTACATTCAGTGGGTTTTGGCATAATAACTGAGCTGTGTATTCATCTCACTTCAATCGATATTAGAGAATTTTTATTTCAAAAAGAAAAAAAAAAACACCCTTAGCAGTTATACTTCAATTCCTCTATCCAGCATTTATACATATGTTAATCAATTCCATCTTTATAAATTATTTATATTTATATTTTATACAAAGGAGGACAAACAATATGTAGTACTGTGTCTAGTTTCTGTCACCTAATAATTCACACTTTTTTTAAATTGAAAAAATATTCATATTTTACTTTTCACTATAGTCCATAATTTAAGTGCACTTTAGCTTAGATATAACCCTTCTATTAACATCTTGTACTAGTAATGTATACTTTTCTGCTTCACTGAAGAACGTTCTTAAATTTGTACTATTAAACACAATCATTGTCAGGAACAGGGTTCACTATGCTAATAGCCCCATGTTTTATACTTTAGCTTTTCTTCTAGTGACATACACAACCCTAAACTTTCCCTTGCAACCACAATCATACTGCCATATTGATGCTATTAGTTACATTCACTCTAAAGTGCAATCATTAACTCTGTCAATTCCAAGCACTTACAGTCAACCTTATTATCAGTTCTGCACAAATTAAGCCACTGTTCTCCATTCTCTATCTTCATTCTGTCTTCTGGTGACCAGATTTCTAGCTATTAGCTCCATGGCTTTTCTTTATATGTATAATTCATATTAGTGATATCATATAGTATATGTTATTTTGTGTCTGTCTTGTTTCACTCAACAAATTTTCTTCAGGGTTCATCCATGTTGTCCTGTGCAACATGACTTCATTTCTTCTTACAGCTGAATAATATTGCATCATATGCATATATCACATTTTGTTTAGCTATACATTATAAATGGACACATGGGTTGTTTCCAACTTTTGGCAATTGTGAATGTTGCTACTATGAGCATCAGTATCCAAATGTCTGTTGATATCCTTACTTTCAGATTTTCTGAATATATACCAAGTAGAGGGATTATTGGATCATATCGTAGCTTTATATTTAACTTTCTGAGGAATCACCAGTCTTCCACAGCAGCTGCACTATTCTACACTCCTACTAACAGTGAATAAGCATTCCTATTTATCCACAACCTCTCTAACTTTTGTAGTTTCCAATTTTTTAAAAAAGTGGTCATTCTCTATGTGGAATGATATCTCATTGTAGTTTTGATTTGCATTTCCCTATTAGCAAGTGAAATTGAACATCTGTTCATGTGATCTTTTACCATTTGTGTTTCCTCTTTGGAAAAAATATCTAATCATGTCTTTAGCCCACTTAATTGGGTCCTTTGTCTTTTTACCACTGAGTTGTAGGAACTCTTTGTATATCATGACTATTACACACTTATCAGATATGTGGATTCCAAATATTTTCTCCCATTGAGCAGACTGCTTTTTCACCTTTTTGACAAAGTCCTTTGAAATATAAAAGTATTTAATTTTGAGAGGGTTCCATTTATCTATTTTTCTTGTCTTTGCTCATGCTTTCAGTGTAAGATCCAAAAAACTTCTTCCTATCCCAAAACCTTGAAGATGTTTTCCTACATTCTCTTCTAGGAGTTTTTTAGTCATGGATTTTATGTTAACTCTTGGATACATTTTGAGTTAATTTTTTCCCTCCTTTATTTTCTTTTAAATGTTACATTAAAAAAATATGAGGTCATCCTATACCTCCAACCCCAACCACCCCTTCCACCCACATCAACAACCTCTTCCATCATCACAGCATATCCACTGTACCTGGAGAATACATTCTGGAGCACCATTGCACCACATGGACGGTGGTCCACATTGTAGTCAACACTCTCCCCCAGTCCACCCAGTGGGCCATGGCAGGACACACAATGTCCAGCATCTGTCCCTGCAGCACCACCCAGGACAACTCCAAATCCTGAAAATGCCCCCACACACTCTTCTTCCATCTCCCTACCATCAGCAGCCACCGTGGCCACCCTCTCCACATCACTACTACAATTTCTTCCCTTACTAATCACAATAGTTCCTCAGCAGAACACCAGTAAGTCTACTCTAATCCATAATCTATTCCATTGAATTCATTTTTGTATCAGGTGTGGAGATACGGGCCTTTTTAAATTCTTTTGGATGTGGGTATCCACTTCTCTCAACACCGTTTGTTGAAGAAACTGTTCTGTCTCAGTTGAGTGGGCTTGATAGTTATACCAGTTAGATATGGTTATGAATTTCAAAAATAGATATTGGATTATGTTTGTAATCTGGTCTGTACTTGGGCATGATTGAGTTGTGATTAGGGCTTTGATTGGGTCATGCCATTAGGGCATTGAGTCCCTGTCCCTTGGTGGGTGGGAACTCACAGATAAATGGCATGACAAAGGACAGAGTTGGGGGTTCTTAATGTTGGAGTTCTGATGTTGGAGTTTGCTGCTGAAGTCTTAAGCTGGACCACCAAGGATAGAGACAGGGCTGTTTGCCTGATAGTCTACAGCTGACATTGTTGAGAGAGGCAAAGCCTAGAGAACCTCATAGACTACTCTGGCATTGTAGAGAAAACAAAGGCACTTCCTGGGAAGCCTGAACCCTCGCAGATTTTGGCAGTCATCTTGCTCCAACTCAAAAATAGACTTTGGTGAGGGAAGTAACATGCTTTACATCCTGGCATCTGTAAGCTCCTACCCCAAATAAATACCCTTTATAAAAACCAACCAATTTCTGGTATTTTGCATCAGCACCCCTTTGGCTGACTAATACAGTAGTCTTGTGAAAAATCAATTGCTCTGGGAAGCAGAAGTGGCTCAAGTGATTTAGCTCCAGCCTACCATAGGGGAGGTCCTGGGTTCAGTTCCTAGTGCCTTCCAAAGAAGGCAAGCAAGACAGAGAATTGACTCACCAAGATAAAGCAACAAGAGGGAAGCAGACTTGGTCCAGTGGTTAGGTTGTCCATCTACCACATGTGAGGTCCGCGGTTCAAACCCTGGGTCTCCTTGACCCATGTGGAGCTGGCCCATGCACAGTGCTGATGTGTGCAAGGAGTGCCGTGCCACACAGGGGTATCTCCACATAGGGGGGACCATGTGCAAGGAGTGTGCCCCGTAAGGAGAGCCACCCAGCATGAAAGAAAGTTTAGCCTGCCCAAGAATGGTGCCGGAAACATGGAGAGCTGAAACAACAAGATGACACAACAAAAAGAAACACAGATTCCCATGCCACTGACAACAACAGAAGTGTACAAAGAAGAACATGCAGCAAATAGACACAGAGAACAGACAATTGGGGGGGGGAGATAAATAAATAAATAAATAATAAATAAAAATTGAAAAGCAACAAGAGACACAAGTAGGAAAACATAATGAGAGCCATAACAAAGCAGAGAACAGAGGTCCCAGGTTTGATTCCTAGTACCTCCTTAAAAAAAAAAAGATGGGCACACAACAAACAGACACAGCAAGGAGACACAAACACACAAACAATGAAGGAGGAGAAAGAAATAAAATTATTTTTAAAAATCAATTGATCTTAGAAATGAATGTTAATTTCTGAACTCTTGATTTGATTCTATTGGTCTATATATATACTTTTATGCCAATACCATGCTGTTTTGACCACTGTATTTTTATATATGCTTTAAAGTCATGTTATATGAGTCCATTGACTTCATTCTTCTTTTAAGAAATATTTTTGGCTATTTAGTGTTCATTTCCCTTCCAAATAAATTTGGTAACTAACATTTCCATTTCTGAAAGGTAGGCTTTTGAAATTTTGACTGGGATTATTTTGAGTCCATAAAACATTTTGGGTAAAATTTATATCTTAGTGATATTTAGTTTTCCAGTGACATCAGTTTGAAAATGTCAGCATGCATCTTTGATTGCAGTTCTTCTCAATATATTGAGTACTGGAATTTCCAGATTGTATGGCAATTCTATATTTATGTTCCAGAAGAAATACTGTCTTCTACAGAGGCTGCACTATTCTACATTCCCATCAACAGAGAAGTAATGTTCCTAGCACTCCACATGCTCCCCAGCACTTGTTACTTTCTGTTTTGTTTCGTTTTTTAATAATGACTATTTATAAGATGGGAAATGATATCTCATTTTAGTTTTGAATGGCTTTTCTTAATAACTAGAAATGTTAAACATCTTCTTTTGTTTTGTTTTGTTTTGTTTCTTCTTGACCATTTGTCTTTCCTCTTTTGGAAAAGTGTCTATTCAAGTCTTTGGTTTATTTTTTAATTGTGTTGCTTGTCTTTTTATCATTGAGTTGTATGATCTCTTTTTATGACAAGGAAATGAAATCCTTATCTGATATGTGGCTTCCAAATATTTTTTTTTATGTTGAGTAGGATGCCTTTTCATCTTCTTGACAAAGTAATTTGAAGCACAAAAATATTTAATTTTGAAAAGATCCTCTTTGTCCATTTTTCTTTTATTGTTTGTGCATTGGGTCTAAGGTTTAAGAAACTTCCACCTATTACAAGATTCTGAAGATATTTCTCTACATTTTCTTCTAGAATTTTATTGGACCTCACTTTTATGTTTAGGTCTTTGATAAATTTTGAGTTAATTCTTGTAGAAGGCATGGACATCCTTTATTTATTTAGTTATGGATATCCAGTTCTCCTAGCACTGTTGGGAGCGGTCAATACGAGTATACACTGAGTTCAGCAATGCCGGCAACATGGCCACCAGAGCAGAGCACACTTCCTTGTTCTTCCCCCTCCCTGCTCCTTTGTTCTCCGTTTCCCGCCACTGCCCAGACTGATAAGATAGTGCGCAGGCGCAAGGCCAGAACTAAGGTCTGCCTCCCACCCCGGCGACAGCAACAACCAATCCTTAGCCTCTACTACCTCACTCCCCGCTCCTCCCCCACCCAAGGGTATATATACTTTGCCCCCTTTAATAAAGTTACAGTTTGATCAGAACCCTGTCTTGCTGTCATTCTTTGTGTCTCTTGTCCCACCATTCTTTCTCTGCAGGTTTCGGGTCTCCATTGCTGTCCCACGGGCTGGGGCAGTTTGGCGCCCAACGTGGGGCCCGATGATTCCCTGTAATCGAGAATAGAACATCACTTCACCCAGGAAGGGAGTACTGCCAGCACATCAGCCGACGAAAGGCTCCCAGCGGCGGAAAGGGAACAGCTCTGCACCAACCCGTAAATCCTTCAATCATTGGCGGTGGCCAAGTGGGTAAGCAAAATACTCTATTTCGCTTCACTTCTTTGTAATCATGGGACAAGCAGAATCCTCACACTCGTTCATTTCTTTGCCAAGTAAAAGAGGCACTCAAGACATGAGAAGTGAAGGTTAAAAAGAAAAGTTTAACTGAGTTTTTCAAGTTTATTATCAAAACCTGTCCATGGTTTCCCGAGGAGGGCACAATAGATGCAAAGTGTTGGAGTAGAGTAGGTGACTGTTTAACTGACTATTATGAAACTTTTGGACCTGAAAGAGTCCCCATCACTGCCTTTAGCTACTGGCGGCTAGCACAAGATGTACTAGGAATCACCCCCAACCTCCTGATATAAAGAATTTAGTTACAGAAGGGGAGACTGCTTTAAAATTAAGTTCTCAACCCCCTTCGGGTTGCAGTAAGAGGTCTGAACATCACTCACAGCCCCATCACTCACACCCAGACTCACCCTTTAGCTTAATTTCCTTTGACGATAAACCCCCTGATATTAAAGATATTATTACGGAAGGAAAAACTGTCCTTAAATCACAATCACCTTCCCGCCCTGCCTCATGTTGCAGCGGCTGGGACAAGGAATGTAGAAACCAGGGTGGGGAAAGTACAAAAGAGAATAACCCTGAGCTTTCCGATTCACCCGTTAGCCTCATCTCTTTCGAAAACAAGTCACTAATCCCTACTGCCTCCTCTCTCACTAATATTAAGCAGGGGCCAAAATAACCCTTTTCAAAGTTTGTAGGCAAATTGTGCACGGCTGCAGAAAAACTGTTTGGCCATACCAACACAGAAACAGACTTTGTTAAGCAAATTGCCTTTGTAAATGCAAATGCAGCTTATCAGGCCACAGTTAGATCTTATAGAAAGTAGGAGAACTTGTCTGGTTACTTCAGGCTTTATTCTGAAATTGGCCCCGCCTATCAACAAGGCGAGCCACAAGCCCCAAAATCCAAACAAGCTTATAAGGCAATCAGCTTTCTTCGTGCAAATGCCAATCCTTTCACAACTCCCTACTATCTACATGACAATGTAGCTCTGGGTTAGTGAAGGCTAATAATAGTTAATCCACTGGTATGAGAGAAAAACGTGGCAACATTTGTGTTTGTTTTATTTCCATGCTAATTCTGAGTGGGCTTAATTTAACCAAGATAATAAAATGAGTACAACATTTTTATCAAGGTCTAAAAGGAATTTTCAGTTTTAAATCAATAATTATCTCCAAAACTTCAAGTCTCAGTATAGTCTTACAGTAATTATCCAAAAATGTGTGCTAATGGTCTGCCTAACTGCTGCTCAAGTTATTTTAACAGATTGCTGATAACTAATAAAAATGTTTCCAAGCACAAGCTTTCATATTACAGGCAACATGAATTCCAGAAAAAATCTTGAAAGGTACAATCTAAGATGTGCTATATAACAGAGGATTTAAAAGCAGCTATACCAAGAAAGTAAAGAATTATGAGTCGATTGTAAATAAATTATATGTTTCTGTTAATATGTTGTAATTGTTCTGTGTTTGTCTGTTCATTCAATGTCAATGTATATTGTAATACCTCCGGATGGTAAATATAAATTACTAGAAATTTTTAAAAGAGCTCTATTCAAATGGCCAAAAATTAAATAAGCGCTTATATTAATACTTAAGTTTATTATATCAATACATAAGCTTAAATGTTAATAAGATATCTATGACAATAAAAATTGTAAGTCTTGATTAACAAAATTAACTGTATGTCTTCATAAAAGGTTGTTCTTGCCCAGATTAAAATGAATAACTTATTTTTCTTCACAGGATAATATAAAGAATGTAAAGCTTAAATGAATATTAAAAAGGTTAAAAGTTTGTGAAAATGCTAACTGAAATGTAATAAGTTTTGCAAAAAGGCGTATTTTGTCCTAAAGTAGAATAGCTAATTTTTCATAAACTCTTGAAACTTAATTTGCATGTGGCAAGCTGTAAAAGGTATTGTGATAACTTTAAGTAAGGGAATGTGTTCTGTAAAGATAAAAGTTGTCTTCAATAGTCTATATGGTTATAAATAAAAGGTTTAATAAAGCATTGTTTACATTAAGGTATTAAATGGCTAATTCCAAAAGGTCATTCTTAAATATATATAAAACTGAATTGATGATGATAATAATAAAAGGTAATTTTATAACAGGAAAGATTGACAGCAACCAGCCTCCCCTGCCAACTTGCTTCTAAAAAACCATTTCTAATATTGCATGCTACTAAGTATTTAAAGAAAAGTTCATTATTTTAACAAGCTTGTTTAGTGTTCACAGTATTATAAGAAGTTTGCTTAATAACTTTGTATGTAGGCTATATGGAATTTGTTTTTATTATTTAAGAAACAGAAAATGATTTTGTCCTGAAATAAAATGATTAATTATTGGAAAGAGTAGAATATAGGACGGAACCTGAGTAAATGCTGAAACTGCAGAAGATTGGTGAAAAAGGAATTTTTACAGATAAAGTTAAATAAAATTTAATGGGTCTATCTATAAAATTTTACAGGCTTTGGTGTCGGGTAGTATGCTGATGCAAAGTTAAAAATTTTTGTTCTTTCTCAAGGCCTCTCACCATTAATCTGTTTTGGTAAAAGTTCTTATCCTCAGTCAGTATACAAAGAAAGTCTGTCTTGTGTTTCTTGTGCTTATCGTTTCCTAGGTATTCCAAGAAGGAAAGCTTTATCTCTTAAAAGAACATAATGTTCAAAACTACTTTCTCAAAACCTAATCCTGAACAGTAGCCTTTTATTCCAAACTAATTATGAGATTTGTTCTTTTACCTTGAAAGAAAAATTAAAGTAATAATTAAGTTCATTTGATATGTTATAAGCTAAATAAAGGTGTTTTACAGTGTTATAAAATTAACAACTTTTTCTTCCCTTAAACCCTCTATTAATTAAAGTCATATGGATAAAAGGTTTCTATGAATGCTTAAAAGTGTATAAAGTTACCAATATTTCAGCATAATATTAAAGAAAAGTACAATGTGGTTGATTATGGTTTTAATTATTGTAAAAGAGTATGTGTCACAAAAACAACCTCTTATCATAGATTAAAGTAACAACACTAGTATGCAGCAATCCCAAATACTGCTAGTTTGTTGCAAAAAGTTAAAGTCCAGCTGTATGGCTATCACTTTGTTTTAAAACTTGAAAAGACTTTCTTTAGTGTCTTCTTAGACAAATCAAGCCAGCTGCATTCCTTTATCTGTAAAAAATGCAACAATAAACTTTTGCAGTGCTTTTCAAGGCTGTGTGCATAGCCCAACCATCCTGTACAGTATTTACTGATAGTAATAGTAATGGAAAAACAGCATATGTTACTTTTCAAAAAGAACAGGTTTAGCCAACTCCTTATTCATTTGCTCAATGCAGAGCTTTGAGCCATCATTAAAGTTTTACAAATGTTTTAAGAGCCCTTGAATATTGTCTCTGATTTTGAATATGTATGCCTTACTGTCAAGCATATTGAAACAGCTTATATCTTTGCTACTGATGAGTTATCTCAGCTTTGCGCTGACTTGCAACATCTCATTAGGTTAAAACCTATTTACATTATTCATATATCTCTCATGCCGCTTTGCCTAGTCCTATGACATCAAATAATGCTCGAGCTGATTTATTGGTAAGGTGTTTACAAAGTGCTCGTGATTGCCATGCTTTAACTCATATTAATGCTAAAGGCCTATGAAATAAATATCAAAAGTTAACAAGACTACAGGCACAAGGAATTATCTGTACCTGTCCCACCTGTGGACCCTTAACTACAGTGTCTTTTCAGGCTGGGACTAATCCCAGAGGCCTGACTCCTAATCAATTATGGCAAATGGATGTTACTCACATACCATCCCTAGTAAACTACAATCTGTTCATGTTTATATTGACACTTATTCTCATTTTATGTGGGCTACTGCTCAAAGTGGGGAACAGTTTTATAATGTTCACTCACACCTCTGTTCTGATTTTGCTATAATGGAATGCCCTCTGAAAATTAAAACTAATAATAAACCTTCTTACATTAGTAAATCCTTTGAATCTTTCTGTTTAAAATATGGTATTGAACATGTTACTGGCATTCCTTATAATCCTACAAGTCAAGCCATAGTTAAATGCAGCCATCATACTCTAAAAACTATGATTTTAAAACAAAAAGGGGGAGATGATGGTATTATAACACCAAAAGATCAATTAGCTAAAGCTTTATTTACTTAACATTCTCTTAATGTTTATAATTAATTAACACTTGTGGAATGTCACTTAGAAAATGTCAAACATCTACAGTAGGCACAGGAAATGAAGATCAACCAATATTCTAGAAAGATATTTTAAGCAATGAATGAGAAAAAAAGGCAGGATTAAAGTAAGGGGGTGAGGCTATGCTCTTATCATTTCAGAAAATGGAGAACAAATTTAGTTATCTGCGAAAAAGATTAAACTCCAGAATGAAGAGATGGAGTCTTCTACAACTTCTGATGATGGTGATTGTAAGTAATAAGGAAGCTGCCAGTAATTACACTTATTAGGCCTATGTACCTAACCCCCCATTACTTAGAGTGTTAACCTGGAAAAGTCCATTCTTTCATATGTATCTGAATAAAACCCATATATTCCCTATACCAATTGATAATCAATTGCCAATTAAACCCTATTAAGAAAAAGAATCGATAATCTCATATTACCATTTGATTATCAACGCTTATGCATTGGTAATCATCCTTCCTGTATGTATGATAAAAATCGGGCCATAGCTATTTTCAAAAATAATAATACTCAGTTTATTGTGACTTTATTTCCCTCTTACAATTTAATCATGACTAAAAATCCTACTTATGATTGTCCGCAAAAATACAGTAGGGATAAAGAAGGATGGCAAGAATGCCATATAGGAAGAAAATCTGTCATTTTTAATGATTCCTATGGAATAGTGTGAGAAAGTGCCCCTATGGGGAGTCCCATTAAATATAATGACAGATTTATTTGGCATGGTCTAAATAGTAAAGGACAACAAAAAATAATTTTTACTAAAAATAATAGTGTTTAGAAACAGAAGAGGAAATAAATCCCTTCTCCATGGTGTAATATCACATCTATACACAAGCAGAAGTATCTGTGGAAAGTTTTTCTAGGAATAGCTCCTACTATAGAATGGATTGGGAATAATAGTAAAAATAGTCAATATCTGCATTTAAATCAAATTCATCTTCAGGCATGTGTAAGAAATCCTTATGTGTTTGTGGTTGGAAAATTACTATAACCCAAAAATGTACTATTCTATAAAAATGAGGCCTTGTATCCTAGTAGCCATTACCCCACAACTAACATACTATGGAGAAGGCAAACTAAAAAATTTTACTATCCCCATCTGTGTCAAAGAGAGCCTCCTTCCTCCCTATATTGGTAAAAAAATAGCCTCACAGGTTCAGTCGCTGCAGCTGCCACAGCACGTGGTGCTCTTGGTCATGGCCTCATCAGCTTGCAATACTTTGAACAACAACAAATTAGCCTAGAATCCAGTGCGCAGTCTCTTTATGCAGCAGCAACTAACATCCCTCGCCCAAGTAGCTTTACAAAACCGCAAGGCCCTTGACTTACAGCTGTAAAAGGGGGAACCTGCCTTTTCTCCAGGAAGAATGTTGCTACTATATAAATCTGGTATTGTTGAGCAAAATGTTAAAATACGAGAATTGCGGGAAGGGATACTGCCCTCCCAGTCATCCTCCTCCCCGATGTTAGTGTTATTAATGGAACTGAACCTGTACCTATCCCCAGCATGGACTACATTGCCGGCCACTCTAGAAGAGCTGTGCAACTTATCCCACTTTTTGTTACCTTAGGCATTTCTGGAGCCCTAGCCACTGGTACTGCGGGGTTAGGACTCTCTCTTACCCAATATACAAAATTATCTAAGCAATTAATTGATAATATCCAGGCTTTGTCGAGCACTATACAAGATATTCAAGATCAAATAGACTCTCTAGCTGAGGTAGTGTTACAAAACAGAAGAGGGTCAAAGCTGCTTACAGCAGAACGTGGAGGAATATGTCTAGCTCTGCAGGAACAGTGCTGCTTTTATGCCAACAAGTCTGGCATTGCTCGAAGTAAAGGTAAAAGGCTTCAAGTGCAACATTCTTAATACCCCATAATAATACAAAATGGCTGTGTTCCTCCACTGGCCTGATCCCATGTCTTAGCGTCCAAGCCCTCAACACCACCCGTGAAACCTGCATGCTTGCTATTATACTCCCCTGCATTTACTTTTATAATGATAACCACTTCTTTAACTCCTGGCAGCGCCACCTCCTACCAGCCTATGTACAAAAAAGAGAAATCATCACTGCCATCACAATTGCTTCACTTTTAGGTCTCGCTGGAGCTGGTACTGGAGTAGCAGCCCTAACTACACAACAAACTTCTTTCTCCTCTATCAGGCGAGCCGTCGATGAAGATATAGCCCGCATCAAAATCTCCATTTCCCATCTAGAAAAGTCCCTAAATTCATTATCTGAGGTTGTCCTCCAAAACTGCAGAGGGCTCCTCTTCCTTAAGGAGGGAGGGATTTATGCGGCATTAGAAGAGGAATGCTGCTTTTATGCTAATCATTCCGACCTTATTAGAAATAACATGGCTCAGCTCAGAAATGGACTAGCAAAGCATAATAAAGAGAAACCCAAGGAAATTTCTCCTGGGGGTTTAATGGAATCCTCCCTTATATTCTTCCCATATTGGGCCCACTAATAACTATACTCCTCATATTGTCTTTTGGACCTTGGGCCGTAAAAAGAATTATTCAGTTAGTTTAAGACCAAATTGACTCCGCTCTTGGCAGGCCTATCCAGGTGCATTACCACCGGCTCCACCTCGCTCACCAGGGTGTGTCTATGGACCATCCAGACTGCCTCCCCTCCTGGATGAACTCTCCCCGCCAATAAGCTGCTGAGTGCCAGGCACAGCACTGCAGGAGTCAGTTAGAGGTAAGCACAACCTAACTAATCTCTGAGAAGTATGCCTCATTGTTACAGGGGTACGCTCTGTTTGCTAAGGCCACTAGGCAGGGTGCTTCGACCACACTCGGCCTGCATAGACAGGCGGGATGCGTCGATAGCATTCTGACTGCTCAGGGAGCTGGGCTGGCTAGCCAATGATGGGCAACTGAACCGGCCTAACAGTCAACCTAAGACAGGGACATGGCCTTTTGCTGCCATGCCTCCCCATGACCGGTAAGACTGGTCACGTGTGTGAGTGAGCTGAAACGGCTCACTGGGTACGGTTCCGACCTAAATCAGGCACAGCCCCCCCTCATTTCATCGGCCTCCACTGCACAATCTATAATACCCCTTCCCGAAAAAATCAGAGCCATCTACATCAGGGAAATGAGGCCTCTACTTCCCTCAGCTAACCGTACGAAAAATACTGTGCTAATAAAAGAAAAAGGGAGGAGATGTTGGGAGCGGTCAATATGAGTATACACTGAGTTCAGCAATGCCGGCAACATGGCCACCAGAGCAGAGCCCACTTCCTTGTTCTTCTCCCTCCCTGCTCCTTTGTTCTCCGTTTCCCGCCACTGCCCAGACTGATAAGATAGTGCGCAGGCGCAAGGCCGGAACCAAGGTCTGCCTCCCACCCCGGTGACAGCAACAACCAATCCTTAGCCTCTACTACCTCACTCCCCGCTCCTCCCCCACCCGAGGGTATATATACTTTGCCCCCTTTAATAAAGTTACAGTTTGATCAGAACCCTGTCTTGCTGTCATTCTTTGTGTCTCTTGTCCCACCATTCTTTCTCGGCAGGTTTCGGGTCTCCGTTGCCGTCCCACGGGCCAGGGCATAGCACCATTGTTTGAATAAAATGTTCTGATCCAGCTGGGTGAGTTTAACAAACTTGTCAGAAATCACTTGACCACATATGTGAGGGTCTATTTCTGAACTCTCAATTTGGACTTTTGACCTCTATGTCTAGATTTATGACAGTGCCATGCTGTTTTTATCACTCAGCTAAGTATTATTATTTAAAGTCTGGAAGTGAGTTTCCACTTTGTTTCTCTTTTTGAACATATTTTGGCTATTTTAGGACCCTTACATTTTTAAATAAATTTGTTATTGATTTTTCCATTTTTCAAAAAAATGTTGGAATTATAATGTGATTACATTGAATCTGTAAATAAATTTGGACAGAATTTAAATTTTAATGATATTTAGCCTTCAAATCCATGACCACGGAATGTCCTTCCATTTATTTAGATAATACTTTATTTTATTTAGCATTATTCATAGTTTTCTGAATATAGGTCCTTTACATCTTTGGATAAGTTTATTCCTAAATATTAGATTCTCTTAGTCACTATTTTAAATGGATTTTTAACACCCCCCCCCGATTGCACAATACTATTGCATATAAACATCACTGAATTTTGCATATTAATTTTGTATTCCACAATGTTGCTGAACTTGTGTACTTGCTTTAGTAGCTTTGTTATAGAGTTTTCATTACTTTCTAGGTATAGCATACTATTATGCACTAATAGCAAACGTTTTTCTTCTTCCTTTTCAATTTGAATGCCTTTCTATTTCTTCTTCTTGCCTAATTGATCTAAGCAGAAATTATAGCACAATGTTGAATAACAGTGTTGACAGTGGGCATCCATGTCTTGTTCTCAATATCAGCAGGAAAACGTTCAGCCTTTCAGCACTGAGTACAAAAGTAGCTCTGGGGTTTTCACGTATGGCCTTTATCACATCAAGAATGGTTTCTTTTAGAGCTATCTTTTGGTGTGTTTTTATGATTAAAAGATGCTGTTTTTTGGAAATGCCTTTTCTATAAGAATCGAGTTGATCATGTGACTTTCCTTTGATTCATTAACGTGGTTTCATACACTGATTGATTTCCTTGTGTTGAACCACATTTACATGCCTTGGAAGAAACCCACCTGATCATGATGAATAAGTATTTTAATATGTTGTTGGATTTGATTAGCAACAATTTGGTTGACGATTTTTGTATCTATATTTATTAGTGAAATGGGTCTATAATTTTCTCTTTTTTTGGTAAAATCTTCATCTGGCTTTATTTATTCATTTTTTAAAATATAATGTTTTCCAAAGTTCTTATTCGATGTTGTGATGGTTAGGCTATTGTGTCAACTCAGCCAGTAATTGTCCCCAGTTATTTGGTCAAGGAAGCCCTGCGCTAACCACAATACAAGGTTATTTATGGACTTTAGTCACCATTGACTTTACTGCAGTGGTAAATCATAGATAGTTGGTTCTAATTACATCAATCAGTGAGATTGTCTTCAGCAATGAGTGAAGCTTAACCCAATCAATTGAATCCCTTAAAAGGGTAAGTGATACCAGCATTGAGAGAGAATTTCCCAGCTTGTCTTTGCACAGCAACTTCTCCCAGAATTCATCCATAACCTTCATGGAACTTTCATTGCAGCCCCTGCTTGTGGTCTGCCTTCAGAACCTGGGCTTGCGCATCTCCACAGCTACATGAGCAACTCTTATAGAATCGCATACTATTGACACATATCTTGTGCTGATTCTATCTTTCTAGAGAACCCTGACTAATACAGCTTGGTAGCAGGAGTGGAGTAAAAACTGCCATTTTTTAATTAGAAGTACTGGAAGAATATCAAAAGGAAGAACTGCAAAGAATCAGCCAATGTCTTCACTGTGAATTCTCACAGTTTTCACCTAGGTTTCCCTAGATAAGTCCTGTGCCAGTCAGGGTTAACCACCACAGACAAGGTGGGTGTGGCTACTGCAATGAAAGGCGGATTCAAAAAAGCACTCAAAATAGTCTGAGTTGTGTAGAGTTATAGAGTTGGCTAGGGTACCTAGTAGTGAAATAGATGGGCAGTCTACTAAATTTATTCCCGATCTGTATAAACAGAAGAGTTCCAGGTCGAGTGAACAAAACTCTAACTCAAATTACAGATGCAGAGAATCTGGGCCCCTTAATCAATTCCCAGACTTGAGACAGTGTACAGACCCAGAGCCCCTTGAATGAAGAGGAGGCCAGGTCTCCTTGGGGAAGGAATCTGTTAAACTACCCAAAACTTATACTGTTAAACTTCCTCCCACATTTCCCCGAGGAGATCGATGGCCTTTTATCAGAGTAATTGTGCATTGGAGAAAAGGAAATGGTCATACATTTTGGGGTTTATTAGACATTGGCTCAGAAGTGACATTAATTCCAGGATACCCAAACATCACTATAGTCCTCCAGTCAGAGAAGGGGCTTATGGGGATCAGGCAATTAATGGAGTTTTAGCTCAATTCTGTCTCACAGTTGGTCCAGTTGGTCCCCAGACCCATTCTGTGGTTATTTCCCCAGTTCCAGATTGCATAATTGGAATAGACATACTCAGCAACTGGTAGATCCCCACATTGGATCCCTGATTTGTGGAGTAAGGGCTATTATGGTTGGAAAGGCCAAATGGAAGCCATTAGAACTGCCCTTACCTAGAAAATCAGTAAACCAAAAGCAATACCCGATTCCTGGAGGGATTGCTGAAATTAGTGCCAACATCCCATCAAGAATTTGAAGGATGCAGGGGTATTGATTCCCAACACATCCCCATTCAACTCTGCTATATGGCCTGTACAGAAAACAGATGGATCTTGCAGGATTACAGTATATTATCATAAATTTAACCAGGTGGTGATGCCAATTGCAGCTGCTGTCCCAAATGTGGTATCATTGCTTGAGCAAATCAACACATCCCCTGGTACCTGCTATTCAGCTATTGATTTGGCAAATGCTTTTTCTCCATTGCTATTAGTAAGAACCACCAGAAACAGTTAGCTTTCAGCTGGCAAGGCCAGCAGTATACCTTCACAATCCTGTGTCAGGGGTAGATCATCTCTTCAACCCTATGTCATAATATTGTCTGCAGAAATCTTGATCATCTCTCCCTCCCACAAGACATCACACTGGTCCATTATATTGATGATAACATGTTGATAGGACCTAGTGAGCAAGAAGTAGCAAAGACTCTAGACTTATTAGTAAGGGATTTGTATGAGAGAGGATAAGAGATAAATCCAACTAAAATACATTGTCCTTTCACCTCAGTGAAATTTCTAGGTGTCCAGTGGTGTGGGGTATGTTGAGATATTCCTTCTAAAGTGAAGGATAAGCTGTTGCATCTGGCTCCTCCTATGACCAAAATAGAGGCAAAATGCTTAGTTGGTGTCTGGATTTTGGAAACAACTCATTCCTCATTTGGTTGTGCTACTCTGGCCCATTTACTGGGTAACCGGAAAATATTCTGGTTTTGATTGGGGACTGGAACAAGAAGAGGCTCTGTGTCAGGTCCAGGCTCTGTGCCAGCTGCACTACCACTTGGGTCATATGATCCAGCAGATTCAATGGTGCTGGAAGTTTCTGTGGCAAATAGAAATGTTGCCTGGAACCTTTGGTCAGCCCCTACAGGAGAATCACAACGCAGACCCTTAGGATTTTGGAGCAAATCTCCGTCATCCTCTGAAGATAACTACTCCCCTTTTGATAAATAACTTTTGATCTGCTACTGGGACTTAGCAGAGACTGAACACTTAACCAAGGGCCATCAAGTTACTGTGAGATCTGCATTGCCTATCATGAACTGGGTATTATCTGACCCACCAAATCATAAAGTGGGGCATACACAGCAGCACTCCATAATAAAGAGGTAGTGGTATATATGAAGTAGGGCTCAAGAAGATCCTAAAGGCATGAGAAAGTTACATGAGGAAGTAGTCCAAATCCCCATGATCACCACCTCTGCCATGATACCTTCTCTTTCCCAGCCCACAGCTTTGGCTTCTTAGGGAGTTCCTTACAATCAGTTGACTGAAGAAGAGAAAACTAAGGCCTAGTTTACAGATGGTTCTGCACAGTATGCAGGTACCACCTGAAAGTAGACAGTTTCAGCACTGCAGCTCCTTTCTGGAACATACCTGAAGGACATTGGTGAGGGCAAATCCTCTCAGTGTGCAGAACTTTAAGCAGTGCACTTTGTTGTTCATTTTGCTTGGAAGAAGAAATGGCTAGAGGGGCATCTGTACACTGAGTCATGGGCTGTTGCTAATGATTTGGCTGGATGGTGAGGGACTTGGAAGGAACATGAGAGGAAAAGTGGTGACAAAGAGGTCTGGGGAAGAGGTATGTGGATCAACCTTTCTGAGAGGGCAAAAATATGAAAATTTTTGTGTCCCATGTGAATGCTCACCTGAGCGTAAATTCAGCAGTGTAAGATTTTAATAATCAAGTGAATAAGATGACCCATTCTGTGGCTAATGCTCAGCCTCTTTCCCTGCTACTCCTGTCATTGCCCAGTGGGCTCCTGAACAAAGCAGCCATGGAGGTAGGAATGGAGGGTATGCATAGGCTCAGCAACATGGACTTCCCCTTACCAAGGCTGAGATGGCCAAAGCCACTGCTGAGTGCCCAAACTGCCAGCACCAGAGACCCACACCCAGCCCCAAATATGGCATCATTCCTCGAGGTGACCAGCCTGCTGCCTAGTGGCAGGTTGACTACACTGGACCACTTCCACCATGAAAGGGGCAGTGATTTGTATTAACTGCAATATACATATACTCTGGATATGGGTTTGCATTTCCTGCATGCAGTGCTTCTTCCAAAACTACCATCTGTGGAGTTACTGAATGTCTTATCTACAACCATGGGATTCCACACAGATTTGCTTCTGATCAAGGAATCCATTTCAGAGCAAATGATGTGCAGGAATGGGCACATGCCCTTGGAATTCACTGGTCTTACCATGTTTCCCATCACTTTGAAGCAGCTGGATTTATAGAATGCTTTTAAGACTCAATTGTGGTGCCAACTAGGTGGCAATACCTTGCAGGACTGGGGCAATGTTCTCCAGGAGCTGTGTATGCTCTAAATCAGTGTCCACTCTATGGTTCTGTTTCTCCCATAAACAGGATCCATGGGTCCAAGATTCAAGGGGTGGAAATGGGAGGGGCACCACTCACTATTACCCCTAGTGAACCACTAGGGCAATTTTTGCTTCCTATCCCTGCAACCTCAAATTGTGCTGGTCTACAGGGTTTAGTCCCAAAAGGAGGAGTGCTGTCACTAGGGAACACAAGAATTATTCCTTTGAACTGGAAGCTAAAACTGTCACCTGGTCACTTTGGCCTCCTTTTACATCTGAATCAACAGTCAAGGAAAGGAATTACTGTGCTGGCTGGGGTGATTAACCCTGACTATCAAGGGGAAATAGGAATGCATATACCTAATGGAGGTAAAGAAGAGGTTGCCTGAAATACAGGAGATCCTCTAAGGCATCTCCTATTATTGCCATGTCCTATGATTAAAGTCAATGGAAAATTGCAACAACCTGATCCAAGCAGAACTAATAAGGGCCAAGAATCTTCAGGAATGAACATTTTGGTCACCCCACCAGGCAAAGAACCACAGCCAGCTGAAGTGTTTGCTGAGGGTAATGGAAACATGGAATGGATAGTAGAAGGTAGTGATAAATATGAACTTAGACCAGGTGACTGGTTATAGAAACAAGGACTATACAGATCATGAATCTTTCTTCCTTGTTTCATTATGATGATGGATATAATAAGATGTATCCATTTCATGTCATAATTTTTGAGGATGTCATGTTTGAGAGTGAATATTACCCAAGAACTTGCACCTTATTCTGTATGGAATTAATGCATTTCCGTTTGCATGCAGGAGAGGTGAATATTTTTAGGTGGAAATATAAATATGCCCATGTCTGTTATTGTTTTTACTTAGAGACTAAGTATAGTTTAAGTTAATATGTACGGTTGCCGAGATGACAAGTGGTGGACCGTGATGGTTAGGCTATTGTCTAAACTTGGCCATGTAATTGTGCTCAGTTGTTTGGTCAAGCAAGCACTGGGCTAACTGCAATACGAGAATATTTGTGGATTTTAGTCACCATTGACTTTACTGCAATGGTAAATCATAGATATCTGGTTCTAATTACATCAATCAGGGAGATTGCCATCAGCAAGGAGTAACACTTTACCCAATCAGTTGAATCCCTTAAAAGGGAAAGTGATTCCAGCATTGAGAGAGAATTTCCCAGCTCATCTTTGAACAGCCAGCCTCTCCCAGAACTTAAGAACCTTCATTGGACTTTCATTGCAGCCCGTGGTTGTGGCCTGCCTGTGGAACCTGGGCTTGTTCATCCCCACGGCTGTGTGAGAGACTCTTACAGAATTGCATAATATTGACATATATCTATTGCTGATTCTGTTTCTCAAGAGAACCCTAATATAGATGTCAACAAATCTTTATAATCTGAGTTAAGATCTTATAAATAAGATTGTTATATATAATTATGCTGACTTACATTTCTTCAATAATGTTCAACAGATATACATAATATATGACAGCTTCAGGTATACTTAATGTCCCATCATATCATTCCTCAGTACTAGATATTTATTGTTTACAGTTTTGAAACCTTTAGTATCCAGAAGACTTTTTAGAGGAAGAATTCCATCTCTTCCAATTGATCCAGGAAAGTGAAGGAAACAAAATAAAATTAACAAGATTTATGTTTGGTAAACTAACATATAAAATTACTGTTGCAATTCATAGTGATTGCGTACAAGCATAAGAGTTAGCATAAAGCCTATAAAATATATCTTTAGATTTATAAAAGAAATGTGCATTGTCTCAAGGTAAAAAAATGCACTGCTGGCTTTTAAAAAGCTTTGTTGATTTAGGATATTCAAAAATGAGCAAAATTTTAGAAATCATTAACATGTTACCCAAACTTTTAACGTCATTTAAGCATGATTTGCACTGCAGTAGCAGGATGCTTTTTAGAGACTGACGCTATAAACTTAATGAGAAGAAAGAAAAAGACAGAATGTGTTGACAATAAATGGGGAAACCAGATTATTGCAAATAGAAATTAGCAATAAGAAGTAAGGAAGGTGACTTTCCACTTCATTCTGATAAGATGACATCCTTAAATATTAAGTTCTTTGAAGGAATTGGAATTCCCATATCATCATAAAAAGATCATGAAAGCAAACTGAAAAAACTGGCCTCTGTGTGAATGTTCAATGTTGAAGCACTTGTCTGGAATGAGTATTAACTTTAAGTCACTTTTTTTCTCTTTTTTAAATTATATCCTTTTCTCAGTATTGTTTGGATTTACTTCATTTTTATTTTCCTAAATCTTGATACCTACGATACCTATATCATTAATTAACACACTTTCTTATTTTTCAATTGTTGTAGTGATAAATCTATAGGCCTATTGATTTTTAAACGACACTAAAGGAAAATTATGATTTATCATCTAGTAAATTCAACAATTTAAATAGAATGGGAAACATACCATGAAAGATATCAGATAACAAGTTAAAAAATAAGCAATGGGTATTCTCAATCGTATTCCTTTAAAAAAGATAGAATATTTTGTCTTACATCTTCTTACCATGAAACCTAATATCCAGAGTGCTTAAATAGTGCTTTATAGAAAATATTAAAGAAGAAATAAAACCAATTATAAGCAAACACTTCCAGATCTATTAGACCACCATTTCTCATAATTGAAACCTAACAAGTTCTATAATTTCCTTTATATTTTCTACATAGGTGATCATATCATCTGTAAATATCTTATCAAATATAGATTCCTTTTTTATAATAATAAGTTTAACATGCTTTGAGAATAAGTTCAATATATAGAAATAAACTTCCATGAATCCTCTAGCTTCTAGAGATTCCTGGAAATCTTTGGATAACCTTGGGTTGTACACATATCATGCCAAACTCTGCCTCCATCTTCACATAGCATTCTTCCCCAATTCAGATTCTGTGTTCAAATTTCCCTCTCACAAGAAGTTCACATTCTATTACAACCTGGTCTAACCCATATTCATCTCATCTTAACTAATTACATCTTCAAAGGCCCTATTGTGAAAAAAGGTCATATTCACTGAAAAGAGATAAGGAATTGAACATAATTTAATAGGAACACAATTCAGTGAAACAGTCATTTAAAATAGCATTAAAATATTAAATATTTTTGGATAATTGTGACATATAATGTTCCAAGACATGGGCATTGCAACTGTAATTATTTTGAGAGAATGAAAAAACCTTACTAAAATTAAAAAACATATTTGCTCATGGTTGGATACCTCAGCATTATTAAGAATTTAGTTCTCCCAAAATTAATCTCTATGTTAATGCAATTCCAAACAATTTCTTAGAGGGAAAAATTATAAATTTACTAACTGATTTTAATATTTATATGTAAATAAAATGGGTCTAGATAAGCTCTCAGACTTTCTAAAAAGAACAAATTTGGAGAATTTCCACTACATGGTCTCATGCTATATTATAAAACTACAGTGATCAAAACAAAGTATAGTGTTTACATAAAGATAGACAAGCAGTCAAAGAAACAGACAAGAAAGTATTGTAGTAGATCTGTACATGTGATCACCTAAATCTCAGCCAAGTTTTCTTGGTAATTCAATGGACCAAGGATAGTCCTTTCAGTAAATAGTGATGGAACATTTGGCCATCCATATATACTGTGAAAATAAACCTTGAGTTATACCTTACACATCATACAGAATTATTTCAAAGTGAATTTTAGAACAATATAAAATGTAAAAGCACAAAGTGTTTAGAATAACAAGTATGAAAATTTTTCTGACTTTAGATTAAGTAAAAAGTCCTTAAAGATGATTCCAAAGCATGATCTCTTGCCTATTGTATTATTACATATATATAATTAAACTATGGATAGATACAGATAGATAGAAGATAGATGGACAGATAGACAGACAGACAGGTAGGTAGATAGATAGATAGATAGATAGATAGATAGATAGATAGATAGATAGATAGATAGATTCCACCTTATCAAAATGAGAACTTTTGCAGCAAAACAAGTTGCAATCTCCAGACATATATTCAGGATTGAATTAATAATATTCTACATTGCAACTGAGGAAGCTGCCTTCAATGAACACCCAGATGTATGGTTTCATGGGGGAAGGATAGTGCAACAAACTACTTCCTTCTGTATATTAATACAAGCAAACTTGAAGGAAAAGTGGTCAGCCACAGACATTAGGGTAAAATTAAGGATCAAACACTGAATTCTTAGAACCTTCATTCCAAGTGACAGAATCTTTCATTAACTCAGGTTTCCTTAACTTTTAAAGCCTGAAAGTAAGAACTGAGCTTAGAATTACCCATTTATTTCACTTAAGTAAATTCAGAGTCTTGTTCTAATGTGCACTAATTATTTGAGCTGATTTTTAACTTCTAGAAACATCGTTGTCCTTAGGAGAATAGTAGAGTTTATAGTACTTAATTTAAAATATGCATTATTGTGAGGGTAAGTGATATGATGAACTAAAATTGCCCAATATTCTTTCCATGAATTGTTATTATTTTAATTATTTTTCCAAGAAACTTAATCTGATCCAGATTAAGTTACTGAAAAATACTGATTTCCTGAAGTTTTAAATATCTGAGAAAAAAATTTTAGTAAATGGATTGGTGAATGGAAGAGAGGGAAAGGCTAACTGAACTTCAGCATGTGCATTTAGGAACTGAACTTCTGCAACCTGTGTCAGTGTGGAACATAGGAGAAAGAACCTCATGGTAAACAGGCAAAAGCTTCTGAAATTTTGATTATGTTCTCACTTAATGATGTCTTTTTCAGATCTAGGATGCATATGGGAAAAGTGTTTACTCTTTTTTCTTTTATTTCCTCTTGCCTCCCATTCCTCAATTATCTATTCCAGCAATGTTAGTCCCTGGGAACAAAAACCTTAACCTATTCTCAGTCATTTTCGTGCAGGTCACTTTTTTTTATTGATCTATCTCCTTCTACTCATCTATGTTATTCTTGATTATGATCAATGTTTGGACTCCATTGCCTCTCTTTGTTGCTCTTTGTTATTCCTCATCTCAGATTTTCCTGGTAGGTAAACTGATACCATTCCAAGTTACATCATGTTTCCTCCTATTCTGCAGAAATTTAGATAAGCACAGAGCCATCAGAGTTTCCTGAACCATGTGCCTGATGATACCATTTTGGGGTCTCCAGAGGAACTGCCTGAGTGAGGAAAAATCAAAGTCTCAAAGTAAATACCCAGCGGCACAAGGGACATTACTACGGACAATGGTTTAGGAACATTTGGAGAGGAACTATTAGTTTATCTAACAGTATATAATTTCTAAGAGATTTCAAACCTATTAATTTTTGCATTGTCACATAAGTTCATGTTTTGTTCTTCCAATTGAATTTTCTTCAGGCATAGGCATAAAACAGATGACTCCTAGGACTTCAATACTTGTGTTAGCTTTTGCAGGAATTTCAAAATCCTTTCTTATTATTTTTATTTGGAGCTAGTAGCCAGATGTTAAATCCTAATTAAAAAGTCAAACTTACTTTCTGTGGAATAAAAATTCAATTTTCCTTGCGACCCTAAAGGGTTTATCAGGTATATAGAGTGCACTCCATTTGACAATCTGTAGAAATTTATAAGATGTTTTGATATACAAATATCTTGAGAATTATATAATTGTGCTTAATAAGCGATCTATATTTCTCTGCATTTTCTTCAGATTTGGATATTGGAGAAGAATTACCAGAGTAGGTATCTCAGGAGGAATTCTTCCTGTTACAACCTAAAACTAACATGAAGTCCACTCAGAATTCATGGTCAGTGAATTACTCATGCCACCATGGTTTGGAGAAAGTGCCACTAACCATGTGTTAGCATGGTTGTATTCTATTTACACTTATCCCATCTAATTTCATTTTCTTGCAGCATAAGATAAATTGATTAATGTAAAATTATTTAGCACACTATAATTTTAATTGTGTAGTATTTACAAGAGGAATTCTAGTAAGAAAGGGTAGAGCCAAAGTAATGGAATTTGAGTAGTTGGCAGTGAATTTTCCTGAGTCCCATTTTGGTACTTAAATATTTCCTTCCACATTCCTATGAAGGAATAGCCTTTCAGGTTTATCAACAACACATAAGAATTTACTATCTTCCATACAAACTGGCATCCTAAGCAACAAAAAAAGATTCATCTGTGTTATCTTAGGTATGTTTAAAACATGGCATGTTCTGATAGCAGTAGAAGAAAATTTGATTATTGGGTGGCAACTTTATAAGAGCATAGATGGGAAACGGACTTTGGCCCAGTGGTTAGGGCGTCTGTCTACCACATGGGAGGTCTGCAGTTCAAGCCCCGGGCCTCCTTGACCCGTGTGGGGCTGGCCCATGCGCAGTACTGATGCACGCAGGGAGTGCCCTGCCACACAGGGGTGTCCCCCGCGTTGGGAGCCCCACGCGCAATGAGTGCACCCGTAGGGAGAGCCGCCCAGCGCGAAGGAGGGTGCAGCCTGCCCAGGAATGGCGCCGCCCACACTTCCCGTGCCGCTGATGACAACAGAAGCGGACAAAGAAACAAGACGCAGCAAAAGGACACAGAAAACAGACAACCAGGGGAGGGGAGGGGAATTAAATAAATAAAAAATAAATCTTAAAAAAAAAATATATATATATATAAGAGCATAGATTACATGTGCTATAGCACACACAAAAGGGCATGCAATCTATTAAATATACAAATTAATACTTTCACTGTATTTTCTAATGAAAAACAAAACCAGACTATGGATTATTGTTAAGAATTACCTTAAATAGGCAGTTTAGTATCAGAACATTATTTTTTTCCTGTTAATTATAAAAATGGAAGCATATGTGGTCACCCTCTTTAAATCTATGTGTTCTTCTGGCTATTGTTTTATTTCTTCTTTGACTGGGTTTTCATGTGTGCATGAAAATTTCAGTAGTTGCTAAATTCTTTGTTCAAAGAAGAAAGGAACAGGAAAATAACCTCTGTGACATGAACCTGTATGAAAAGGGTTTTAGTATTAACTCTTGTATTTTTTATTATATTTCTGAATTATGTAATAAATTTTCAACTGTATTGGTGAGGAAATCATATGAGGTTTAAGGATATTAATGAATAAGCTCAATATTCAGAACCGGTCAGTTTATTTTACACTCCTCACCATTTCTACCTCTGTCTTGGTTGCCATTATTTAAACCAAATAAACAGTGTTTGGCTAATAATTCCTTCCTCCATCATTTATGCCTGCAAAATTTTCATAGGAGTTTTCCTTACTTTTTCTATGTTAAAAAAAAGTATTATTTTTGTTAATGATAATATTTCTTCTCAACTGAATGTACTTAAGCTTCCCTATACCTCTGTAAAAAGCAGTGATCATAATGACACCTTCCCTTAAAATGCCAGATGGATTTTTAGGACCTATCACAATCTAGAAAATAAGTTAGAATCATCACCTAAAGAATGTACATTTAGGTAAAATTGAAGAACAATTATTTCAAAATGGTTTAGAATCAGAGAATTCTGGACCACATATTTATTTAAACTGCAAGATACAGATTTACATAAACATTGAGGAAGACTGCCTTGGTGATCTGGTAACATCTCAACTTCACCATCTTTTTACTAAATTGAGAACTCATGGCCGTTCTCACAGCTGTACCCTGGAAAACTCCCCCATATTACTCTGCTCTCACAAATGAGATGCAGCATCAAACTTAGTGAGAATTGGGATACCTGATTTCTCATATCTGCAGTGGATACATTACTGATTCTGAAAAACTACTGAGTTTTCATGCTTTGACTCAAATTTATTGGGCTGAGATTTTTAGGTGATCTTGTGAAGTAGTTCCCCAAACTACTAATAAAGCAATTATGCTTAAATCAATGTATTTAATATAAATAAGTGTCTGTGACATTTAACATCATACCATCTTATGAAGATTCAGTATCTGTCTTAAAAAGAAAAAGGTCAACAAACCATCCTTTAATTATTCTATATTATTTATTTTAACTGCTAAACATAACATGCCCATTACTTATTTTCTTTTTGTTTAAAAAATTTGATAGTAAGGCTTAAAGCATTATTGAAGACCTTAGAAGAATACAATGAGACTTTCTCATTGATGAAATGATAGTAAATAATTTAAAATTCTCTACAATGGACTATTTTTTAAGATGTCTTACCTGTTATCTATTTGATATCTAAAATCATCCTAAAGAAAGTGGGCTTGAATTTCTGAATCAAGGCATCTGATGATAAATTAAGAAACTTGCTACAAACATATTTATTTTTTTAAAAATGGTCATCCAGATACGGCTGCCACAATGAATCCAGACTAAGGTAGAAGATGTGCCATAGTTTCACAGTCTCATAGGATGCCAGATAATTCCTGATCACTGTATAATATAGTTCATGGAGGTTCTCTCTATTCTGCAATCTCTTTTTCCAATGTAAATGTCTCGAGATTGTACAAAACATGACTCTTTCATCACACTCTTAATGCAGCAAATAGCCACTGAGTACAATCTGACCACACAGCTTGTCTTACAGTTACATTGTATCATGTTCTTATTCACTCTTGCATTTGTGGACTCAATTATATATATTTCTAGCAAAAACCATGAACTATAGACAACTCAAACATACTTGGGTAATTCATTACATATATGTTTCCTTTACCAATTGTCATCACAATGTTATTGACAGCACATTTTATAAAAATTATTCCAACATATGAAATATAAATAAGAGAAGTGAATGGGACTGCAGATTATTTTCCACAACCAAGCTGCTAATAAACAGTAAAAAACGCTTTTATGTATACTTTCAGCAATTCTTTGCTATTCAGTGTAATCGATGCTATATTGATTTAGTATATCCAAGTGACAATGTTTGCTGAAGGAAAGCACAATAATCTCTACCAAATTAAATTTTCCAATTCAAGCTGGAGTTCATTAAGCATAAGCATTTCCTGAGTATTCAGTTGCAGAAAATTAAGGCAGGCAGTCCATTCGTGCTGGAAGAAAGTAATTTGACTCTGTGGATAATGCAGTACGTTAAATTTAAAAAAAAAATATAGTGGAGAAAATGAAACTTCTGATGTTAGCTAAATAACATAATTAACAGGAATATTTTATGATTAAGCTAATGTTTAAAATATTTAATTTTCATTGGTAAAATTAAATAATACACATTTATTCTCATTATAAAATTATTTCACAGTATATAAAATGAGACAATAGAGAGAACAAGTAATATAATTAAATTAATAAACAATAATTAATATTTTGTGCATGTCAATCCATGGCTTTTGTAAATTTTATATTATTTTGGTCATACTGATAAATTCTTCATCCAAATTCATTTATTTTTCTTTTCAGGGTCTTAACTCATTTCTACATTTTACACATATACTGAAGCGTATGGAAAGTCACATCTCCAATTCTTTTGGGGCTTTTTAAAGACCAGCACGTACAAATACTTTGCTCTGTGCCCTTCCTATTCAGTTATGTCTCCATCTTGGTAAGAAGCCTTGTGATCCTTGTCTCCATTAGCCACAAACTCCTTTTATTATCAACCCATGTACTATTTCCTGAGCCATTTATTTTGTATGGACATCTGCTACACCTCCAGGTTTCCTTGTGGTTGCAGATTCAGGTATGGTCATCTTAGTAACCTTTATTGTCATTTTTGTATTTTATATCATTATATTATTCACTCTAAGAAATCACTGAGCTGAGGGAAAAAGTGAAGCCCTCTCTACCTGTGGGTCCCATATCACCATGGTAGTCTTATTCTTTGGTCCAATCTTTACCTACCTTAAGCCGCCAACCACTTTCCCTGAGGATAAAATATCTGCTCTGTTTTACACCATCATAGCTTCTATGTTCAATCCTCTAATCTATACATTGAGAAATACAGAAATGAAAAATATTATGAGAAAATTTTGATGTCAAATGTTGTTTTTGAAGGAAGTATGTAATTAAAGTATAATTGAGAAGCTAGATATTACCTTATAGATTAAAATTTGCATTACAATCATGTATGTTATGGTTGACGGTAATAGGATTTACAGTTCCATTAATCAATTACTAATTTTACCATGCTAAAAGCTTTTGGACACATAATTTGTTTTGTGGGGTATTGCATGGAGTAGGTAGTATTCTCTGAAAAAAAAAAAAAACTTAGCCAAATATATGAAGGAGATGTTTTCTTAATCAGTGAATTTTAATGAAAAAAATCAATTGTGTAATATAAATACTGGAATAGTAGACTCTTATTTAACATGGGTCTGGGGGTCAAATCTTCTGACTTTCTGTTAAAAAATAATTGTTAATGAAGGCAGACAAAAACCTAATAATGCAGAAGCCTGAATACACAGTATCTGGTATTGAATCTGTTGACCACTGAAAATCATTAACGTAAACATTAAGGGAATGAACTATATAATTCAAGTTTGACTACCTCCTACCTTCTTAATATTGGTCACCAAATGTCTAGTCTTTAGATCTGGAACCAAAATTCTTTCATATGAATAAGTGAAAAAAATCAGCAAAATTTAAAAAATGACTTGGTAAAAATACAAGTATATACACACAAAAGCAAAACAGTATAATGCTGTAAATATAGCATAACATCTAGTAACTATTGAGAAGAGTCTCCTGAGAAAAATTTCCTAGAAAAGTTCTAAGAACAAAATTTGTTAAAATGACTCTTAGGAAGTAAAACACATATCATAGGGGAGAAGAGCCTATTAACAGGATTATTTGAAAAAGAAAATAATGAAAAAGCAGATTATGTACATACAATAAAACAAGTTACAATCATTCTGGAGGCACTGTACTAAAAGGAAAATGATCAGAAAAATAAGATTGATAAAACTACTCTCAGAGCAGAAAGGAATTGGATAATTATTATTTTGTCATGATAATAATAAAGGAAGCAAATTATTGCTAGATTTAATTTCTTTTTGGAAAAGTCATAACAAGACTTTATGGCAAAGTCTGAAGATTTGAGCAGTAGTTTTGGAACATGGAACGTTTTATCACCACACTATTTGTATTACATTGTTCACAAAAAAAGAAAACTAAAACCTTTCCATTTAATAAGCTTATTGTATAAACAACTTGTACCTTTTTCAAAAATTATATTTTCAAACAAGTATTCAGGCAAAACATCTCTTTTTTTTCTTCAACTGTGTGCACTGTTCTCACATATGGGGGCCATTTCCTGTATTACTTACAATTAAGCATTAATAATGGAATTAGTGATATCTGAAAGGCCAGACCCTTTAACAGATAACCCCAAGTGTATATCAGGGAGGGAATGAAATTCAGCAAGCTATCAGCCTCTTAAGATATCCTTTTTGTTATTTATTTTTTACATGCACTACTGTCCCGATTACTTCTGACCCTCACATATTTTATGAAGCACAAAAACCAATCTCACTCGAGCCTTGGTTTCCATTTCTCCAGACTTTCTCCCTGTCCAGGTATTTATCATTTATCAGCAGAATGACTGCATTATTTCCAAGCAGCACTTCCCTGATTGCATTCTTCTCCACAGCCACGGGGAGATCTGGGAAAAATCATAGGGGCAGTAAGTTTGTATTTAATGCCAGGATCTCCCTTGGATATTTCACTTCTTAAGAACTTTCACAAAAAAAAAAAAAAAAAAAAAGAACTTTCACATATCTAAGTAAAAACTTATGTCCATTGGAACCCTGGAGCCTCTGACATATAAAGGAAAACCATTCTGTCTATTCCAAAGGAATAGCTCAAACTATTTAGGTATTTATAATTCAGAAGATTTGGTTTAATGTAATAATTTTATGAGGAATATTTACATTTTTTAAAATAAATGAAAGTGTCCTTATATATGTGTGTCAGTGCGGTCACCCCTCGGGCTGAAGTGTGGTTTGCTGGCCTGGCGGGGGAGCGGCCGCGGTAGTCCTAATTCCGCTGCCCCCATAATAGGGTGGTTGGTCGGGCCCACCGCCACCCCTGAAGGAAGCTCGGCATGGACGCAGAGTGCCCTCGGGTCTCCCCTTCTCGGCAGCCATGCTTCCGCGGCCGCCCCTCCTCCCGGATGGCGCCACACGATGCACCCTTCTTCTTCTTTCTCCCTGCGCAGGCGCAGGGCGGAAAATTCCAGTCTGCCCTTTTCCCCTCCCCCGACAGCAGCAACAGCCAGGCGTGGGCGGAGAAATCCAGTCTGCCCTTTTCCCCTCCCCCGACAGCAGCAACAGCCAGGCGTGGGCGGGAAACTCAAGTCTGCCCTCCACCCCAGCAACAGCAGCCACCAATCCCTAAACCCTGCCCCTTCCCCCAGCAACAGCGACAGCCAATCCCTAATCACCACCCCTCCCCCGTCCAGTACCGCCCACTGACCTTTCGCCGGCAACCAATCAGAACAGGGCGTGGCTTCGACCAATCAGCCTTCCCCAGCCCCTATAAAACTCTTGCCTCTCCCTCAATAAAGTAGACTTGCCTGTTTACCTTGTCTCCGTGGTAGTTCTTCTGCCGTGTGCCCTCCAGTCCTGAGAGCCCCTGACAAGGGCCTGGCCTCCCTTGTCCCCAGTTCGTCGCCTGCTTCTCCGGGCAACCCCTTCGTCGCCTGCTTCTCCGGGCAACCCCTTCGTCGCCGGCTTCACCGGGCGACCCCGTTGGCCAAACTGTGCAACCCCTTGTGAGACCGATCCCTCGTCTGCTGCCGGACTGACCCCTCGTCCCAAGCAGGACCGACCCCTCGTCCAGAGCTGGACCGACCCCTGGTCCGCAGCCAGACCCCACCTCTACCAACTGAGCAAGCTGCCGCATGTCAGTGTGTTCATCATGCTTAGGTCTCTGTAAGTATGACATGGGGGTCACTTGTGTTCTTGAGGAAGGTTATAAGGAAAGACCCTTGCCATCAGAGAGTTAGCTCTTCAGAAGAGTGATGTCTGACACTGAAAAGTACATAAAAACTCATGAAAAGTCCAGGGCTCATTTATTTTTGTTCTTTGAGTTTAATTTGCATAACTGCTCTTTGAAATTGGTGGCAAAGAAGAGCAGTCATGCTATAAATGTGAGCATAAGCTCATGTAGTTTACTTTGCCTGCTAAATATGGATATGATTTCTCTAACTATTTAGGACATCTAATTGATGAAACCCTGGTGGAAGGTATGTGTAGCAGTTTGATATTATTTATGAATTCCAGAAAAGTTATTGATTATGTTTGTAAACTGGTCTGCTCCTCTGAGTGTGATACCTGATACTCTTTAGAGGTATTGAGTTCAAAGGTTTTACAGGTACTTGATTAAATCAAGATTAGGACTTTGATTCGACCATATCAGTAGGAGTGATGCTGGATTAAGTCCCCTTCTCCTTGGGGGAGTGATAGAAAAAGACGTTCACTCAAGAAGACACACAGAAGATGGCACGGAGAGCTTCATAAACATGGCAGAGAAGAAAATTTTGATCCTGCAGCCCTGGGAAGAGAGATGAGCCATTTTCCTGATAGCTTGCAGGTGAAGAGAACAGAGCAGCTGAGCTGAAGAAACCCAGAAAGAAACAAAGTTTATGCCAGCCTATAGCTGAGATCAGAGGAAGCAGGTTCTTCAGAGCTTTAAGAGGAAAAAGAAAGAAAAAACCAGGCCCGCCATCTTACTTCAACACATGGCAACTGATTTGGGTGAGAAAGTACCTCTTATGGTACCTTGAGTTGAACTCTTTAGGGTTTTTGTAACTGTAGGCTTTTATCCCAAATAAATACCCTTTTGTAAAAGCCAACAGATTTCTGTTACTTTGCATCAGCGCCCCTTTCACTGACCAATCCAGTATGCAAATTTATGGTATTATAAATTAACATATATAAATAAAATTGATGGATTATAGTTTATATTATGTTTTATGAATAATGTCAAACATAATTTCAATGTGTTTGTGGAATTTTTCACTACTACCAACTACATATAAAAGTTCCATTGTATTTGTATTTTGTATTTTCTCTTTTCCTTTCTCTTGATGAGGATACTAAAGTTTCTAAATATTGTTAATCCTTCAAAGGACCAACATTAGCTTCATTGATAATCTCTATTTTAGTCTATTTGTGAATTTAATTATTCTGTTATTTTTTTTTATCTTTATCTCTATATTGTTTGGTTTTAATTTGCTTTTATTTACTTGATCTTTATATCTGGGTTATTTAAATCACTTATTACACACTATTTTGCATCGTAATGTTAGAGGTAACATCTTTACACATTCTACAGATATTAAAAAGATAAGGGAATATTATGGACATGTTATGGTCAATAACTTCAACAAATTAGAAAGAATGGAAAAATAAAAAAAGTAAAAAACTGTAAATCTAAAAACACCTTTATGTCTTAAGAAATTGAATTGGTACCTTCAAATCTTTCCAGAAGGAAAAACCTGTTCCATCTAGTTCAACTGGTGTATTCTTCCTAACATTAAAGAAATAATACCGATTCTAAACAAACACTTCCAGAAAAAGGAAGAAAACAGAATATCTGAACTCTTTCTTATGCCAGAATTTCACTGCTGCTTACCAAATATTATAACTGTTATTTACTTTTGTTAGCATTTTCTACATGGATAATGACATCACCTATAAAAACAGATAATTTACATATTCCTTGTTAATCTGGATGACAGTTTTAAAAAACTAAATTAGATTAGGAGATTTGAGGAATGTAAGATAAATATACAAAAATTGAATATGAAGATTTTACTTCTAAAATATCTGACACTGTATTTTTAAAATGACATTTTAATAACTTAAAATTCTTAATACTTAATAAAATATTCAATACTTAATGAAGTGTGACAAAATATATGCAAGGCATTTACAGTGAAAAGTACAGAACTTTCATAAAAAATAAAAGAGCAGTTCATAAATCAAGTGACATTTCATGTTCATAGATGAAAACTCAACATTTTTAAGATGTCAATTTTTTAAAGATTTATTTATTTGCTTATTTATTTCTCTCCCCTACCCCCCTCAACCCATTTGTCTGTTCTCTGTATTTATTTGCTGCATCTTGTTTCTTTGTCGCTTCTGTTGTTGTCAGCGGCACAGGAATCTGTGTCTCTTTTTGTTGTGTCATCTTGTTGCGTCATCTTGTTGCGTCAACTCTCCACGTGTGCGGCACCACTCCTGGGCAGGCTGCACTTTATTTTGGGCTGGGCGGCTCTCCTTAAGGGTGAACTCCTTGCACGTGGGGTTCCCCTACGCGGGGGACAGCCCTGCATAGCACGGTACTCCTTGCGCGCTTCAGCACTGCAACGGGCCAGTTCCACACGGGTCAAGGAGGCCCAGGGTTTGAACCGCGGACCTCGCATGTGGTAGATGGACGCCCTAACCACTGGTCTAAGTCCGTTTCCCAAGATGTCAATTTTTGTTCCTCCCAAATTAATCCCTAGTCAATACAACACTTCCAAAATTCTAAGGAGGCATTTTTTTTCATATAAAACCTAACCCTAAACTTTACATGCCAAAACGGAGTATAATAGAATTTATTTGTAGAAACACTATCTGATATCACCACATATTATAAAGCTATAGCAATCAAAGCAGTATGATAGGCTGTTCTTGGTTATTTCTAAATGGTTATTTCTCCTCTATCCTGCCTTGGAAACAAATGGAATTGTTTGTCTGAAATTCAGGGTGGGAACCTGATGGAGCTGCTTGAGGTAGCAAAGCCTGGGGGTGCCCCTAAGACTGAGCCTCCAAGAGATTTTTCTCTCTCAAGCTAGTCCCCACTAATTAGTCAATCACCCTTTAGTTTTCCTACCTAAGGCTCATTTCAGCCCTGACTTTTGCTCCAGTTATGCTGTGATTCTTTGTACCTGTCTCTCTTTCCAGTTTTGGGGACAGTCATATGCTCTATGACTTCAGTTCTCGGAAGGACGCTGATTTTCAGTTTTCAGTTTTTCTTCTGTTGTGAGGATGGGAGTGATGACTTCCAAGCACTTTGCATGTCACAATGGAAATATATTCATTTTCTTCAGTATAGTTATTTAAAATTTTCTTATGATTAATTCCTTAAAAATTAGATCTTTAGTAGTATATAATTTTAATTTCCAAATATTTATATTTAAATCTGTAAAAATCTTTTGACTTAAATCCACTATGCTCAGAGATCTGGATACTGTCTGTGCTTTAAATTATTGTATTTAAAGTAGCCTAAAAATAACCTTTTAAAAATATTCTGTCTCTGCATGCAGTATATGTTTTCTTTAATTGTTGCATGTATAATTTTATATATGTGTAAAATCGCAATGTATCCTTTTTTGCCATTAATATCTTTTTTTGTTTACAAGTCAATTTTACTGATACATATTAGTAAAGCATAAATCTATCAAAAGTGTACAATTAGTGGTTTTCGGTGTAATCACATTATTGTGCATCCATCCCTTCAATCATTTTTAAAGCATTTTCATTATTCCAGTAATAGTAATGATATCGAAAAGAAAAACCAACCTACCAAACAAAACTTATTCCTTCTCAAATCTGTCTTTGCTTCTCCTGCCATACATAGCTGCTCTTCCATTTCCATCTTTTTAGTTTACGTGTGTTATATTTTGTAAAAACAGTCTTATATATGCAATATACCTGACCTCAGACTTTCTTTTAATCCATTGGCATACCCATATAGTAGTACTGCTAGTTAAAAACATTATGTTGAGTATTCACCTTTTCTGTTCATTTCCAAAGATTAACACACATGCTTTTTACCAATTTTGCACACGTTAACTCTCAGCTTTCTATTCTCTAATCACATTCTATTTTCTGGTGACTCATATTCCAGTTATTAACACCATGAAATTATACAATGCATTTAGTTCATAATAGTGCAATCATAGAGCATTTGTCCTTTTGTGTTTACCCTGCTTCACTCAACCTAATGTCCTCCAGCTTCATCCATGTTGTCAAATGCTTCACAACTTCATTTCTTCTTGTGACTGCATAATATTCCATCATGTGTATACATCACAATTTGGTTATCCATTCATCAATTGATAGAAACCTGGATTGTTTCAACTTTTGACAATTGTGAATACCACTGCTATGAATATTGGTGTGCAGATATCTGTTTTTGTCACTGCTTTCAGTTTTTCTGGGTATATATCTAGAAATGATATTGCCAGGTCACACGGCAAGTCTATATTCAATTTCTTTAAGAACTGCCAAACATAACTCAACAGTGACTATACAATTCTACATTCCCACCAACAGTGAATAAGTTTTCCTGTACCTCCACATCCTCTCCAACATTTACAGCTTTCTGACTTTTTAATAGTGCCCAGTGTAATAGGTGTGAAATGATAGCTCAGTTGTAGTTTTGATCTTCATGTCCCTAATCACTAGCGACATTGAACATTTTTTACATGTATTTCTTTGCCATTTGTATTTCTTCTTTGGACAATTGTCTTTTCAAGTTTTTGCCTATTTATTAATCAGGCAGTGTGATTTTTATTGTTGAGTTGTCTGATCTCTTTATATATCATGGATATTGAACCCTCATCAAATGTGTGATTACCAAATATTTTCTCCCAATGTGTTGGCTGCCTTTTTACCCTTTACTAACATCCTTTGAGTGCAAAGCTGTTTAATTTTGAGGAGGTCCTGTTTATCTATTTTTTCTTTTGTTGCTCATGCTTCGGATGTAAATTTTAAGAAACTACTGCCTACCACAAGATCGTGAAAATATTTTCCTCCAGTTTCTTCTAGGAGTTTTATGGTTGTCACTTTAATACTTAGGTCCTTGATCCATTTTGAGTTAATTTTTGTATAACGTGTAAGATAGGGGTCATCTTTTTTTCTTTTCGATATGGATATCCACTTCTCCCAGCACCATTTGCTGAATAGACTGTTCTGACCCAGCTGGAAGGGCTTGTCAAAAACCACTTGACTGTTGAAGCAAGAGTGTATTTTGTTTCCATTGGCCAATATAGCTATCTTTATACCAGTACCGTGCTGTTTTACCACTGTAGCTAAGTAATACACTTTAAGTTCAAGAAATATGAGTCCTCCAACTCTGTTATTTTCAAAGACATTTTTAGCTATTCGGGAGCTTTTACCCTTCCAAATAAATTTAATCATTGGCTCTTCCACTTCTGCAAAATAGGCTGTTGGGATTTTATTGGGATTGGGTTGAATCTGTAAATCGGTTTGGATAGAATTAGCATTTTCACAATATTTAGTCTTCTTATCCAAAACCACAGAATGTCTTTCCGTTTATTTAAGTCTTCTTTGGTTTCTCTCAGCAAGGTTTTGTAGTTTTCCACATATCCTTTATATCCTTTATATCCTTAGTCAAGTTTATTCTTAAATATTTGGTTTTTAGTTGCTATTATAAATGGATTTTTTTTTTCAGATTTCCTCCTCAGGTTTCACATCAGCAGTGTATAGAAACATTACTGATTTTTGAGCATTGGTCATGTATTCTGCCACTCTGCTTAACTCATTAATTTTAGTAGTTTTCTTATGGATTTTTCAGGATTTTCTAGATATAGGATCATGGCAACAGCAAATAGTGAAAATTTTACTTTTTCCTTTTCTATCTGAATGAATTTTGTTTCTTTATGTAGCCTAATTGCTCTAGCTAGAACTTCTAGCACAATATTGAATAACAATTTCGATAGCGGGCATCCTTGTCTTATTCCTGACACCAGGGAAAAAGTTTTCAGTCTTTCACCATTGAGTACAATGCTAGCTCTAGATTTTTCCAAGATTTTTGCATGCCACAATGGACATTTATTCAGTTTCATCAATTATAGTTATTAAATTTTTTCTTATGATTAATTTCTTAAAACTTAGATCTTTAGCAGTATATAATTTTAATTTCTAAATATTTATATTTAAATACAATGTATAAATCATTTTCCTTAAAACCACCTTGTTCAGAGATCTGAAAACTGTCTGTGCTTTAAGTTATTGAGGCATTTTAAATGCCCTAATAATGACCTTTTTTAAATATTCTCTCTGCATGCAGGTGTATGTTTCTTTTAATTCTTGCATGTATAATTTTTATATGCCTAAACATGCCAATATATGCTTTTAAGCATTTTTTCCATACTGTGTTATTGTCTGCTTTATTTATCAATAGCTTACAAAGGAATATTTAATTCTGTGAATTTATATGTTTCTTCATGTAGCTTTATCCAATGAGATATATATATATATGTATATATGATATTAAATTTTTCTGTCGGGATTTTACAATAAGAGAGGGCAGAGTAAAATTCTGTAAAAGATCATAAGAGTTTAATTTTAATAGATTTGGAAAGATGTAAAAAAAAAATGCACAAGGAATGAGCAGCACCCTGGCTTAGTAAGAGTACAAGTCTGATATCTGTTAGGTAGAATATAGAAGGTTCCCTAGAGATATAAAGAAGGGAGAAATGGATGATATGACAGAAAATAATATTTTTAAATGAAATAATAAAAGAATAAGGATTTTGCATTGACCATGAGAATTATTTTCTCTAAATTAAGGGCTAAACTTAATTTAATTCTATTCCTTTTAGTTTATACTGATACTCTTCTTATGCCCATAGCAGGAAAAAAAAAGATAAAAATAAACAAAAGAAAAAACTATACATTATCATGCTTTCCTAAAGATAACCACTACCTTGTATTAGCTGATAACAAGTAGTAGAAAATTTTACCTTGTAACACAAAACAATGTACATGGATTTGAGGTTTCATATGTGTATAAATATTTAGAATCTTCTTCCATAGTTCCATAATAAAGTTCACAATTTTATATAGATTAGGAAAACCTTTATATTCTTCTGATACTCTTATCACATTGATCAAATCAGATTATAAAGGAATATTCAACATTTATTAAGTATTTTACAATGGAAAAATTCAGCAAATAGTCTTTGAAGAGGTTCTTCTAGTATATTGATGTAGTGGAAAAATAATTTATATATTATATCATCAATGCTATTAAGTAAATATTCCTGAAACAATGCTATCATAACCCTGGAGAGATAAATATATTAAGAAAAAGACTTAAAAGTCTGTATACCTGTTATAAGAGTACGGTCTTTATTTCTGGCAGGTTTAACTACACATGCATTGGCTACTTTACCATATAAATGGAAGTTTTCTCCTCAGGGTCCCTCCTGTACCTTTTATTTCAGGGAGTTCCAATGAATATTTTCCTACAAGACTCTTTTATATGGAAAACTCATGGAAGTATCAGAGGCCTTCCATATATATTTACTGCTCTTATAGTACACTTAAGACAAATAAAATGACTTAGTCTGAAGGACATTTAAACATACTAAAGAAAAGGAAAATGTGACAGGAATGAGTTTATGGTTAGAATATATAAGTCTGTATGTATGGACAGCATGTGTGTGTGTGTAAACATAGAAAAGTTTAGGGAGGAAGGGTGGGAAAAGAGGAGGAATGGCTGTGGAGGGTTGGGGGGGAGGAGATCTGGCTGTACTTTCTCTGGGATCCCCAGGCCTTGAGGGGGGTCTGAATGTGGCCAGCTGGCTGGTCCCTAGCTGTCTGAATGTGGCCACAGCTGTCCTCCCTCAAGCCAGATATAACCAGGTCTAGCTGTGCCTGAGCCAGGAGTGGATCTGTCCCAGAGCCAGAGGACTGGAAGAATATGACATAGCAGAGATGGTTTCACTCAAATAGCACTGGGGTAGAGACAGAAAACGTACTGTAGACAAAAGGAGTTGCTCACAGTTTTTAGACAACACCCAGTAAAAGTAAGCCTGGGAAGTTTACACTTTCTGCTAGAACAGGAGCTGTCAAATATTCAGAACAGTGGTGACTACTATGATCTCTACAGAGGGGAGAATTTTGCCACTTCAGCTGAGTTGGTTATTATATGAACACCACGGACAGTTAAAAGAGAAGAATGGAGATGTTATTAAACTCAAATATCCTCTGAATTGTGCAGATCCTATCTGTGAGAGGTGGTTTCATGGACACCTTTCTGGGAAAGAAGCAAAGAAATAATTAAGAAGGGAAAACATGGTAACTTTCTTGTAGGAGAGAAACAGACCCATGCTGGAAATTTTGTCCTGGTTGTGACAAAGGGCAGAACAATGATGGCAAGTCTAAAGTGACCCATGTCATGATTCACTGCCAGGAAATGAAATATGATGTTGTTGGAGGAGAATGGTTTGCCTCTTCGACACGTCTTGTGTAGCAATACAAGAAGAATCCCATAGTGAAAACATTGGTTGTGGAACTACAGCTCAAGGAGCCCCTCAACACACCTGGTATCAATGCTGCTGAAATAGAAAGCTGGGTATGAGCTTGTTTTAGATTATATCAATGCAAACATAATGCCTGAATTTGAAAGCAAGTGCAACGATCCAGTGCCCAAAAAAGAGTTACATGGCCCCAAGGCAGTCTGCAAAACACAGTGAATGACTTCTGGTGGATGGTTTTCCAGGAGAACTCATGAGTGGTTGTCATGACAATAAAAGAAGTGGAGAGTGGAAAGGGTAAATATGTCAAATACTGGCATGATGAATATCCTCTGAAGGAATATGGGGTCGTGCATGTTAGTAACATCAAAGAAAGTGTTGCTCACGACTATATATTAAGAAAACTTAAACTTTCAAAGTTTGGACAAGGGAATACAGAGAGAATGGTCTGGCAATACCGTTTTTGAGCTTGGTTCAATGGAGTGTCCAGGGGCATGCTGGACTTTGTGGAGGTAGTTCAGCATAAGCAGAAGTGCATTGTGGACATGGACCTTGGTGGTGCAGTGCTAGAATGGGCTGGACAGGAACATTCATTGTGATTAATACCCTTATTGATGTCATCAGAGAGAAACTTGTCAAATGTGACATTAATGTGCTCAAAACCATTCAGATGGTACCATCTCAGAGGTTGGGGATGGTCCAAACAGAAGCATAGCTTCAATCTTTCTATATGGCTGCCCAGCATTATACTGAAATACTACAGCACAGGATTGAAGAAGAGCAGGAAAGCAAGAGGAAAGGGCACAAATACACAAATATTAAGTATTCCTTAGTGAATTGACAAGTGGAGATCAGAGTTTTCTCCTGGCTGGTACCTCTACACCATCCTGTGCAGAAATGAGAGAAGATAATGCTAGAGACTATGAAAATGCAGGGTTGATGCAGCAGCAGAAAAGTTTCAGGTGACACAATGCACCAAAACTTCAGCACAGAAATAGATAGGGACTTTCACTCTGTCCCTAAAAAGATCAAGAAAAGATTCAAGAAAGTTTATGTGAAGAAAGAATTTGAATTTGGAAGGTTTGAGTTGCAGTTGACTACCTTTTGATAAGTGAAATTTGAAACCATTTAAAGATCACTGTGTGCTAACTGAAAAATACCTAGTTTGTAGTTACTCATTTTCTCAATAAGAAGAAGTCATCTCTACAATGTAGACAATGTTACATTTTATAGAACTTTGTTTTAAATTGAGGGAGCAGTTAAATTTTCTTCTACATTTAACAGATGATGGTGACTCAAATTCTAGTTCTTAGCATTTGTTTTTGTTTATTTTTTTTCCTTTTTATAACCTTAAGTTAAAGTGTGTTTTGTTTGTTTGTTTGTTTTATTTTTCTCATTGCAGGGATGATAGGGTACTTGCAAGAAGAGAAATAATTTGGGAAGATTAAGTAACAACATCTATAGAAGTGCGGACAATTTCATTTACCATCACTTATCCAGCAGTGGGTAATTCATTTTCTTCACCTCTTTTTTTAACTAAATGATAGTCAAGCCAGTGCCCCAACACTGTCAGAAGTTGACATTGTGAAAAATCATAGAAACTTATGAATTAGGATAACATATTTTTTTTTCTTAGCAGTTAACAAATTACCATTCAGCCTTTTGACTGAAAAGTTTGTGGCAAAAACATTTGTCACATTTTCTTTGCAGTGAATTAATTGTCTTATATTTAGAAAAAAGACATCTGCTAATGATCAGTACTTTGGTTATCAGTTATTGCTGGCAAACCACCCCAAAACTTAGTGGCTTAAAACGACATCTCTTTTTGTTTTCTCACTGTACTTCAGTCTGGACTGGGCTCAGCTGAACTCTTTGCTCTTCTGCTAGTCCTGCTGGTGGTCACTCATGGAGTGGGCAGGTTGACTGAGACACTGGGATAGTAAGGCTTTTCTCTCTCTGCATGTGGGACTTAGGATCTCTCCTTCTCCATGTGGCCTCTCCAAATGACCTGTCCAGCAATGTAGCTGGACCTCTTATGTGGCAGCTCAGGGATCCCAAGACCACAAAAGCAGTAGTGGCCAGGCCTTCTTAGGACTTAAAAGTCACAAACTCACTTTTACTGCATTCTACTGATGAAAACAAGTCATAGGCCCAGCTCACATACAAGAAGGGCATTCCGCACCACCAGGGCATGAGTATTGGAAGGCATGATTCATTAGGGGCCACCAGGGGAACAGACAGCCTCAACCAGTGACATGGAAAAACAACTGTTGTTAACAAAAGCAGAAGCTGCTACTTTGGGATTGGGAAATTCAAGCTGTTTAAGATGGTGTTAAGTCAGAAGCCAGACCGAGAAATAGAGGGCTTTTAAGACACTTCCTTAACCAGTTCTGCCAGCTCTGACCATATTTTCTGCACCTTCACTTGGGAAAACTTCTCTCCATTTATCTGAGATTCAGCAACACAGCAGAGGCCAAACTGTGCCATGCCTCACTGATGAAGTCCAATCAGATACATGAAAGTTATCTAATCAAAGGTCCCTTTACAGAATTTAGTGCAGTCAAAGGCCTCATACCCACAGAAATTGATTATTTCAAAAAGCGTATTTTCTTTTTGTGATTCAACTAATTCAAACTGTCACAATTTGTTTTATAACTTTGTCCATTTTTTCTATGTGGTCTAGTTTGTTGATATATAGTTGTTCAAAAGACTTTCTTATGATTTCTTTTTTAATTCTGTGTCTTCTCATTTCTAGTTTTTTAACATTTGCATCCTCTTTCTCTTTATCAATTAAACTAAGGGTTTTTCAGTTTTATTGATCTTCTCAAGGAACCATCTTCTCTATTGCCTTTTTAAGGGAGGGGTCCCAATTTCATTTATTTATGCTCTAATCTTTGTTATTTCTTTCCTTCTGATTGATTTGGGAATAGATTGGTATTCTTTTTCTAGTTCCCCCAGGTATGTAGTAGCTCTTTTTTGTTAGCTCTTTTTTTTTAATTTAGTTGTTTAGAGCTATACATTTTTCTTACAGTACTGCCTTTACTGCATCCCTAAAATTTTGAAATATTTTGTTCTCATTTTCAATCAACTTTATATAATTTCTGATTTTTCTTGAAATTTTTTTCTTTGACCCAATGATTGTTTAAGAGGGTTGTTTAATCTCCATATTTTTGTGCACATCCAGACATCTGCCTATTATTGATTTCCAGCTTGATTCCATTATGATCAGAGAATGTGCTTTGTATAATTAAAATATTTTTATAATTTATCGATACCAGTGTTGTGACCTAACATATGGACTTTGTTGGAGAATGATCCATGAGAACTTGAGAAGAATGTGTATCCTGTTCTTTTGTGGTGCAGTTTTGTATATGTCTGTTGTAGTTTATTTATCAAATTGTTCAAATTCCCTATTTCCTTATTGATCTTTTGTCTAAATGTTTTATCTATTGATAGGAGTGGTGTATTGAATTTTCCAACTTGTTGTAGAAATGTTTATTTCTACCTTCAGTTTTGCCAGCATTTCCTTCATGTATTTTGGGGTACCCTGATTAGGGTCATATGTATTTATGATTGTTATTTCTTCTTGGTGGGTTGACACTTTTAATAATATATAATGTCTTTCTTTGAGTCTTATTTGAAGTCTATATTGTCTGATATTAGTACAGCTACCTTAGCTTTTTATTTGTTAACATATGTGTGAAATATCATTTTCCAGTGCTTTACTTTAAATCTGTATATGTTTTTGGGTCTAGATGAGTCTCTTGTAGACAGCATATCAATAACTCATAATTTTCTATCCATTCCACTAATCTGTGTCTTTTCATTGGGGAGTTTAGTCCATTAATAGTTAATGTTATAACTGTAAAGGCAGTATATACTTCATCCATTTTTCCTTTTGTGTTTTATCAACCATAATTTATTTGCTCCTCTATTTTCACATGTTTAATAATGTTTACTGATAAACTTCATTTCTAGACTCTCCCAAAACTATCTCCTGTCTTTCCTTTACTTGCTTCAGCTCTTCTCTTAATTTGTCTTATAAGTCTGGTCTCTTGGTGATGATTTCTCTCAGTTCTGTTTATCTATGAATATTCTAAACTCACACTCAATTTTGAAGTATAATTTTGTCAGATATAAAATTTTTGGCTTGCAATTTTCCTCTTTCTCTATCCTAGATGCATTATACCTCTCTTCTTTCCTCCATTGTTTCTGATGAGGAATCAGCACTTAACTTTATTAGGATCACTTGTATATGATTAATTGCTTTTCTCTTCCTGCTTTCAGAATTCTTTTTTTTATCTCTAGCATTTGACATTCTGTTTAGAATGTGTCTCAAGTTACATATTTTGATTTATTCTGATTGGAGTATGTTGGACTTCTTGGACATGGATATGTATGTCCTTAAAAGAATTGGGGTACTTTTTACCTTTATTTCTTAAAATACTTCTTCTGCCTATTTTCCATTCTCTTCTCCTTCTGTGACACTCATGACACATATGCTTATGCATCTAATATTCTCATTCATTTCTCAGTGAACATGTATAATTTTTTCCAAGTTTTTCTCTACAGGTTCTTTTGCCTGTTGGATTTCAGATGTCCAGTTTTCTAGCTCACTGATCCTTTCTTTTGCCTCTTCAAATCTCCTGTTGTAACTAGCTAATGTATTTTAATTTCGTTACCATAAGATGTTAATTTTCTTTACACACTTTCAATTTCTTCTTTGTACTCACCCAGTGTCGTCTTAATATCCTTAATTTCTATAGCCATTTCATTGAATTTACTAAGGAAATTCATTGGAAACTCTATGAATAATTCTTTCAAATTCTATACATCTTCTGGAGTTTTATTTTTTTCCTTTGACTGGGTCATATCTTCTTGTTCCTTAATATGACTTGCAAATTTTTGCTAGTTCCTCACCATATGATTTTATTGATTTCTTTATTCTGGTCTCACTTTCTCTTTTTAGCCTAGGGTTTCTTGTTGATAGGATTTTTGCTAAAACTTCTTTGGCACTTGGTTCAACTTACTTTGAAACTTAATAATAACTTGTTTTTAACATTTCAGAGTTTTTTTTCATCTGATTTTCATCTGATTTTTTGCCTCATAGATGGCATGCTTTATCTAGGTGTTCTTTGCAGCCCTAAAGTAATGCTACTCTTAAATTCTCTGCTGGTTTAGTCCTTAATGATGACATGTTTGAGAATGAGGCTGCTAGCTGCACCAGGATGAACCAGTTGCAGACATCCCAGGCTCTGTGGTCTGAGATCTCTAATCAACTGCCACAACCTGTGCTGGGCCACGCTTCTCCTTTTCTTGGAGAAGAGATGCACTTTTACCAGCTGTTCCCCACTTCTCCAAGTGGACACTGTCTCTAAATTAGATTCAGTACCTCCCCTGCCTGAGATAGGATTGACACAGGGACTACTGATTGCTTTCTGAGTGATCAGGTTAAAAGTGCCTACATTGTCCCAAAGAAAGTGATGAAACTCTACCTACTTCTCTCTCCAAGGGTGGTGATGGAGTTAACAGTTCAGGTGGTTATTGAAGCCATGCTGGCTATAACTTTCCATGGTTTCCTGGAGAGATAAATGAAGTTCCTTCCAGTCCTCCCCTATCAGATGCAGGGACGGAACCAGTGGTGCAAGCAGTAAACAAAGCCATGAAGACTGAAACTGCCTGCATTTGCTGGAGAGACTGGTTAAGTTCAGCCCAACTTCCTTTCCTACCAGGGGCAGGGATTTAGCCAAGGGTATAGGCAGTAAACTGAGTTCTACAGGCAAAAACTGTCTGTAGATTCTGGAGAGACTGATGGCCCTCCACCCATTTTCCTCCCTACTAGGGACAAGGATGGAGACAAGCTTGGATGAAACTTTAAACTGTACTGATTGAGATGGTCTTTTGCTGCCCAGAGAGATTGATGGAGCTTTGCCCACCTTCTTCCTCTGCTGTAGTTGGGAATGGAGCCAGGCTGTTACCATAAATATGGCTATTTCCAATAGAAAGGCCAGCTCAATCTGGCACCACATAGGAGAAACATGTCTCTCAGCAAAAAAGGTGATTTATTGTGAGTGCACAAGCAAGGAACTGGGGGAATCTTCCCAAAAACAGTAAAGTGAGAATGGGCACTAAAGTGTTTTTTTAAAGGCAAAATTTCAAACCTAGAGGAGAAGAAAAGCAAGTGATGCCAGGCATCCTGTGAAGAGCGTACATGCGATTTCTCAGTCCTGCATTGTTTTAGTCACATCAAACTTGTCCTTAGTTTCAGTGGCTAATTAGCCACAGTTTAAGTATAGTTGTGCAGGAGCAAGTTTTTCATAGCTCCTTTGTCAGCCCACCATTCATGTATATCACACCTTTTGTCCCTGAGAAAAGCTGCAGATTTGCTGGGTCCTAAGATGCTCTTATGCCTGTAAGCAAAACTGAACAAGTCTGGTTAATATCCTTCAGTGTACTAAGTGCAAAGAATAAGTTTCTAAAATCAGATTAATAGAAAAGCAGCTCAATTAGTGAATTAGAATTTTAAGACAGTTAAAATGAAATTTCTAGTAAGCATATTTTCCAGCTATCAAGGTAGGAGAGTAAACTGACCTTGGTGGGAAGGAGCCAATCCCTACTGTCCAGGAAGTTCTGTGTTTTTCAATCAGTCTGAGTTTCCCTCCTAATGGAGGCAGAGTTAAAATAGAAACTGTCAGTTTCTTTCTGACTTGGACATGTTAAAACTTTAGTTGTACTTAGAACTGGAATCTTGCTAGCTAAATTTTCTAATCAATATCAATAGTTGGTGCCTGACCATATCCTCCTCCACTGTTTTTGGGAGCTATAGCTTCCAGTTCCAACCAGGGAGTGGTTTCTGAAGTGGCCTGCCCCACACTGGAGCTAGGTATTGTTCTCCACAATGAGGAGAGATCTACTCATGAATCCTATCTGCAGATGAACAGTTTTTCCTTATCCTTCTTTTATGAATACTGTATGTTGTTCTTCTGATCTCCAGAGTCCCCCAATCAGGTGATTTGATAGATTATGGCTGATTACTCACTACAATGTAGGATGAGATAAATCTTAGAGCTCTCTATTGCTATCTTGCCCATTTCCCCCATCTAATGCATTTTTAAATTCCATTATGTCTTTCATTCGCAAAAGATCTGTTGCTTTTCTTTGCAATCTTTCAAGACTTCTCTATGATCATCCAGTGTATATTTAATATTCTTTATTTCTTTAGCTATATTTTCCTTCAGTTCTTTGCATTGATTTAGGTGATTTGTGTGAACATGATTGATTAGTTGTTTTATTTATTTATTTTTTAAATTTTTGCCATTTTAGCAATTTTCTTTTTTTAAAAGATTTATTTATTTTATTTCTCTAACCCCCACACCAGTTGTCCATTCTCTGTGTCTATTTGCTGCGTCTTCTTTGTCTGCTTCTGTTGTTGTCAGCAGCATAGGAATCTGTGTCTCTTTTTGTTACTAATCTTGTTGTGTCAGCTCTCCGTATGGGCGGCACCATTCCTGGGCAGGCTGCACTTTCTTTCGCGATGGGCGGCTCTCCTTATGGGGCACACTCCCTGTGCATGGGGCTCCCCTATGCGGGGGACACCCCTGCATGCCACTGGCACTCCTTGTGAGCATCAGCACTGCACATGAGCAAGCTCCACATGGGTCAAGGAGGCCCAGGGTTTGAACCGCGGACCTCCCATGTGGTAGACAGATGCCCTAGCCACTGGGCCAAGTCCGCCGCCTGATTAGTTGTTTTAAATCCTGTTTCTCATCAGGATTTTTAATTTGCTCTTTCAGCTGGCTTATCTTCTTGTTTCTTATTATGTCTTTTAATTTTTTTGCTGATATTTAGGCATCTGATTATGTTGGTGCATTTACTCTGATAGTCAATTCCTCTTTCTTGCCTAGGATTTTACAATGAATGTTTTTTTTTTCCATAGCTTTACTTTGCTATTTGCCTCAACTCATTCTACATTTTTTTTGTAACCTTTCCCTGTTTATGTTATCAAAACAGGAACCCGTTAGAGGGGTGCAGACCAGATCCAAGGGCAAATGGAAACTTACATCTTACCATGCTAAATAGCTCAGATATTGAGAAATAAACTACCTTAAAAGTTTTAAAAATGCTTGTAATTCCAATTCCATTTCCATTCCAAAATATAAAGACTTTAAAGTCATGAGTACGTCTTTACAATAAGTAAACAAGCTGGAAAACTGACTATCAAAAACTCTTCTTAGATCTATCAGAGAATTGAGATTACAGGGCAAATCATTGTATCCCAAACGGTAGAGATGGGCAGATAGAGACGATCACAATGTACTTGAGCAGAAATTACCATTAGAACCAGAATATGGTAGGAATACTTGAAAGATAATTGATAAATTTTTGTAGACTAGGCATGCATTAGCTTGAACAGATTAAAACTACTAGAGACCCAACCTTAGGGGAAACCCACACTTATCATGAGTGTTCTTTCCAGGAGTCTCACCAAATTATCAATGAGAATTTCTAGGAAAAGTCTTATTCATGCTTCCAAGAAGGATGTGGATAGGTAAATATTTTAAAGTAAGCCAGAGAAGTCTGTTCTGAACTTATGCCTGAACACAATGGAAATTACTTTATCAGAGTTTAGACTAAATGGCTTTTTACCAGATCATAGTCATTCTAGGATAAAGAAGCTACCCAATTCTAGCACTTCTAAATGCTAAGGGGGAGAACTGAGAAATATTTTTAAAGGTCACAGCCCAAGAACACAGGCTTATTAAAAACCTGAGACTTAATCATTGATTTGCATACTGCTTCTCTCTCAACCATATTTATCATCGTATCAATAGTATTCCTGTGTAATTACACATAATTACAGTTGAAAAGAATTGCATTACTTAGACCCTTTTTATGAAGGAGTCTCTCAGAAACCCAAAGGCAAAGCGTAGACAGAAAAAACACCAGAGGAAATGTAAGCCTCTGACACTGACAGACACAGCAAATAATAAACAGGCTCCTAGCCAAGAAAACATAAAACCTCAGCCATTTGCCAAAATTATCTTACATAATACATCATGCTCAGATTTTATAAAAATGTACAACATATGCTGAAAAGCAAAATCACAGTATCAAAAGATGCAGTAAACATCAGAAATAGGGTCAAATATATTAATATTAATCAATATTGATGTTATTAATATGCTGGAAACTTTAATGCATAAGGCTGGCAACATGGAAGACCAGATGGATAATGTAATCAGATAAATTAAGACTCTAAAAAAGAGTCAAGAAGAAATACTATAAATCACATATATTATAACAAAAATTAAGAATGCTATTGATTGGCTCTTCAGTAGACTGAATGTGGAAGAGGACAGAATCAATGAGCTTAAAGAAATGCTCATAGAAACTTCAAAAACTGAAAATCAAAGAGGAAAAAGAATGAAGAAGACAAAATAGAATATCCATGAATTATGGAAAATTTAAAAAGTTCTAATATATGTGTAGCAGGGATAATGTAAAGAGAATTAAAAAAGAAAGCAATGGACAAATATTTGAAATAATGAAGACTGAGCATGTTACAAAATATATCAGGCAGCAAACTAAAGATCTAAGAAGCTTAAAGAACACCGAGTCAAATAAATACCCCAATCTATACCTAAGCATATCTTATGGAGATTGCAGAAAGAAATAAATAATAAACTAAGAAAAATTCAATAAAGAATGTAGTTGAAAAAGTAACCTACCTATAGAGGAAGAAGGATAACAAGTACATTGGACTTCTCTTTAGAAACAAAGAGAAACATTCAGTGTTGAAAGAAATAAAAATGAACCCTGAATTATCCACTTAAGTAAATTTTCCTTCAAAAGTAAAGGAGAAATAAAAGCTTTGTTAGATCAACAAAATTTGAATTTACTGACAGTAAAATTGCTTTGCAAAAAATGTTAAAAGTAGTTCATTAGATAGAAGGAAATGCCGGTCCATACAAATGAAGAATATGAAACTTCAGAAAACATTAACAAAGAAGAAATACTTTTTACATGTTATACAAAGACTTAGGAAAGTTGATTTTCAATATGGTCAAAGAGCAAAAGTAAACACAGAGAAAGAATTAAAGGATATCAGAACAATACGTGAACAATACGGCAATTAAAATAAAAATAGAAATTATGAGAAGGAATTAAAGAGATAGTGGAGTTAAAGACCAAAATAACTGAAATTAAAACTTCCTTAGAGGTTCAACAGCCATTGGAACTGGCAGAAGAAAGAATCAGAGAGCTTGAACATGATTGTGGTCTTGAAATTTTTTTGTTGTCAATACTACTTCACTTAAGGTGTGGCATGCATTAATAAGAATTGTTCTTAATCTCTCCCAGTCTTCAAAGGGGAAGAAGCATGTTCATTTGATTTAGGAAGAATCTGGACACCAACTCATCATTCTTTGAGGGTTGAACCTGTGCCCTGGAGATTGTGGAGAGTCTGAACACTACCCCTAGTTTTCTCAGACGGTGGAGTCTATTCCTTGTGGAAAGCAATCCGAAGGAATTTTATACAAAATATAGAAAGAACACTTAAACATTTTAAATTGTTTATTTTTTTTAACTCAACAGAAAACACTCTAAACAGAAGCCACACCAAAGAAAATATACAGATGATAAAATGAGCCTATGAAAAATCATTCAATATCAATATCACCAGGGATTTGCAAATTAGATCAACAATAAGATGTTACTCTACACTTAATTGTTACAAATTACCATGATATAAGATGTTAATAATATGGGAATGTGTTTGTGGTAGAGGTGAGATATATGAATACTATCTGTATTTTTTGTGTAATTTTTCCAAAATCTAAAAACAAATTTTATTGTTAAAAAAGAAAATAAAAGTATAGAATATTACCAACAACAAATACCAAGTTTTTTAAATGTAGAAAAAACAATGTTTTCAGGAAAAATCTATTACCAAAGTGACTTGAAAAGAATTATAAAAACTGGATAGTTTGTAACTTGTAGGAAACTGAGTTATTAAAAAATCACATATAGGAAATATTAGGGACAAATGGGTTTATAAGTATTTGAAATATTTTCAAAAATTGATTTTTCCTTTTGTGGAAAAATAGAGATTATGTTACTAATCCAAAAAGGAGAAAGATTATATTTGTAAACTAATATATTCCTCTGGGTATGATACTCTTTGATTGCATTGAATTCAGTTGAAAGGCCTTTGATTAAATTACTTGACAAGATTGATTTAAGGCTTTCAATTGGACTGTCAGTAAGGAGTAACTCAGGTTGAGTATCTAGACCTTTGCTGTGTCTGATATAAATGGACTTTCAGGAAGAGACAAAGAAGGGAACTTCCATATTTGATCCTGTTGTGTAAGAGAGAGGATTGCTTAAACATGAAGCCCCAAGAGGCTGGGCGCACAAGCAGCTCAAGAGTAGACCAGACCTGCTATATGCCTGATAGTGCAAAGCTGAACTTCAGAAGAGTGGAACAGCCAAGATTGATATAGGAGATCTGGAAAGAAATAAGACCTATGTCAGGAGAGAGATGACTACAGAATTGCTCAATCATGGGCCCAAGAGCCTGGGCTCTGGGGAACAGCTCAAGAGGAAAGGTTGAGCTGAAGGGAAAGGCTGAAACCTAGGCAGAAATCAGTGGCCATCTTGCTTCACCATGAGGCAACATGCCAGGATCAACAGGAGCTGACTTTTGTGAGAAAATACTTTCATGGTGCCTCAGTTTCAATTTTTCATTGCCTTGGCCCTTTAGGCTTTTACCCCAAATAATTCTCCTTTGTAAAATTCAGCAGATTTTTGGTACTTAGAATCTCTTTGGCAAACTAAAACACCACTCTTAGAAAAAGTCTTTCCTACAAGGTTAGAAAACAAAACAGCATTACTGCATATTGCCAGGCTATAGTTACAGGGAAGGAAAATTAATTATCAGTCCATTTCCTTCTAAAATTGAGACTCTAAAGTGTTAACAAAATAAGAACAAGCTACTGTTTTAATTTGATAAAGGTTGTCAATGCAATATACTGAAAATGGGTTGGCTTTTAAAGTTGAAATTTATTAGGTTAAGTGCTTACAGCTCCTGAGGCTGTGAAAATGGCCAAGTCAAGGCATCAGGCAAAGCTCTTTTCCCAAAGGTCAGCTGCTGGAGATTCTGGACTCCTGCCATGTGGCAAGGCACAATGGTGTATCTGCCAGTCTCTGCCTTCTCCTCCTGGCCTACTTTCTCCTGCCAAAACTATATGTCTGCACAAAGCAAAACAAAACAAAATAAAACAAAACAAATACATACCTGCACACAAGTGTTTATAGCATCTTTATTCACAATTGCCAAAAATGTAACAAGCTAAGATGTACTGGGTGATCAGTCACATGGCTGGGCATATGGGCAGCATTTACTCATCTCTCCTGTCTCCTCTGGGCCTCTTTGTTAATTCTAATTCAGTCTACTCCATCTGTGGCTTTTCTTTCTCCTGGATTTGATTTCAACTTCCGGAGGCTACTCTCTGACACTGAGGTTTTTTTTTTCCTGTGCCTGTGGCTTACTACTCTATACAAGACTCCTGCAAGAGGATTAAGACCTACATTGGGCTAAGCCCTACTGGAGCAATCTAATCAAATGTCCCTTAATTTATCTAATCTAATCTAATCAAAGGTTTGCAATAGTCTCAATTTAGGGACATAATTTTCAAAGGTCTACATAAAAGATTCAAACAAACACAACTACTCTTACTTTGTTTATAGAAAATAATTAATGCTCCAATAAGTTAATTTTATCCCAGATTTTCTTGGTTTATTATTGAGATCACTGATAAAAATTATCTACAAAATCAGAAATTTTAAAGTGAAAAATCAATTATTTTATTAGTCAGAAGAATCATATGATGAACATAAATAATTTCACAGTCAACTCATCCTATATTAAAAATACAGTAGATATTTTTTACCACTAAACTAGTGTGTTAATTTAAAATCTTACATAAAATATGATCTGAAAGGAATTTAGACATTCTCTTTTCTTTTTTTAATTTTAAAAGAAATATTAGATTACATAAATCTTACCTAAAAAATATAGGTGTTTCACATATGCCACACCTCCCACCTCCTCATCTTCCCAAATTTTCCCACATTAACAACACTTTTTATTAGTGTAGTATGTTTGTTACAATTGATATACACATATTGAGGCATTGCTATTAACCATGGACATTATACATTATAGTTTATACTCTGCCCTGCACAATTTTATAGGTTATGACCAAATGTATAATGGCATGTATCCATCATTGCAATGTCATGCAGAACAATACCAAAGTCCTGAAAATGCCCCCTTGTTACATCTATTCTTCCCTCTCCCTCTCTGCAGAACCTCTCATGGTCACTCTCTTCATATCAATGATAAACGTTCTCCCATTGCTGGAAAAATAATGTCTATAATAGAATAATCAGTTTGTTAGCCCATTGTTCATTCCCCAATCTTGAGGCATTCATTCCCCAATCATGGGACATTTTCTCAGTGTGTGGAGACCTACACAATAACTGAAAGAATACTGAATACCCATCCTGGGGTGTCCTGCTTCATTCTCTAATAGAACAGAAAGAATCCCCTGAGAACATGGCTGTTTCTAGTAAAGGAAGACAAGTCCTTATTCCAGGCCCTTGATTTGATGATTGTTCTTATGATCCTTTACTGGTGAAAGTGAAACTTAGCCTAAAATTATATATTGCCTAAGAGTTACCTCCTGAAAACCTCCTTTTTGCTCAAATGTTACCTCTCTAAGTCAAACTCAGAATGTAAACATAGTACCTCTCTCCTAGCATGGGATATGACTCCCAGGGATGAGCCTTCCTGGCACCAAGGATTATTACCAAGCACCAACTAGCAATGCATCTGGGAAAAAACCTTGACCAAAAGGGGGAAATATTAAATACAAATGGGACATTTTCACTTTTAAAAAATGGACAAAGATGCTGTCACCATATTGTAGTGCAGGTCCTAACCAGCTCAATGAGGCAAAGAAATGAACGAGGTAATACTGTTTAATTTATTTGCAGATGGCATGTTCTTTCATGCAGAAAACACAAAGAACCTACATATATTAAGGAAAATAATGTTACATAGAGCAGCATAATGACTAAAAATAAGATTAATGTACACAAATCAATTTCATGTCTGTATGTCAGCAGCAAACAACCAAAAATGTAATTTAAAGAGAAAGACAAGATTTACAATAGTATTAGAAAATATTGAGGTCTTTGAATTTTTTTAGAATTCTCTGTGTAGTATTCTATTGCTAAAGTATTTCACAAAACGGTTGTGTAATGTTACAAAGCTAACAACAATGAATGAAAATAACAGTTGATTCACAACCCCACTAACCCTGGAATCATTAGGCTTTTTAAATTTAGATATTCTATTATGTGTGCAGTGGTATAACATCAAGGTTTCAATTTACATTTTCTTAATGACTTATGATGATGAGCATCTTTTCATGTTTTTACATACCATCTGTATATTGTGAAGTGCCTGTTCCAATATTTTTATTTCTTTCTGCTTGTGGCTTTTTCTTTTTTTTTTTTAATTACCCTTGTTTCAAAGAAGTTCTTAATTTTGAAACCATCCAATTTATTTTATTTGCAGATTATATTTTTTGATTCATGGCTAAGAAATCATTGCCTGATCCAATATCAAATATTTTCTTCTACCTTCTCTTCTAGAAGTTTTATATTTTTGTATGTAGTGTAAAATGATTCATTATTTTACTATTATCTTTCAATAGTCATTCCTTCATTCAAGAAATCTGAGGTTATTTTTAACACATGAATATCTAATCACTTCAGCAGCATTTAATAAAAAGCTTATCCTTTTTCTGTTGAATTGACTTTGCACCTTAATTGAAAAGCAATTAATTGTGTGCATGTATCTAAGTCAATATGTTTCTGAATTTTTTCCTTACATTTTAGACTTTGTGTTGGATTTTTCTACTTGACTCATATCCCAAGATGTTCAAAAGTAATAATGGTAATGATATATAAATTTCCACTTACCAGAAGCCTAGTGGACATTCTGTAATAAAACACTATCATTCCCTTACATATAACCCTCATTTCCAGAGGATTTTTACCTCCTAAGTATCCTGAGAAGCATTTATTTTTATTTCCCTTTCTTCATTTTTCCAACTGCCCCTGCTATTTAGATATGTTTTCTCTTCTGAGGAGTTTAAAGTAAGTATTAATTATTCTTCCTCCCCAATGTTTGATCACCTTAAATCTTTTCTCTATATTACATCCCATTAATGGTCTTTGGTAATATTCTATAACGTGCACAATGAGCTTGATATTCCTTGGCATGATATACATCACTTTTTATAATCTGATTCCCAAATGCTTCTTTAGCCACGTTCATGACCAGGCTCTATTTAGTACTGTATCTTTAATAGTTAACAGTGAAATGACTGTCATTCCTCAAACAAGTGATGCTGTCTGATATTTTGGTACTTTAGTGTTGTCTATCATCTCCATGCTGAGTGGAAGAGTCAATAAATATTAGTGGGTTCTAGTTTCTGGGACTGAGAATGAAAATTGGCAGGATTAAAGTCTTCCAGGAAAAGAGGAAGGTAAATTAAAACTCTATGTTGTGGATAAGGTTGAGGTTGGCACCGAACTGTAGAATTCAAGGAAAATTGGTATTCAATTTGGTGAAAGATTAACCAAGGGATATGCATGATACATGTCACAATATGAACTTTGTTGTAATCGACTCTCTCCTTTGCACTAACTCAAGGATATTTACTAGTCATAGTGATTCCCTTGATGTTACCAGTGATTCATTTCATCTTTTATCCCCTTTTTTAGCCAAAATTCCGTTGGTTCTGTGAACCGGGCACCAGAGTGTTCTATATGGGAATGTACAGCAGGCCTCCACAGATAGTGCACAAATGGGAAATGAAGTTTATGTATTGTATAAGGGCAGAGCTGGCTCCTGGCCTTGAACCTTAAAGACCAGGTGAAATTGTTGCCAATTTCTTAGGCAGGAATACATGGAAAGATAGAGAAAAATCAAGTAATGAAGAACCAGGGAGAAAGAAAATAAAAAGGAGCTGAGGAAAAGGTCTGTTAAAAGATAAATAGGGCAGCCTAAGCAACATTTGAAGAGCTATCATGAGGTGCCTTTGAATCCAAGAGCTAGGAGAGCACTGATAAGAAAATGAGATGATGAGGGCATTTTCGCTGTTCCCTCTCTGTAGAATATCTTTTCCTCTTCACTTATCTTATTAACTTATTACTAATCTTACAATACTAAACTCAGGTATCATTTCCTCTAGGTCCTAACTGTCCCAGCTTACTGGAAGTCACAGAATAATTTTAAAGAGTTGAACATAAAAAGTATCTATAAATACTTACTAAAATTTTAGAAATGTTAGTAATCCAATATCCTTTACATTAGGAAAATGTGCATAATACTTCCAAATTACATTATTTAAAATAAAATAGGGGTAAATGGGTGGAGAACAGGGCATTTGAAGGGCAGTGAATCTCTTCTGTATGATACTAATCAGTGGAAAAATTGCATTATGCACTTGTTAAAACCAATGTAACTAGACAATGCAAAGAGTGAGCCATAATATTAACTATGGATTTTAGTGTAACAATAATGTATCAATAGGTATTCATGAATTGTATCAAATGTATCACACTAATGCAACGTTAATTATAGGAGAAATGTGGAGAGGGAGTATAGGGAACTCTATTTTCTGGAAAATGTTTGTTTATATCTAAAGCTTCCTTAAAATTAGTCTATTAAAATGAATGAATGGATGGATGAATGAATAAACAAACAAACAAATAAATAAGTAAGTAAAAATATAAAACCAGGGGCTTTTGTTTTATACTTATATAAGTCAATTCCACCATTATTTTTCCTCAGTGATTTGATTAAGACAAATTGCTTAGTAATTCTGAACCTCACTATACTTAGATATTAAATGAAGAAATCATGATTGAAAGAGTTATGGAGCATATTTTAGAATTAGCATGTTAATTTTCTATTATGGTGACTTCTACATATTATGTAAAATATATGATACAAGGTACTTTCCTCCTCTCCTTTCCTTAGTTTATGTTAGTAAAATTACAGACAAAAATTATGGGGAATATTTTCTTGTCTACAAACTAATGTCTAGAGAATGATATTTACCCTGACATTTAGACCTTATTTTTATATATTGCGGCGGCTTGCTCGGTCGGTAGAGGTGGGGTCTTGCTGCGGACGAGGGGTCGGTCCAGCTTTGGACGAGGGGTCGGTCCTGCTTGGGACGAGGGGTCGGTCCCACTTGGGACGAGGTGTTGGTCCGGCAGCAGACGAGGGGTCGGTCTCACAGGGGTTGCGCGGTTCAGCTGACGGGGTCGCCCGGCAAAGCCGGCGACGAAGGGGTCGCCCGGAGAAGCAGGCGACGAACTGGGGACAAGGGAGGCCAGGCCCTTGTCGGGGACTCTCAGGACTGGAGGGCACACGGCAGAAAAACTACCGCAGAGACAAGGTAAACACGCAAGTCCACTTTATTGAGGGAGAGGCAACAGTTTTATAGGGGCTGGGGAAGGCTGATTGGTCGAAGCCACGCCCTGTTCTGATTGGTTTCCAGCAAAAGGTCAGTGGGCAGTACTGGATGGTGGAGGGGTGGTGATTAGGGATTGGCTGTTGCTATTGCTGGGGGAAGGGGCAGGGTTTAGGGATTGGTGGCTGCTGTTGCTGGGGTGGAGGGCAGACTTGAGTTTCCCGCCCACGCCTGGCTGTTGCTGCTGTCGGGGGAGGGGAAAAGGGCAGACTGGAATTTTCTGCCCTGCGCCTGCGCAGGGAGAAAGAAGAAGAAGGGTGCCGCCCCACAAGGCATCGGGTGGCGCCATCCGGGAGGAGGGGCGGCCGCGGAAGCATGGCTGCCGAAAAGGGGAGACCCGAGGGCACTCTGCGCCCATGCCGAGCTTCCTTCAGGGGTGGCGGTGGGCCCGACCAACCACCCTATTATGGGGGCATCGGAATTAGGCCTACCGTGGCTGCTTCCCTCGCCAGGCCAGCAAACCACACTTCAGCCCGAGGGGTGACCGCAATATATAATGGTTTTCATTGAGTATTTGATAAACTGATTGAATTACACCTATACTTAAAGTAGATACAAGCCCAGGTATTGGTTCTTCTGAGGGCTACTGAGACCCACAGATTCTATGGTCATGGCAGATGGAGTTCAGTGCCATGTCAGTTGGCCCTACTTTGGAGTTTGTGTTCCTGAGTGTGATGGAGTTAGACTCAGATATGATCTTAGTTTACACGCTTCTCTTGGTACTTTCATCGGAATTGAGTTTGGTGCTGGGGTTTGGTGTATGCTCATGGGACCTGAATCTCTGGACTGGCCATGTGATAGTGAGACCCTGAGCTTCAACAGGCTTGCAACTCCTATCCTCTGGTTTATTGGACTTACCCCAGCCAGGAACAGAGAGGTGAAGAAGTTCAACCACCTCAACAGAGAGCCAAGAGTGCCTACAACTGCAAGCAGGAGAATTGCATCCATCATCTATGTGGAATCTAAGCCCCCTCTCAATATAGAGGTGGAGTGGACATAACCATTCCAGGGTCCACAGGATGGAGGAATAGAGTATGGATTAGAGTGGACTTACTGATGTTCTACTATGGAACTATTGTGATTAGTAATGGAAGAAAATGTAGCATTGATGTGGAGAAAGTGGCCATGGTAGCTGCTGAGGGTAGGGAGAGGGAGGAAGAGATACGATGTGGGGACATTCTCAGGACCTGGAGTTGTCCTGGGTGGAACTGCAGGGACAGTTGTTTGACATTGTATGTCCTGCCATAGCCCACTGGGTGGCCTGGGGGAGAGTATAAATTATAATGTAAACTATTATCTATGTGGTGCAGCAGTGCTCCAAAATGTATTCAAGAAATGCAATGAATGTCCCATGATGATGAAAGAGATTGTTGATATGGGAGGAGTGGGGTGAGGGTGGTAGGGAGTATATGGGGACCTCATATTTTTTTAATGTAACATTAAAAATAAAGAAATAAAGACAAAAATAAATATTTTATTTATTTATGTAATTTTTGATTTACAGAAAATTTGCAGATAATTTTTGATTTACAGAAAATTTGCAGATATATTAAAGTGTTCCCATACACTTCACATTGTTTCCCTATTATTACCTATTATTATCATCTTATATGAATGTACTATATCTGTCACAATTAATTAATGAATGCTGATGCACTGTTATTAACTAAATTTCATACTATATTCAGATGCCCTTAGTTTTGAACTAACATCCTTTTTTAAAATTAAAAATTTTTTTTTCCAGAATCCCATCCATGTTACCACATTATACTTAACCATTATCCTTCTGTAGGCACCTTTGGATAGTGAGAGTTTCTCAGATTTCCCATGTGATTTATGAACTTGACAGTACTAAGGAGGAATGGACAAACCTTTTGCTTTTTTTTTAAAATTATTTATTTATTTTTTAAAATTACATTATAAAAATATGAGGTCCCATTCAACTCCACCACCCCCACCCCCCACTCTCCCCACAGCAACACTCTCTCCCATCATCGTGACACATCCATTGCACCTGGTAATTATATCTCTGAGCATCACTGCACCCCTAGTCAATGGTCCGCGTCATAGCCCACACTCTCCCACATTCCATCCAGTGGGCCCTGGGGGGATCTACAATGTCCCATAATGAACAAACCTTTTAGATGTTATCAATCAACCAGAGTTGTCTGGAGGTTTTGTAATGATTAGATTAGCGCTAGGACTTGGAGACAGAAGACCACAAGAGGAAAGTTAAATTTCATATCATCATATCAAGGGTATACACTGTCAATCTGACTAACCACTGCTGATGTTACTTGATCTTGGTTTAAGAAAGTGTATGTTAGATTTCTCCACACAATGTTACTCCCCTCATCTCTATTTTCCTCCCTGTACTCTTTGGAAGGAAGTCACTATGTTCATCCCACATTATAAAAGGGAGGGTTATGCTCTACCTCCTAGAAAGTGTTGCATCTATATAAATCATTTGGAATTATTCTATATGATAGATTTGTCTATTCTCCCCCATGTATTTAATTTTTTATTAAATCATTTGTATCAATACAGACTAATAGATATTAATTTTATAATTTGGATTAAAGTCCAAAACTGTGGGGTTTTTTTACTTAGATTTTTCCAGCTTAAGCCATTGAGAGCTATCAGTTGGCTCCCATCGACCTTTGCTGTATCTTCATCACTGTTTATGTACTTGTATATGTATATGTGTGGTTATTGTTCTTTTGGTTTATTTTATGAATTGCTTTGGCTTCTTTTTCAGTTCTTCTTTACTTTCTGGAAGTATGGTATTCTCCTGTTCATCTTTTACATTGCTTATCACAGAACTAGAGTAAAGCAAATCTCTCCAGAGTCCTCTGTCCTTTTATTGAACAATAATTTTGGAAACCGTGATCTGTGCATTGGATGAGCAAGTATTTTAGGACCCAATTATTAACTTCAAACGTAGGAAAAAAATAGGTCACCTATTATCCCATAATAGAAGAAAAGAATTTGAAAAATAAATGTCTTTCTCATATATGGCTCATATTTCTTAATTGGGAGGGAAGGGATACATTAGGGAATGATCTTCCCCAGGCTCAGATACTTTATTCATGTTAAATACTCCTCAAGGGAATGCAAAAAAGAAACATTTCCCAGTTAAAATCTTGCATGATGGGATGAAACTGGAAACAACTTAACTTACCTTATAGCAGGCTGATGAGAACCCATGCCTCTTTGTGAGATCAAAGAGATTCTGTTTTCAGAATCATCAGACTGCGTTTTAGAAGCATCTTTTCTCCTATTTTTGAGTAAGTGGCTTCCAGATTACCTTGGGAATAAAAAAGGACAACTGAACATTTTAACATCTGCTCGAAAGCTGCTAAAGTTTTTATATGGTAAATTATTTGAATTTAGTAATACCCAAAGAAAGTAAATCTGTTCAATTCCATCTTAAGTGTCTAATATATAAAATGCACTGTAGAAAGAGAAAGTGCAGGCACTTTTCTAGGACTGATTTACAATTTAAAGTGAGAAGTTGGAAATAAAAGTGGTGCATGTCAGTTCTCCATCGGTGTTCCAGAAAAAACTTCACGGAGGTAATGATTTTGTCATGGATATAGTAGTTTGCAAGCTTCCCATCTCCTCAATGGAAAGTAACTATAAAATAGCATGGGACATTATAGTATTTTAAGTATGTGAGATCCCCTTCAATCTTTTCATTCATTATAAAATTTTAAGTAAGTACCTTCTTTTATTCTAGATGCATAAATTTAGCAGTGAACAAATAGACAGATATCCATGTCCTTATATTGTTTGTTCTAAAGTGTGCCATTCTTATGGCATGTCATTCTACTGTATATCAATTACATGAATAATACACATGTGTGCATGTCTGACTGTTTATCTATATCTATTTATCTATGTAAATACTTAGTTGATAGAAGCTGAAAACCATTTTTCTTTTTTTTTTAGCTGATGAGATTTGACAAAATATGCATTTAGAAAACTTCACGAATGCAAGTGAACCTATAGTGAATGACAGTGTGATGATGTATGATGTAAAGAATGTTGACTTCTAGAAATACCTATGTCTGATTCACTATATTTTTCAAGCTCGTGAATATTAATATTGCCCTAAGAATAATGCTGTTCTCCCTTCTATCTCAGAAGAGAATTTTGAGGTCCTAGTGATATACAAAAATATATGTAATCAGATCATTTCCTAAGATTAGATTTTTTAAAACTTTATTTTTTAACACTGTGCATGATTATGATGAATTTTCAAATATCACCAAAGGTTTCCTCTCAGCTTTGATGCCTAGAATGCAGTTTCTTCCTCAGAGACTACAGTTATTATACCTTTCCTTCTTACTCTTCTAAATACAAGGCACTTATATAAAAGGCATGTGTAATGTATAATATCCTGGTTTTAATAAAAATTTTACCATTCTAAGCATATAGTTCTGTCCTCAAATTTTGCACTTTAGAATATATTTTAGAGACCATTGCCTATTAATTTGCTTCATTTTTATTAATGTTTGCATCAAAGTATCATCTTTGATTTATTCAATCTCTTTATGATGATATTTATTTCCCATCTTTTGGTTCCATGGAAAGGGCTTACATTATTGTTTATATACATTTGAATAAGTGTATCTGTACAAAATGGGCTCATTGGCCTTACTTCTATGTGCCGTTGTAATATAAATATTGAAAAATCATCCCCAAGAGACTGTACCCATTTAAACTTCTACCAAAATAGGTAAGACTGATCGTTTCCCACATCTTTGCCAGCATTACATGTTAACAAACATTCATCAAAAAATCATTTTACTAATATAATAAATAAAAATATATCTGTTATTTTTATCAATGTATTTAATTATAAATGAAATTTATTATCTTTCACATGTTTAATCTTTTGGGAAAGAAGAGGATCTTAAAATTGGTTCTTTTGCCTATTAATCATTTGTGCAATCATTTTTAATACTGAATTGCAAAATCTATTTATGTGTGAAAAAATTAGAATTTTATGTTGAAATAAATTTTATTAGTGTGATGCTTCTTTTGCTTTTGATATTGTATTTTATGGGGAAATCAATGTGGTAATATACATAAAACAATAGCTATATGTGAATAAATATTAATTCACTTTTTCTTTCTTTCTCTTCCTTGAAGTAGGAATATGGGACACTCAAAAATAATTAATGACAAAAATTCTATTTAAATGCTTCAGCTATATCACTTGGAGCTTCCTGAGCTCCTTTTCTAAATATCTGGTGCTTAAGCTATAAACCTGAATTTTGAAAGAATATTCTGATTTAGGGCAAATATCCCCCATCTCCTTTTCCTTGACTATAGATATTCTTAATGTATCCTTGTGTCTTAGAAATCTTGATGAAAGAGTCAGAAAAATAATGAAGGGGAAGAATATAATTGTGGATTACATAGTCTAGCAAAAAAGTATAAAGTTGAATGAGAGGTTGAATTTAGAACTGGAAACAACTAGAAAGATTTGAGAGGTAAAATAAAAGGAAATATACTTAGTCACTGCAACAGATAAAATATGAGTATGCTGGACCAGGATGACAAGTTGTTGGTTTGTTGTTAATTGCATTATTTGTCTCCCATTATTACCCAACAATTGTTTGATAAACTGAAATCTTAAGTTTATTATTTGCCTATGCATATGTACGTATTTGTGTGTGTGTGCATATTTTGTGTATAGTTTTGTTAAGGAAGATGCTCTCAAATGTTTATACGATCATTTATTGAAATTTTAAAATACTGCTAAAATAGTATTTTATGACTGGATTACCAGGTTCAAGAAACATGGAAGCTCAATGAAGTAAACTATGAATAGGTTTCCCTAATTTTGTAACACACCATCCCTAATGTTGAAATATCAGGCTGAAAACTAAAGAAAGACATTTAGATCAAGAAATTATGTGCTTGTGCCAAACCCACAAAATTAAAGTTTATTATGACTAAAAATCATTAATTTTTTAATTATTTTCCTATTGAGCCACCTTATGCAAACAGGCAAATAGTTAGAACAAGTATTAGGAATTGCATTTTACTAAAAAAAAAAAAATCAAAACAGACTGGTGATGACCCTCTATAAAAGAAAATTCCATGCTCAAGCATATATTCAGTCCCAAATGTGTATACTTTATAAAATTATTTCTTTTCTTCTTGCAGATGAATTATTTCTAAAATGCACTTTCCCCTAATAGGCTCAAACAATGCAGCAAAATAACAGTGTAACTGAATTCATACTGTTAGGATTGACACAAGACCCTTTGAGGCAGAAAATGGTGTTTGTAATCTTCTTAATTTTCTACGCTGGAACCGTGGTAGGGAATTTGCTCATTATTGTGACTATCAAGTTCAGTCGGACACTTGGAAGCCCCATGTACTTCTTCCTATTTTTTTTGTCTTTTGCTGATGTCTGCTTTTCAACTTCCATAGCCCCTCGGCTAATTGTGGATGCTATCACTGCAAAGAAAACCATATCCTACAATGAGTGCATGACTCAAGTCTTTGCACTACATTTATTTGGCTGCATGGAGATCTTTGTCCTCATCCTCATGGCCGTTGATCGATACGTGGCCATCTGTAAGCCCTTACGCTACTCAACCATCATGAGACGACAGATTTGCATCATTTTGATTATTTTTGCCTGGATTGGATCTTTCATTCATTCTACAGCTCAGATTGTTCTGGCCTTGAGATTGCCTTTCTGTGGACCTAATTTGATTGATCATTATTGTTGTGATTTGCAGCCCTTGTTGAAACTTGCCTGTATGGACACTTATGTGATCAACCTACTGCTAGTGTCCAATAGTGGGGCCATTTGCTCAAGCAGTTTCATACTTCTGATAATCTCATACATTGTCATCTTACATTCTCTGCGAAATCATAGTGCAGAAGGGAGGAAAAAAGCCTTCTCAACTTGTACCTCTCACATCATTGTAGTAATTTTATTCTTTGGTCCATGTACATTCATGTATACACGTCCCCCGACTACTTTTCCCATTGACAAAATGGTAGCAGTATTTTATACCATTGGAACACCCTTCCTCAACCCACTCATCTACACACTAAGGAATGCAGAAGTGAAAAATGCCATGAAAAAGTTATGGAGTATTAAAATTACGTCAGATGTCAAAGGATGACTTGATGTTCCAATTAGTCAGTATATACATCAAATATGATAGTATTTTATTATTGTGGGAAGACCATGCCATTGTATGTAAGGTCATGGGTTGATATTTTTCCTATTTAACAGACATACTAAGCACTTTTTTTTTTTTGTATCAGAAGAAGGTGAGTGCTAGATTAATGCAATTAGTTATGGCCCAAGAGTCTTTCCTCTCTATAGATTTTTTGCCTCTCAAGTCATACTATATTTAGAGTACAAGCCTGACTCTTATGTTGAATGCACCTGCATTGCTTACTTTTTTTCTGTACTCTGACCTCACCCTGGTGACTCTCCTGACATCAGTGTGACTTGTTCTTTTTCTGAGAGTTCCTTTTTGCTATTGCTGACCATAACTTTTTTCCCAACTCTGAATCTGCACTTTGGTTTACTAAGAAGAGAGAACTTTACTAAGTAGCAGGCTTTTAAGCAAACTAGTAACTAAAAATGAATTAAATAAATCCTTAATTCATCTACAACAGGTTTGCAATTTGGTGTCCACTTCCTCTTGAATGCTTGCAGGACATGGTATACAAAGTATACATGTATACAAGTATACAAAGAACACAGTATGCAAAGATGATCCATTCAATTTTATCACAAGTTTGTCTTTACAAACTTCCAAATATCTGAATCAGATACTTTAAAAATATACTTATATTATAAATCATTTTTCATACTTTATGTTTGTGATAATGTAACCAGAAAATTATTTATGGGATGCTTTCAATACAATATTACAATATGCATTAAGATATTCATTACAATTGGTATATAAGAGCTGAGGCAATAGAATGCTGAAACTCTAAACGTTTAGAAAGTAAAATATATTTATCATCAAGAATAAATATAATATAAAAATACATCAGAAAAACAATGTATTTTATGAGAATGAAAGGTAGAAAGAAAGAATCTGGTTTGAAGCCAATTAATGGTATGATATTATTTAATTTAAAGATGGTCAATGAAATGAATGATGCAATCGAAAATTTCAAAATGCCCATGACATGTCTTCAATGTCAAGAAGGCATCACTTCTTCTCTCTAGGTGAGCTGTCCTAACAGAGGGATTGTATAGATTCCCAATTAGAATTGTTAAAGGTATTTTGGTCCATTAGAGGGCAGACCAAATTAGTAGCAGCACCTTGGCTGTATCTGTCATAGGTTATATCATGAGCTTTTATATTCATTGATTTCACTATAATAAAGAATAGTACATATTTAGTGACCATTACAAGTATGATTTAATTTCTAATGCTGCTTCTAATTATTTAACTGCACAAAGTTTAGCAATAGTAATATGTCCTCCTGTGATAAATGATTTAAAAATAAACTCCATAAAATGCCACTATTTTTCTGTGTTCCACTTTTATTTTTGCTTCCTGTGAGACTGAGAAGTGGAGTATATACACTGGTATCACATGAGGAAGGAACTATACTAAATAGACATTGACAATGTATGAACCTATCATAAACTAATCTACCCTTCCATAGCAACAACACGTGCATACATATATTATACAACTTTTCATGATCATTTGCATTCCCTTTGAATAAGTGAAAGTAGAAAATAGAAAGGAAAATAAATAAACTAAAATGTGAATGAAAATATAGGTAGGATAACAGGATAAGAAGAACCAACACAGAGGAAGAAAACTTGGAACATTGTGCATGATCCAAAAGTACTTATACCCCCTCTTGATATAGAGGTGGAGTGGACATAAACATTCCAGAGTCCACAGGAATAGAGTATGGATTAGAGTGGACTTACTGATATTCTACTATGGAACTATTGTGATTAGTAATGGAAGAAATTGTAGTATTGATTTGGAGAAAGTGGCCACAGTAACTGCTGAGGGTAGGGAAAGGGAAGAAGAGATGTGATGTGGGGGCATTTTCAGGACTTGGAGTTGTCCTGGGTGGTACTGCAGGGACAGTTGCTGGACATTGTATGGCCTGCCATAGCTCACAGGTGGACTGAGAGAGAGTGTAAACTACAATGTAAACCATTATCCACGTGGTGCAGCAGTGTTCCAAAATGTATTCACCAAGTGCAATGAATGTCCCATGATGATGAAAGTGGTTGTTGATATGGGAGGAGTGGGGTAAGGGGGTGGGGGGAAATGGGGACCTCAAAATTTTTAAATGTAGCATTAAAAGAAAAGAGGAAAAAAAAGAAAAAAGTGAAACCTTACAGTGTAAAAGAACACAGTGACTGTGAGATTAACAACCTGAATTGATACGCATCAAGATATATCCCAATAAAATTCCTGGATATTAAAAAAAAAAGTACATATAGTAAAATTAAACCTGGAAAAATTAAGTAATATTAAAGAAAATTCTGGAACACTATATCCATCCAATGGGCAATTTTGAAGTGACTGCTCCCTCCAAAAATAATTTAACTAAAAGAGAAACTATAAATTGCAATTACCCTTTCATTTTAGGAACAAATAGAGTCTCTAATATGTGCACAATTCTTTTTGTTATATTACACTATCAGTAAAGTTGCAGCATCACCTTTATATTATTTCATGCAAAAATGCATAATCTGAATTTGATCAAAATGAAACAAGGCAAAGACCCAAATTCAGGGTTAATCTACAAAAGAACTATCCTTCATGCTTCAGAATTATCAAAGCTATTAAAACTAATAAGTGACTAGGAAGTATATAAAATTAAAAGAAGCAAAAGAAAAATGATAACTACTAATAACTGCAATGTGTGATCTTGGATTTTACCCTTAATTTAGTAAAAAAAAAAAAAAGCTAAAAAGAGCGTCATTGTGACTATTCAAGAAATTTGAATCTAGACTGAGATAGATAAAATTACACCGATAGATAATTCTCTTGAGTTGTTAAAACATAGTTTTACTGTGGTCATGCAAGAGAATATTTTGTTCTTAGAAAATATACATAGGAACTTTTATGGATAAAAGGGCATAAGGCCACCAATTTACCCTCAAAAGATTAAAACAAAAAGTACAACTATATTTATAAATAGAAAGAATGGAGGGAGGGAAGAAAAGAAAGGAGAAAAAGAAGGAGGGAGAGAGAAAGGGTAGGTGGGAGAGAGGGAAGGAGGAAGGGAAAAGAAAGGAAGGAAGGCAGGAAGGAAGGAAGGAAGGAAGGAAGGAAGGAAGGAAGGAAGGAAGGAAGGAAGGAAGGAAGGAAGGAAGGAAGGAAGCAAGGAAGGAAGGAAGGAAGGAAGGAGAAACAGGATGGAGTGAGCGAAGGAAGAAAGACTAAAAAGAAAAAAGTGAAACAGTGTGTAGACTATCGCTGAATCTGAGTAAAGGTTGGTCCACAAGTTCCTTGTAATATCCTTGCAATGGTTATGCAAGAGTGAAATTATGTCAAATTAACAGTTACAAAATTAAGATAAGTCCTTTAGTTTTTTGACTGCAAAGTCAAAAACCATTTAATGGGTTGGCTTAGACAACAGGAATGTATTGGCTCACAGTTTTGTGGCTAGGATAAGTTCACAATCAAGGTGTCATCAAGGTGATGCTTTCTTCCTGGATACTGTGTCATCCTGGTCTGACTGCTGGGATCCCTCGTCCTTGGTTCCTGTCCCTTGGCAGTACACATGACAGCCTCTCCTTGCTGCTCCTTTCTCTTTCTGTTTCTTTGACTTCCAGATTCCTGCTGCTCCCTTTCACTTTATGTCTTTGTAAAATTCCCTGTAAAACTCATCAATATCGTCTGTTTACCAGGGTTCACACCCACCCACAGAAATATATTAAGTTAAAGAACATGTTTTTCTGGGGTACATAAATTCATGTTAGCACAGTAAAAATACTAGCTATAAAAACATATTAAAATTTATGCTCACTGAACAAACTCAGTTTCTCATTTACCATGTGTGAAAGTACTTAATTTAAAATTTTATAAAACTTCATTATATAGCATAAAGTAAACCTTTTTATTGTCACCTATTGATACCCTCAAAGCCCCTACAATTTACCATTATGTTCTATACAAATATTATTAATTATATGCAGAATATTTTCTGTACGAAAAAATACTTTTTAAATTGAGAACTGTTATTTTAAACCTGCAAGCATTCATTAGAATGCTGATACAGATGATGAGAAATTTTCATAAAAAGGTTTTAGCTACGTGCCACAATATAGACTTTAATTATTTTAAATCTTTATATTTAGACATTGTAGTTTCTCTTTTACTTTTCTTTCATTTTTATACATATCACCTTCATGGAAATTTTCATATCAATAAATACAGAAGTTATCAGTTTCGTAAATGGTCTCTAAAAGCACCAAAAATGTTACCTTTCTCTTAGCTTCACTTTCTCTGCCCAAACAAAAAACAATAAAGACATTGGAGAAACTTACCTCTAAGACCCTCCTTTTAATTTAACATCCTGTAAGTATGCTTCTGTTAACTGGAATCTAATCTTTACCTGTACTCTGTTAGGGAGAGCCCCATTAATATGAAGTGACCAACAAGAAAAATGGAAGAAACTGAATAAAAATAGTCACCGTGAAGAATAGGTGACTGTGACTGACTCAAATCCTCAGGGTAAATACAATTTACTGTAATGCATGGTCATGAAACCATATTTTCTCCAGTGTTTGAACCCAATAACTTTAATGAATACAGTGAGCCATTTCTCACTGTTTTCTTGACTTACCTAACCATAATTTTCAGCTATTAATTCCAGAAACATTCATTCTGGAGAAATAAATATATGCCTTTCTCAAGAAAATGATATTTGCCTCAGTAATATGTTTTTCCTTCATTATGAAACACAACCTGGGCTTTTTTTCTTGCAACAGGTGAATATATCATTGACTATTCCTCCCGAACTATCTTAAGGTCTTTTCCACCAGATGATCCAGTTAGTCTATGTGGTTATCGTTGTGGTGTATGTGGTGTGTCTTTGTGTTTGTATGGTGTAAACCTTACTCACATTAAGTACTACACATTATTAAGAATTTAGAAGTGTTTGCTGATGTTGCTCTAACCATAGAATTAAAGATCGGAAAGATCAAAAGCAACAAGAAACCTGGGTTAGAAGTTACAATAAAGAAATCAAGACAATTTGCCAGAGGATCACACAAATCCATGGCTACTGTCCCAGCATAGACATATACTCACTGGGTGCCAATAGTCTTCCATTCCCTTAACTTTAAAATGAAAACTAGATTAGTGTTTCTCAAGCTTAGATGATAATTGGAATCACCTGAGAGATTTATGAACAGATAACAGACTCTAGTCCAAGAGAGCTGTTTGAGAGGACCAAGGTTAAGAGGCATATACAAATCTGTATTTCTGCAAATCTCCTATGTGAGTTTTAGGCAGCCAATGGTCACTCTTCAGGAAATCTGGATTTGGAAACACTGGGACAAGACATTTGATGTTCTTAGAGCTTAAGAGTTCTGTGAGTAAGTAGAATTCAAAGAGCCTCACTTCGGATATATAATACCATCTGCACTGTATTTCTGTAATACTACTATTTCCCATATTCTTCTTGCATTAATTGCTTGACTATAAGGAGATAAAATATTAGTGATGTAGCAAGTCTGAGGCCCTTAAGAAGTAAAAGCTGACATATTTTTGACACTCAAAAACTGAGAAAGGGAGCATGTGAAATAGAACTCAAGTTACCACCAGTAACTTAATGAACTTAATTTTAATAAAAAATGTTTCACAGTCAATCCCCATCAGAGGTCTCCTCTTGGATTTTTAAGATGACCATGAAAGATGAGAACTCAGACTTCCCTCTTTTAGCAGGCGCTACTTTGGTCAACAATGTCAATTTAGTCTATAGGGTGTATGTCTGAAATGTTGGCTGCCACTTTTTACCTTTCTAACCCTGTTGACACAAGATGGGGGATGTGACAGTGAGACAAATGGTTCATTGATGAAAATAAATGGTACTACTCATTTTTCAGATGAAGGGATTTGTTTCATAGTGCAAAACAATGAAAATATGTCTCCCTTTATCTTAGAACTAGTGGTTATACTTCTGTCCTCTGGAACATAAAATATTTTAAACACAATTTCATGAAATGCTCAAGTGAATGTATAAAGATAAATTCCATATTCCTATATATGGTTCCCCTTTTATTTATTTAAACATATTCAGGAGTTTAAAACATTTCTCACATGTCGGGGTCTCTAGAAAGTTGATATTTTTGTTGTAGTACATGAGTGAGCAGATTTCATTTTGTCAGTATTCTTGCGTCCCAGTTCTTCCATGGCTTTGAATACAATGAGAGTTACATGGATTATACCTGAATCCAACATGAAGCCTGGAATTAAGTCCAGGTAAATCCAGCCTAGATTAGATGATTTAGAATTAAATGCTTTTTGAATAAGCCATGAGTTTTTGAATGTCTTGTTATACAGCTGAATTGAAATGAATGGTCCAAGAATGGTAAGGTCAAATTGTGGAAGTGAGGTTTTTGATATATGTTCATAAATTTCTAAAGTCTATCGTACATTTAGTGTGAGGTAGCTTTCAAGGAGCAGTGTAAAAGTCATATACTAGGGAGAGTGGGCATGAGGGACAGTACATAACTTTTATTATATACATTTAGGCCAAATTCTCTATACATAAGTGTGCAGCCAGCTTCCCTTCCATTATTCTTCTGTGAATAGCATATGACTAACATATGATTAATATATGGGTAACATAAAGATTTCATACCTCCTTTGTTGATAAATTATAGGAAGAGAGTTAACAAAAGTTAAATACAATCCATGCTCAAACAGAATCCTGAAAAGTCTGTCTCCTTTCCAAAGAAACCAAATAGGGAATTTTTCACAATTGGCTAATTTAGTTCATTACTGGAAAATGTGGCCTACAATGCATCAACAGCAGTCTTCTTAAAATAAATACTAGATTTAACTCTTGCCCATCCATTAGGGCCAATAACACTAGACATCTCGGTTGATCTTTACCTACCTGAATTAGATAACGAGAAGTTAATCACCACAGTTTCCACATCAAAATTAGACTCTAACTTGATCTACTATTATCTCTATTGAGCTCACTATATTTGGGATCATGAAGGACAAAATAAGTTCCAAAATATCAGAGTTGAAGGGAACAAGTTCATGTGATCTATTGCCTTTGTACACAGATTCAAAGAAAAAAAGTAACAGAAAAAGAGTGGATGAGAGCTCTTCTATCTTTGAGGCTTGTGGCTTTTGATGGATGCAATGAAACTTTTTTTGAATCAGCAGCTTTTGAAAACTTTGATGATTCTGGGAAAAGAACAAGATGGGTCAAAGGACTCAAATAGGAGAGGCATCATTTCCCATCAAACAGCTTTTCTTGGCACCAGACTTTCCTCATGGCATTCTTCATGTCTGTTTTTCTAACTGTGTAGATGAGGGCATTGAACACGGGGCAACCATGGTGTAAAATAGGGCAAACACTGTTGTCACTGTCAGAACCAACCATGGGGACATAGGTTAAGATGAGGGGCAAGAAGAACATGAGCACCACAGTGATGTGCGAGCCACAGGTGGAGAGGGCTTTGTGGTGGCCATCAGATGAGCAGGTTCTCAGGGTGACAAAATGATGTGGGAAATTAGCAAGGTAGCAAAGGTCAAAATGGACATTACTCCTGTGGTGTAATGATCATAATAGCCAATAGACTAGAATTGGTGCAGGCCAGTTTTAGCAGTTTTAGTGGAAGAGTGGTCTATCTGATTGGGGTCACAGAGGGGAAGTTCTATGATAATCAATATATGGATGATTGAATGGATAGATGCTGTGGTAGCAGGGGTCATCACCAGGACATAGCACACCTGCCTGCTTGTGATAACGAAAGTGTCTGCAGATGGTTGCATGGTGTTTGTACACCATAATCACCAAGATACAAGGTTTGCTTGCTGAGGCCACTGCCCTACCTGTTAAGCAGAATGAACAAATTTCCCAAGAGAATTATAAGAAAGCAAAGTGAGAACAGCACAAAGCATGTGGTCTTTGCAGCCTCATCACTAAAAAAAGAACAGGAGTCTACATTTAAAGTTTTAATGTTCCATATATTCTGTGGAGTTGATCATTTCAAAGGGTAGCCTAATATCCATGTTATGAAAAAATTTTAACCTGTTGATTTATTTACAAAATCATTTATTCTATAATTATATATTGATTCTTTTTATGATTCTGTCACCCTATTTGGTACCTGGAGTAAAGCAATGAACAAAATACACACAATCTCTACCTACACACAGAATATAATATATGTGTGGACACTTAATAAAATAATATTACAAATAATAAATTGCAATTGTAATAAATGCCAAAGTCTTTTGCTTATGATGAACAGCAAAGTGAACACTAAAAGCTGAAACATTTTTTCATGTCTATTTTCAGATGTAATTGCAATATTATGCCTAAGGGTGGTTTATAAATCTCCAGCATACATAAACAACATTGAGGTTATCTATGTCTCAAGGGTAAGAAAAGGCACTATATGTTCTAAGTATTTCCCATTGACTACTAATATGTGAAATCCTGAAACTGCATTAATGTCATTAGACTTCAATGGGTTCATTATTTTAAGTGGTGGACCCCTGGGTGACAATCTCACAAAGAGCCTTCAGAACATTTTCTTCACATCAAAAAAAAAAAAAAAATGGAGAGAAAAGAAATAACGGAGAGAGAAAAGCAGAGAAAAAAAGTCAGATTTTGGGGAAAAGTGTTTTTCCATTGTGTGGGTTTCTTGCATTTATCTTATTTCATGTTCACTTTCTATTCTAAGTGAGAAGTTCTCATCATTTTTTCAGTCATTTAGTCCACTTTCTGAAACTTTCACGACCCCAACTTAATACCTTCTAGGTAATTTCTTTCCAAATCTCTGGAAGGATCACTATCACATAAGAAAAAGTCCAATTGAAGTGGCCTTGAGCTGTGGCATAATATTTTTTTAAATTAAAAGTTAAAAGTTATTATAACTATAATTTACCTGTCCTATCCTTGAAAATGGAATCTCCTCCTTGAATTTTATTAAAAGATATATAAATATGTACAAAGTAAAGATATATACCATATTGTTATCAGAGACAGTATTTAGCTGTCTAGGCTCTTGCTGCTGATCACAAGCTCTGTAGGTCATGTTGGCTGAGGTGATTGGTCTCTGGTCACTGTGAAGTGTGAGGTAACCAGAAAGTGGATGGGGAGTGGGGGTGGAACCCCTTCTGCCCCTTTTCTCTTTCCCACCATGTAATGATGTTGCTGGTTGCCTTCTGATAACCCCGCACCCAAGCGCATGTAAATTGCCCCTTCCTAACTTTTTGTTTGAGTCAGCAGGCTGATGGAAGTCATCAGGCCGTTGCCTCAGTTTATGTTTGTATGGCTTATTAATTTCTTTGCCTCCTTCCTCCTTAGGTCCCTTTTCTCTCCTGCCTCAATATTTATGTTTAGGAGAGATCAATATAGTAAAGATATTCCAATTCAATCCATACATTCAAAATTAAAAGTTAAGTATCTGACAAAAGTTTCATGAAATTTGAAAAGCTGATTCTAATATTCAGGAATAGGTGATATCCAGAATAGTTAGGCTAACTTTTTAAAAGAGTGAAGAGGTGGGCATAATTTTTCAGAATACCATTAAGTTATGGCAATTAAAGCAATTTTGGAATAGATAGATTGATAGACTCAAAGGCAGTTAATAAATGCACTGTTAAAGATATTGGGATTCATTCTATTTTTTAAGTTGACACTATTAATCTACGTGAAATATAGGTTGTTTCAGTAAGTGATGTGAGGTTTTCTTTCTTTATCTGGGAATGAAGGAAAAAGAAAATTCTACCTCACTAGTCATAAAATATATATATATTCCAGATGGTTCAAAGATACAAATGCATCATATAAAACTAGAAAAAATATATTAGATGAACAATAGGTATAATATATTTTTATTTAGGGGAGAGAAAATTTTTAAAGTACATGAAGCAAATTTGTGAAGAAAAATGTAATATATTTAACAGTTCGGTATGACAAAATTCCTTGTGAAAAAAGTATTTTAAAATGTTGCACAATGGGAGTAAATATGTATAACTTCTAAAAATAAAAACATATAAAGGCAAATTTACTAATGAATAAAGCATTGCAATACACAGAAAGGAAATTAAAATTGGTCAATAAGCATATATAAAAATATTTAACCTCATTATGATCAAAGAAGTTAAATTTAAACAATTATATTTATCATTCTTCGGAATCAGTATGTCATCTGGTGAAACAACATTCAAAGAATCATCAGTGCAGCCTTGTTCAAATTTGAAAAGTATAAATGATATAAATACTTAATAATAATGCAATGTAAATAATGTGTGATAGGTTCTTATTACAGAAAACAAGGCAGAAATTTAAATGTCAGATCTATCTGACACATCGAACATGGATAAATCACTAAGAAATAATGTTGATCACAAATTATAGGGCACAAGAAGATTACCAGTATGCTAACTTTTATGTAAAAAAAATTCCACCCAAAGAATGTCATGTAGTTCTATGAATACTCATAAATGAATAGGAAAAGGAGGGAAATATTTACCTCTGGGTAATAAAAGGAGTAATGGCCACAGGAATTTTAATGATATATAATATTACGGTTCCTTTACTAAGGATATTATATTTCAATATTGCTTCCATCATTAAAATTGTTTTAACTCATTAATTTTTAACATAACTTAAAAATAAAATATTATATAATGAATGAAATGAAACAAAGTAAAATAGAAATCATAATCAAGTATTGTAATTCAGTGAAATTTTATATAACTTGTTCTTCAATAATTACCATAATGTTTTTTCAATTACTTTATTAAAAGTATACATAGATGGTATTCTCTAGGTAATATTTTCAATGAATTTCTATAAGTAGGCAAATAAGTTTATGACACTCCCCGACCCCTTTATGAGGAGATATAAGAAGCAAGAAACATCTATATCTGTATTTAGATATTTACGCAAATCTGCATATAAATTTAAGGTAATACCTGCATCTCTTTTTATATCTATATCTGAACTTGATTTTAGTGTTACCATTAAAACGTATGACTCTCTTTATAATTTTATAATCCTAATAAAATTTGAATATATTCCAAGACCATTGCTAAAACCTAATACCAATTATTTTGAAGTACTCAAATTTATAATTTGTTTTTTGTCATATTTCATTGTTTTGTGAACTAACATTGGTTCTTGTTATAAAATTTTAATTGCAGAAGAAATAAATTTGTCACAGATTGAAGAGGATATTTAATAATAAGGTGTGCTACATGAAAGTTTAGTTGACCCTGATTTGTATATGCTAAACATAATGCCATAATTTTTAAAGATTCTAATGACCTGGAATGTTCATTTCTGTTGCAATAAGTTTGTGGGTCCAATATAAATACATAATAAAATTAAAAGATTACTTTGAAATCAGAGATTTTCCTCTGACTGGTAGCAAAAGGAGAAATCAGAGAGCTATGAAACCCAAGAAGAATTAGGCAACCCATTGCTGGCTTTGGGGAGAGAAAGACTACATGCCATAAGTGGAGAGTGGTCTCTACAGGTGAAGGTGACCTCTGGCTAACAAGATAGGAAATAAGGGCCTTAGCCCAACAATTGCATACAACTGAATTTTGCCAAAAATCTGAATTATCCTGGAAGTGATTCTTCCCCAGAACAGGTAAGAACCCAGCCCCTCTGACACCTGAATTCAGCCCACAAAAGAAACTAAAGAAACCAGCCAAGCCCACTCAGGTACTGTGAGATAATAGAGGGGTGTCATTTTAAGCCACTAAGTTTGTGGTAATTTGTTAAGTAGCAAGAGAAAACTAATACATTTCTGGTTAATTATCAGTATACCTAAATTGCAGCAAACAATATTAGGTTAAGAGTGATAGAAAATCTATAATAGTTATCTTTAAAACTTCTGGAGTTTTTGAAGAAACCAGAAATACACTTTTGCTATGCAATCTAGGCATTAAAAAAAAAGTCAAAATCAAGCATTTAAAATACAATGTGCTGATGGTAATTATTATTACTGTCATTTGTTTTCTAAAATTTAGATGGCACAAAAGAAATAAAATCAATTAGAGCAGCAATTTGGATGATTTTAACAAAATAAATCTTATTTATATTTAGCAGTGAGTTAAAACTCTATATGAATAGAAATAAAAATAACAAGTATAAGAGATTTGAAGATGTGCAAATCTAAATGTTCAGAGACTATGAACATTTTAGAATGACAAGGCTGTTCTCTTTATAAACTGATGTTGACAGGACAGATAGCAAAATCTTATTTTTTTAATGTGTATTTCCCTCCTTCTCTCAAGGAAACATGAGTACATTCCATTTCCCATCTTTCAGCTTGCACAAAAGTAAAAAAAAAACAAAAACAAAATAACAATCTTTAAAGGAACCTAGAAAGTCTAAATATGTACTAGACTGTGATTCCCTGAAGCCTGTTCATAAAATGATTTTCCTTTCCTAGAGCCTAGCTGGCATTGGGTCTATGGGAAAGGGAGACAGGATAATTAAATGAAGATGAAGGACTTACATGAATGATTAAAAGTATTTCAGGTGGGAGAAATTAAAAAGATTCCTGGATACTAGGACCAAGGAATGGCACAGAAAGAACTGAACAGGCAAGTAATGACTTTTTGTGCAGTCCAATACTTTTCCATAGTCTCATCACATTAGAACTAACCAAATTTAACAGTTCTCAAAATGTGTATGCCTTCCTAAATGAGGGAGTGGACTTGGACTCTGGTCGTGAGAGTGTGATCACTCCGTGACTAAAGTGGAACTGAACAGAACCAGTTGGGGAATTTCTCTATGAACAAAGCAAATGTAGGCATACCTCCATTCTTTAGTATTTAACATATTGCAGGCAGATATCCCTTGTTCACTTGGAAAATAATGTTTTAGAAATGAAGGTATATTATAAATTGGACTAAACACATTGAAGTCTTAGAGTTATCTATGAAGACTATCAAAGGGTTTTGGTCACAGTACAACTTTATCCATTTGTGGGAAAATATATGTTTAAGATGAGGAAGAATTTCACAATAATTTTCTCAAACTCAGGGTTAGGATAATTTAAAAAAAAAACAACCTGAACATGGAACATTCTGATACATACAGTGGTGTATCCACTGGATAGAAAATAATCATTAAGATTTTGGAAAAATAATATTGAAAACTCAATGGAGTTTAGAAAACAAGTCAATGAATAAAATGGGAAGATAACATTTTTTATTAGCTTACAAAATGTTATCCTCTTTTCTCTTTCAGAGTATGGGACCAACATTCTATGCTGAATAAGCATTTTATGTTGCCATATTTTGAATTTCACTGATTGTGTCAGAGATAGCAGCTGATCTAGGGAAGATATTCCATAGACTGGCTGGGTACCAAAGTTTTAAATCTCCACTCAAATATAAAAGCAGGTTTATCAGATTTCCTCTCTGGATTTTTGAATGAACTTAACAGGCTGGAGAGAGGACAGAGAAGCTTGAATGATGAATTGAAGGCGAATTTCTGTCTTAGCAACTCAAAGCCATGTGTAAGCAGACATTTTGATAGATCATAACGATCTAAGAAGAATGGAAAAAAAAAGACAGAGAATTTTTAAGTAGGTTAAAATAAAAAAGGGGAATGACATACAAGCTCTGAGAATAACAGAGATCACAAGAAACTGCTCTTCAACATCCTGAGCTACTGATGACATTTTAGTTTACCCCAAGTCTATCAGGTTCCTTATGATTAACTTGATAGTACAAGAATAACATTAGACATTCTGTTTTTAAACAGAATGGACCTGCTGAACCCCAGTGCCCTTATACATTACCACTAAAATATCCATTGCAATTTTATTATGAAGTAAAGCAGTTAAAATAGCCCATAATTGTTTCATAAGGAAAAGATGAGAGATGAACATTTAACAGAAAATCTGTAGAGAAATGTAAAATAAGTGATAGACAGAAATACAATATTTGGTTCCTTGGGATGAAAGCTAAGGTGATAACCTTTGGAAACTGACTCATGTTAATAGATGACCACCAACTTTAGGAAGATGAGTCTGGTCAATTACACGGCCTTAATTTGTCAGTTTAGGGCCAGATATGAATTGTTAAGGAAAACAGAGAAGTTGCTGAATATAATATGTAGAGAAGACATTCATGTGCTTTGATTTGAAGATAGATTTCTATTGACTTGTCTTCCAATTCACTAATCCTGCCATCCTGCCTGGAAGCTAAAACTCAATTTATTTTGAAACCTGAGGGATCTCTAAATGTATAGGAAACATTTGTATACTTGGGGGCTTAACTCATGGGTAACCAGGCAGTATAATATGAATCATATACTTTCTCCTGGTAGAAAAACAAAACAAATAAAAAAACAACTCTCCTCGCTAGGAAGTGTTGTGGTAACAAGAGACTGGTGAAGTAATTACATGTTCTGGTAACTGGCATCCTGGAAGAAGCATGAGGTAAGGACACCATGATTAACTATATAGATTTTCACTTAGTCTTTTCATATGCACCTGCATATTTCATCAGTGTTCCCCATAGCACAATTTCTCTAAACAACATCAACAGGTCCAAGCTTCTACAGGAAAATCTAGAAGATGTATTTCCTAGCTGTGTGGAAAATGGCCTAGGGCAATAAAATTATCTGCCTGTAATGCAATATGTGTTTTACCACTACATTCTGTGGAACCTGATTCTCCAAGATTCTAGCATCTCAGCGGTTTTGCAGCTGAATTACCTTGTTATCCTCTATATCGCTTCTCAGATGAATGTGCTTTCCCCACTCTCCTAAGTGGAGAAAGTCACTCCAATCTATATTTTGAAAAATTTGTGAAAATCTTTCACCAACTAGTATTTCTCGTTTGTTTTTTTTGTTTATTTGTTTTAGATTAACACAAAATATGCTTTTTTGCACTTATTTTAGTGAATAGAAAGGAGAGAAAATAAATTTGTATAAACTGTTCAACATGATTAATTGAAAATTCTAAGTTTTAAAAATATGCTGTTATTGTTTTTTTAAAATAATAAACGGATTTAAAGGAGAAAACAAAGAAAGTACATATTATGCATTGAAATGGGTCCCCTCAAAAGACAAATGATCATGTGAAAAGAGAGTCTTTGAAGATGATATTAGTTAAAATGAGGCAAAACAAGATTAAGGTAGATCTAATTGAAGGTTACTTATGCCTTTATAAGTAGGGAAAGTATCTATAGATATATAGACACAGGAGAGAACACCATGTGGTTGACTGTGGTGGAGACTGAAGTCCAAGGATTTCCAGTAAACCCTCAGAAACTAGGAAGAAGCATGGATGGATTGTCCCTTACAGATTCCTGACTTCTTTCCTCCAGAACGGTGAAACAATTAATTTCTATTGTTAGAAGCCATCAAATTTGTGGTACTTTTTTATAGAAGTGCTAGGAAATTAAGATAGCACAGGCGTACCTTATAGATATTTCAGATTTAGTTTCAGACCACTGCAATAGAGCAGATATTGCAATAAAATGGTCACACAAATTTTTTGCTTTCCCAGTACACATATAAATTATGTCTGCACTATATTGTAGTCTAGTAAGTGTGAAGTAGAATTATGTTTAAAAATCAATGTGCATTCATTAATTTAAATTACTTTTATGCTACACCATGCTAATCATCATCTGAGCCTTTAACAAGTCCTATTTTTGGGGGGTCTGGGTGGAGGTCATGCTTCCAAATTAATAGTTGAATTATTAGGATGGTGGTGACTTAAGGTTGGGATAGTTGCAGCAATTTCTTAAAATAAGACAACAAATGAAGTTTGTTACATAAATTGACTCATCCTTTTAGGAAAAATTTCTCTTTAGCATGAGATGTTGTTGATAGCATTATACTCATAGAACTTCTTTTAAATTGGAGTCAATCCTTTTAAATACTGTCACTGCTTTATCAACTAAGTTTATATAATATTCCAAATCTCTTGTCATTGAACAATGTTCACAGAGTCTTCACCAAGGGTAGCTTCCGTCTCAAGAAACCACTTTTTTGGTGCATCCATAAGTCATAACTTATTATTCATTGAAGTTTTATCGTGAGATTATAGCATTTTAGCCACATCTTGAGGTTTCACTTTTAATCCTACTTCTCTTGCTATTTCCACACTATCCATAGTTAATTTCTCTACTGAAGTCTTGAATCCCTCAAAGTTAACCATGAGGGGTGGAGATGAATTCTTTCAAAATCCTGTTAATTTTTATATTTTAATCTTCTCCCATAAATCATAAATGTTCTTAAAGGCATCTAATATGAATCCTTTCCAAAAGTTTTTCAATCTACCATGCTCACAGATCTCTGTGTAATCACTATCTATAGAAACTATAACCTTATGAATTGTATTTCTTAAATAATAAGACTTGACATTCTAAATTACTCCTTGTTCCATGGGTTGCAGAATGGATGTTGTTTTAGCAGGTATATTAGTTAGTCAAAGGGGTGTTGATACAAAATACAAGAAAGCTTTTGGCTTTTATAAAGGGTACTGATTTAGGGTAGAAGTTTATAGTTACCAGGTGATAAAGTTTAAGTTACTTCCATTCCAAGGCATGTTGCCACATGTTGGAGCAAGATGGCTGCTGACATTCAACCTTCCTCTTCTTCTTAAGTCTCCATGGTCCCAGCTTCTTCTAATATTAGCTGCAGGCTGGGATAGATATCATCTCTCTTCCAGGGTTCATGTCTCTCTGGGCTCAGCTGTGCTGCTCTCTCCCATCTGTTTACTTCCCAGGCTCCAGCTCAAAAACCCTCTCCTCCATTCTCTGCAGTGCAGTTTCTCAGTGAGTTCCCACCTACTAAGGGGGCAGGGACAGGACATCCTACTGATGTGGCGCAATCAAATTCCCAATTATTATTTAATCAAGTAAAAGTGAAACCTCTGACTCCAATATAATCTAGTAGGCCCAAAGGAGCAGACCAGTTTACAAATGTAATCCAATAGCTATTTTTTGAATTCATAAATAATGCCAAACTGCTACAATCTACCTTCCAAATTCCAAAAATAGATTATAATATTTGAAAAACCTTAAGTCAGTAACAATGCAAGTACAAAATCATATCACAATCAATTTAAAGAAACACAGTTTGTCTTGGGCAAAATCTTGTCTGGCTGTAGACCTCTGAAAACAGTTTATCTGCTTATCTTACACAAATGAACAGGCAAAGGATAAACATTTCCATTATCATAAGGAGAAATTGAGAGGGAAACATGAATCATGTGTCCTCTGCAGTTCAGTAAACCTGCAGGACATACTTCATTTGATGTCAAAATTTTAGAGTCATTCTTAAGAAGATGGTTTCTTCTGGGGCCTTATGGGGACCTACCCTTTCAACAGTCCTTTCCAATGGCCATTTTCTTGGTTCCACTCTCATCAAGCTTCTGAGTGGTGACCAAACTCCAGACCTCATCCTTCAAGAGCTCTGTGGTGATTGCCACACTTTACCCAAATTCTGGGTTAGAGTTTTAACCCCAATAGTACAGTGAAGTGAACACAACATCCCCCTTAACCTTTGGCATACAGGCTCAACCCTCTCAGAGCAATGAGTTGGCAACCTGGCCTTCCTTAATCCATGGGGGATAGGTCTGCTCTTCTCAGACCTAAGGAACATGGACCTCAACCTCCTTAATCCCCAGAAATGTGCTATATACTCTCTGTGCCTTGGGGAGGCAAAACTCTGTGACTATCAGCTGGGAACATCCACTCTCTTCAACTGCCTGGGAACATTCACTCTTTCTTTAAACACAAGGGAGGGGTTCCTCTCTTGGACCAAGGCATTGTCTTAATTCCAGATCTCAGCTTCCATGATTTTCCTCTTGAAGACATTTCCCCTTAAAGCTTCCCTTCCATGTCCCATTTAGTCCAAGCTGACAGTGGGTTTGATCATACAGCTCTCACAAAAACCTTGTTGGTTTAGCATAGAAGTAGCAGGGGTTCAAGCCATCAGACAGTAAGACTTTCCACAAATCTTTCTTAGATAATTGCATTCTCAATCCTGATTTACAAGTGCCAAATTTAGTTGAGTCCTCAAATGATATACCATCTGCTGCAGACTTGTTTTTCAGATGCTTGGAATTTATTTCCAGAATCACTTTCTGTTTTTTTTTTTATGCTCAACAATTCAGTCATGAGCTTTTCTCCCTCATCTAGCATTTTGCTATAAGCTGCAAAGAGAAGCCAAGCCACATTCTCCAAGTTTGCTTTGGAAAATTCTTCAGCTAAATGCCCAGGCTCACCATTTTTAACTCTGCCTTCCATACAAAGCAGGAGTCAATCTTGCCAAGTTCTCTGCAACTTTAAAACATGGATCACCTTTCCTCTTAGTTTCCAGCAATAATTTCATAATTTAATTCTAAGGCCTCATAAAAAGTCTCCTTAGAGTTCATATTGCTAAAAGCAGTCTCTTCAAAGCAATCTAGGCTTTTTCCACCAAGTATCTCATAATTCCTCCAAAAAATATCCCTCACCCATTTATAAAACCATTCCAGCGATCCTACTCTCTGGTACCAAATTCTTTTTTTTTTGTTAGCCAAAGGGGTGCTGATGCAAAATACCAGAAATCTGTGGACTTTTATAAAGGGTATTTATTTGGGGTGGAAGCTCACAGGTACCAGACCATAAAGCATAAGTTACTTCCCTCACTAAAGCCTGTTGCCACATATTGGAGCAGGGTGACTGCTGATATTCAGTCTTCTTCCTTTTCAGGCTCTGTGATCACAGCTTCTTTCATTATCAACTGTATGCTGGGATAAGTCTTGTCTCTCTCCTAGGGCTTGTTTATCTCTGGGCTCAACTGCTCTGCCTTCCCAGGAAGGTCAGCTATAGACTATCAGGCTCTCTAGGCTTTGTCTCAAAAGCTTCATCCTGCCTTCTCTGCACTGTAGTTTCTCTGTGAGTCCCTACCCACCAATGGGGCAGAGACTCAACATCCTACTGATGTGGTCCAATGAAAGCCCTAATCATTATTTAATCAAGTGAAAGTGAAACCTCTGAATTCAATATAATCTAATATGCCCAGAAGAACAGACCAGTTTAGAAATAAAATCCACTAACTATTTTTGGATTTCATAAATAATGTCAAACTTCTACAGCAGGCATGAAAACAACATTCATCTCTTTGCACACTTCCACCAGAGCTCTTAGAAAGCCAGGTGCATTATCTATGAACAGTCACATTTTGAAAGGCATTTTTTTCCTGAGTATTAGGCCTCAAAAGTGGGCTTAAAATGTTCAGTAAACCGATGTGCTATAATACATACTGTATTGTTCCATTTTTAGACACAGAGAGCATGATTTTTAAAGGCCCTAGGAGTTTAGTATGATAAGTTAGCATTTGCTTCAATTTAAAATCACCTGGTGTATTAGTCCCTAGTAAGAGTCAGCTTGTCCTCTGAAGCTCTGAAGTCAGGCATTGACTTCCCTCTAAACTATGAAAGTACTTGATGGCACATTCTGCAAATATAAGGCTGCTTTGTCTACAATGAATATCTGTTGTTTAGTGTAGCCACTTTCATCAATCATCTTAGCTTGATCAGTATTTCCTGCTTCACCTTGCACTATCATATGATAGAGATGGCTTCTGTCTTTAAATCTCATGAACAAACCTCTGTTAACTACAATTTTTTCTTTTGCAGCCTTGTCACTTCTCTCTTTTCATAGAATTCTTCATAGAAAAGATTTAGAGCCTCATTCTGTATTAGACTTTAGCTTCAGGGACTGCTGTGGCCAGTTTGATCTTTTATCCAGACAACTAAAACATTCATCATTTCAGCAGTAACACTGCTTTGCTTTCTTATTATTTGTGTGTTCACTGGAGTGCCAACATTCAGTTTTTCTTTAATAACTTTTCCTTTGCATTCACAATCTGGCTGTTTGGTGCAAGAGGCCCAGGATTCACTCTGTCTCTTCTTTTGGCAGGCCTTGCTCACAAAACTTGGTCACTTCTAGCTTTGATTTAAAGTAGAAAAGTGCAATTTTTCTTTTCACTTGAACACTTAGAAGTCATTTTGGGATTATTATGTCTCAGGGATTAGGGGAGTCCAAGTAGAGGGAGAGAGATGAGGGTAAGGCCAGTGAGTAGAACGTTCAGAACATATACAACATTTATCCATTAAATTCACCTTCTTATAAAAGCATGGTTTGTGGCATCCCAAAATAATTTCAGTAGTAATAGCAAAGGTCACTGAAAACAGATAACATAAAAATTATGAAAATAATGAAAAAGTTTGAAATATTGCAAGAATTACCAAAATATAACACAGACACAAAGTGAGCTCATGCTGTTGGAAAAAGTGCCAATATGCCTGCTCAATGCAGCATTGCCACAAACCTTTAATTTGTAAAACTTGGAATGTCAACAAAGCACAATAAAGTGCAGTAAAATAAAATGATATATACTTGTATGCAATGTCATCATAAAGATGACCCTAGATACATGAAAGTATAAAGTAAGACTGTTTCTAGACATTAAACAACTCAAAAATGTATAAAATGAAAATAAAAAACATTTTCCATCCTCTCCTAAAAAGATAACTACTATTAATAGTTTCTTTTGATTCCTTGCATTAAAGAATAACCTTTTACCTATGTCTATATATAGTTTCTTTTTAAAATGTGCTTATATGGTCAGAAAGGAAAAAATGCAATTACATAAGTCACTCTTTTATTATATTTTATCAAAACTAATCTTATATAGTAGCTCTTAGAAATGAATCTACATTAGTCAAATTGGACCTGACTGACACATACACAATGGAGGACCTGCCAGAAAACAGCTCTCTCCCAGGGAAATCCAAAGCAACTGGCAATGTGAGAAGATGGGATTATGGTTGAGGTCTAATATTCATGACTGAGCATGTAGTAAAATGTTTGAGCTGTAGATTAGGATACATTTATGGAGACAGCATAAATTATGACCATTTAATCCATCCATTTATTTATTAAGATACATTGAAACCCTTTTAAGATATTGTGCTTCCCCAAAATAACATGCAGTCTTCAGGTACTTTTTATATTTTTAAAATATTTTTGTTTCTTTTTGAAAAGAAGATTCCATTTTTTTTTTACTGAGTTGGGAAGTACAAGCCAAATAAGTAAGCTACAGAATCATCTGTAGGATAGTGATGAGCCATATTATCCAAATTTTCACATAAATGGAACTAAACTACATTCAGTTTTGCAGCAGTACTTCCCAGAGCCAAAATTGATATTGATCATCTTTCTCCTCTCTTCCACCCATTCTCTCACTCTTAGTTAACACTTCAGTTTGTTTGGAACTTTTTCTGATGGGAAAACTGAAAACTTGACCCCCAAGAGTCTGATCTAATAGTTCCTTGTTCTTGTTGGGTTGTGGTTGCTGCAATTGCCCATTTATAGTTATCATTGGGTGTGCAAACACATATGCTTCAGAGGATTCACTGGAGCATGTCTTATCATGTGGTGCAGCAGTGCTCAGAGACGTATTCATCAAGGGCAATAAATGTCCCATGATGATGGAGGAGGTTGTTATTATGGGAGGAGTGGGGTGAAGGGGTGGGGGGTATATGGGGGCCACATATTTTTTGAATTTAATATTAAAAAATAAATTAATAAAGACAACAACAAAGAAAGACATGCTCCAGTGAATCCTCTCTCTTCTGGATATAGTTCTCTTGGACTCACCACTACCGTAGCAACCCTAGCTACTCAGGATAGTCAGAATCAAGTACTCCAGACCAGTAACTCTTCTTTCCTGCTGCTTCACTGGTTTGAAGAGCACAAAATAGAGGTTCCATTTCAATGGAACCCCAATCATGACCCAATCAGTTATGTTATCTTCTTCATGAACCAGGACCTTTACTTTGGTGAAATTGAAGAAAGTGGATTCCTAGAAGTGTCAGCAATAGGGGTCAGTTCTGCTCTTACCCATTAGAATCCATATTGATGAACATAAGGGTAACAGGGACACTGCAACACATATTAGACAGAGGTTAAGTGTATATATTGAATCCTGAGGACAGATCCCAACTTCTTATGGAGTTAAATTCTAGCTATTTCCTTAACTGAGCCCTTAACAAGCTCTTCCTCTCTTCTATTGGAATCACTGAATATGAGTGATAAGGTACATAGTGAAAATCAGTGAATTCTGAGTTCATGAGTAAAACTGCACCCATGTGTCAGACTCCTAGGACTTCATGGGATTTCCTTTCCCCATATGGCATGTATTTATTGTACTAAGGCAATTAATATACTTGGCAATTCCTGGTCACAGGTCCAGTTAACATGATGCCATTAATACATTCTGAAAAATGTTCAGAAGATAAAATTCCCTGATGAAAAATTAAGAAAAAGGAGGAAATAACATTTGCCTAGAACAAGACAATGTCCATATAATTTTATAGTTTCAGGATAAATGTGAACTGATTTTGATCCTCCCTATTCACAACATCAAGAAAAATGCATTCACCAAATGTCAATATTTATGGAATCACACTAAATATCATAGACTTAGGAAAAAGAGCTGTGACTGGAGTCCCACTATCATTCACCATACATTAGTCTCATTTCAGAGAGTAGACAGAAATATGATGGATAATGTGGGAAACAGAGGCATGTTGTTTCCATAATAGCAAGTTACTTTCTGACCACTGGGTCATGCTGTCCCCAGAGATATACATGCAGGTGGCTAATCTCTCAGGGAAACATAACATTCCAGCAGAACCCGGACATGATAGTACAAGTAACCTGGGCAACAAGATTTATGAATATATTTGTTTCAATGACATAATAGAACATCTTGAGCTTTAGTTACTATCTTATCCACTGTGCACTGTGTTTTCAAGAATGAGGTAATGGGAATAGTTAGCTAGAATAGTTGCTGGTTCTCACGATTGCTTGGGGTATAAAAAGCCCCTGATATTAATAAATTTGTCTGATGAGCTTGAGGCTTCAATGCCCTCAGATCCCCTGATCCCAGTCTCTCTTTATCCTTCATTCCTGATACCCTTCGGGTCTGCAACTCTGACATCTGGTGCCCAACATGGGGCCCAAAGTAGTGTCTACAGCAGAGATTCTTCAATGGCAGTATCAGGAATGTGGAAACTGAAAACCTTCTGGAAAGGTTGAGGCATCCATCGAAAGGTGACTCGAGTCTGACAATACAGTGGTAAGAATTTTAATTAATTTTGTTTCCGCTAGCATCAGGGTATGGGTAATCAACTAGGACATCTGGAAGAATATTCACAAGTACTAAAAACTCTTTTAAATACTGTCGGAGTCTCAGTAAAAACTGCTGATTTACTTGGACCTTTTGCTTTAGTATAAAAACACTGTTATTGGTTTCAGCCGCAAGGGAAAAATCTTTTAAATCTTAAACAGTGGAAACAGGTAATGAAGGTACTACGTAGAGCATATCAAAAAGGAGAAACCATACCGTTATCAGTGTGGACGCTAGGGCAACAGATTGCAGCAGCCTTAGATGCTCTGCAGTCTGAAGTGGAGGAGGAAGAAATTACCATCTTTTTCAGGGAGCCCCATGACACGGGTCATCAGAGTGAAGACAGGGAGGAAATAGAGGACAAAGAGTAGGATGAGCCTTCCAATGACAAAGAAACTAATCCTTTTCTGCCTAAGCAAATGTCTTAATTGAATATTTCTAAAGCTGACATTTATCCTAATTTATGTAATGCTGCCCCTAAATTATGTAATCCACCAATTACTATGCCTGTAGCCCCAGGGATATTTACTGATGCCATTGACACCCAACCATATATTAAAAGCATGTTTATACCCAATCCGCTCCTATGACTCCAATGATGCATTGCTTATTACAAGGATTCTGACAAGGGGATCCTGAGGCAATGCAATTATTACAAACATTCCCAGTGAATATTCCACAAATTCCCCCTGATTCCAATAACCCCCAAGGAGGAATATATGCTCATCATGAACCATTGCCATTTAAAATTTTGAAAGAACTTAAACAAGCATGTGCATAATTTGGAACTAATAGCCCTTATACTTTTGGTTTGGTACAAGGGTTGGCTCAAACTGACCACCTTATTCCATGGGACTGGGAAATGTTAACTAGAACAGTTTTAAATCCAGCTGAATTCTTACCATTTAAAACCTGGTGGACAGATGAAGCCAATATGATTGTGTGCTGTGCAAAATCCTCCTGTTCTTATTTCTGCTGAACAGTTATTAGGTATTGGTGAATGGTCTGGCATTCAATGGCAGCTTCATTATGATGATCAGGTCATAAACCAGGTGTGCAATTTCATATTTGGCTGCTTGGAAGTGGATTTGTGCTCCTGGAAAGTCAATGCTGTCTTTTGCTAAAATAATACAGGGAGTTAATGATACTTATGTAGAATTTGTAGCCCGATTAACTTACATTCTGATGAAAACAATTGAGATACCAGAAGCAAGAGAGTTAATTTTGTTAACGCTTGCATTTGATCAGGCTAATAGTGAATGTAAAAAGGCAATTCGACCCTTAAAGGCAGCAGGAGTTTCAATCCAGGATTATATTAAAGCGTCTCAGGATATTGGTTCTACCACCCACCAGATGGCAGTCTTGGCCGCACCTTTTAAAGATAGTAAAAAGGAGGAAAGACAGAAAGGAAATTGTTTTAAATGTGGAAAGCTTGGTCATTATCAGAAAGAATGTTGATCTTATCTGGCTCGTCCCACTTAGAATAGAAGTAAACAATCTCCATCTAAGATATGTCCAGTGTGTAGGAAAGGATATCATTGGGCCAATGAGTGCAGGTCTAAATTTTTTTTAAAATGGAGCTCCAATTGGGTTAGGAAACCGCTTTGCGGGCCTAGCTGAGGGCCCTCAGACAAACAATATGAGCCTGGCCAAACAATATCCAGTCAGCAATGGCCAGCTACATGCATCCCAATTTCAGAATTAAAAGCTGCCACAAGAGGCAGTGCTGCAGTAGATCTCCCATCTACTGAAACTAAGCTTATAACATCATCAATGGGTATGCAAACTATATCTACTGGAGTACCCTCTGATACTGTTGGTTTGATAATAGGAAGAAGTAGTCTGACTATGGAGGGATTATTGTTTCAAATTGGTATTATTGATAGTGACTTTAAAGAAGAAATAAAAGTAATGGTACAAGCAGTGAGTCAAGTTCAAATTAATGTTGGACAAAGGATTGCTCAATTACTATTGCTTCCTTATCATAAACCAAGTACCCTCCCCTTTAATAGAAAAGGTGGATTGGGTTCTACAGGAGAAATAATTTATTGGCAGACTTTTGTAGGTGATGACAGGCCAGAGACAACAATCACCATCAATGGTAAGGTATTTTTTGGACTAGTAGATACTGGTGCTGATGTACCAATTATTGCTAAGCGACATTGGCCTCAATCTTGGACGCTGCAGAGAGTACCCACTGTGTTTACTGGCATAGGTACAATGAATGATGCATACCAGAATACTACTATATTAAATGTTTTAGGTCCAGATGGACAAAAATCTACTTTACAACCTTATGTAGCAGATGTGGGTATCAATTTGTGGGGACCTGATTTGCTTGGTCAATGGGGAGCTTTCATTCACATTCCTACTTTGTCAGAACAAGCAAAATCTTTATATATGGATATGCAGTATAATACTAGAAGAAAAGGAGATCACAGAGGATTTGGGTATCATTTAGGTTCACAAAATTCTGGGCAGGAAAATTTACCATAGGGGCCATTGAACAAAAGGGCAGCCCAATATCTATAAGTTGGCTAACAGATATACTTGGATGGGTTGATCAATGGCCCCTCATAGTGGAAAAACTTAATGCCCTCCATATTCTTGTAACAGAACAGTTAACTCAAAAACATTGAGCCTTCTAATAGTTCATGGAATTCTCCTGTGTTTACACTCTGGCTTATTGGACTTACCCCATTCAGCTAACATGGAGTTGAAGAAGGTCAACCACACAACATGGAGCCAAGAGTGCCTACAACTGAAAGCAGGAGGATTGTATCCAGCATCCATGTGGAATCTAAGCCCCCTCTTGACATAGATGTGGAATGGACACAACCAATCCAAGGTCCACAGGATGGAGGAATACAATATGAATTAGAGTGGACTTACTGATATTCTATTCATGAACTATTGTGATTAGAAATCGAAGAAAATGTGGCATTGGTGTGGAGAAAGTGGCCATGGTGGCTGCTGGGTGTGGGGAATGGGAGGAAGAGATGAGATGTGGAGGCATTTTTGGGACTTGGAGTTGCCCTGAGTGGTGCTGCAGGGATAATTACTGGACATTGTATATCTTCCCATGGCCCACTGGATGGAATATGGGAGAGTGTGGGCTATGATGTGGACCATTGACCATGAGGTGCAGCAATGCTAGAGATGTATTCCCCAAATGCAATGAATGTATCATGATGATGGAGGAGAATGTTGCTATGGGGGTATTAATGGGGTGAGGGGGGTGGGGCGGGAGTATATGGGGACTTCATTTTTTGAATATAATATTTTAAAAAAATGAATAAACACACACAAAAATTTCAATACATTATAGGTATCCATTACAATCAATGTAAATTAGTCCAAAAGGGAAAGGAATTTAAATACTTGGAAATTAATAAAATTATAGATGTAAAACATTGCATTAAAAAAAAAAAAGAAAAAATCAGGGAATTGGAGACTGTTAACTGATCTAAGACCTATCAACAAGGTCATAATCCCTATGGACCTTTGCAACCTGGGGCTCCACAACCATCCATGATTCCAAAAGATTGGTACATAATTATTATTGATTTAAAGGATGCTTTTTTGACAATTCCTTTGCATCCTGCTGACAAAGAAAAATTTGCTTTTTCAGTACCTGCTCTTAATAATCAGGCACCTATGCAAAGATATCAATGATGTGTATTACCACAAGGTATGATGAATAGTCCTATCATGTGTCAATTGTTTGTACATCAAACTTTAGAAGCATTAAGAGCAAAATTTCCAAAAGCAATGATTGTTCATTATATGGATGATATACTGTTTGCTCATGCTTCAAATGACAAACTGCAACAGTTATTTCAGTATGCTGAACAAATTCTTCCTGAGTATGGCTTGTAAATTGCCCCTGGAAAAATTCAGAGGAATTCACCATATTGTTATTTGGACATATTATACCACAAAAGGTGCAAATACACTGAGACAAATTAAATACTTTAAATGATTTCCAAAAATTGCTAGGAGATATTAATTGGATTCGACCAAGGTTAGGAATCCCTAATTATATGTTAACTCATTTATTTCAAACATTAACAGGAGATTTTGATCTGTCTAGCCCTAGAATCTTGTCTAAAGAGGCTGAAAAAGAATTGGTGTTGATAGAGAATTGAATCTCCCAAGGACAGTTAACACAAATAGACCCTGATAAAGCTGTTGATTTAATTATTTTCTCAACCCCTCAATCTCCTACAGCTTTATTTTGGCAAGAAGGTATATTGGAATGGGTTTTTCTACCTAATAATAAACAAAAGAGACTGCAAACATATCTCCAAAAAATTATTTCCATACTAGCAAAAGACCGTGTGAGGTTGTTACAATTAAAGGGGTCTGATCCAGATAGAATTATTTGCAATCTTTCTCATGAAGAAATTCAACATTTATATATAACTAATCCTCAATGGCAAATTGCTATTAGTAATTTTCAAGGCATTATTGATAATCATTATCCTACTTCCAAACTGTTAACATTTTTACAAAGAACCACTTGGATTTTACCAAAAATTGTGAAAATTGTTCCTATTGAAAATGCATGTACAATATTTACTGATTGTAGTAGTAATGGAAAAGCAGCATACATTACCTCTCAAAAAGAATAGGTTTGGCAGACTCCTTATTCGTCTGCTCAATGCACAGAGGTCTCAGTCATCATTAAGGATTTACAAACGTTTCAAGAGCCCTTAAATATTGTCTCTGACTCCAAATATGTGTGTTTAACTGTAGTCCATATTGAAACACCTCATATTTTTATTACTGATGAATTGTCTCAACTTTTTGCTGACCTTCAAGCCCTCATTTGGCAAAGAAATCAGCCCATATATATTACTCATATCCGGTCTCATTCTTCCCTTCCTGGTCCTCTAGCTACCCAAAATGCAAGAGCTGATTAATAGTAGGATGTTTGCAAGATGCCAGTAAATATCATGCCTTAACTTATATAATACTGAGGGACTTAGACATAAATCTCTTCAATTAACTAAACATTAAGCTCAAGAAATTATTCGTACCTGTCCCACCTGTGAACCCTTAACTACAGTGCATTTTCAAGTTGGGGCTAATCCCAGAGACCTGGTTCCTAATCAACTGTGGCAGATGCATGTTACTCATGTACCATCATTTGGTAAATTACGATATGTCTATGTTTGCATTGATACTTACTCTCATTTTTTGTGGGCTACTGCACAAAGTGGTGAATGTTTTCATCATGTTCGCTCTCATTTGTGGTCTGCTTTTGCTGTAATGGGATGCCCCTTGAAAATTAAAACTGATAATAGTCCTTCTTACATATGTCTTTCACTTCTTTTTGTTCTACATATGCTATAGAGCATGTTACTGGTATTCCTTATACTCCTACAGGTCAAGCCACAGTTGAACACAGTCATCATACCCTAAAAACTATGCTTTTAAAACAAAAAGGGGGAGATGATGATATTATAACACCAAAAGATCAATTGGCAAAAGCTTTATTTACTTTAAATTTTCTTAATGTTTATAATTCATTGACACCTGCAGAATGTCACTTTAGAAAATATCAAACATCTGCAGTGGATGCAAGAAATAAAGATCAACCAATATTCTGGAAAGACATTTGAAGCAATGAATGGAAAAAAGGCAGGATCAAAGTATGGGGACAAGGCTATGCTCTTGTCATTTCAGAAAATGGAGAACAAATTTGGCAACCTGCAAAGAGGATTAAACCTTGGAATGAAGAGATGGCGTCTCCTACAACTTCTGATGATGGTGATCATAACTAATGAGGAAGCTGCCGGTAAATTACACTTATTGCGCCTATATACCTAGCCCCCCATTACTTAGAGTGTTAACCTGGAAAGATCCATTCTTGCATATATATCTGAATAAGACTCATATATTCCCTGGACCAATTAATGATCAGTTACCATTAACCCCCATGAGGAAGGACAAAGTATCTGTAATCTCAGATTACCATTTGATTATCAACCCTTATGCATTGGTAACCATCCCTCCTGTATGTATGTTAAAAATCAGACCATGATTATATTTGATAATAATACTCAGTCTATTGTGACTTTATTTCCCTCTTACAATTTTATCATGACCAAAAATCCTTCTTATGTTTGTCCGCAAAAAGACAGTAGGGATAAGAAAGGATGGCAAGAGTGCCATATAGGAAGAGGATCTGTCATTTTTAATGATTCCTATGGAATAGTGTGGGAGAGTGCCCCAATGGGGAGTCCCTCTCCATATAATGGCAGATTTATTTGGTATGGTCTAAATAGTAAAGGATAGTAAATTAGTAACATGCAATATCCCTTTCATGAATCCCTTGATTTGGATGAAAAAATAATTTTTCCTAAAATAATAGTGTTTGGAAATATAGAGGGAAATGGATCCCTTCTCCATGGTGTAACATTGCATCTATACATAAACAGAAGAATTTGTGGGAAGTTTTTTAGGAATAGCTCTTACTGTAGAATGGATTGGGAATAATAGTAAGAATGGTCAATATCTGCATTGATCAAATTCATCATTTTCAATCGTGTGTAAGAGATCCTTATGTGTTTGTGGTCAGAAAATTAACCATAACCAAGAATGCTCTATTTCATAAAAGTGGGGCCTTGCATACCTGTTTATCTGAGAACATTTTACAGAATGGAGATTTCATTACAATGGCTCAAAGGCGGTGGGGAGTATGGATCCCAGTGTGACTGAACCAAATTTGGCAATCATCACCTGAGAGTCAACTGCTGTTCCATATGGCTCAAGAAATCCTGAAATGCTCAAAGCAATATGTGGGACTGATAATAGCTGGCATATTAGGACTGATTGGTGCCATTGCAGCTGCTACTACAGCTACAGTGACCTTGCATGAGACAGTGCAGACTCAACAATACGTGCATGATTGGCATGAGAATGCTAGTGACTTATGGCATAGTCAAGAATATATTGATGGAGAATTAAACAGTAGAGTTGATGATTTAGAATCAGAAGTTTTACATCTTAGAGATAAAGTATATAACTTAAATCTACTTAGGGGATTGAAATGTGGTTGGAATGAAAGTAACTTTTGTGTTACTCCACTTGCTTATAATAATTCTGTTTAATTGGGAAAAGATTAAAAATCATTTGATAGGTCATAAAGGTAATATGTCATTAGAAATAGAAGAATAAAAATATTAGAAATGTCTCATAATCATATTTATGTAGCTGAAGATAAGGATATCTTTAATGATTTGATTTCTCATTTCAATAAGTTTAATTCAGTAAATTGGTGGAAGTCTCAACAATTTTTATCAGCATTAGGAATAGAACTTTGTGTGTTAATCTTGTTGCTCATTGTTGTTGCTTGCCTGGGATGAGAGGTATGCCGAAGACTGCACCATGTTGATGCTATGGGACAAGCTAATAATCTGGTACTTGCAAAAAATCTGATATAGTTCCCCATGGTCAGAGTGCTTGACTGGTAGCCAATGATGGGTAAGACTCTCAGAGGAGGGCAACCTAAGACAAGCACAGCCACCCTGACTAAAACAAAAAGGGGGAAATGTGGGAAACAAAGGCATGTTGTTTCTATAGTAGCAAGTTACTTTCTGAACACTGGGTCATGCTGTCCCTAGAGATATACATGCATGTGGCTAATCTCTCAGGGTAACATAACATTCCAGCAGAACCCAGACTTGATAGTACGAGTAACCTGGGCAACAAGACTTATGAGTATATTTGTTTCAATAATGTAATAGAATATCTTGAGCTTTAGTTATTATCTTATCCACTGTGCACTGTGTTTTCAAGAATGAGGTAATGGGAATAGTTAGCTAGAATAGTTGCTGGTTCTCACGATTGCTTAGAGTATATATAGAAGCCCTGATATTAATAAGCTTGTCTGATGAGCTTGAGGCTTCAATGCTCTCAGATCCCCTGATCCCAATCTCTCTTTATCTTTCATTCCTGATACCCTTCGGGTCCATGACTCCAACAAGATAATGTTGTCTCTGCACCCTTCATTCCTTTGGTATTTTCACTAATCTCTGCAATATCTCTGAAGATGAAACATTGCTTCTGATTTACTATCTTTCCTGGAGTGGATAAAGGAATGTTCCAGGAGCTTCCATTTGGTAATTTATACTGAATGGGCACTTACTCCACAGAACAAGAACCAATAAAGATGTTTTAGGTACTAAATACATTCAGAGACAGAGAAACTAATCTGATTTGAATCCATGGACCCATTATTCCCACTGTAAGATGAACTTGGTCTGAACTCTATTACTTGGCTTTTGTAAGGGCCTACTTTAACCAAAAGATCCATAGTATCATTCTGGGTCCCTTGCTATCATTGTCAGCTTTGAAGTCATATCTAATAATACTTGAAGATTATAGGCATTCTTTCTCTATTTAAAGTTACACAGGCACTATACACCCCTTTGGATAATTATCAAATGGATTTTTATACATATTTTGGTTGGTCTTGCCTCAAGGGGACTCAATATTCCATTGGATCATTGGGCCATGGGTCTGAAATACCATTTAATGCTGCACTCGGGTGAGGGACTACAGTTTTCTACTGCAGTAACCAACATTAATGCTTTTCTCATCAGGTCTTATCATTATTATTATTATTACTAAACAAGTCGTTATATCCTAGTTAGTTGTCCATTCATCTCTTTCGTATAAACACTATTATCCATTTCCATTTTCATAGAACTCTGCATAAAAAGGCACATGATTGCACTTTGTCCTTGCTGTCATTGTGATAATTATATCCAATTCGCCTCTACTATTTATTAACTGTTGCTCTCTGCCATTCGAGAATCTTATAATTCTCATTGATACCATGGATCAAAGTTCTAGGAAAGCACCTTAATTTATCATTCCCACAAAGTATTTAAAAGTATTTGTGCCCCTCACACCAGAGCATCCCCTTATTTTATTAAGTGAAAGTAGTGTCTTCTGGATCCTCTAAGAAAACATAATCAGCTCATGGATTCTCTGTCTTTAGATTCTACATTCTCAATGCTCTGAGCCTTCTACTCCCTTCTCCAATAATAATTCAAAGAACTTCCTCCATCTTCATTTCACTTGCTGAGGGCTCTTGTAGTAGACAGAATAATGCTCCCAAAGTTGTCCATACTCTAATCCCTGGAACCTGTGAATATAAGAGTTTATGTGGCACAATGTAATTAAGATGACAGATGGAATTAAGGTTGTTAACCAGCTGATCATAAAATAGGGAGATTATACTGGATTTTCCAGGTGGACTTAATGTAATCACAAGAGTCCTTAAACTTGGATGAGAGAGCAGATGAGACATTCATGGAGAGGTTACAGACGAAGAAAAGTCTAAAAGGGTGCCATTTTTTGGATTTGAAGGTGGAGGAATAGTGCCATGATTAAAGGGATGTGGCATCCCCTAGAAGATGGAAAAGTGAAGGAAATAATAATTCTTACATAGAACCTCCAGTAAAGAACTTAACTCTGCTGATAATTTGATTTTTAGCCCAGCAAGACCTCTCTCACACTGCCAACTTAGAGATCTATAAAAATTCATAAAATATTAATTTTCTGTAATTTGTTACAGGAACATTAGAAAATGAACACAGCTATCATCATGTGTATAGCTCCACATCAGAACATCAGAACATCAGAACATCAAGCCTCCCATCACAGATGAGTGCCTTCATTTCAAAAATTATTCAGTCTTCAGACTTATATTCAAGATCCCCTCCCATGTGAAGTGTTCCCTATATTCATTAGCCTGGTTCTGCAATTTCCATATGTATATCATTTCCTTCTAAAGCAGGATTGAACTTTCATGCTTGGACTTTCCTAATACTTGCTTAAGGTTAACTGTTTGGAAGCAATATGGGGTGTAAGAAGAAGCTCTTGAGGAAATCAACCATCATTTCATGACAACCTCTTCAGATGAGGTAATAAGCACGGTATCTAAGCAAGAGAAAGTGATAATTTCCCCAGTCAGAAGAGAGAATTCCCAATTCTACTTCAGTCAGCTAGCTTCTCCTGGAAAATGCAACTAAAATCATCATCTGAGTTCCTAGTTTACAGCCTGCCCTATGGAATTTGAACTCGTGCATTCCCATAGTCATGGAAGAAAATTTTATAATATTTATGAATATTTCCTATTGGTTATTTTTCCCTAGAGAACCCTGACTAATACACAATCCAAATATTCAAAGTCTTCCTAAGATAAAGAACTTCAGAAGAGTAATTTTTTCTCTCTCCATGTTCTGCCCTGTTCTAAAAGAAACTAAGTAAACACATGGTAAAGATTTTAAGTATAAATCTGTGAATTAGAAGGGACATCACCTAGATTATATATACTGTCCCTTTCAACATGAAGCCTCTATGATGATTTGAATTTCATATTTTCTGCTGAATCTTTGATCAGAAATGCTGGGACTGAAACATTAAATAAAGGAAACAGCCTGGGAGAGAACACATCCGCAAGTCTGGGGATATAAATAGATAGAGGGTAACTATAAACAGAAAACACCAGGCATCAGCATAAAGAGAGACAGAGAAACAACAAATCAAAATCAAGAGTAATATTCGGCAGACAACAGAGACAGACAGACATCAGTGAATAACATCTAAGGCAATGGGCCTTAGATCTGTACCTGGTGCTATCTTTTCCACTACATAGAACTGACTCAATGCTAACCAGTGTATATGTTCACATTGTCTATTTTTGTGAAGAAACTAACTCTCGTGCTCTAAGATAGGGTTATATATTGAAACCGCAGTAATAGTAAAATATTTTCCATTAAGTTTTCTAGGTCAACCCAAACTGTGAAGAAGGATTTGAAATGTTTATTCATCTTTCATCATATGAGATCAATGTCTTGCTCCATAACTTCCTCATGGCTGTTTTTACTTCTGCATTCCTCAGTGTATAAATCAGAGGGCTGAGCAAAGGCGTTCCAATTGTATAAAATACAGCTATCATCTTATCCATGGGGAAGGTGGTTGCAGGACGTGTATATATAAATATGCAAGGAACAAAGAATAAGATAACTACAATGATGTGAGAGATGCAGGTAGAGAGGGCTTTTCTCTTCCCTTCAGCACTGTGGTGTCTGAGAGAATGTAAAATGATAGCATAGGAAACCATCAGCATGATAAAACTCACCGTGCAAATGGCCCCACTATTGGACACCAATAATAAATTGATCACATAGGTGTCTGTACAGGCTAGTTTCAACAAGGGCTGCAGGTCACAAAAATAGTGATCAATCTCATTGGGACCACAGAAAGGTAAACTTAAGGCCAGAAATATCTGAACTAGAGAATGCACACAGGATCCCACCCAAGCTACTGCAACCAATACAGTGCAGACCCACCGGTTCATGATGGTAGCATAGTGCAGGGGCTTACAGATGGCCACATAGCGGTCAATGGCCATGAGGATAAGGATGAAGATCTCCAGGCAGCCAAAGAAATGGAATGAAAATACTTGGATTATGCACTCACTGAAAGAGATAGTGGTCTTCTTTGAAAGGGCATCCACAATCATTCTAGGGGCTATGGAAGTAGAAAAGCAGGTATCAGATAAGGATAAGTAGAACAGGAAGAAGTACATTGGACTCCCAAACATCTGACTGGTCTTGATGGTGACAATAATCAGTAAGTTACCCAGCAAGGTACCCAAGTAGAAAAGTAAGAAAATGATGAACATTATTTTCTTCCCAAAAGGATCTTGGGTCAACCCAAGCAGAATAAACTCAGTCACATTGTTATGCAGCTGCATGATTTCATGAATGAGGAGAAGATTTAAGTGTGGAATGGTTTATCTGCAAAAATAAAGGAATTAGTAGGTGGTGATTTTATGGAATAACACAAGCAAATTAATTCACAGTGCTGTAAAATGATACAGGATATTTTAAGCAAAGTAAATATTCCTCATCAGAGACAGTATAGTGGTTTCTTCTTAAGTCATTTCAAGTCTTTGTTACTCAAATTTTGATAACACTTCATAGTGTCATCAAGACTCAACTTAGCTTAAAAGGTGATACATTCCTGAAACACTTCAAATGTCACTCTTTTTTAGCTTTGGCTTGATGCTGCTGTTATTATTTTGACTTATTAAGTGAATGTGAAGTCTAGACACATGGCTCCAATTTATATTTACTTTGATATCATTTACCTCAATTTATTACTTTCTTAGAACCCAAGTTTTTTCATGGTTTGCCATTCAGCTTTTAAGAATAATTTGTCTGCACTTGTTAAGTTAATGCAAAGCCAAACCCCCCCCCAAATAATGTCTTATTTGTGTACATATGTATACATTACATATGTTATGCATATTTATATGGACATATTACTTACAAATATATAATATGTCCTACTTCTTTGCTGCATAACCTCTCCCATATAGTCCAGCTCAAAGAGAGGAACAGGAAAAAAATGTGCCTTCTATATAATCTGTTTCTACTTTCAAACAACTTATTAATATTTAGTACATGACATATACTAAGCACAAATGAATGTCCTTTGCTAATTGGTAATATCTCAAATACCCTCATTTCTATTTTTCATATTTTTTTTTATCTTCCAATTTCTGAAAAGCACCCATTAGAACACTGAGTCCCTGAAGTTACATTTCTAAATGAAAAGGTTGGGGGAGTGTCTCAATCTACTACTACTTAATCAGTAGTTCATGCTTTTGGATTCAAATTTTAGCTTAAGCATTTTAGACCTGGGTTGGTGGGTGAGAGGGGTGGCCAGTGAGAATTTGGTTTGGAACCAAATCATGGTTGTAACCCCCAATAGCATTTGTTTGACACTGGTTCTGAAAATCTCATGTTCCTGAAATAGAGCAGAGAAGCAAAAGAGGGAGGAAGATGTGGTTTTAGAAAATAAGAATAGTGGCTAGTTGGTAATTGAGTCCTTTGTTAATTTTGTCCTGGAAAAGTGAATGATTATAGAACTTTGAAAAGTCACTTCTTTCAACAGGAATAGTTTTTCAAATTTAGAATGGAACATCATCATGGGCTTTACAACCAAGGACAAAAATTTTTTTCTATATCTTTTTTTGCCTATTTGATATTGAAAGGCACACTATATGGATGTAAAAATATAAAATGAAACATTATGTATTTAAAGATAATCTAACAATTTAACTAGTCTGTTGTGCACCCCCCCCCAAATATCATCTACATCTCCAATCCATTAATTTCAAAGTTGTAAATTGGCTAAAGCCCAGATCATGATAGAAGGAAATGACTATTTAAGCATTGAGTTTTTTTTTTTTTACATGAATCCTTGTTCTTTAGGGGATTCAGACAAAGGCTTTACATTTTTTATATTCTCTCAAAACTAATATATGAATACATGCCCTTTTTTTCCCAGGGGTGTATGTAGCACCTCTCAACAGATTTTCAGAGGAATCTGTGACAAAAAATGGGTTACAATGTTATGGGGACAAATTGGTACTAGTAAAATAGCACATCTTCTATATCTTCTAATAAATTCTGTACTTACCTCAGTTCTTCAAACAAGATTGGCCAACTTTAGAGTAGGTTTTGAATGGCTAAATTTGTCAAAGCAAAACAAAATTATACATGGGATATTTTGGTATGGGGGAAACAAAGAACTGCTGAAAGCAAAGTAGTCAGGAGAAAGTGGAAAATAGATAATGGTGTAATACAGACTGTGAGGTGGCTCTATCTATGCTTAAAAAGCTATTATTTTTTCCAGAAGTTGCAGTGAAAAGCATTGCTCATTCTTAAAGACTCTCTTAAACTGAACCTCCAAAAATTAAGTTACATGAGCCTTCTATCTTTAGGATAATTCCTATACTCACACTTTGTTTCTGTACTGTAGAATCCATTCTCTTTGGGAAACTTAACAGTTTGTTTCAGCTTCTTTAATGCTCAAAAGCCAAATTTATAGAATGATGTAAACTACCCTCTTTGAACCCTGCATACTATTTAACTTAATCCCATGACTTCTGCTAACTGGTCAAGAGATACCCTGGAAAATGGGTTGACCGGAAAACCAAAGGATGTCATAAAATTCAATACCCATTGCCTATGCTTCCTATGTCTGGTTGCCCCAAATGTCATGAAAGTAACATATAATGCTTTGTTTCCTCAAATCTATCAGGAATATAAACAGGAGCATTGTGAAAGCACGCTGTTGAACAAGATGTCAAGGGGAAGGAAGTTGGGCAAGGACAAATTTTCAGGAACTCCCTACCAACATATAGGAAATATTATCATTGACCTTCCTTATATAGCTTTATCCACTTTATCATTATGTGTGTTCTGAATGCTTTCTGAAATATACTTACTCGAATTGTCTAACCAAATCTCAAAATTGTATGTAAAATTATATTGTCTAAATATCATATTTGGAAACACGTAAGGAGTAATAATTCTATATTGTGATATAGAGTATTTAATTAAATACAGCTGAACAAATATGGAAATCTGGCATTATCTAAAATTTACATCAAGATTCTCACCTGCATTAATCTTTTCTCTACTTTCTCATTAGACATAATCTCTTCTATCACCCATAGTTCTTAGTGAGGACTTATCTTGTCCTCACTTGCCTTACATTAAAGCATCTTTAAACTTTTCTATACTCTGGCATTTCAAGAAACTGTAAGAAACCTTAAGACTTGAAAGGAATGCATCCTTCTATGCCCAAACAACATTAACAATTTTTTAACATATCAGGTGTTCATGAAATATTTGCTAAGTTCAAAAGTTTGATTTTCTCCAAAGTTTATATTTCAATCTATTTATTTCTTATATTAACAGTTAATCTCTAAAATCATTGATTTGTTCATTTTTTTCTAATCCTTTCTGAGATGATGTGGATGCAGTAGAACCATAAGATATATGCAAGTATATTAGAAGATTATGCAGGATTATTCTGTAATGATATATCCCTGAGTTCATAAAGATGGAAATAATCTATCATTTATCTGTTATTAGACTGTCTAAATTAGGGTCAAGTTTGTTCATCCCTTTTTGATACCAGCCTGATTTTAAAAATACTGGAAAAAAGTTCCTCTCTACAATGCAGAGGGAATATTATAAGACATAAGGCTGTAAACTACTGGTATCATAGATAGTATGATTCCTTAAAGTTTTCTTTCCTTTGTTTCCAGAAACATCCCAGATTTAGTAAGGTTAAACTTTCGGTTTGTCTATTGAAACTATAAGAACACCAAGTTAAACTCTCCTCATACACAGTAACAAGGGTTTGGAGGTGTAAGGAGCCTCAAGAAGTCCAGTTACCAGGAAAAAAAGGAAAAATCCAAATTACGTGAGAATGGAGTTATAGAACATACAGAAGAGCAGGTCATTTAAAAAAGAAGAAAATAATCATCAAAGAAAACTCTAGACATACCTCACATCCTAAGTTATCCTTCCCTCTATTAGGAAACAGACTTTATTTATAAGGTAATTTATTTTTAAGGTACTATTCAGGGGGTTCAACATAGTATTGCACAACCTGAGGTCCTATGTTGTGTCTCCATATATCTCCTATCAAAGAAACAGATTTATACAAGGGGATTGAGGATTAATATATATCTATTAATTACTGTTTAGGGGGAATATATATGGAAACATTGCTTCAAACTGAATAGATATTTCATATTTTCAAATATATTTTTATTTGCTTTACTAACTCTTGTTAGTTAAAGGTATTACTAAGGATGCATTTGTGTGATATTTGTTATAAAAATTTCAATAAATATTTGCTTGAATATCTATTATATACTAGGCTTTGAATTTAGCACTTTACATAAGTTATATCTTTTAATCCTGTAATGATTCTATGATGTAGGTACTAACAGTGACATTTTATAGGAGAGAAATCAGAAAAGAAATAAAGCATCTTAACCAGGTTCCACACATAGTAAGTTCAATGTTGGAATCATAACCAAACACTGTCTTACTCCATGAATTATTCTTTTTCCACACATTTTTCTCACACTAACCTAGCTAAAAAACAGGGAATACCAGAAAACAACTATGATGAAAGACATAGCTAATGGCTAAAGAATGGTATATCAGCTTGGGGAGCTTAGAATTAGCATTAAGGTAATGAGGACAGGTTGAAATTCAGGTGTCCAGAGAAGATACAAGTGAAAAATGGTTAGTAGACAGTTGTAATTTAAAAATTATAAAATTCAAGTCAGTACTGAAGAACTATTTCTAGGAATCATTATTTGTAAATGATAGATGAAATAACATGATTGGATGAGACCACCCAAGGAAAACAGGTAGAAAGATTATGGTAGTGAGCCAATAACACAATATAGACATATAACAACAAATGAAGAACTGGAAGAGAAAGAAAAGAATATTGGAAGGCGCTAAAAAAGCAATTTCAAAGAATCATGAGTAAAATCATGAAAAAAAGTCAAACCCAAAGAGTGCAGTTGCACTAAAGTGCTTTTTCTGTATAAGGCCACATGAGCACTAGTGCCTAAAACTCATACACTTGCAAACCCTGATTGAAGAATACAATTACCAGAGAAATTTAAAATGGGGAAAGTTTACATAAAGAATAGAAAACAGGGAAGAAGTCCACTTTCATTCCTCAAACTCTTAGCAAGTCTTGCTAAACTGTAAGCAATAAATGAGAACAGGGATCATGGCTAGCTTTTTCACCACCATATCAACCATAATAATTATTGGATATAAAACAATTTAGAGAATGTGTTTCATAATTAGTTGTTTGGTAAGTGAATGAAGCAAAATGAAGCAAACATAACCAGATTGAAAAAAGTTGAGTAAAAATTTTCTAATAACATTTTCTGAAAACTTGCCTATGAAATGGTAAATGAAATAAGTAGATTTGGTTCTGTCTGAACTATGCTAAGATCATGAATTTGGTATGACAGCAGATAGAAGTGAGCTCAGGATTGGTACAAAAATACTCCTCTAGGAATCTCTTTTATTGATGTGTTTTAATAGCACTGAGAATCAAAAGCAGTGGGAGACAACATTGAATGGAATGTTGAAAATGATAAGTTGCATCCAAAATAGAGTCTGGTGTTTCCCATGAGGTTGTGTGCAATGTAGCATGAGTATGGAGTATGCGTTCAGCCTTTAGTGGGCATATGTTGTTTTGCAGTACAATATATAAGCATCTTTGCAGCTGTATCTTAACTGCCACAAAAGGCTGCCAAAAATATGTTATAAAAACTGTCTTAGTGCGCCCTGATTGTTTGTACATGACGGGAGTCCATTTTCCTTCTTCAGGTAACTGAACTCTGATTTCCTCTGAGGAACCATATCTTCTCCATTCAGTATAGATAAATGAGTTGAGTATTGTTGTCTTCCAAGGGTGGCAATATGATTCCTCCTTAGACAATCAGAAAATATCTCTTCACTCAGGTTGGAAGGATTGAGTCAGGGATACATCAGCCAATTAAATGTAAACTTGATACTTCTGTATGGACCATTTAGGAAATTCACTCTCTTTTTCCTAACAGAGCTTCTGAGAAGATAGACCCAAAGCTCCTGCCTATAATCCCACCACAGTGAGTTGAAAGAACCTGACCGAAAATGGAGCCAACACAAAGGAAGCAAGGACAACAGATAAACAGAGGAAACCAGTTCTATAAAAACTGAACTCTAGAATTCAACTATAACCAAACTTTTATACCATCTTTTATTTATTTTAAATTATTGTTTTAATATTTATTTACCTAAATAATGAATACTTGTAAACTTACCTCCCATTCCAAGAACTAAAACTTTTGCCAATAATTAAATCTACATTTGAGAGTCTTTTCTACCCTGCCCTTTTATTTTAAAAATCCACTTTAAATTGCAATTTTTTTTATACTGACTATATATAAAGGTAGTTACAGATTCATTATCTTTGCATCTGCTATACCATATTCCATTTAGGGATTATTCAGTTTTGTTCAACCATTATCCTGTTAATGAATTAATGAATATTCTGCTACTATGAACACAGTTATTATGAAAATGTTGAATCTGTCTCCTAGAAATGTAATTGATATGGTACAGGAAGTTCAATTAATTAGCTTTACAGGATACTACTACAAATTTCCACAATTATCCATGAAATGCAATATAACCATGTGCTGAAAAAAGAAAAAGACTAGAATATATATGAACAGACCAAATAATCTTCACACTAAGAGGGAAGTTTTAAGTAGAATGTTCTACTTTTTGTTGTTGTTTTTTAATATGGAACATGGATTGGTAATCTATAAAATAGCCTGTGTTTATACTCTTAATGTCAATTTTTAAATATCAGTTCCTAGCCACTTGATCTGTGTCACATTTGGAATGCAAGTTATAGAACCTAAAATAGACTGTCACCTGTGAAGGATGGAAAGTTTCTTTGATAGCAGAAAGTCTTCTTCTTATTTATTAAATATTATTAAAATTTTGTCTAGAAAATTAAGTTAGAGATTAGAAGTTAGTTTTTATTATTAAGCCATATTTATGAAAGTATTTGCATCTACCTTTACAAACCTTCATACCCTTCTTCATGACAGGAATTTTGAGGCAAATAGTTAAGACGGGCTTGCAGAGGTTGAGAGGCATGGCAATGAAGACTCTTACATTATAGCATATCATATAGTTCTTTGTGTCCTAGAATATAACCTCTCATACAAAGTCTAGCCAAGTAAAAAAAAAATCTCCTTTTTGGGAAATGAAGATGAGAAGCACCACCTTTACTTTCTTACCTATTGTTACACAACTGAAGAAATAGATGAAACTCCAAGATCTTGATTTCCAAGTGGACCTGTTACCGTCTAATGTCAGACTCTGAATGCAAGTGTTTCAGCTTTTAAGAAATCCCTTAAAGTGTAGTGCTCAGAAAGACTGTGTAATCAAAGATAGATCTTCATTCCATTTCATACTTTAAAAACCTAATATGATTTATTAATGAATGTATAGAGGTTTATATGTATATGTCAGTGTTTCTCTAGAGTAAAATTTCTTGGACTCATGAGCTGTACTGAGTGATAAGAACAATGTATTTTTAGACCAGTCCTATGTACAGATTCCCTAGAACACCGTCCCTTGCATCTGGCAGGGAAGGAAAAAGTGAATTCTCTCAGGATTGCAGCAAATTGTGGGCAATGTCTCCTTTCTACATTGTCTCTTGGTATCCAAGGCTGATCCAATGCATTAATTATTCAGAATGCTTGGTGCCAAAAACCACTTCCACACTAACAAGCACTGTTGCTTATGAACTCCCTAGTGATAAGTCCTAGGAGCCAAACTTCCTTGGCAAGAAGCTTCAAAGTTGAATCACACTATTGATCTCCTGAAAATGAATCCTACTAGCAGACTTCAATTTCCCAAGCATAACAAAATATTCTCAGAAGACATTACATCAGCTACCTCATGTGTTTGTGTCTCCATTGCACTGCCTGGAAAAGAACTGTGGTTGAGTTCTTCCTTTTTTTCCCACCCATGAGTTCATGCCAACTCTAAGTTCTCACACATAGCATCTTTCTGAGACCACTCTTCTCCCCTCCCTGACATTCACAGCTTGGCACAGCCAACTCTTTACATTCAAGACTGGCATTTCCTCTGAAAGATTTCATGGTTTATATAAATGGCACCTGAAGGTATTATATTAGTGTATGAACTATTGTTTCTCAAATTTAAGTAATTTGAAGAAGACTGTTAAATAGGAATTTTCTGAAGTTCAGCTTCAGCCTTGGTATTCCTCCAAAATCATGTGTCTGCTTAGACTTGTACATCTGTAAGGCAAAAAATCTGAACCCTTACTTCAGGGTCATTTCTGCCATCTCCACCCCTCAGAATTATGATTGCATATGTTTCCATCATGCCCAATCTTCATAACAGAGCTATTACAAATTAAACATTAACACCCTTGCAACATAAAAAAATAATATACCATCCCTTTCCCCAAAACAGGAACACGGATATGGCAAATGCAGCAGTCAGAATATCACTCCAGGAGAAAAATGAATAGGATGACAAGCAAAATTAAATTGCAGTCTTTTCTTTCCTTCCTTCCTTCCTCCCTCCCTCCCTCCCTCTCTCCCTTCCTTCCTTCCTTCCTTCCTTTTTTTTTTTTTAACCTAATACCTCATAGCAGAACTATGGGGTTACTTTTCTCCTTTTTCTTGCCTCACACTAATTAATAAAATATGATAAGGCTAGCTTACTTTAAAATATTTAATTGTGCACATGTACTTGCTAAGTGCACACACACTCAAATATCTTAATAGCTTATCATAGAATTTTTTCTTTTAATAGTATTTCCATTTTTTGTTCTTTTTGGATGATTGTAAAGGATTTTGATCATTGGATGGTGTATGAGTGAATTCCTCCAAGGAGATGTGAAGTAAGTTTCCAGGATATAGCAGGAAAGAGGAGGGGCAGAAAGGAAAATTCAAAGTAGTATACTAGATTAAATTTAAAAATCTGTCTTTAGAGGGAAGGAAAATAAGCTCTTCATGGAGCCATGTGGGGAGGCAGAAGCTTTAGGTACTGGTTCTGATACCACCAAGAAGATTTCCAAAACAATCTGCCTGGATTGTTTCCCAGCAGAGCACGCTGCATCAGAAATTGATGTCTGGTTTACACACTCAAATTAGATTGAAGAACTAATTAACAATGGCCAAGGTTTTTATCCTTGCACTGTGGTATCAGAAAGAGGATGCCAGCACATCCGAGTATGTAGGGAGACTACTGTAATATCAGTAGTGTATGTTTAAGTGAACCAATATTGGGTCATACGTGGAAATAGCTCTGTGGGGCATATTGTGTAGGGACCCAGGCCTCTGGGGGCATGGAGATCAGAACTTCCCACATTAGCTCACAGGAATCCATAATGAAACATGCTTTCAGATTGGAGTGGATTTGGGTGAGGTTTGAAGTGCTCAATAGTTTGTGCTTGGTCATCTTGTTACTGTCTCTTCAAACTCTAACCTCAGGTTCTGTGGGTTCTTGGGATAGAAATGAATGTCCTTCAGCATATATTTGGCCACTTCTACATGTGCCCCAGCTGTCAAACATTACAGAGCCAACTGATTACATTCATTTCCTTTTTTTCCTAACACTTTTTCTTCATTCTCTGTGTTATTTATTATATTTGAATTTTTTAAAGTAAGATTTACCATTTATGTTTTAACACACTTTTGGGGAATTTGCCTTCTTCTGATATTTTGAAATGACAAAATAGACATTCTATCTTTAATCCATCATAACATAATGTGAAGAATTTTCAAAGAGTGATTTAAATTGAAGCAACATTAAATTTAACAAATTACGTATCTAAAAATGAAATAAATTATTAAATATTAATTTTTATTATTATATGTGCTAAAATATAAATTTTACATAAAGATTAGAATTTTGACATATACTATCACATGTTATTTTTCCTTGATTTAAAATTAAGTTGTTACAATGATTTCTTTGCTCAAAAAGGCTTTACTAATCTTTTTAACATTTTATGTGGCCAAAGCACTCTAAATATTTATATTAGCTATCACTTTATTTTCTTATTTTAAAATAATTGAAATCTGTTAATTATTTAATATAGTTTCATAAGCATCACTAATATTGTCACGTTTTTACACTTCCAAAAATAAATACATATTTATACCGAATCTTATTTATGAAATGCTCACACATAAAACATGCAAGGAGACTCAGATTCCAGCACTACTCCTACTGCAATCTTTCTCTGTTTCCTGAACACAATAAATTTTTGGACACCAGCCCAGATCACAAGCCTCCTTTTGCCCCACCATCTCATCCCATCCTCTTAGAGATTTGATAAGCCTGAAGAATGAAATGATATCTGCGAACAATTAAATTCTGAAACACATCAATCACAGGAATCCAAACTCCTCTGAAAACATGAGGTTGGACATTCTCGAGCCTTCATGTATATCCACAAATACTCAGAAGAGATTCCTGAAATATTGAATACAGTTCATTCTCCTCACCATAATTTTAAGAAACTTGCCACTTTTACTGTCCTTGTGATTTATCTTCAGTCTTTAACCTTTCCCTCTTCTTACTCTTGTCATGAAATGTTCTCATGTCTAACTGTTCTTTTGCCATTAGAAAACCCTTCCCCTATGACGGGTTGTAAAATAATTTTTATAATTTCCTCTATTATATTTATAGATATTTTTCCATTCAAATTTTTATCTTTTTGGCATTTATCAGGGTGAAAAGAATATTCTTTCATCTAGCTAAGCACAGTCCTTAAAACTTTTTTGAGTAATTCATTTTTGCCAATAATTTGAGACACTAAAGCACAGTCCTTAAAACTTTTTTGAGTAATTCATTTTTGCCAATAATTTGAGACACTAACCTAACCTTATTCTAAAATCTCTTATCTATGTTGGTCTATGTTGGGGGTATGTATTTCAGTTCCACTAATCCGTCTATTCTTTTTCCAATATAGCATTATTTAATTATTGTGGCTTTGTGCTATGGTTTACTATCTGGTCAGCCTTTCCTCCCACTATTTTGCTCAAATTTACTTGACCACATTTGGCATGTTTATTTTTTGGTATGAAAAAAATTTGCTTGATAAAAAGTATATTGCTACTGATTTAATTAAGGAACCTTTTTTATGTGTCACTTTACTTGTGGAAAATTAGAAACCTTAAGATGTTGACATCTTTAGGATGTCCATTATTCCTAAGTACAATATGATACAACATTTTGTTTGTTCAAATTAAGTTTGTATAACTTAGGCATGTTTTGCAATATTTTTCGATACAACATCTATATTTTTGTAAATTTAATATTAGTTTTTTAAAAAGATTTATTTATTTATTTCTCTCCCCTTGCCCACCAACCCCAGTTGTCTGTTCTCTGGGTCTATTTGATGCGTTTTCTTTGTCTGCTTCTGTTGTTGTCAGCGGCACAGGAATCTGTGTTTTTTTTTGTTGCAACATCTTGTTGTGTCAGCTCTCCGTGTGTGCAGCACCATTTCTGGGCAGGCTGCACTTTCTTTTGTGCTGGGCAGCTCTACTTTCGGGGTGCACTCCTGGCACGTGGGGCTCCCCTATGTGGGGGACAACCCTACTTGGCATGGCACTCCTTGCGCACATCAGCACTGGGCATGGACCAGCTCCACATGGGTCAAGGAGGCCCAGAGTTTAAACCAAGGACCTCCCATGTAGTAGACAGACGCCCTAATCACTGCGCCAAGTCTGCTACCACTGGGCCAAGTTCACCGCCTTTTGTTTTCTTTTGTTTTGTTTTTATCCCTCCTCCCCTTTGTGGTCTTATTTGCATGCTGTCTATTCTCTGTGTCCATTCGCTGTGCATTCTTCTGTGTCTGTATTTATTTATTTCCCTCCCCCCTTGCAGCTTGCTTGCTGTCTACTCTCTGTGTCCATTCTCTGCATGCTCTTCTGTGTTTTCGCTTGTCTCCCTTTTTTTGTTGTGTCTCCTTGCAGAGATGGCTCTCTGCAGAGCTTGCAGGTAAGCCTGCCTTCACAAGGAGGGCCTAGGACATGAACTCAGGGTCTCCCATATTATAGACAGGAGCCCAAGTGATTGAGCCACAACTGCTTCCCTAGTCCAAGGTTTTTAAGATTTTTTTTTTAAATAAAACTTTTCTTTCCTCACTATTTTACAGCTCTTTATTTTTAGATATGAGAAATTTGACTTATGTAATTCTGTACCTAGCTACATTATTAAATTATCTTGATTAATGTAGTAAATATTCAGTTTCATCTCTTAGATTTTCCATTTATGCAATCATATAATATTCAAATAATGGTAAAATTATCATATCATCCTCATTTCAATACATTCAGTTTCATTTACTTAATAATATTGGCTAATTACGCAGGACACCAATAATAGTAAGGGGATGTAATTTACTTTTTCTAGATTTTAATAGACTATATATAAGTGCAAAGTTTTAAATATTTTTTATTTTTAAAAAAGTTTTAGATTATAAAAAGAAATTGCATAAAAATATAGGGCTATGCATATGCCCTGCCCCGTCCTCCTCCCACACTTTCTCACATTAAAAACCTCCTTCATTAATATGGTACATTTTTTATAATTGATGAACACATATTGAAGCATTCTACTAACCATATACTCTAGTTTACAATTTAGGTTACTCTGTGTTACACACGATTTTATAGGTTATGACAAAATATATAATGGCCTGTATTCATCACTGCAATATCATGCAGAACAATTACAATGTCCTGAAAATGCCCCCATATTGCACCTATTCTTCCCTCTCCCTCCCTTCAGGATCTCTGGTGGCCACTGTCTTTACATCAATGATAAAAATTCTTCTATTTCTAGAATAATAATGTCTATAATAGAATAATAATAAGTATAACTTAGTCCATTGTTAATTCCCCAATCTTGAGAATTGGGCTTGGTGATGCCCACTCTGTTTATAATTGAGAGGGGTCTTGGAACCCATGGGACACATGGATAGAACTATCTTGCTTGTAGTTACAGACACTCTCTGTTCCTTGGCATTAGTGTTGTGCATCATCATCTCCTTGTTAGTTGTCCTGGGCGATTCCAATGAACTAGTGAGTAGATGTTTCAAGTCTGATGAAATTCAGGACTCAGCTGGCACATGATTGGACCAAAGATTTAAGTCTCCAGAACATATATTTAATGACTATAGTGCTAAATATAAGTTCAAATAAATGAGGCAGAAGAGCCATATGTAGGAAAATTATAAATGAATCTAACTCTGTTACATTGGGAAACATATTTGAAGGTAAGGACTACTGAAAAGGTTCTGAATTCCTGAGTTGTCTGCTCTGCCTATAGTATCTAGATGAGTCTAGAGCTCTCAAGAGCCCCCTTATTTGAGGCACTGTTTACTGTGGCAGTCGATTAAATACTCATCATATGTGCATAAGCATAACTTCTGGAATGACCTCTGGACTCACTTTGACATCTCTTAAACATAAAACTCCTTTGTATTTAATATTTCCGCCTTTTTGTCCAGGTCTTTTTCTGGGTCCATTGCTAGTTGGTGCTTGATAATACTCTCTTGATGCCAGGGAGACTCATCCCTAGGAGTCATGTCTTATGCTGGGGGGAAGGAAGTGTGTCTACATGCTGAGATTGGCTTAGAGAGGCCACCTTTGAGCAACAAGAAAGCTTTCAGAGGTAACTCTGAGGCAGTATACAAACTAAGCTAAGTTTCAATTTCACAAGAAAAGGTTCATAAGTATAATCATCAATATCAAGGGCCTGGTGCAATGATCTGTCTTCCCTCACTAGGCACTTCCCATGTACTTTGGGGATTCTTGTCATCCTATTAGAGAATGTGGCAGAAATCCCAAGGATAGGAATTCAATATTCTTTCAGTTATTTTTTGGGTTTTCATCCACCAAGACAACACTCCATGAACACTTGAACATATTCCTATGCCTTAATGGTATGTCCCAGGTGCACCCTTCCACTTGCATACCCGCATCACTAGCACTCTGCACCCGTGATCCTCCCCTGCCACTGTTATCACCCTTCTGTGATCCAAAACCTCTCAAAAAAGCAGTCAACTAAATAACCAAATAATATTAATTAGAACATGAAAAAATAATAAGTTTTAAAAATAACATAACACAAAAAGTTTTAAAAATTTGAAATAATGTATATTTCTGACATTGTGTCTTTCATCACTGTAAGATCTATTGTCTTGTACATACAGATGTATTTTTCTTCCATATATTCTCCCAGTGTCTTATTTTTTTCATTTTATCTTCAATAAAGCTTTAAATTACAGAAAAGCCACCTAGAAAATATAGGTGTTTTCCATATACCCAGTGGAGAGTAATCTCCCCTATTAATAACATTTTACATGCATATGGTACATTTGTTACGATTGATGTACTACTATTGAAACATTGCTACTAACCATGATCAGTGGTTTACATTATGCTTTACATTTTGAGCCATACACTTTTTTAGGATTTGAAATTATAATGACCTGAATCCATTATTGCAAGAACATGCAGAACAATTCTAATGCCCTAAAAATGCCCTATGGTCCATCTATTATATTCTTCCCTCTTGCACCCCTCAGAACTTATGCTAACCACTCAGTTTCAATTTTGGATGAATAAGATTCATAGTTACTTGTAATAATACAGAGGGCTTGACATAATGGTCTTTTATCTTTTATCAGTTACTGCCTATGTTCTTGAGGGCTTCTTGTCCTTCTAATTAATAATATAGCAGAACTCCCAAGATGGGAGTTCAATATTATTTTGTTTATTGTGTGAGGCTCACCCACTGCAATAAAACACTATGACAAGATGAACACTTAAATATTCCATAGAGTAGGAGTAGCAATGAATGTGCCCCAATGATGAAAGAGGTTTTTTATGTGGGAGAAGTGGGATGGGGTGGATGTGGGATATATGGGAAACTCATATTTTTTTTAATGTAACATTTTTTGTGATCTATGTATCTTGAAAAAAATCCAAAAAATTATTCCATAGGTTCATGCCTCAAGTGTGCCCTATTCCATATATGCCCCCACACCTGACACCCTACACCAATAATCCTCCTCTTCTATATTTGCCAAAGAGCACTCCCAACATTGTATTTTAACCACAGACCTGCAAATTCTGCAACCCTCCCTCCAGTCCATGGATAGTCCAACAACCCCCCATCCTACTCCCCTTCACAGACCAGCATCATTGAATCCAATCACATCACTGCACCACTCTCATGCCCATCCACTACCCAATGGTATCTTCACACCATATCAGATTTTGCCCATGTGGGCATAGGCTCACCACCCTCTACTCCCTTTCTGTCTCCTGTAAACCTATAGTCTAGACTCTAGCTCCATGAGTCACAAAATTTGCTTAAGTCATATCAGTGAGCTCATGTAATATTTGTCATTCAGTTCCTGACTTACTTCACTCAACATAAGGTCTTCAAGATTCATCCATGTCATTCTGTATTAATACTGCATTCCATCTCACAACTGAGTAATATTCCATTGTATGCATATACCACAGTTTGTTTTTCCATTCATCTGTGGGTGGACTTTGAGCTGCTTCCAAATTATGACAATAGTGAATACTGCCACTATGAACATTGGTGTGCATAGATCTGATTGTGTTCCTGCTTTCTGTTCTTCTGAGTATATACCTAGCAGTGGGATTGCTGGATCACATGGCAGTTCTATAGTTAGCTTCCTGAGGAACCACCATAATGTCCTTCACATTATGCACCATTCTACATTCTCACCAGCAAGGGATAAGTGTTCCCTTTCCTCCACATCCTCTCCAACACTTGTAGTCCTCTTTTTTCTTTAAATAGCTGCCAGTGTGATGGGTGTAATATAACATCTCACTATGATTTTGTTTGCATTTCCCTATTAACTCATGATATTAAGCAGCTTTTCATGTGATTTTTAGCCATTTGTATTTCTTCTTTGGAGAAATGTCTCTTGAAACCACTTGCCTATTTTTTATTTGGGTTGTTGGTCTTTAAATTTTTGAGATGTAGGATTTCTTTATTTATGCTGAATATTAGGCCCTTATTGGATAGATGGTTACCAAATATTTTCTTCCATTGAGTAGGATGCCTTTTCTCTTTCTTGACAAACTCCTTTGAACCACAAGTGTTTTTAATTTTGAGGAGGTTCCATTTATCTATTTTTTTATCTCATTGCTCATGTTTTGTGTGTAAAGTTTATGAAATCATTTCCTACTACATGATAGTGCTCCCAACATTTTTTTCTAGGAGTTTTATGGTTTGGGCTCTTATATATACCTCTTTGATTCTTCTTGGGTTAATTTTTGTATAGAGTGTGAGATGGTGAACCTCTCTCATTCTTTTGTCTATGGACAAAAGTTTTTTTTTGTCTATGAACAAAAGTTCTTTAAGCACTATTTGTTGAAGAGGCCATTCTCTCTGATATTAGTGAGGTTGGTGGCTTTGTTGAATAAAAGATGACTGTAATGTGTGAATCCTTATCACAACTTTCTTTTTTCCCCCTATGATCAGTATGTCTATATTTGTGCCAATACCATGCAGTTTTGACCACTGAAGCTTTGTAGTGTATTTTAAAATCAGGTAGAATGATTCATCTTTTTGACTATGTCTTTGGCTATTCAGGGCCTCTTGCCCTTCCAAATAAATTTCATAATTAGTGTTTCCAATTCAGGAAAAAATGCTATTGTAATTTTTATTGGGATTGTATTAAATACATAAATCATTTTGAACAGAACAGATATCTTCATGTTGTTTAGTCTTCCAATGCATGAACAGGGAAAATTCTTCCATTTGTTTATGACTTCTTGGATTTCCTTTAACAATGTTTTGTAGTTTTCTTCATACAAGTCCTTTACATGTATAGTTAAGTTTATTCTTATGTATTTGATTCTTTTTGTTGTTATTGTAAATGGAATTTTTTTCTTGATTTCCTTTGCAGATTGCTCATTATTGGTTTACTGAAATGTTATTGATTTTGCACATTAATCCTATAAATTGTGAATTTACTGAACTCATTTTTCAGATCTAGAAGCTTTATTGTAGGTTTCTCAGGGTTTTCTTTGTATAGGATCATGTCATCTGAAATAGTGAAATTTTTACTTCTTCTTTTCCAATTTTTATGATTTTAATATCTATTTTTCCCCTAAGTGATCAAGTAAGTACTTCAAACACAATGTTAAATAAGAGTGGTGACAGTGGGCTTGTTTCTCTTTTTCCAGAACTTAAAGGGATAGCTTTTAGCATTTCATCATTGAATATGATATTAGCAGTGGGTTTTTCATATATACCCTTTATCATGTTAAGGAAGTTTCCTTCTATTCCTTTCTTTTGAAGTGGTTTTATCAAGAAAGGGTGCTCTATTTTGTTGAATTCTTTTAATGCACCTATAGAGATAATCATGTGTTTTTTTTTCTTTTGATCTGTTAAAGCAATATATTACATTGATTAATATTCTTATGTTGAACCATGCTTGCATTCCAGGGATGACACTCACTTGGTCATGTCATATAATTTATTTGATGTGAATGAACACAATTAGCAAGTATTTTGTTGAGGATTTTAGTTTAGTTCATTAGAGAGTATGGTCTGTAGATTTCCTTTCCTGTGGTACCCTTATGTGGCTTTGGTGATGTTGGCATCACAGAATGAGTTAGGCAATGTTCCCTTGCTTCTATTTTTTGGAAGATCTTAAGCCGGATTGGTATAAGTTATTTCTGAAATGACTGGAAGATTCATTTGTGAAGCCATCTGGTCCTGTGCTCTTAATTGGATGGTTTTTGATGACTAATTCAAAATTGTTGCTTGTGATTGGTCTGTTGAGTTCATCAATTTCTTCTTTCATTTATGTAGGCTGCTTATGTGTTTCTAGAAATTACTCCATTTCATTTAAATTATCCATCTTGCTGGCACACAGTTTTCAAAATATTCTCTAATGATACTTTATATGTCTGCTGAATCAGTGGCGATATCCCCTTTCTCATTTCTTATTTTATGCATTTGCATCTTCTCTCTTTTTTTATTTGTCTAGCTGTTTGTCAATTTTATTAATCTTCTCAAAGAAGCAACTATTAGTTTTGATAATTCTTTCTAGTGCTTTCAAATTTTCAATTTCATTTAACTCTGCTCAAATCTTGTTATCCCCTTCTTTCTACTTGTTTTGGTATTTGTTGTTCTTTTTCAATTTCCTTCAGGTGTACAGATAGATCTTTGATATTATCTCTTTCTTCTTTTTTTAAATATATGCATTTATAATTATAAATATCCCTCTCAGCACTTCTTTTGCTGCATCCCATACGTTTTGATACATTGTGTTGTCAGCTTCATTTATTTCAAGTTAGTTACTGATTTGTTTTGCAATTTCCTCCTTGACCCATTGATTGTATAAGAGTGTGTTGTTTAACTTCCATATGTGGGTGCCTAAACAGGCTCTCTGTCCGTTACTAATTTCCAGCTTCATTCCATTGTGGTCGGGGAAATTACTTCATATAATTTTAATCTTCCTGAATTTGTTGAGAGTTGTTCTGCAACCTTGTATGTGATCTATCCTGCCAAATGACCGATGTGTGCTCAAGAAGAATATATATTCCACTATGTTTGGGTATAATGTTCTGCATATGTTTCTTAGGTTTACATCCTCTAATGTATTACTTAAGGTCTCTGTTTCTTTATTAACCCTTTCCAAGATTTTCTGTCTAATGGTGATAATGGTATATTAAAGTCCCACACTATAATTGTAGAGACATCTATTTCTTCACTTAGTTTTTCCATTGATTGCCTCATGTATTTTGAGGTGCCCTGGTTGGGTGCATAAATGTTTATGATCTTTCTTCTTGATAGAGTATCCCTTTTATTAGTATATAGTGTCTTTCTTTGTCTCTTACAATAGCTTTGCATTTAAAGTTTATTTTGTCTGATGTCAATATAGCTACTCCTGCACATTTTTGGTTTTATTTGCATGTAAAGTCATTTTCCAAACATTCACTTGAAACCTTCTTGCTTCCCTAGGTCTAACATGAACTATTCTCTATTGGACTTTTTTGTATCTTAAAGTTTCTCTGAAGATACAATGAAAAAAAAATAGACACTAGGTAAACATATGAAAGGAAATGCCATTGTACTTACAAGACAACAGATCTTTTAGTGATGAAAGACACAATATTAATTTTTTAAATTATTTTTTCATTTTTTTAAATTTTGCATTTTATTGGTTTTTAAATTATTATTTCATTTTCATATTATATTATTTGGTTATTAGTATTATTTGGCTTCATTTGGGGGAGGTTTTGGATCATAGAATGTTCACAATAGTGGCAGGGGAGGATCACTGGTGTGGAGTGTCACTGATGGCAGTATGCATGGGAAAAAGCCCACCTGGGTCATGTCTCTAAGACATATGAATGTGTTCAAGTGTTCATGATGCATTGTTTCAGTGGGTGGAGATCCACACAACTGGAAGAATATTGAATTCCCATTCTTGGTAGTTCTACTGCATTCTCTAATAGGACAGCAAGAGCCCTTGAAGTACAAGAACAGTGCCTTTTGAAGGAAGGCAGACCATTATGCCAGGCCCTTGATATTGATGATTGCACTTATGAACCTTTTCTTGTGAAATTGAAACAGCCTAGTATTACATACTACCTAAGAGTTAACTCTTAAAAGCCTCCTTGTTGCTCACATAGGGACTCCATCTGAGTCAAACTAAACATATAAATGCACTACCTTCCCCCCAGTCTGAGACATAACTCCCAGGAATTATCCTCCCTGGTACTGAGGGATTATTACCAAACACCAACTAGCAATGATACTGGAAAAAGATCTCAAGTAAAAAGGAGAAATGATAGATACAAAGAGTTTTTATGACTATGAGATTTGAAAGTAAGTGGGAAAGTCATTTCAGAGGTTATGCTTAATGTAAGTCTCAGTAGGATCTTTGATTGCCATAGTAGACAATGCCTCAAATAGTGGGATTCTTGAGGGCTCTAGAGACATCTTGAAACTATAAGCAGGGTAAACAACTCAATAATTCAGCATCCTATTAGTAGAACTTACTTTAGAACTTATACTTTCCAGTGTAAAAAAGTTAGAATTATTTATAACTTCTCTACACGTGGCTCTTCTGCCCCTTTAATTTGAATATATAATTAGCACTATACTTGTTAAATATAAGTTCCAGAGATGTAAATCTTCGGTTTATTCATGTGCCACTTGAGCTCTGAATTACAGCAGAGTTGCAAAATCAACTGTCCAGTTCATTGGACTCATCCAGGACAACAACATCTCAAAGAAGAGAGAATGTCTGCAACTATAAGAGAGATATTTGCATGCATCTTCCCAGTGAAATCTATGCTCCCTCTCAATCAGAAGCATAGTGGGTATCACCATCCCCAAATACTCAAGATTGGGGAATGAACAATGGACACATTTTTATTCTAATATAGACATTATTTTTCCTCAACAGAAGGACTCTTATCGTTTATATAGAGGCAGTGGCCACTAGAAATTTTAAGGGATGGGAGATGGAATAATAGGTGGAATATAGTGGCATTTTCAGGACATTGGAGTTTCCTGTATGCCATTGCAGTGATGGATACAGGCCATTGTATATTTTGTCATAATCTACAAAATTGTGTGGGATAGAGAGTAAACTACAATGTAAACTGTAGTTCATGGTTAGTAGCAATGCATCAATATGTGTTCATCAATTGTAACAAATGTAAACACTAATGAAGGATGCTGATAATGTGCGAAAGTGTGGAAGGAGGAGGGAGGGGGCATATAGGAATCATTAATAGTTTTTATGCAACAATTATGTAACCTAAAGTGTATGTAAAAATAAATAATTTTAATGTATAAAGGTGATTTTCTTGTAGGTAACTTATAGATGGGTCACATATCCATATCCATTTTGCCAATATGAATCTCTTGATTGGAGAGTTTAAGCCATTAATATTCATTGTTATTACTGTCAAGGCATTACTTACATTAGTCATATTTTTTTATATTTATATATAAATGTTTTTATTTTATTTTTTATCTTTTTAGTGAATCTTAACAATAATCTTCCATCCTACAGTTTCCTTCAACCTTCTTTCTCCTGGTTTTTCCTTTCAAACTCCAGAACTCCCTTTAGTATTTCTTCAAGGGCAGGTTTCTTGTTGACAAATTCTCTTAATTTCTGTTTGTCTATGAATATATTTAACTCTCCCTCATTTTTGAATGCCAGTTTCTTACTACAGAATTCTTGGCTGAAAGTTTCTTTTCTTTTAACTCCTTAAATAAGTCATGCCAATGACTTCTTGCCTCCATGGTTTCAGATGAAAAATCAGCACTAATCTTATTGAGCTTCCTTTGTATTTGATGGATCTCTTTTCTCTTGCTGCTTTCAGTATTATCTCTTTGTTTTAATATTGGATAATTTGATAAACATTTGTCTCACACTAAGTCTGTGAAAATGTGTACTTTTTGGGGAGTACTCAGCTTCCTAGACATGTACATCCATGTTTCTCAAAATATTTGGAAATTTTTCAGTCATTATTTATTCCAACACCCTTTCTTCCCCCTTTCCATTCTCTTTTTCCTCTGGGATGTTTATACTGCATATGTTTTTGTGTTTTGTTTTGTCATTCAAACCCCTGAGTCCTGATGGATTTTTTCCCATCTTTTTATCTATCTTTTCTACTTTCTATCTGATTTCAGATGTACTGTCTGAACATCACTGACTCTTTCATCTCCCTTTTCAAATCTGCTGTTATGTGCTTCCAGAGTATTTTTTATTTCTTGCATTGTGCCATTCCTCACCATCAGATCTGTTATGTTTTAATGTTGGTTTACAATTTCTTCAGTTTGTTCCCCCAGAATCTTCTTTTTTTTTTTATTATTCTTTTTTTTAAATTGACTTTGTAATAATATTACATTAAAAATATATATGTGAGGTCCCATTCAGAATCTTCTTAATGTCATTTATCTTTTCTGTCACTTCATTAAGTTGGTTCATGGTATTTATTTGTACTCCCTTATTTAGATGTTTCACATTCTACCTCTCCTTTGTTGTTTTTTTTGTTTGTTTGTTTTATAGTTTTTTTTTCATTTGCCTGGTCCATGTTTTCCTGTTCTTAGTATGGTCCGTAATTTTCTGTTGGTGTCTGGAATCTGTTTATCTTGACGGATTTGTTCAGTTGGTTAGCTTGTCTTTCTACTCTAGGGATTTTTTATTTTTATTTTTGTGGTATTTTATGAAACTTGGTCTTCTTGTTCTATATGTTTGCAGTTTTCTGTGTTCCCTTGAAGAAAATATTGAGACTACAGGGAAAAAAAATTTAGAAGAGAAAAAGAATAATAATAATAATAATATAATAATAAAAATAATATGAACCATATAATACCTAGGAAATTAAATAAGTAATAGTATTAAAAATCATAAAAAATACAAGGAAATAAGAATTAAAAAGATGGAATAGAAAAAATGAAACATAAAACAAAATAGAGAAAATAATAGAATTAATTAAAAGTCTGGAAAGATGAGAATATAAAGAAAAAATGAAGACCAAACAAGAAGAGGTGGAATTAAAGAAAAGCAACAGAAGACAAGATGGAAAACTGAAGGAAGGAAAAGAAATAGAGTAGGTAGGAAAAAAGTAAAAGAAAAATTAGCAGAGGAGAAAAGACTACAAACAAAAACAAAACACAACAACAACAAAAACAACCCAGGAAAGACAGACTTCCCTCTTAGGTCCCTAAGGTCTTCTCAGGCTACTGGTGGTCCTCAGTCAATCACCTTTCATCCTCACTTCCACAGGTGAATATCTGGTTTTAACAAATAAAACAAAGGGAAAAAAGGTAAATTATAAAAAATAAACATAAAAAATGCCTAAAACAAAAGAAAATTCTCAGTCAATACCTTCTTGTCATAAGGTACTAGCTCATTGCCTGATAACCTGGTAAATTACTCTCTGGATCCCCTCTCTCAGGAGGTAAAAGGAATCAAACCAGGGACCTTGTATAAGCAAGTTAAGAATTCTTACACTGTGCTACACTTATTCCACAGGTTAGGTAGTCTTCTGAAAGATTATCTGGCTATTCCTAACTCCATTCCCTCAGGTGAGTTGCCCTTCTAACAGTTTGCCAGAGTTGGGCTGGTTAGGTGCCTGTCTCTGCCCCCTCACTGAGTTAGTTTCTCTCTCTCCCTGCCTGTTCGCATACCTCCTCCCCTCTATCAGGTGTCAATAAATTGCTTGATGGGGTCTTTTTTGAGATTCAAAATGGGCTCAGCTGGCTAAAATCACTGAAAAGAAACAACTTTCCACTCTCTCCCAGACCCCTCTTCCTCCCAGTGAAAGTTCTTTCCCATTCAGTTGGCTGCAGTGAGTCAAGGGTTTTACTGAGGCTTTTTGCCTTGAGGGTGAGGTATATGTGCCAGTCCCAGCCAGAGGGGTGAGTAGCTCATGGTTTGCCTTTCGCCTCTTTGTCTCTCTATCCCTCTACCTCCTAGAAGATGTGCAGCAGTCTCTTGTTCTGCAGATCTCATGAGCAGCTCCCTCAGGTAGCTTTTTGCCCTTTCTCCATTGTTCTTTGTGAGAGAGTTGAGATTTGCCTACCTTATTAGATGCCATCTTCCCAGAAGTCCAGTACAAAGTTTGACTGACATAGGAAGAAGGTCAGGATCACTGAGAATCCTCTTTTTTAACTTTAAAAAAATTATAAAGGAGATTTAAATTACATAAATGCTACTTTGAAAATATAAGGGATTCTTTTATACCCCACTTCATCCCCTTCTCATACTTTGATCCATTAACAAAATCTTTCATTAGGATGGTACACCTGTTGTAATTGATGAATATATATTGAAGCATTGCTACTAAGAATGGTCTATTTACATTATTTTTAATGCTTTTCACCACACTATTTTATAAGTTTTGGCAAGATGTATAATGACTTGTGTCTGTCATTGCAATATCAGGCAGAACAATTCCAATGTCTCAAAGATGTCCCATGTACACCTATTCTTTCCTGTCCCTCCCTTCAGAACTTCTGGCAACCACTGTCTTTATATCAATGATACAATTTCTTACACTACTAGAATAATAATAAGTCTACTTTAGTCCAAATTTGCATACCCCCTTATGTTTGTTTTTTCCTTTATCTTCAAGGTTTTGATACGGTGATGCCTACTCTGCTTCAGATTGAGAGGGGGCTTAGATCTCATGGGGAAGATGAATGAAACTGTCTTGCTTGCAGTTGCAGATACTCCCTTCTTATTGGGGTAGGCATTGTCCATCATCACCCTTTTGTTAGTTGTCCTGGGTGAGTCTGATAAACTGGAAAGTAGGCATTGACTGCAACTCTGCTGAGATTCAGGGTTCACCTGGCATATGACCAGACTGAAGATTAAGTCTCTGGGACATATGCTTAATGGGGTAAATGCAATGAATTTATATGTTGAATTTGGCTTAGGCCATATGTGAGCAATGAGGAGGCCCTATGAATGTAACTAATAGGCAATGTTTTAGTTAGCCAAAGGGGTGCTGATGCAAAGTACCAGGAATCTGTTGGCTTTTCAAAGTGTATTTCTTTGGGGTACAAGCTTTTAGTTACCAGGCCATAAAGTATAAGTTACTTCCCTCACCAAAGTCTGTTGGCTCATGTTAGAACAAGATAGCTGCCCATATCTGCAAGGGATCTGGCTTCCACTTCCCCTTAAGGCTCCATGTCCCAGCTTCTTCCAATATCAGCTGTAGGCTGGAATAAGTCCTGTCTCTCTTCCAGGGCTCATTTCTCTCTGGGCTCAACTGCTCTGTTCCCTCTACAAGGCCAGCTGTAAACTCTCAGGTGGATAGCTCAGATCTATTCCTGGTCCTCTAGTGGAGCTTCTCTCCTTTCTCATGTGTCTTCTTCTCTGTGTATTTACTTCCCTGGATCCAGGATCAAAACTCCCTCTTCCCTTCTCTGTGTTGTGGTTTCTCTGTGATTCTCCACCCACCAAGGGAGCAGGGATGCAACGTCCTACTGATGTGGCCTAATCAAAGGCCTAGTCATAATTTAATCAAGTAAAATTGAAACCTCTGAATCCAATACAATCTAATATGACCAGAGGAAAAAACCAGTTTATAAACATATTCCAATATCTATTTTCAGAATTTATGAATAATACCAAACTGCTACAGGCAATATATATATTTTAATTTCAAAAGAACAAGGTTCCTAGGTATAAGCATTAATATCAAGGGCCTGGTGCATTAGCCCACCCTCCTTTGCTAGACACTGCCCATACACTACAGAGATTCTCACCACTCTCTGAGAGAATGCAGCAGGACTTGCCAGGATGGGAATAATATTCCGTTGGATATTCTGTGGGCCTCTATCCACTGAAACAACACCTCGTAATCACATGAACACACTCACACTCCCTAAAGGCATACTGTAGTTGCACCACCCCACTCACATCCCTCCAACACCAACACCCCAGACCAGTGATCTTCCACTACAACAGCTGCAAACCTTTTGCAACAAAAACCTCAATAACAACAAAGCCAACAGAAAAATAACAATAATAAAATAAAATTAAAATTAACCAAAAGAGGAAAAATAGGAAAAAAAGTTTTGTATTGCACCTTTCATCATCATAAAGATCTGTTATCCTTTATGTATATTGACAATTTCTTCTAAATGTTCCCCCAGTGTCTTTTCTTTTTCACTTTATTTTCTGAGAAGCTTTAGGTTTAAGAAAAGTCATAAAGAAAACACAAGGGATTCTCATACACCCCACTTCCTCCCCCCAACACATCCTCCCCTACCAATAGCATCCTACCTGAGTATGGTATATTTGTTACAATCAATGAACAAATATGGAAGCATTGATACCAACCATGGGCAGTGGTTTACACTATGGTTTGCCTTTTCCACTGTATGCTTTTATATGTTCTGACAAAATGTATAATGCCTATATCTATCATTGCTAGATCATGCAGAATAACTCCAATATCCCAAACCTGCCCCATGTTCCACCCGTTCATTCCTCCACATCCCCTCAGAATGTATAGCAACCACTAAGTTATAATTTTTGAAGAATAAAGTTCATAATTATATGCATTCATATTGAGGGTTCAACATATTGGCTATTTTCTTTTATTGGATGCTGCCTAGGTACTTGAGATATTCTTGTCTCTTTATGTGAGACTGTAGCAGGACATCCCAGGACAGCAGTTTAATATTTTCTTGTTTAATGTGTGGGTCTCCACCCACTAAGTTAACACTGTGTGCCAAGATGAACACACTCATATTCCATAGTAGCAAGCACCAGGTGCATCCTTTCCCACATATACCCCTGCCACCGACACCCTGCATCAGTGACTCTCCCCTACCATATTTTCCAAAAAATAAAGCATTCCCACTATTATAGGTACAACTACAATGTTACAAATCCCCAGAGTTTACCTGTTCCTTCCTCCAGTCCTCCACTCAGTACCATGGATAGTTCATCCCAAACCCCTGCACTGCTCATCCTGACATTCGAGCATTATTAACCCCACTCCCATCCTTGTCCCACAATCATACTCTCCACTGCCAAACCATCACCTTATGCCTAATAATGGGTTTTGCACATATTGAGCATCAACTCACCTCATTCTACTCCATTTCCATCATTCCTTGTCTCTTGACTGCGGTCACCCCTCAGGCTGAAGTGTGGTTTGCTGGCCTGGTGGGGGGCGGCAGCTGCGGTAGGCCTATTCCAAACCGCTGCCCCCATAATAGGGTGGTTGGTCGGGCCCACCGCCACCCCTGAAGGAAGCTCGGCATGGGCGCAGAGTGCCCTCGGGTCTCCCCTTCTCGGCAGCCATGCTTCTGCGGCCGCCCCTCCTCCTGGATGGCGCCACACGATGCCTGTGCGGCGGCACCCTTCTTCTTCTTTCTCCCTGCACAGGCACAGGGCGGAAAAATTCCAGTCTGCCCTTTTCCCCTCCCCCGACAGCAGCAACAGCCAGGCGTGGGCAGAAAAATCCAGTCTGCCCTCTTCCCTTCCCCCGACAGCAGCAACAGCCAGGCATGGGTGGGAAACTCAAGTCTGCCCTCCACCCCAGCAACAGCAGCCACCAATCCCTAAACCCTGCCACTTCCCCCAGCAACAGCAACAGCCAATCCCTAATCACCACCCCTCCCCCATCCAGTACCTCCCACTGACCTTTCTCCGGCAACCAATCAGAGCAGGGCATGGCTTCGACCAATCAGCCTTCCCCAGCCCCTATACAACTGTTGCCTCTCCCTCAATAAAGTGGACTTGCGTGTTTACCTTTCTCCGCGGTAGTTCTTCTGCCATGCGCCCTCCAGTCCTGAGAGCCTCCGACAAGGGCCTGGCCTCCCTTGTCCCCAGTTCGTTGCCTGCTTCTCTGGGTGACCCCCTCATCGCCGGCTTCACCAGGCGACCCCGTCAGCCGAACCGCACAACCCCTTGTGAGACCGATCCCTCGTCTGCTGCCGGACCGACCCCTCGTCCCAAGTGGGACTGACCCCTCGTCCCAAGTGGGACCAACCCCTCATCCAGAGCTGGACCGACTCCTTGTCCGCAGCCAGACCCCACCTCTACCGACCGAGCAAACCGTCGCACTTGACCCCATCTTCCATCTTCAAAATCATTTGAGGAAAAATGATCAATTTTTACTTATTAGTGCTTTAGAAAAAAAAGATGTTGAATATCTTATTAAATCACTTAGTCTTTAGAAAAACTATTACTATTAATTGTATTTATGGGAATACCTATCATTGAACCATTCTTGTGTTCCTGAAATTAAAATTAAACAAACATTGCTCATAATATAATAAATATATATATACACTTTATTTATCTTGATCTCTTCTTTTTTCTCCTACCTTTTCTTATCTTTAACTCTTACACAATTCAGTCCTAAATCCTTCAGATGAGACTCACCATAGTAAGTGTCCATATAGTACTTGGAATGGGAACCAGTTGACCCAGAGCTGGGTGTCGAAGTTAAAGTGAGATGATGAGGTTGCCCATGTATGGAAAATCAGAGTGGGTAGTTGCCTCATGTTGGAAGTCAAGCCCAAACAAGGTGAGGAGGCATTCAGACATGGGGGTTGTAACTTTTGGTTGTAAGCTAAACAGATGTAGACATTGGACATCAAGCTGTTCATAACTGTGATTCCAGAGAGAGAAAAAACAAAAAATTGTGTCCTACTGTTTCAACAGTTTATTACATGGTGTCTTAATTTTCTGTTGCTGCCATAACAAAGTAACACAAACTATATGATGTACAAGAGCAGCAACTTATTGTCTGACAGTTTCAGAGGCTAGAAGTTCAAAATCAACTTGTTACCAATGCCATGCTTCCTCTGATGTGTATAAGCTTCTGGTTGTGGGAAAGGGTTAAGTTTAATTTTCAAAGGGGAAGGCTGAGCAGATTCTGCTGTTCGAGGAGGGAGGGTAGGGGTTCCAGTGGCTTTGGCACACCAAGAATTTGAAAAGTGGCACCAAAATGAGGGAGACCCAATGGTTCATGATGGGGGCCAGGCCAGTAGTGAAAACGGCACCTAATTTGAAAAGCATGCTGGGGTGAAGTAGCTCTGAGCCCACCCACCCCGCCAGAGTGTAGGCAGCACAGGAGCAGGGAATCAGAACTAGAACTGCCTAAGTTAGTGAGATCTCTCAGATAGGCTGTAACCCCTGAAGTATCCAATCAATGGGGAACAGGGGGACCCACATGGTAGGTTTAGGTTTTAAATATCACTGTTTCTTGTTGTTTGACTTACTGGCCATTTTATCCAGGTTGAGTGCCCATTCTTGCAAGATCGTTAATAAAAATGTTTCTCCTCCACAATCAGGTGAGTCTTTGTTTTATTAGAAGTTCCACTTTCTTTCTAACAACCTTGGGGGCTCATCTGGGATCCAAAGCTTCAGAGGCAGACCCGGGGTGAATGAGGGAAAGGGATGCCCCACTGACTGAGCAGTCTCAGACTCCACTATTGGTGCCTGCCTTTGACAGCTGAAAGGACATGAGACCAGATGCCTGGATCTGCTGATTGTGGACAAGAAAAGGGGAAGGGAAAACCTGCCTCTTATTGACCAGGAAATCCTGTGCACAGGCCCAGGTGAGAAAAGGGGACTACTAAGTATTGCCTTGGTGGTGGGGAAGTTCTGATGCATCTGGGGTTGATTGCATGTACATGAGATGTGTGACATACTGCATGAAGTGAGTGCAGAGTCCCAATTCCCACAAGGGAAAGGGCTGGAGATGGGTGAAGCAAAAAAGATTTGAGAGAAAGAAACCCAGACGAGACTCAAAATGGGGAATAGGAGCAGTTAGCCAGCCAGGAAAAGAGGAAATGGGGTACCTGTTGGGTCCCCTGGGGACATTCCTCCAGATAGTCCATTAGGGATGATGTTGACACATTGGGCAATAATGATCAGACTAAAGGAAAGGATAAAAAGAAAATGATTAAATATTGTTATTATATTTGGGCCAAAGAAAGCATTTTACCTCCCAATGTATTTTGGCCAAAATATGGGGCAAATGAAGTTTGGCTATGTGCCAACATTGTACTTTATGTTAATGAAAAGAAACCTGTTTTGAAGGAGGAGTCTGACTATGCCATGTGCTGGTTGAAGGGGAGAGAGACCATTCTCTAACCCATGAAAGCCATAACTCCAGACCCAGAAACTAAGTCTGAAAAAACTAAAACCTGGGATCTCCTACTGAGCCTTCCTCCTCCCCTATGTTTCCTCTCCCCTTCTGGAGCAGGAACTGGTGGATTTGGAAGGTCAGATAGAACCCATCCAAGCCCCTGGAGAGCCAGAGGGCCAATCAGTGTCCACCACCCCACCAGTTATGATTCACCAGCAGTTAAGGAATGAATTGAAAAAATGTAGGAAGGATATATAGTACTTTCCTTTCTTCAAGGCCTCCAAAGAAAAAAGGATGAGGAAACGTAATCCCATTGAGCCTCTTTACCTCTTTAGAGAAGTACCAATTGGACCTGGAGAGATCAGGTATGTAAATGCCCCACAGGCAAGTACAGAAGTCAGAAACTTTAAGAAGAAGATGAAATCATTAATGCAAGATCCAGTGGAGCTGACTGAGTAAGTAGATCAATTCCTAGACCTGAGTCTATACAAATGATCTGAACTTATGCCTATAATAAGTATCCTCTTTATGGGAGAAGAAAGGAGAATGGTGAGGAGGGCGGTTACGAAGAAGCAGGAAAGGCAGCATCCACCCGGATTAGGGGTAATGGCAGGGGAGCAAAAGTTCCCTAATGTAGACCCTAATTGGGATAATAATGATCAGGACAATAGAGCACAAATGCAAGATCTTAGAGTCCTCATTATTTAGGGAATAAAATTGAACATATCTAAATCCCAAAACTTAAATAAGGTCTTTGAGGTGAATCAAGTGTCCACATTTAAAGAAAGAAGATTGTATCATACCCCTGGTGAATTTTGAGGACAAGGGGTGTCAGAGGACAAGGGGTAACATCAAGAGCCCACTGGGAGCCTCTATTAATCTAAAGGTGGGTCTATATCAGAGGAAATTACAATTTTGGTGGACACTGGAGCAGCTCAATCTTCTATGAACCACCTCCAGACGGGAATCAATCTCTCTGGTACTTCCTTCACAGTCTCAGGTAAAAGGGGAGGGGTTTAAACTTCCCATTCTTGAGCCTACTGGTATTCATTGGGAGGATAATCAAATTCTGAGCCCTCTCTTGTACATTCCAGAGGCTGGGAGTAATTTGTTGGAAAGGAACCTGATAATACCCATGCAGCTGGAGTTGGGAGTGAGGGATGAACAGATAGAAGTGGCTTTAGCCCTACATACTGAAGAAGATGAAAAGGATATCAAGGAGGAATTATGGGTGGAGGAAGGGAATGAAGGGAGTTGTAGGTTCCCCCTATTAAGATCAAATTGAAAAAGAAAGGGGAGGATGTTTGTCAGAAACAATATTCCATTCCTCTGAAATGGAAACAGAGACTTAAATCCATCATTGAGGGTCTTATTTGAGATGGACTCTTAGAAACCTGTATGTCCCCCTTTAATTCTCCTATTTTACCCATTCAAAAACTGGATGGTGGTTGAGGATGATGCAGGACCTGAGGGCCATTAACCAAATTGTCCGGGTTTGGCACCCTGGAGGCCCTAACTCTTACACCCTCTTCAGTAAGATCCTCTATAATCATAAATGGTTTAGTGTAGTAGATCTAAATGATGCCTTGTGGGCTTGTCCCCTTGATTCAGAAAGTAGAGATTTTTTCTCTTCTGAATAGGTGCATCTCTTCACTGGAAGGAAGCAGCAGTACAGATGGACTGTCCTCCCCCAGGGCTTCACGGAATCCCCCAACCTCTTTGGGCAAGACTTAGAGAAAGTATGGGATAAATTTTTAATTCCATCTGAAATAGTCCTTTTACAATATGTAGATGATCTGCTAATATCAAGTGAAGAAAGGCAGGTAGTGGTCCAAAGGAAAAAAAACTATTAACTTTTTGGGAGATCAAGGGTTAAGGGTATCAAAGAGTACATTACAATTTGTAGAAAAGGAAGTCAAATACCTGGGACATTTCATCAGTGAGGGAAAGTGGAAGATAAATCCACAAAGAATCCAGGCCATAATTGAATTACCTCAGCCCTGGACAAAAGAGAAATAAGGAAATTCTTGGGATTAGTAGGGTATTGTAGACTATGAATAGACTCTTATGCATTCCAAACTAAGGGGTTATATCAAAAACTGTTGGAAGAAGAGCCTGACAAATTAAAATGGAAAGAATGGGAAATAGGGGCCTTAGAGGGGCTCAAACAGGCACTGTTCAGACCCCTGTTCTGGCCCTCCCTTCCCATGAGAAACTGTTCCACCTATTTATTACAGGGACAACCTTAGGGATTCTGGCCCAAATCTGGGGAGGTCAAAAGAGACTTGTAGCTTTCCATTCCAAAATCCTGGATCCTGTCTCCAGGGAATGGCTGGGCTGCATTCAAGCTGTGGAAGGAACCACTCTTCTGGTAGAAGAGAGCAAGAAGCTGACTTTTTGAGGAACCTTAGTTGTTAGCACCCCTCATCAGGTCAGAACTCTTCTGTCTTAGAAAGTGGGAAGGTGGTTGGTTTTCAAATTCTGAGGTATGAGTCTATTCTAATGGGAAAAAATGACTTGGTATCGACAACAGACCATATCCTAAACCCAGCCTCCTTACTCTGGAAGGGATCTGACCAAATGGAGGCTCCCGAGCATGATTGTTTAGACCAGATTGAATATCAAACTGGAGTCCGATCTGACCTTGGGGACCTTACCCTGCACTCGGGAGAAAAATTATTCATAGATGGGTCCTCCAGGGTTCTAGAAGGAAGGAGGCACAATGGCTATGCCACTGTGGATGAACTAACTTGTGAGGTGAAAGAAGCTGGCTGATTGCCCAATGACTGGTCAGCTCCAACCTGCGAAATGTATGCATTAAATCAAGCACTCAAATTATTAGAGGAAGAGGATGGTACAGTCTACACTGACTCCAAGTACACTTATGGGGTAGTCCACACATTTGGAAAAATTGGGGAAGAAAGGGGATTGATTATCAGCAAAAGGAAAGGGTTAGTCCATAGGGAATTAATAAAACAAGTATTGGCCAATCTACTTTTACCCAGGGAAATATCAATGGTGCATATAAACGGACATCAGAAAGGTCATACATTTGAAGCAAAAACCAATAGGTTAGCAGATGAAGGGGCTAGGGAAGCCTCCCCTAGTTGTCTTTTGAAATTGATAATCCTGCTATCTTCCATTCCCAAAGACTCCAGGGTCCCCACATTCTCTGAAAAGGAGGTGAAAGAGCTGGAGCAATTAGGAGCAACCCTAGATGATCAAGGGAGGAGGTGTCTCCTCCCAGATGGTAGGCAAATATTGAATAAACTAGTGATGAGAAGTATTAGCAGTCTTACACCAAGGGAGTCTTTGGGGGGTACAGGCCTTGTGTGATCTGGTTCTTAAGTATTTTGGATGCATGGGCCTTTATACAGTAGCTGAACAAATAAGTGAACAATGTATAATTTACTAAAAGGTTAATAAGGAAGTCTTAAGGAAGCAAGAACAAAGGGAACAGGAGCCAGGCCTCAGGCCGTTCCAGAGTATTCAGGTTGATTACAGTGAAATGTCCCTGATGGGTTGGCTAAAGTATGTTTTGGTTATTGTAGATCATATGACAGATGGGTGGAGGCACATCCTCTGGCCTCAGGAACTCCTAAAATTGTCCTCAAACAAATCATTCCTCATTATGGTTTAGTGGAAAATATAGACTCAGACAATGGTGGCCAATTTACCTCCAATGTACTCCAGAATATTATGTGAAGCCTGGGAGTTACATGGAACTTGCATACACCTTGGCACCCACCATCTTCAGGGAGACTGGAGAGAATGAATGAAACTTTAAAGAAGCATTTTTCTAAATTGGTCTTAGAAACAAGTTTACCCTGGATTAAGTGCTTACCCATTGCTTTATTGAGCATTAGAACCGACCCTAGGAAAGAATTGGGAATCTCTCCTTATGAAATGTTTTTTGGCTTGCCTTTTCCTAGGAGGTCTGGAGACCTTCATTCCTTAGAGTTGAAGGATCTCTTCCTTAAGAATTAAATACTGGCTTTGTCCTCTACTTTGTCCTCCCTCAAGCATTGTGTTTTCTGGCCCAGAGCCTGCCTCTCAAATTCACTGTCCATCAACACCAACCCAGTAGTTGGGTCCTAATCAAGTTGTGGAAGGAGTCCAAACTTCAACCAACCTGGGAAATACCCTATCAAGTTTTGTTGACAACTGAGACTGCAGTCCAGACAGCAGAAAAAGGCTGGACCCACTACTCTCAAGTAATAGGATCAGTACACCACCTGGATAAGTACCCAACAACACTATCCAACCACTGGGAAATAACTCCAACTTCAGATCCTTTAAGGATCATTCTGAGAAGGCAATAGTTGGGAGGATATATCAAAAAGAGGAAGGGACTGGTCAGACTCTATATCAGTGAACTTTGTGGGAAGATATCCCTCCACTTAGAGGGAAAGCTATTATCTACCTTGAGACAACAGATGAAGGATTTAATATTTCTGAAAATGAGAATAATTATAATGTCTATGATGTTTCAAATTCAGGTCTTGACAAGCCCTGTTAATTTGATAGTAAGTGTAACCGAAGGCTTAGAGTCTCAGACTACAGTTTGACACCTGCCAAGTGATAAGGTGTGGATTTAAGACAGCACCAGTGGCTGAGTGGGCAAAACAAATATCTATGCCCAGAATCACCAAGAGGTTATCTCAACCTCCTGCATCTCCATTGGAGCTTTGTGTGGTGGACTACTGAGTACAAAGGGTGGACCACCAGGAACAGACGAGGCCATGCTCACTTGAAACCATTAGAGGACAAGATAGCCTTTTATAAAGTTAATACTCCACCAGACTGCAAAAACCTCCAGTGTAACCCATTAGTAATAACCATTAGAAAGTCAGACAGGTTCAACAAAAACAACCTTTATTCCTATCCTGACAGAGTCTATGGGATGCAGGAGGATGTCGCAGGTAAAGATCCTCTGGAGAAGTTCTGTATTTGAGTCCTTCCTCCAACTGTGGATATGATGTCAGCCACATCCCCTCCAGCTAACCCTTCAGAGATACCAAGGGAAAACCCACCAAAGGCCAATTCCCTGGTGCAGGATGATCCCAAAGCAGTTAGGATACTTAAGGCAGAAGATTTAAAACAGACCATAGAAATGAAGACAGGATATGGGACACAAATACCTGGGTAGCAGTCTAGAGTCTGAATAAAAGCAATTGTTATGCTTGTGCACCAGACAAGTCCACTGCTCATATCATGCCCTTTCTGTTAGGTATGGAAGAGCATGAAAGGGAGTTTAAATGCATGATATTCCTCTTTCAGAGTGCTACTCCTACTGAAAATTGTAGTACATTGTCCTCTTGCTTCCCTCCTGTCAAAAAGGAAAACATCAAAGATGTACCAGCTTCCTGCTTGGGCTCAGAAAGTCACTGTGCCTGTCTCTCTAGATGGGGAAAAGGTCTCCAGGAACTTGGGACCATGGCCCTGTGAACAAGAGTATGGAACATGAGTGAGGATAGTACTGGCAATTTCTCCAGTTTGGCCATACTCCAGGCAGACCTTTGGTGGCATTGTGGAAAGGGCATCCTCCAACTGGTGTTACCTGAGATGTGGGGAGGAACCTGTACTCTGGTTCAATTGGCCATCCCATTTACCCTGGCACTTAAAAAAGAGGAAGAAACGCAAAACCTGGGAAAGAGAAAGAAAAGGGGTTTACCTGGTTCCTTTGATGATGGAATTTATACAGCTGGAGAGTCTCTAATGAATTTAAAGCTGGAAATCAGATAGCTGCAGGGTTTTAGTCATTCTTTTATGGTGGGTCACCATAAACAAAAACGTAGATTGGATTAACTATATATTTTTTTTCCAAAGGTTTATTTATTTTATTTCTCCCCCCATCCCCAGTTGTCTGTTCTTTGTGTCTATTTGCTGCATGTTCTTCTTTGTCTGCTTCTGTTGTTGTCAGTGGCATGGGAATCTGTGTCTCTTTTTGTTGTGTCATCTTGTGTGTCAGTTCTCCGTGTGTGCGGCACCATTCCTGGGCAGGCTGCACTTTCTTTTGTGCTGTGTGGCTCTCCTTATGGGGCGCACTCCTTGCATGTGGGGTTCCCTTATGCGGGGACACCCCTGCATGGCAGGGCACTCCTTGAGCACATCAGCACTGTACATGGGCCAGATCCACACAGGTCAAGGAGGCTCGGGGTTTGAACTGTGGTCCTCTCGTGGTAGACAGATGCCCTAACCACTGGGCCAAGTCTGTTTCCCTATATATGTTATAATCAACAAAGATTTATCAATTATACTAGGAATGCAGTTAAGGGAATAGCAGAATAGTTGGATGCTACTAGCTGAATGGCATGGGAAAATAAAATTGTGCTAGACATGATACTGGCAGAAAAAGGAGGCATTGCCACTAGGCATGGATTATAATTTGCACTGTAGTTCATATTCTCTCCCACACAATTCTGTAGGTTCTGACAAGATATATAATGGCCTGTATCTGTCTTTGCAATGTCATTCAGGACAACTCATAAGTCCTGAAAATGCCCCCCCTGTATTATCCCTGTCTTCCCTCTCCCTGGCCTCAGAAACCCAGTGGCCCATGCTTCCTCTTAACTAATAACATTTTCCAAATTGTATTTTCAAGTAGGATCATAGTGACAAGAAAGGGGCTTAGGACTTGAACTTTTTGGGGTGATAGAGTAGGGGCACAATTTAATCCATTACACATAGAAAGTGTTTCCAAGTTGCAGAGAAGAGAGGGACTATCGAGGTGAAACCTTGTGAACCCTCAAGTGAAAAAAATGGAGTTGGGAATCCAGGGCTGCCAAGGCAGCTTGAATTCACAGGGCAGAGTACCAGAGAGAAGAGAGAGAGAGAGAAATTTTGCAAGAGAGAGAGAGAACTTATGGAATGTCCACCCTGAGTCATCCACTGAGTACTAATCATCATATACATTGAAGGAAACTTCCCAAGTCCAGAGAAAGAATCACTCCAATGTAATAGAAGGAACAATCTGCAGATTCACAAAGAACCAAACATAATCTGAATTTCTTACAAGCCAGAGTAGAAAACTTCATAATTCACAGGTTTTCAGGAAGGGTATTCAGACATGAATTGCCACTATAGTGAAGAAAATTAGCCATCACTTATTTATTAACTAGTCATAATTTCTAAACACCTCTCTGGCCCCATTTAATAAAGTCCAATAAAAATATAAAAATATCCAACATCCAAAAAGTTAAATTAACAATGTTTAACATCCAATTAAAAATTAAAAGTTTTACAACTAAGCAGGGATATTTAATCCAGAGTGAGGAGAAATCAAACATTGAAATCAACACAAGGAAAGATAAATATTATAGAATTAGTAAGTAAGGACATTAGAGCACTTATTATAAGTCTTTTCAATAATTTTCAAGAAAGTAGTGGTAAGTTTAAGCATGGTAAGTATAGACATGGAAGCTATATAAAAGACCCAAATTGAAATTATAGTGATGAAAAATACAATTACTGAGATGAAAATTGCACTCTATAGCAGCTAACAGAAGATTGGACAAAGAAGAAACTGGACATTGCAGAAAGAAAAGATTAGCAAACTTGACATAGTAATAGACACTACATAAAATGAAAAACAAACAGAAAAAATGACTGAAAAACAAATAAACAGGGCATTAGTGAACTGCAGGAAAACATCAAGTAGCTCTACCATATGAGTAATTAAGTGTACAGGAGAGGATAGGAGAATGGACATGAAAAAAAGTCCAAAACATTTTTAATTTAATGAGAACTATAAATTAATCCAGAGATAAATGAATAAAAAAAAAACACAAAGCACAAAAATGAGGAAGTAAACTGCACTATGACACATTATAATAAAGTGCTCATAAACAGAGTTAAAGAGAAAAATTTAAATTCTGCTAGAGAGGAAAGGCTCATTATGCACAGAGAAATGAAAATCAGAATGGCAGGAAAAAATATAAGACAAGATGGTAGAGCAATGTCTTTAAAGTAATCAAAGGGGGAAAAATCAACCTAGAATTTAGTACTCAGAAAAATTATCTTTCAAAAACAGATGAAAAGAGACATTGAGACATTTAAAAGTGAAATAATTCATGAACAGCAGACCTGCTCTGAATGAAAGTGCAGGAATGAAAGACTCACACACCAAAACTCATATGCAGGCAGGGCTCCATGTACTTTATTTCCCCGCTTATATATATCAAGTATTTTTGGACTTGCCCAAAGGTGGTGGTTAAAGTTAAATTTCTCAAGGATGTTTTGTCTTGGAACAAGAAACCTTGTCCCTAGACTCACATTCTATCTAGCAGCAGAAAATGCAAGAGGAAGCAGTTTTTAAAACTTCAAGTGAAAAGAGACAACTTTGCAGAGACAAGCAAGGACGAGCTATTTTTGCTCTGAAGCAAGAACAGATGAGGTTTTATAAATCTTTAAACCATGCCCTTGCTGAGGTGGTGGAACTATTCCACACAAGAAAGAATAAAGAAATCATTTAGTCAGAAGGAAAATGATACTAAATGGAAATCAGGATTTATTCAAAGAAATATAAGTTCCCAGAATTGGTAAATATAAGTGAAATACAAATAATATGACTTCTTTGTTGGCAAAACGTCAACATTGATTCATTTTTCTTTATTAAAATGTATGTTTTGCGATATGAGAAAGAATTTTCTTCTAAATTCTTTCTCTTTCATGTACTAAATATTAAAAGTCCAAATTTAAAAGGGCTCTTAATGATAAGCCACAAATCCCTTGTAAATACTGAGAAAGTTATGCTTTGTTGTTTCTTATAAAACAACTCAACAACAACCTAAAAACTCAGTTTACTGTAATTTTTAAAGTTTGGCAGACTATAAGAAAAGTCTGAAATTTATCAGATTTCCTTATTTTAAGGAAAGAACTGGTATATTTTAAGGAATAATTCTCTACTATAACAATTTTGCTTTGGCAGATGTCGGTAGATTTAGGTAATTGTCTTGCCCTCCGAAATAAGAGGTCATTCTCCAAAGTGAAGAAAATAATGGGCCCATCCCAGGGATTTTGACAATACATTCTGTGAAGACTGATTGGAACCATACTTACCAATATAGGTTCAATAAAGTGGAAGGATCTTATTAATTACACAAAACGTTTGAAACAAAGTTTTGGATTAAAATATGGAATTAATGATGCTCTAGGGACAGCTCCTGATTTATGCTTGCTACCAAATTCAAGATATTTTGAAACCTATCTGGACAGGGAAACAAATGGGCTTTACCAAAACTTTAAACTGAAACACAGACAATAAATAAATAAACATTAAATATTATTAATAAATAATAAATATCAGTGCTAAGGATCATTTCCTAACTGAAACGAGAATAAACCAGGTATCCCAATCTCACCTCAGATTATTAGGACGACGTGGTTAGTGGTAATTTCTGTTACCTCTATAATCTTGATATTAATCTGGCCTTTATGCTATGTTGCCACATGGTGGGGATAAAGTCAAACATTAGACAAAGGAGCTGCTTGTTTGACACTTCAGTCCTAGAAGATTTTGAAGATATGTCTGTCTTCAGAAAAGATTAACAGGCTGGGTGAATTTTTTAAAATTCATTGAAATATATCACTCAGACATAAATATACATAAACAATAAGTGTATAATAGTTGTGATCTTACAAAACAAACACATATAACATCTCCCCCTACCACCAATAACTTGCATTGTTTTTAAACCTTTTTAATTAATGATTAAAAAGCATTGTCAAAATATTACTGCTAAACAAAGTAGTTTTCCCCTAACAAATCCGATTATTATCTTTATATCATTTATATATAAACATACATAAACAATTAAGTGTTTAGAAAAAGTTGTGAACTTACAAAGCAAACATGCATAACGTCATACAGGGGTCCCATACATGAACCCTCCACAAACACCTTGCATTGTCATGAGATGTTTGTTACAAACTATGAAAGAACACTCAAAATCTTACTACTAATCATAGTCCTTATCTTACAATTGATGTGTTTTCCCCCAAACAACTCTATTATTATTTTTTAAATATATCTTTTTATGACAGAAGTCGTAAATTTATAAAACAATCATGCACAGGTGAAGAATTCCCAAATAACACCCCTCCATCAAAGCACCATAATGTGATGTGTAATTTGCTACAGATAAAATAATATCATCTGATTGTTACCATGTCCATAGTATACATTTGGCTCACATTTTTCATACTGCCTCAGTATCAACACAGTACATCTTTCACATAGATGCAAGAATATCATATTGTTAATACTAACCACAGTCCATAGGTCACTCCAGCTCAATTTTTCCCAAGCTTCTCCACATTCCCATCACCCTGCAGTAGTGATATACATTTGTTCTACCTAACAAAGGACACTCTTGCATCAGTACCATCAATGACAATTCTCACCCACTTCTTGGTTTACTGTGCTATCCAGTTCCTAGATTATTCTCAAGCATTCTGTCAATTGGCATTTACATAACGAGACTAGCGTTTTCAGTCACACACCCATTTATAAACTAGTTGTTACCCACTGTGTGTTACCATCCACTCTATAAATTTCCATAATTTTAAAGTAAAGCTAATTAAAACTTCTACATACATTAAACATCAGTAGTCCACTCAGTCCTTCTCTAATCTCCTTTAAGAATCCACCACCTACCAACAGATCTTGAAGATAATTTCCAATAATTTCTTCTAGAAGTTTTATTGTTCTTGCTTTTATTGTTAGTTGTTTTTTGTTTGTTTGTTTGTTTTTTACCCATTTTGAGTTAATTCTTGGATAAGGCATGAGAAAGGGGTCCTCTTTTCTTCTTTCAGCTATGGATGTCCATTTTTTTCAGCACCATTTGTTGAATGGATTGTTCTGCCTGAGCTGTGTGAGTTTGACAGACTAGTCAAAAATCACTTGACCATAACTGTGAGGATCTGTTTCTGAATCATACATTTTGTTCCCTTTTTCTATTGTGTCTGTCTTTAGGCCAGTACCATGCTGTTTTTACCACTAAAGTTAGGTATTATGATTAAAAGTCTGGAGATGAGGGTTCACTTTTCCTTTATATGATATTTCTGGCTATTTAGGACTCCTTACACTTCCAAATAAATTTAATGATCGTGTTTTCAATTTTTTCTTTAATGCTGGTGGGATTTTTTATCAGGATTGCATTAAACCTGCATATCAAGTTGAGTAGAATTGACATCTTAATGATATTTAGTCTTCCAATCCATGAGCATGGAATGTTCTTCCAGTTATTTAGGGCTTTTAAAAATTTCTTTTAACATTGAGTTGCAGTTTTCTGAATACAAGTGCTTTACATCATTGGTTAAGTTTATTCCTCATTATTTGAATTTTATCTGTCACATTTTATTTTCACAACTTTTTTGCCAATTTAGTTACTTTTATTGATACAATCTTCATTTCTAGACTCTCTTCCAGGCCTCTCTCTCCTGTCTTTTCTTTTCAGGCTCTAGCACACCCTTTAGTTTTTCCTGAAATTCTAGTCTCCTGCTTAGAAATTCTCTCAGTTTCTGTTTATTTGTGAATATTCTAATTTTGCCTTCATTTTTGAAAGACAGTGTTGCTGGATATAAGATTTTCCCTTACGCACACCTCAGCAGAGTCCCCTAGAGACAGATAAAGTAGATACAACCCCAGGTATTGGTTCTTCTGAGGGCTACAGAGACCCACAGATTCTATGGTCATGGCAGATGGAGTTCAGTGCCATGCCAGTTGGCTCTACTTTGGAGTTTGTGTTTCTGTGTGATGGAGCTGGATCAGATGTGATCTTTGTTCACAAGCCTCTCCTGTTACTTTTACTGGAGCTGTAGTTGATGCTGGGGTTTAATATATACCCAAGGGACCTGAATCTCTGGACTGACCACTTTATAGCCAGGCCCTGAACCTCAATAGACTTCAGCTCTTACACTCTGGTTTACTGCATTTATCCCACTCAGTTAACATGGAGTTGAAGAAGGTTAACCACCATACCATGGAGCCAAGAGTGCTGACAACTGAAAGCAGGAGGATTGCAGTCAGCATCCATGTGGAATCTAAGCCCCCTCTTGTTACAGATTTGGAGTGGACACAGCCATTCTAAGGATCACAGGATGGAGGAATAGAGTATGGATTAGAGTGGACTTACTGATAATCTATTCATGAACTATTGTGATTAGTAATCGAAGAAAATGTGGCATTGGTGTGGAGAAAGTGGCCATGGTGGCTGCTGGGGGTAGGGAATGGGAGGAAGAGATAAGACATGGAGGCATTTTCGGGACTTGGAGATATCCTGGGTGATGCTGTAGGGACAGTTACCAGACATTGTATGTCCTCCCATGGCCCACTGGTTGGAACGTGATAGAGTGTGGACTATGATGTGGACCATTGACCATGAAGTGCAGTGGTGCTCTGAGATGTGTTCACCAAATGCAATGAATGTCTCATGATGATGGAGGAGATTGTTGTTATGGGGGGAGGAGTGGGGAGAGGGGGTTGTGGGGTATATGGGGATCTCATTTTTTTTAATGTAATATTAAAAAATAAATTAAGACAAAAAAATTAAAAAAAAAGATTTTTGGCTGGAAGTTTTTCTCTTGTGGTATCTTAATTATATCAGGCCATTGTCCTCTTGCCTCTATGGTTTCTGGTGGGAAATCAACATTAATCTTATTGGGTATCCCTTATATGTTAAATATTGCTTTTGTCTTGCTCCTCTCAGAATTCTCTCTTTGTCTCTGGCCTTTGACATTCTGATGAGTATGTGTCTTGGAGTTGGTCTGTTTGGATTTTTTTGGATGGGAGTACATTGGGCTTCTTGGACAGGGGTATCCATATCCTTCAATAGGGTTGGGAAATTTTCTACCATTATTTCTTTAAATATTCCTTCTGCCCCCTTTCCCTTCTCTTCTCCTTCTGGAACACCCATGACAGGTATGTTTGCACACTTTTTGCTGTCATTTAGATCCCTGAGACCTTGTTCATTTTTTTCATTCTTTCCTTCATCTGTTCTTTTGTATGTTCACTTTCAGAGGCCATTTCTTCTAGCTCACCAATCCTTTCTTCTGCCTCCTCAAATCTGTTATTATATAATTCCAATGTTTTTTTAATTTCATTGATTGTACCTTTCATTCCCATAAGATCTACTATTTTTCTATATATGCTTTCAAATTCTTCTTTGTGCTCATCCAATATCGTCTTTTTTTTAAAGATTTATTTTATTTATTTCTCTCCCCTCCCCACCCCACCTCAGTTGTCTCTTCTCTGTGTCCATTTGCTGTGTGTTCTTTTGGTCCACTTTTGTTGTTGTCAGCAGCATGGGAATCTGTGTCTCTTTTTGTTGTGTCATCTTGTGTGTCAGCTCTCTGTGCATGCAGCACCATTCCTGGGAAGGCTGCACATTCTTTTGCACTGGGCGGCTCTCCTTATGGGGCGCACTTATTGCGCATGGGGCTCCCCTACATGGGGGGCACCCCTGCCTGGCAGGGCACTCTTTGTGCACATCAACACTGTATGTGGACCAGTTCCACATGGGTCAAGGAGGCCTGGGGTTTGAACTGTGGACCTCCCATGTGGTAGACGGATGCCCTATCCACTGGGCCAAGTCCACTTCCCCCAATGTCTTCTTAATATTCTTAATCTCTTTAGCTGTCTCATTGAATTTATTAAGGATATTTGTTTGAACATTTATAATTAGTTGTCTCAACTCCTTTATGTCATCTGAGCCTTATATTGTTCCTTAACTGAACAATAGCTTCCTGTTTCTTGGTGTGGATTGTAATTTTTTGTTGGTGTCTTTTCATCTGGCTTATTAGAGTATTTTTTCTGGGTGCAGTTTTTCTCTTTAATTTAGGGCTTTCTATTGTTTCTCCCTTGCTGGTTGCACAGTAGTAGCCAAGCATGTAGATGGTGCTGAAAGCTGTGGAGGCTCAAGCTGCTCTCATTGCACCAGGGACCAATGAAGTTTCTTCCAACTTTCTCCTTTGCCAGGGGTAGGGATGATGAAAACAATAACTAAGTTCAGAATCCAAGAGAGACATTATTGCTAACCTCAGAGAAAAAAAAAAAAGGACTGTAAAGCAGGGGTTCTTAACAAGGGGTCAACGAGATTGAAATTTAAATTAAAAAAAAATCTTGGTGGGATGTGTTGGTGTGAGTATGATGTATTTATTAAATAATACACAGTGTGGACTTAGTAAGGGGTCTGTGGTTTTCACCTGATTGACAAAGGGGTCTGTGGAACAAAGGAGGTTAAGAACCCCTGCTCTAAAGGGATATCATGAAAAACTGCATGCCAACAATTTAGATAACCTGTATGAAATTGAAAATTCCTAGAAACAAACTACTTGCACTAACTCAAGAAGTAATAGAAGATTTCAACAAAACAACAACAATGAAAGGGATTGAATTAGTAGTAAAAATCCTCCCAAAAAGCTTCCAAAAAAAGAAAGGCCTGGTTTTACTAGTAAATTTTACAAATATTCTAAGAAGAATGAACACCAATTCTGCTAAAATTCTTCCAAAAATTGAAGAGCAGAGAACACTTCCTAACTCATTCTATGAGGCCAATATCACCCTCATGCAAAATTCAGATAAAGGTACCATAAGAAAAGAAAATTGTAGACCAATATCCCTTATGAATATAGATGCAAAAACCCTCAACAAAATACAAGCAAACCAATCCAACAGCATTAATTTTTTTTTAACTCAGACACTTCATTACCACATCACAAGTGCAAAAAAACCTGTCAAACGCTTTAACAATATAATTAATGCAGTTATGAAGTTAATTACATACTACTTAGAGCCCCAAAAGTTCAATCAGCTCAATGTTTCAAACATTTCCAGATGGTTTTTCAAAACGACCTTTGTTTTTTGGAAAAATCAGTATGAAAGTCAAAATACACTTAACACATTGAACAAGATTTCTTTGTGTTAAAAGTTTCCAACAATATTAGTTTATACCTGGCAAGTTGGAGCTCTTCTGTGTTTTTACTTGTCTCCCTTTTTGTTGCCTCTCCTTGCTGATTTGGCTCTCTGCAGTGCTTGTGAGCTAGGCGGCACTAGGCGGCATGAGGGTGAGCCTGCCTTCACATGGAGGCCCCAGAATGCGAACGCAGGGCCTCCCGTCTGGTAGATGGGAGCCCAATGGACTGAGTCACAGGCACTTTCCTTTGCTTAGATTTTTAATCAGTTGCTCTATGAGAACCCTCATACATAGCAACTTTGAAACTTTCAGTATAAAAAAGAACCACGCAAATAAATTCACGAAAAGAGACAATGTTGAGCAGTCAGAAAGTCATGGTTTATTACATCTGAAAAAGTTTCATAATTCAAACACAGCCAAACTACTTTTTACAATCACATTCTATTTGTTAAGAGTTAGAAGCCACTGACTTTTTTTTTTGCATCTTAGGACAAAAACAGAACAAAGGCAATGAAAGGAGGGCAAATTCTGTACTGTTAAAATGTTTACCCTTGTTTAGTCTCTCCTCTTTGACTGAGCAAGCTGTTATAACATTTGTGGGCCAAAAAAAAAAAGGTGGGGAGAAAAGAAAGAAAATTTTAAAATGGTGCAACTCATTAGTTTTCCAACAACATTTAAAATGATTTCTTATACAACGAACAACTCTGTAAACCCAATACCTTGGTTACAGTATGCATAATTAATGACTTTGGCTTTAAGTTACAACAGGTAAATAACACAGTCACAAGAGAGCAGAAATATATAGAGCTTACTTAATGAGATTACAAAATGTTATTATTTATTATTAGCAAACTATCATCATTCACTAACAAAAAGACATCTTCTGAAAGCAGAATGTCAATTCCAGTTTTAAGTGTAGTTTTTTCTCGATTTTTTTGTCATTTTTGTTTTTATGGTAGAAAAAATTCTTCAGCAAATTAATACGGAGTATAGTGCTGATAGTTGGGATTTTTCTTTTTTCCTATAAGAAACTAGGTGTTTTGTTTTGTTTTGTTTTTGTTCTTGTTTTTTACTGGGAAAATGTTTTTCCTGAAAACCATGCTCTTTGATTAAGGACAGGAATAGTGAAACAAAAGAACATGAACCAATGCTGCTTCTTTTTCTCAGATGTAGAAAGTATCTTTAAAATCATCCAACAGCATTTTAAAAGAATTAAACACCATGATCAAGTAGGAATTAACTCAGATATGAAAGCAGGGTTTAACATAAAATCAATTAATGTAATATATCACTTTAATAAAATGAAGGGGAAAAGTCACATAATCATCAGTATTGATGCAGAAAAGCTGTTTGACAAAATCCAGGACCCTGTCTTGATAAGAACACAACAAAAACTAGGAATATAAGGAAACTTCCAACATATGATAAAGAACACATATGAATAACCCACAGCTCACATCATGCTCCATGGTGGAGGAATAAGAGAAGGATATCCACTGTCACTACTGTTATTGAACATTGTATTGGGAGTTTTAGCCAGAGCAGTTAGACAAAAGTAATAATTATAAACACATCCAAATTAGGAAGGAATAAGTAAAACATTCACTATTTGCAGATGATGTGATGCTATATGTAAAAAACTCTGGAAAGTCCACCACAAAGTTACTAGAGGCTAATAAATAGATTCAACAAATTGGCAAGTTGGGTTCTTAGATCAGCACACAAAAATCAGTAGTGTTTCCAAATACTAGCAATGAACAATCTGAAGAGAAAATGAAGAAAAAAATTCCATTAAAAATAGTAATGAAAAAAATAAAATATATATGAATAATTTAACCAAGGTTGTAAAAGAATTATACAAAGAAAATATAACACATTACTGCAAGTAATTAAAGACCAGCTGCAGTTGCTTAGGTCAATCCAACTTCTTCAAACACTGACAATATAGCATCAGTGCTGCAGTCTTACCCTCTCCCTCTGACTCATAGCATAGTGGGGGAGGGGGAGAGACACACCTGTAGTATTCTATAGACATTAGATATCCTTTTGGGTCCCAAATATTGCTTTAGGTACATGGTTGTGTGGTTATTTGAAGTGACAGGTACTATACTTCCTTAAACACCAAGCAACCCTATTTTTTGTTGACAATCTTATGATGATTCTCTCGAGGATACTGTGGGTACTTTTGTGCAAAAATTTCAGCAATGAATGCAGACCTGTGCGGTCACCCCTCAGGCTGAAGTGTGGTTTGCTGGCCTGGCGAGGGGAGCGGCCGCGGTAGGCCTAATTCCGCTGCCCCCATAATAGGGTGGTTGGTCGGGCCCACTGCCACCCCTGAAGGAAGCTCGGCATGGGCGCAGAGTGCCCTTGGGTCTCCCCTTCTCGGCAGCCATGCTTCCGCGGCCGCCCCTCCTCCCGGATGGCGCCACACGATGCCTTGTGGGGTGGCACCCTTCTTCTTCTTCCTCCCTGCGCAGGGCGGAAAATTCCAGTCTGCCCTTTTCCCTCCCCCCGACAGCAGCAACAGCCAGGTGTGGGCGGGAAACTCAAGTCTGCCCTCTACCCCAGCAACAGCAGCCACCAATCACTAAACCCTGCCACTTCCCCCAGCAACAGCAACAGCCAATCCCTAATCACCACCCCTCCCCCATCCAGTACCGCCCACTGACCTTTCGCCGGCAACCAATCAGAACAGGGCGTGGCTTCGACCAATCAGCCTTCCCCAGCCCCTACACAACTGTTGCCTCTCCCTCAATAAAGTGGACTTGCGTGTTTACCTTGTCTCCGCGGTAGTTCTTCTGCCGTGCGCCCTCCAGTCCTGAGAGCCCCCGACAAGGGCCTGGCCTCCCTTTTCCCCAGTTCATTGCCTGCTTCTCCGGGCGACCCCTTCATCACCAGCTTCGCCGGGCAACCCCGTCAGCCGAACCGCGCAACCCCTGTGAGACCGACCCCTCGTCTGCTGCCGGACTGACCCCTCGTCCTAAGCGGGACCGATCCCTCATCCCAAGCGGGACCGACCCCTCGTCCTGAGCTGGACTGACCCCTTGTCCGCAGCCAGACCCCACCTCTACCAACCGAGCAAACCGTCGCAGACCTGGACAAATTAAAAATGACTTCTCTAAGCATGTAAATCACAATGGATTTTATAATAGATGCCTTGTATGTTTTACAAGGTCCCTAGGGTCTTTTTAAATTGAAGACTGATTTTCAAGTCTCCTTTCCCTCATTTACTATGTTTCTAAGGTAGTACCCCTTCTGCTCTTTTCCCATTGCCCTTTCAAAAGGTCAGTCTTTGCTCCTTATCACCCAAGCTCCTTTATTAGATCTCATTGTTGTAATTCAATCTGAAATTTTCCATATTCAGAAATAAGGCTTAATTTTAAAACTTTCTTCCCCAAAATGTATCTTTTATGTGTGCAAATAAATAATTCTAATATTGGAGTAATGTGTCACCACATTTTAAATGAAAATAAATAATCCTGAAGTCCACTGTTGATACAAATATTTATGATTTAACTTTTCTTATATAACAACATGTTAAAACAGAAATTTTGACTAAATGCAGTAGATATAAAATGAAAACAAGTATGGTTCAAGAAAATTCATTAAGATTTCGGAGTTTTATCCAGAAACAGATAAAGACTACTATATTTCTACTACACTTCTATTAAGCTTAAATGAGCACTAGGAAACAAAAATTAAAGTTGTGTTTTATTTCTTTCTTACTTACGTACTCATATTATTTATGAAATTAAAGTAAAATATTTTAAAAACAGAAATATAAGACATAAAATTAGGAAAACTGTGAATGTTCATTTGTGGGAATATGAAGCAGAAATATCACTTGTGCTTATGGTACTGACAGCTCTGTCAAATGTCCACTATAAGAGTTAAATGTTTATTACATCACCAAATTTCTATACAGTGTTTGAATTATTAGAAAGCCTTTGGAGCAACATAACATTTTGACTTCAGTCGACTAAAATTCTTCATTTGCATATGAAGCTCATCTTGTTCAATTGCACTTATAGCAGTACTTTCTGGTGCCAATGTGATTGAAATAATAATTCAAGTTCTGATATATCATATCATTACTTGACTATGTGTTTACAAGTTAGCACATGTGTACATGCATTGCATGTAGATAGATTAATCTCAACATCAAACTCTAGGTTTTAAAACAGTCCAATATAAAACTAAAAAGTCAAAGTTTGAGAAGCAGTAGAGCTGAATTTTCAATTTATTGGTAATTAATAAAAATAAAAATTTTTAGTTAGAGTTCAGATTAGGGGGAAAAAAACATTTATTTCATCATATCCAATGCCCAAATCAAACATGGCAGAAGAGAAAGCTAAGATACTCTAGGTGCATGACATAGAAGTATCTTGAAACTTCATTTCTTCCTGCAAATATGATTCATAAATGAGTCTTTAAATATAAGAAAGTTAAAGCTCCTATTCTCCATGTGGGAAAAAAACACTACTTATCTTTACTATTTTTCTTCAGCAATTATTGTTCTCTAGTCTCCCTTCTGCTTATTCCACTCACTCTTTTCTCCTTCTCCATTGTAAAGAACAATGTGCTAGTCTAAGGAGGACAGTTGAACGGCTGGTACTGGGTAAGGCATCCAAATGTAAGCCCCCATCACTATTCTCAGGATTTTAAAAGCCGTTTTAGTCAAAATCTAGATTGGCACTAAACTTTCCAAATTTATTGAAACTTGATGGTCCATCCATCCAAGATCCCCAGTGAGGCAGGCACAGATGCAAATGTGAAAAAATAGTATCTTCAAGTGTTGTTCTCTCTACTCCTCAAGTTGACAAGACAACCTTGATTCTTTAAGCACACAGTCTCTTATAGACTAGCCCATGTTGACAAATTCTATAAGGGACAAGCATAAATTCTATAAAATCTAGAAAGGGAGATTGGTGGACACATATATATTCACACACAAAATCACTCTCTCGATAAGCAATACATTTCTTTCTGAATAAAAATTTGAACAGGGAGCTAAATTACCATGTGACAATGGCCAAATGTAGATAGAATTCAATTAAACATCAGCATAGTTCATTCAATTATGAGGCCTCCACACATTACTATTTCCTGGTAAGGATATTTTAACTTTCCTACCCGTATAACAAAAACTAAGATATTAAGAAAGAATAAATTAGATTCTCCATACATTATTTATCCAATGAATTTCTTACTTCCAACACCATACATTTTTCATGAAATTTTTCACTTCTGTATTCCTCAGTGAATAGATCAGAGGGTTAAGCAAGGGTGTCCCAATTTTGTAAAACATAGTCACCATCTTGCCCACTGGAAATGTGGTTGGTGACCTTGTGTATATGAATATACATGGACCAAAACTATGATAACCACAATAAAATGGGATGTACCAGTTGAGAGAGCTTTTTGCCTTCCTTCAGCACTGTGTTTCTCAGAGAATATAAAGTAACTATATAGGAGAGAAGCAAAATTATGAGAATCATCATGCATATAACACCACTATTAAACACAAGTAGCAAATTTATGCCATACGTGTCCATGCACGCAAGTTTCAACAATGGCTGCAAGTCACAGAAATAGTGATCAATAACATTGGGACCACAGAAAGGCAACCTCGAAGCCAAGAAAAACTGTGCTGAAGAAGGATACAAGATCCCAACGAAGCCAGAACCACCAGTACTTCACAGACAAGATGATTTATGACGGTTGCAGATCTTAGGGGCTTACAAATGGCCATGCAATGATCCAAGGCCATGAGGATGAGCACAAAGATTTCCATGCACCCAAAGAAATGGGCTGTAAAGACCCCAGTAAATGCACTCATTGTAGGAAATGGTCTTTTTCTGAGCAAGGGAATCTGCAATTAACCTGGGGGCCATGGTTGTAGAGAAGCAGGCACCAGCAAAGGACAGGTAGAAGAGAGAGAAGTACATGGGACCCCCAAGTGTCCAACTTGTCTTAAAAGTCACCATAATGAAAAAGTTCCCTAACAGAGTTGCAAGGTAAAGGATCAAGAAGATCCCAAATATTATTTTCTGCTTTCCATATGCTGTGTCAACCCCAACAGAATTAATTCAGCCACACTCTTATTCATAGCCATATCAATAACTGTAGGTAGAGGACTACTTAAAGTTACCAAAGGTTTGGTCCTTTAACTGAAATCTTTTCTAATGTAAGTCAAAACTTTGCATCTTGGTAAAAGTCTCAAATAAACATGACATAATTGAATTCTGATTCTAGCATTTATTTTCTGTGACTTCCATAAGCTTATTTACTTCCTGTAGTCTTCTTTTCTGAAAAGAAAAATTAAAAACGAATTACTATTAATCCTGAAAATTTTGTTAAAGCATATTATGATATAAATAAGTATGGTGAAAGATGTTAATTAACATTTAAACAATTTCTCAACTATTTTGAAATTGATTAGTCAGAGAAAGGAAGGCACAAAAGAGAGTGTAAAGAAAAATAATACAGTTTTATTTTTAAATAAATCCTTAAGATGTAATTTACATGAAACAAAATGGGCCATTTTCAAAATTCAATTAGAAGAGTTTTGAAAAATTTATTCACCCATGTAACTGCCACCACAGTCAAGATATGTAATATTTCCACTGTGCCAAAAAACATTCTCATGCTCCTTTGGAGTCATTCACTTTTTGAAAATTTTATAATCACTTTTTCCATTGACCAGCAAAGAGTTATTTTTATTTCCTTTGAATAGTTAAAATGGATCACTCTGGAAAACTATTTTCCTACCTGAGAGACCATAATGTTTTTCTTCATAATTCTGTAAGCATACTGCTTTGTAGACCATCTTGGTGAGAGCACAGCTGTTCTGGTCATGTTTATGTTCAATCTGACTACATCCAGATGACCTCTAAACATGTGAAATATCCAACATCAGCACAGCCACCTACCCAACCTACAGTTATCTAAAGATGCATGTATCAGTGAGGCTCAACTGAAATTAATTGTATATTCTAACTGAATCATACTCCAAAGGGAAAAAAAATGTTTCATGTAACTGCGGTATATGGTTATTTATTACAAAGCAGTAATGAGTAATGAACAGATAGGATTTGATAATGGTAGATATCTTTGTAATTTGTCTTAAGATATTTAGGATATATAGAAAATATATTGTGATCAGAAGCAATATAATATGATAAAATATAAGTGCCAGTCTTTTCATGTCAAGTTTTTTTAGAGATTTATTTATTTTTATTTATTTTTCTCCCCTTTCTCCCCCTCCCCCACCCACTTGTCTGCTATCTGCATCCATTCACTGTGTGTTTTTCTGTGTCCACTTGGATTCTTGTCAGCGGCACCAGGAATCTGTATCTCTTTTTGTTCCATAATTTTGCTGCATCAGCTCTCCTTGTGTGCGGTGCCACTCTTGGGCAGGCTGCACTTTTTTCATGCTGGGCGGCTCTCCTTACAGGATGCACTCCTTGCATGTGGGGCTTGGACATTCTATCTGTTGAGCCACATCCGCTTCCCTACATGTCAGGCTAAAGAGGTCTGATTTGATACTACAGCAGTTGAGTTCCCCATAAGATGTTCTAAGGATAAATATAACTCTCTGAGTATTACTTCAAGCCAGGGATAGATGAGATCCCCCAAATAAAGCATATTGCAATATTAGAAGAATAAGCCAAGAAGAAAATTCCAATTACATTTGTTTTTAAAGATAGGAAGTTATTGAAGAGATGATTATAAAGTGAACCAGGAAGTATGAACAAAGGAGTACCAAGAGTTCAAATAATCATGACATGATGGAAATCCAACAAACAGAAATATCAGCTAGCAGTGAGATTGTTATATAAATAGGTAATATAACAGAAAAATAATTTAACCCTATCCCATCTCATTCCAGACTGAAATAATAAGAGAATTTTTAAATGGAAAAAATCCTCTTAGGTTCCCAAAATAAAAAAGGCAAATATTGACAAAACTGAAGGGAGAAATAGATGCCTGTACAATAATAGTTGGAGACTTCAATACACCACCTTTAAAAAATGGATAGAACATCTAGAAAGAAATTCAGTAAGAAAATGGAGAACTTGAATAAAACTATAAATGAGCTAGTCCTAACAGACATATACAGAACACTGTATACAACAAGAATAGTGCTTGTGATAATTCCATAAGATAGCCACATGTTAAGTTACAAAACAAAATTCAATAAATTTAAGATTAAAATTATAGAAAGCATTTTCTCCAACCGCAGTGAATGAAACTAGAAATCAATAACAGAAAGAAAACAGGAATACTCACAAATAAGTGAAAGTTAAGCAATACACCGTTAAACAATGAATGGGTTAAAAAATAATTTAGAAGAGATATCAGGAAATGTCTTGAAAATGAAAATGGAAACACAACATATGAAAATGTTTGGGGTGCAGCAAGGGCAGTGTTTAGAAGGAAATTGATAGCTATTAATGCCTATATTAAAAAAAGAAGAAAAATCTCAAATCATTAACCTGACTTCATGTCAGGAATAACTAGACAGGAAGAGAAAATTCAACCTAAAGTGAATAGAAGGATGAAAATAACAAAGATTAGAGCAGATATAAATGAGATAGAGTATAGGAAATCAATCAAGATATGTGAAGAAAAGTTGTTTATAAAAAATCAATAAAATTGACCAACCTTTAGATAAAGCAATGAAAAAAAATGAAAGAGGATGCAAATAACTAAACTCAAAACTGGAAGAGGGACATTACAACTGATCTTAAATAAATTAAATGCTATGAACAATTGTATGCTAACAAATTAGATAATCTAGAAGAGAGAGAGAGAGAGAATTCAGGTCTGGGAGACTACATCCTACTTATCCAACTTGAATGTTCCATGATATGATGTAACATTACATCAATAAAAAGAACTGATTGTGACTTAAGGAAAAGCATCCTAAGTTATCACATACTGTGTGAAGACTGAGAATTGCATACAGGAATATCATTTAAGGAGGTGCCATTTACATAAAGGTCTACTAGATTTATATATATTTATTACAGAAGTATTTTGACAAATGACAGTGAGAGATCTTGTTGAACTAAATAAGTATATTTAAGACAATGTCCTACTATAGGAAATGAAAGCATCTTAAGGATAAAGTAAAATTTTCTACTTTGTACAAACACAACATATGGACTAGAAGAAGTCAAGTGGGCATCTGTTGCATGGATATCTCACAAAGCTGTTTTAAGAATGGATGAAGCTGAGTGGTCAATATCTGATGTAGATGTTTGCTTTTTGCCTATTAAGCAACTCTTTTCTGGTACTAGAATTGCTCTTCTCCCTCTCTCAGCCATGCAATTCACTCGGTAGCATGTCTACCTAAGATCCCAGGAACAATTCATTGGTCTATGGAATTACTATTCAATAAAAAACAAATGGAACAAAAATGAAAAACATTTTAATGAGTAGATAAGTCAAGACCATGGATGTGAAAAGTATCCCTCATGGAATATTAGTAAATTTGGGACCCTGTCTTATGTACTTAGAGTCACAAAATAAGGACTTTTTACTAAAATAAGTAGAGGATGAGAATTTCATATACAGGATGATAGAAACGAATGAGATTATACATCTCCTTAAGCATTACTGAGTTGTGTTTTCTTAGTCATATATTTATTTTTTAATTTGCAATATTTTGTAACAGTTTAGATTAAAAATTTCTAAGTCCTTAATCTTTCTCAGATTTAGAACATCACCCCAGAAATGCAAACATATGTCTGATCCTATTTGTAAGAATATCCCTTTATTTAATGAATTATTTAACAAATATTTTGTAGTTGATGATTTTGGAATATTTCTTTAGTAACAAGAACTAGATTTTGAATTATTCATCTAGCTACCTCTATATACAGACATTCTTAACCTAGCTCATTCCAGAAGTACGTGAGCCAAAGAAATAACTAGTATAGTACAGACGTTAGGAAAAAGCATGTAGGAAACTAAAATATTCATACTAAAGATACCTATTATTTTGCTTTTGGGAGATAATTGGAACATGAAAAATACAGTAAAGTACAAGTGTATCTCCTACTGGGAAAAATATTCCCTTTATCTTGATTAGAAAAAAATGAAAGAAATATGAAATTAAAGGATTTAAGTGGCATTTGGCACCTTCTAATTGCAAACATTTCCAAAGGTTTTTGGATTCATAAGGTTGTTTTAGAAAGAAGGAGGGAAGCAGATGTAGCTCAAGTGGTTGAGCACCTGCTTCTCATGTACAGGTCCTGAGTACCTCCTGAAAACAAACAAATGAAAAAAAAACAAACTAATTCCCATTGGAGAGCAGGCGAAGCTCCGTGGTTAAGTACCTGCATCCCCTGCATAGGTCTTGAGTTCAAATCCTGGATTCCCCCCAAACAAAAGAAAGAATGAAGTGTCTAAAAAGACACAGGATATTTAAATTAATTATGGACGTAACATCGTTCTATTATCAGCCTTAAAATCATCTCATTATTGGGTAACCTTTGCTCAGAAATAAACTACTATATTTTTGATTGACATATACATGTTTTCATGTGCATTTATACAGTATTTGTCTATTGCAGGCCAAACTGGGGGCCTAGGGTATATTTCAGGCCCAAATTCAGCTGTTATTCCTTAGTTCAATTCTACTTAAACAAACAATGGAACTCTAAATCAAGGCTTATACTTTCATTCTGACTTACTGGTTAGAGTGGAGTGTGGTGAGAGATCCCTGTGGTCACCACAGAATTCTTGGGCCTTCTGTTAGTGTTGGTTCCCATATATCATCTTAGTTAGCCAAATATTTGAAACAATTGGTATCAAAATTACTTAATAAAAAAAGCCCAATTTTTTGTGTTGTTGACAGCATTTTGACAAATCTCTCAAGGATATTGTAGGTCTTTTGGGTCTAAGAAGACACAGACATAAATGCATGGGGGACTTGAAAATGGATCCCTTTTCCATATATATCACAAGGGGATTTTATAAGAACTGACTTTAGACTTTTATGAGGTTCCCAGTGCCCTACCCAATTAGAGATTGATTTTTTTAAAGATATAGTTTTTTCGTTTATTAAAAGATACTTAGATTACATTAATGTTACATAAAAAAGGGGAATTCCCATATGACCTACTCCCTATACCTCCCAAGTTTTCCCACATTAACAGCATCCTTCATTGGTGTAGTATATTTGTTACAATTGATCAGCGTTTTGGAGCATTGCCACTAAGCATGGATTATAGTTTACATTGTAGTTTATACTCTCTCCCACACAATTTTGTAGGTTATGGAAAGATATATAATGGCCTGTATCCATTGTTGCAGTGTCATTCAGGATAATTTCCAAGTCCTGAAAATGCCCTCCCATTATACCTTTTCTCCTTCTCCCTGCCCTCAGAACCTCCAGTGGCAACTGATACCACATCAATGGTATATAAACTCTTACATTGCTAGAATCACAATAAGTCTATAGGAGAATACAAGAAATCCACTCTGGTCCATAATTTTTTCCAAAATCCTGAGGATTCTGGGATGGTGCAGCCCACTCCACCTCTAATTGAGAAGGGGGTTCAATCAATAGGGCAAATGGATGGCACTCTCTTGCTTGCAGCTATAGAACCTCTCCATTCCTTTGGATGGTGTTGTCCATTGTCATCTCCTTATTAGTTGTCCTGGGTGAATCCAATGAACTGAATTGTAGGTTTTGCAACTTCATTGAGATTCAGGGCCCAGCTGGTACATGGACAGCCCAAATTTTAAATCTCTTGGACATACACCAATCAATTCTAGTACTAATTATAGGTTCAACTAGAAGAGTCAGAAGAGCCATGTGTAGGAAACCCACAATTGTGTCCAACTCCATGAAACTATGGAACATAAATTATAAAGCAGAACCAACTGGCAAGGCACCAAACTCCTGAGCTACTCCAAGGAAAGGTATACTTTCAAACACATATCGAGGGGTAGACAACTAAAAGTGACCAAAGTTGTAAGGCAAAACTCTAAGTCCTATTAAATAGATGTGACATAATTGAATGCTGGCTCTATCACTTTTATTTCTAGGATTTTAGCAATTTATTATCTTCCCCTAGTTTCCTATTCTTGTTAACTGTTAATTAGAATAATTATTACTATTACTAATGATCTTAATGATCCTGATAAAGTATACTAAAATGTAAATAATTTAAATCAAAACTGTTCATTAAAATTTCTGTAATTTCTAAAACATTTTGCAGTTGTTTATTAGTAAACAAAGGAAAGAAGAGATGATATCAATTTAAAAATCACATATATTTATTTGTAAATCAACTTCATTAGGTGTAATATAAACCACAAGATGCATAATTTTTATTCATACATTTAAGGGAGTTTTGACAAATGTATACACCCATTTAATCACCACCAAAATTGAGGTAGGATATTTCTATCACACCGAAAAAGAATCTCCTTGCCCCTTTGAAGTCAATCACTTTTTATAGGTTTTACAATGACTTCTTCTGTTCACAGATAAAGGATTAAATTTTCTCTTTTTGCATAGTGTGTGAAAAGACAACTCTAGAAAATTATTTTCCTACAAGAGTGACATTAATATTTTTCAACCTAATGCTGGAACACTTGTGTGCCTTTTATTACAAAAAGAAGTTGAGGATAGGAACTCTTGAGATTAATCAGCATACTAGTAATTGTGGCCAGCTCCAAAAAAACGAGAAATTTTTCAGAGGCCATTTTATGTCACTGCTTGCATTAGCCCTAACTATTCATAAGAACCAGAACAGACTGACCCAACTTCTGGATCACTCAGAATACACTCAGCAAAATCAGTTAATTTTGCAGTGATGCAATTTTTATTACCTTATTATTGACTTCTCAGCAAGGATGAAGAAATAAGGGATACAAAATGTTAGTGAGTGAGAATTGTAATTCTAAAAAATAGCGTGAAAAATCATATTGAGAGTGCACCATTCAATAATAAATCAGGTTAAGTGAGGTTTTAAACCAGACACATATCTGAAGGAAAAATAATAAAGACATAGGGAACAACTTGTGCACAATTTCTGAGGCAGGTGCCTACTGAGAGTCATGTAAAATTTGGTAGGATCAACAGTTTGCATATCACAGTGGGGCTCAAGGAATTGTTAGAGTTGTGATATGGTACAGGTAAATGGGAAATAATTGAATGGGGTTGGGAATTAATGGTCATGAAATTCAGATTATAGACAAGTAATGACAAGATTTACAGTATGATTATGGGAGTGAACATCTAAAATAAATATTATTGAAAAACTGTTGGGCAATCAGTCAATTACTAAAGTAGCATCTTGGAAATATCATCGTTGTGGATGCTAAAATCATCAAGAGTTATGGCAGAAATATGGTGGAGTTAGAATAATCAGGAGCCAAAACCTTTAAGGAATGAAGTGGAATAACCAGGTGAACCAGAGATGACTAAGAAGGGCTGAGAGTAGCAGAATCTGACTGAGATTAACTAGTAATGATAAATAATGATAACTAGTAATGATAAATAATGATAACTTAAAACCATTTTCCAGGGCCATTGGTATGAGACCTGTGAGAGAAAATAGGACCCACTTAAGTGGAATTAGCATTTAGAGTGGAGGAACAGGAAGGCAAGCAGATAAATGCAATAGTCACACAAGAGATTCAGCATGTAGATGATTCTGCTATTATTGTCCCAAGATCCAGAAGTACAATGATAGAAAACATGCATATATGAAAATTAAGATCAAAAGTAGGCTTCACAGAGCAAAAGGGGAATAAAGGTGCAAATTTAAACAATCTTTTAAATAAAAAAGCAGTCCTTAATTTGAGAAACATGCATTCAAACTCTTCAAATCCTTGGAACTCATGAAGTACTGGATTTGTTATGGATTTTTTTGAAATAATATAATCCACCAGAATGTGAGATCAGAAGACAAAGATAGACTATTACTTGGTGCATAATGAGGATTCAATAAATATCTGTCAAACTGAAATGAATTTTGAATTAAAAATGATTCTGTGGATATTCCTGGGTCTCAAAGCATGTGCCAGATTGCTAGATGTCCACTAAAATCATAAAATCCTTACTCCTTTTCATCAGTAAGAGTTACCTGGGTTTAAGACCTCCCAAGCAGAGCTCCCAGGTAAAGAAAAAATAAGATGCAAATCTGGTAGACAAGTTTTGAGACTTCCTCCTATATGTCTATTTTGATGAACTTCAACACAAGTGTTTTGAGTTGTGATGATCAATTTGATTTGATATCTTTAATTGAAAAAAAAAATCATCAAATGCCCTTACTAGTGGAGTTCTAGCAGTCTCTGACAAAGTTACCTAGCACCAGGAATATGCACAGATAATTTTTCCTGAAAATACCCTAGCCCTCTTTGCTATTAAATGAAGTTCAGTGGCTAAGTTCTTATTGACTAGTTGTAGGCAGAAAGGATATGCATAAGTTCCAAGCTGAAATCTAAAATATTGAATATGAACTTCCATAAGTTTATTCCTTCTTTTTGCCACCTGAAACCAGAGTGGTGGTATCACAGTATAGAAAACAGAGCCCTTAGGACAGACTTTACAAACAGTGCTGTACATATGGATAACATGACGTAAATTTAAATTATGATTCATTCTGGGATAAGAACCACAATGCAGCATTTCTAACAAGCTCCCTGGAGATGCCAGTGTATAGCACATGGATCACATGTTGAATGTGAAAGCATTGTGGAGGGCAAAGTAAAAGATAGAAAGGAAACGGAATCCATGAATGAAGAAGAGAAGATTCACTGCCCTTTCAACCTGGATCATGTAATGAGTCTGATACATCAAAGAGAATAAACTTCCTATATGTTAAAGAACTCTTTCATTGGGTCTCTCTTTTACAGATACCTAGTATTACTCAAAATAAAAGCATAACAACAACAAACAGCCATGATACCACTTTCCACTTTATGTTTATATACTGTATTTCTGGGAAAGTAATTGGATTTCCATTATTATACAACACATACAAAGATGAAATTGCTCCCTGAATATTTTGTGTATTTTTCCATTAATAATATAGTTTGTATTGAACTTAATATTGCACATCATTGGAATTTGAGCAAATCAAGTAGATAAATAAGCAGTTAAGATCAAACTTTGCCTCTTCCACAACAGAGGATCTACAGATTAGGGTCAGATCTTCAGATTTGCTAGACTTATTGGAATCTATAAATGCCCAGAGATGGACTTCTTTCTGTGGCCTCACTCTTTTTTACCAAACAGAAAAGGACTAGGGACGTAAACCTGAGCATGAGTTTAATAATTGCTTTGGAAAATGCAATTAGAGAACAATCATAAATATGTACAATATTATTATCTATTGCTGAATAACTAATTGCCAAAAATTCAGCACCTTGAAGCACTTTTCATATTATCTCACAGTTTCTGTGGCTCAACAGTGCAGGCACAACTAAATTCCATGAAAAATGGGGTGCTTCTGTGGTGTGTCACAAGGCTACCATCAAGGTGTCAGTCAGAGCTATGCTCATATCTTGAGGCTCAATTGGAGAAGGATATGCTCTCAAACTCATGTGGTTGCTGGCAAAATTCTGCTCATGATAAGTTGTTGGACTGATGGGTTCAGTTCTTGCTGGGTATTGGCTAGAGTCAGTCCTCAGTTCCTTGCCATGTGTGCATCTCCATCCCTGACAACTTGCTTCATCAAAATCCATCAAGAACTAGTCTGTGAGAAAGACAAAAATGACAATCTTATGCACATAGCCATAGAAGTAACAATCCTTACATTTACCATTTTCTATTGGTTAGTAGGAAAACATATATCCCACCCACACTCAATGGAAGGGGATTGTGGGCATGCCCCTGGGGTCGTTAGCTATATGGCTGGCCTGGCCATTAGCTAGACAGCTCTCGCCTCAGTGAGGTGAAATTCTTGAATGGGTTGTGAGTGACAACGGGGCCCCGGTATCACACAGCCAGGTTAAACACACAGTAAGCACCCCGGAGATGCAGGCTCGTGGCACAGGTCTGGTTTATTGGGGAAGTGATATAGCTTATATAGGCAGGGGTGGGGGCTTGAGGTGACGTGTCAATTATAGACAGGCTAAGGGGATTGGGATAATATGAAGCAGCTACTTGATGGGATGAGGTAGCTTTGAAGTTGGCACACGCGGGCTTCTCTGGAGGGAAGCTGGCTAGGAAGAAGGGAGGTGCCTTTTGTGATAGCCATTGTGTATGCTTAGCGGCCATTCTGGCTACATGTTGTTTGCCAGCAAGCTCACCAACAATACCTCCATTTTTGTTTTATTTCAGACTGCAGTAACTGTGCCTGTCTTAGGTTGTTCTCCCTTGAGAATCTTACCCATCTTTGGCTACCAGTTATGAGTCATTTATGCCACGCAGTTGCGCCTGTCTTAGGTTGCCTCCCTCTGGAGGTCTTACCCATCTCTGCCTGCCAACTGAGCTTTGTGGCTGGAGCAAAGTGGCTGTGCGCTAGCCACACGGCTACACAGCAGTGGTGGCTTCAGGTTCTTATGTTTCTTCTTGCACGAGCGGTTGATACTGACGAAGCTGAAGTGAATAAACAGTGAAGGCTGAAAAGGTCTCTATTCTTTTCTGTAGCCACTTAATGAGACAAGGAGCTACAGACACAACACAGATGATTAGCATTAAAGGACTAATAAGTGGTGTAAGCCACTGTACAAGGGGGAGGAGAGCCAATTCATGAATGGGGGACTGAATGATTGAGTTTTAGTTAAATTTTTATGCAGGTCTTTTAATATTTGGATATTTTGTTGTACTATAACGGAGCTATTAATGTAGAAACAGCATTCTTCTTGAAGGAATAAGCACGTTCCTCCTTTTTCGGCTGTAAGTAAGTCTAGGGCCCTGAGGTTTTGGAGGGTTATGCTGGCTAGGGAGGTGAGTTGCTCTTGAAGAGCTTGAAGGGAGGCAGTTGTGGAATCAAGGGCTATTTGTACTGATTCTTTAAAAATACCAGTGACGATAACAGTGTGTGCTAAGGCGCCACCGGCAAGTCCAACAGCTGCAAGGGAGGAGGTAAGACTGGCTCCTACCAGAAGGGGAAGAAAGGCAGCTCGCTTGCTATGGAAAGAAGAGAGCAGCTGGGAAGCTTCAGACTCTGTATATAGTATAAACTGCGGGACAATGACTACAGGAATACAGGGACCAGGAGTGGTGGAATTAATCAAGGGTGTGATTGTTTGATTGCACCAAAAAAAGAGGCCTCTTGGGAGCTGGATGGTACCTGTAAAGGAAACATTTGTTATGCAGGTGGGAGAGAAGGAGGTATGGCTGGTTTGGAAGCAGGTGATATTTTCAGGGCTGCTCCAAAGGGGGATATGTGTAAGGGGGGAAGAGAGGTTGCCGGGTGTTGCTGAGGAATAGTTGGAATAGTTGGAGATAGAAAGAGGGACAGCCACTAGTAGGGGATGCTCGAGAGAGGTGCACAGGAAGAAATGAGAAATATTAGCAATTCCAGATTGATTAAGGAGAGAGACAGTATTATTGAGAATTGTGAGCCAAGAAGGGGGATTATATACTAGCAGTTGCTCGTTTAATTGCTTTTTGGCTGTTTTTATATTTATGAGCACGTTGGATATACTGATTGGAGATGAGGACTGGTTGTAGAAACTATAGCGGCAGGAAACCGTTATGGATCCAGTGGGCCAAGTGTCACCCCTGTGAGCATATAGCTTACCGGTGATTCCAGTAGCCCATCTGTCATTCCAGGGGTCCTTTATATGGAGGTAATAACCAGATTTATTGGCAAAGAAGAAGTTTGGGAAGGACGACTGCCATGGCCAGTTAATGACACAGCTCCAATAGGGGCAGCCTCCATAATAAGGGCCTTGGTAATAGGTGTTGGTACAGTATGCTTTGGTTTGGGTGTGAGGGAAGCAGGCGTAAGGTTTATGGCTACTTTGTTGGTATGATTTAGGTGTTTCGGTGAGTTTGATAGTAAGAGGTGTTTGAGATCCCTGAGGTGAACAGTGGCCTGTGCCAAGGGGGCACGATGTGGTGCTTGAGCAAGAGGTTATAGTTTCTTTTACTGTGAACATCCAGAGATAAAGGGCTTGTCCATTGACTGAGATAATGAGTGAGATAATTAGAGAAAGAGTGAGTATGTATAAGAGGCGGCACATGGTGGGTGGGTTATACACAGCAGGCGATAGTGAGAAGAAGGCAAATATGCATTACGAAGAAAGTGAGGAGGAAGGATTTGCGCAGCGTTGTCCAGTCATTCGGAGAGCCAGCGAATAACAGGAGGGCTCTAACGAGAGTGACGAAGCTACATAGAAGGATTCCAGGGAGGCTACACAGCTGCATTAGTTTCGGTGGCAGGTTTTACGAGACGGCTTGGGATCCACAAAGGCTGGTCAGTGTTTTCTGGAAAGATACAAGCAAATCCTCGTCCTTGTGTTAGTAGAGGGTGGGGGCCTTTCCATATGTTAGTGAGGGGGTCTTTCCACATAACAAGGGGGACCGGCGTGGGGGCTAGTCTTAGGCCTCCCCAATGCCAGATTGCTGGAGTAGTATGATTTTTGTCAAAGGTAAGGAAGTTGATAGTGACTAGGGCTCTGTTGAGCAAATCTCGGGGGGTTGCTGTAGGGAACTCCCCTGAAAGTTTCTTGATTGTATTTTTGAGGAGCTCATTAGATCGCTCAACTAGGGCCTGTCCTTGTGGGTTATAAGGGATTCCTGTTTTGTGTTGAATGTTCCAGTCATGGCAAAATTGTTTAAAAGTTTTGGACTGAAAGCAGGGTCCATTATCTGTTTTTATAGTCCAAGGGATACCCATTTGATTAAAGGCTTGAAGGTGTCGCAGTGTGGGCTCACCTGGAGGGCCGCTGCAGGGGCGGTGTGGGCTCGGGCAGAGGGCTGCAACACACGGAGGGGCCTTCCGAGAAGGCACTCCGGGGCCGGCAAGGTGCGGAGGACGCGCGGTAGGAAGAAGACTACCGAGGAGACCAGGATCTGTGTGCAAGTCTGATTTATTCAGGAAATACAGCAGTTAATATAGGGTGAAGATGGGGGAGGGGCAGGGGGCATGGCCGGGGGGCGGCAGATGGCTGATAGGTTCGTGCAGGGGTGCATCACTGGTTGCGGGCAGAAGACAGGGTAGCCAGGGTTCTCGGCGGCAGCGAGGCGGGGCTGTCATGGCGTGGCGGTGGCCCTCAGGGGAGAGGCGGGGTTAGGCCACCGAGGGGGAAGCGGGTGCAGCTGGGCAGAGGGGCGGGCAGTACGCCCGAACCCCAAGCGGAGGGCCTTAACGCCCATTCCCACCACCCGGGTCCAACTCGCACCAGCACCTGGAGACGAGCCGACACTTGCTGTCGCCGCGCTCCCACACAGTGCCACCCTACATGAAGGCAGGCTGTTATAACATTTTTTGCTTATTCTCCAGATAAAGCAGTGGTGAAGAGAAATTTGGAGAATGTGTCTACTATCACGTGGGCAAATTTATAGTGGCCAAACGAGGGGACATGTGTGATGTCCATTTGCCACAGTGCATTTGGACGGAAGCCCGGTGGACTAACTCCTTGGGGCTGTAAGGGGCCTATAGGAAGGAAAGGTGCACAGTGTTTGCACTCACGTGTGAGGTGCTTACACTGGGCTTGAGTGATGTTGGGAAAAAGGTGATGGAGGGAGTTAGCTGACATGTGGAATTTTGCATGTAGCAGCCTGGCTTGATCTAAGGAGGTAGAGAGTATGGAAACAGTGAGAGAGGAGTCAGCAAGGTTGTTTCCTTCTACTAGTGCTCCAGGCAATCCAGTGTGTGAACGGATATGCTGGATATACCAAGGAACTGTACGATTTTTGAGGAGGAGTTGTAGCGCTAAAAGGGTGCTATCAATTAACAAACTGGGCTTAACCTTTAGGGTTGCATAGGGCAGTATTCGAACGGATTTGGCAGCATAGGCGCTGTCAGTGAACCTGTGAGGCTAATTTTTTATCAATATAGGGAGGAAGGTGGCTCTCTTTGACACAGATGGGGATAGTAAAATTTTTAGTTTGCCTTCTCCATAGTATGTTAGTTGAGGGGTAATGGCTACTAGGATGCAAGGCCTCATTTTTATAAAATAGAGCATTTTTGGGTTATAGTTAATTTTCTGACAATCATAAGTAGGATTCTTGGTTATGATTAAATTGTAAGAGGGAAACAAAGTCACAATAAACTGAGTATTACTATTTTTGGAGATAATTATGGCCTGATTTTTAACCTACATACAGGAAGGATGGTTACTAATGCATAAGGGTTGATAATCAAATGGTAATATGAGATTATCAATTCTTTGTCTTTCTTTATAGGGTTTAATTGGCAATCGATTATCAATTGGTTTAGTGAATATATGAGTTTTATTCAGATATATATGAAAGAATGGATTTTTCCAGGTTAACACTCTAAGTAATGGGGGGTTAGGTATATAGGCCTAATAAGTGTAATAACTGGCAGCTTCCTTATTACTTATGATCACCATCATCAGAAGTTGTAGAAGACTCCATCTCTTCATTCTGGGGTTTAATCTTTTTCACAGATAACTAAATTTGTTCTCCATTTTCTGAAATGATAAGAGCATAGCCTCATCCCCTTATTTTAACCCTGCCTTTTTTCCATTCATTGCTTAAAATATCTTTTTAGAATATTGGTTGATCTTCATTTCCTGTGTCTACTGTAGATGTTTGACATTTTCCAGTGTGACATTCCACAGGTGTTAATGAATTATAAACATTAAGAAAATGTAAAGTAAATAAAGCTTTTGCTAATTAATCTTTTGGTGTCATAATACCATTATCTCCCCCTTTTTGTTTTAAAAGCATAATTTTTAGGGTATGATGGCTGCATTCAACTATGGCTTGACCTGTAGGATTATAAGGAATATTAGCAACATATTGAATACCATATTTTAAAAGGAAAGATTCAAAGGACTTACTACTAATGTAAGAAGGTGTATTATTAATTTTTAGAGGGCATCCCATTACAGCAAAAGCAGACTATAGATGTGAATGAACATGATGCAACTGTTCCTTACCTTGAGCAGTAGCCCACATAAAATGAGAATAAATGTTAACATAAACATGAACATATTGTAGTTTACCAAAGGATGGTATGTGAGTAACATCCATCTGCCATAATTGATTAGGAGTTAGGCCTCTGGGATTAGTTTCAGCTCAAAAAGGCACTGCTGTTAGTGGTCCACAAGTAGGACAAGTGCAAATAATTTCTTGTGCCTGTAGTTTTGTTAACTTTTGATATTTATTTCATAGGCCTTTAGCATTAGAGTTAGTTAAAGCATGGTAATCAAGAGCACTTTGTAAACACCCTACTAATAAATCAGCTTGAGCATTATTTGCTGTCACAGGACTAGGCAAAGAGGTATGAGAGCTTATGTGAGTAATGTAAATAGGATGCTGTTTTAACCTGATGAGATGCTGCAAGTCAGTGAAAAGTTAAGATAACTCATCAGTAGCAAAGATATGAGCTGTTTTAATATGCTTGACAGTAAGACTTACATATTTAGAGTCAGAGACAATGTTCAAGGGCTCTTAAAACATTTGTAAAACTTTAATGACAGCTGAAAGCTCTGTGCATTGAGCAGACAAATAAGGAGTTTGTCAAACCTGTTCTTTTTGAGAAGTAATGTATGCTGCTTTTCCATTACTATTACTATCAGTAAATACTGTACAGGATGGTTGGGCTATGCACATAGCCCTGAAAAGCACTGCAAAAGTTTATTGTTGGGTTTTTTACAGATAGAGGAATGCAGCTGGCTTGATTTGTCTAAGAAGACACTAAAGAAAGTCGTAGCAAGTTTTAAAACAAAGTGATAGCAATACAGCTGAACTTTAACTTTTTGCAACAAACTAGCAGTGTTTGGGATTGCTGCATACTAGTGTTGTTACTTTAATCTATGATAAGAGGTTGTTTCTGTGACACATACTCTTTTATAATCATTAAAACCATAAATAACCACATTGTACTTCTCTTTAATATTATGCTGAAATATTGGTAACTTTATACACTTTTAAGCATTCATAGGAAACTTTTATTCATATGACTTTAATTAAGAGAGGGTTAAAGGAAAGAAAAAATTTGTTAATTTTATAACACTTTAAAACACCTTTTATTTAACTTATAACATATTAGATGGAGTCAATTATTACTTTAATTTTTCTTTCAAAGTAAAAGAACAAATCTCTTATAATTAGTTTGGAATAAAAGGCTACTGTTCAGGATTAGGTTTTGAGAAGGCAGTTTTGAACATTATGTTCCTTTAAAAGAGATAGCGCAAGAAGCACAAGAAGCTATTTCGATAAAGCAGACTTTCTTTGTATACTGATTATTGAGGATAAAAACTTGTACTAAAACAGATTGATTTGAAAGGCCTTGAGAAAGAACAAAATTTTTAACTTTGCATTAGCATAGTACTAGATACTAAAGCCTTTAAAATTTTATAGATAGACCCATTAAATTTTATTTAACTTTAACTATAAAAATTCCTTTTCCACCAACCTTCTGCACTTTCAGTATTCACTCAGGTTTTGTCCCACACTCTACTCTTTCCAATAATCAATCATTTTATCTTAGGACAAAATTATCTTCTGTTTCCTTAACAATAAAAACACATTCCATATAGCCTACATACAAAGTTATCAAGCAAACTTCTTATAACATAATACCATGAACACTAAACAAGCTTGTTAAAATAATGAACTTTTCTTTAAATACTTAGTAGCATGCAATATCAGAAACAGTTTTCTAGAAGCAAGTTGTGAAGGGAGGCTGGCTTCAGCCAAGCTTTTTTGTTATAAAATTACCTTTTATTATTATTATTATTATTATTATTATTATTATTATTAATTCAGGTTTGTTTAAACACTTGAATTTAAACAATGCTTTATAAAACTTCTTATAATTATTTATAACCATATAGACTATAATCATATTATTTTAAGACAAATTTTACCTTTACAGAACACATTTCTTCACTTAAAGTTACCACAATACTTTCTATAACTTGCCACATGCATTTAAGTTCCAAGAGTTTATTAAAATTAGCCATCCTACTTTAGGACAAAATACACCTTTTTGCAAAAACTTATTAAATTTCAGTTAGCATTTTCACAAACTTTTAACCAAATATTCATTTAAGTTTTACATCCTTGATATTATCCTGTGAAGAAAAATGTTATTTATTTCAATCTAGGCAAAAACAACTTTTTATAAAAAGGCTTATAGTAATTTTGTTAATCAAGACATCATTTTTATCATTGTAGAGATTTCATTAACATTTTAACTTAAGTATTAATATAAGCACTTATTTAATTTTTGGCCATTTGAATAGAGCTCTTTTATAAATTTTTATTAATTTATATTACCATCCAGAGGTATCAAAATATACACTGACATTGAACGAACAGACAAACACAGAACAATCACAACACAGTAACAGAAATATACAGTTTACAATTAACTCATAATTCTTACTTTCTTGGTATAGCTACTTTTAAGCTGTCCATTATACCACATTTTAAATATAACTTCTTAAGATTTCTTCTGGCATCCATGTTGCCTGTAACATGCAAGCTTGTGCTTGGAAACATTGTTATTAGTTTAGTTATGGTTAAACATTGTTCAAAGTGGGGGGGGGGGTACAGTTAGCCTGAACTTTTGGAAGGGTTTATTGCTTCTCACCTTTTAAAGCACTTGGGGGAATGACTGTTATTCTGTTAGTAATGTTGTGGGTACCTACACTTTTGGCTTCATTATAATAGAGAGCTTTTTAGGAAATGTAATTTCCGGGGGTTAAAATAGCAAGGACTATGCTTTTCCAATCAGTAGGTATATTGTGAGCATGAGAAATGCTGTTTAATAACATCTGAGCACAGGGGCTATTAAGACTATATTCTTGAACAGATTTATGAAGGTGAGTAATGGTTTTATGATGCTAAGGAGCCTAAAAGGGAGGAGAATCTCATTGTGGTAATTTACTGGAAAGAAGTGAGGAGGAGTGGATGGGTGGTGATTAAGGACAATTGCAGTAAGTGGAGCTGAAAGAGGAGGTGTAGAAGGCACAGCAGTGAAAGAGTTAATAAGCAGAGCTGAAAAGGGAGGTGTAGTAGGTGTGGCAGTGAGAGAGTTAGGCTCCGGCGGTTTTAGCCAGTGTCTAGCAGGGCACCTGTAAAGCAGCCGTGAATAGCTAAAAGAGTGGGTATGAGACTAAGAGGGAAGGCTTTGCCTTCGTGAACTTTAGCAGATTTGACTCGCCTGAGCAATTTAGCCCAAGTGGCAGGATTCCATATTGCAGCAGTGGAAAGCCACGGGTTAAAATGGACAAGAAGGTTGGAATACTGATAGAGGTATTTTTTAGTGATTTTAAGGCGGTGGCTAGCTAATAGGGCATATAACGCCCGTGCTTGTAATGCATTCTCAGAAGAGGCTAAGTTCCCCATTCTGAGCTTCACTCACCAATACGAAGAGGATCGCTTCGGATCCCGCTGGTTGCTGTCTGGATGAGGTGGGGGGTTCCTGTTCAGGGCGCCAGTTGTGGGCGTGCCCCTGGGGCCGTTAGCTATATGGCTGGCCTGGCCATTATCTAGACAGCTTTCGCCTCAGTGAGGCGAATTCTCGAACGGGTTGTGAGTGACGACAGGGCCCCGGTATCACACAGCCAGGTTAAACACACAGTAAGCACCCCGGAGATGCAGGCTCGTGGTGCAGGTCTGGTTTATTGGGGAAGTGGTACAGCTTATGTAGGCAGGGGTGGGGGCTTGAGGTGACGTGTCAATTATAGACAGGCTAAGGGGATTGGGATAATATGAAGCAGCTACTTGATGGGATGAGGTAGTTTTGAAGTTGGCGCACGTGGGCTTCTCTGGAGGGAAGCTGGCTAGGAAGAAGGGAGGTGCCTTTTGTGATAGCCATTGTGTATGCTTAGCGGCCATTCTGGCTACATGTTGTTTGCCAGCAAGCTCACCAACAAGGGATGTCACAGGTATGAACACCAGAGCATTTTGAATCTCTTCAGGTTCACCCTACTCATTAGTCGGTATATAAATTTCTACAATAAAAAGTCATTATAAAATATAAATTACCATAGGAGGTGTGCACTCTTGTTTTTTCTTCTTTTTTTTTTTGGCTAAGGAATGAATCATTACCTGACAAACTCGCAACATTCCAGTGATTATTGGGATTTAAATAATCATAAATGACTGGATTAGACAGTCTGTCCACTCCAAGCACATTACTCTAAGTTTTAAGTCTTGCATTTCATTTCCATTTTTCTATGTATAAGCAGTTTATTTTAAAATGTGGTTTCTATACTATATTTAATTTTGTTTGCTAAAGTATAGAGCAATTTTCTTAATTTTAAGTATTAAGTAGAACTCTTTTAAAGGAAAAAATATCTCATGAACCCCAGTTTTATTGTGAATGATATACAATATAATGTTACTAATATATATTTGTAAACATAAAATGAGTTATAAGTGCCTTATAATTAAACACTTATATAAATGAAAAGCTAAAATAAATTTTCAAACACAAGTGCAATAGCATCATTAAAATTTAAATTAATATGTAATTTCATATGACTATTAATGTGGTTAAATTATAGTAAAATTGACACATATGAATAGTACACAGAGATGTAGCAAAAGTAATTTTGATTTTGGCACATCAATGTTAGCACCAATTTTCCCTATTGAAACTACTGCAAATCCATTATTGTGTACCTCACAGTCATTTGACATCTACTTGATACAAATGCTCTCCTCATTTGCCAAATTAATATCCGCATACTTCTTATATTGCCTGCGGTCACCCCTCGGGCTGAAGTGCGGTTTGCTGGCCTGGCGGGGGAGCGGCCGCGGTAGGCCTAATTCCGCTGCCCCCATAATAGGGTGGTTGGTCGGGCCCACCGCCACCCCTGAAGGAAGCTCGGCATGGGCGCAGAGTGCCCTCGGGTCTCGCCTTCTCGGCAGCCATGCTTCCGCAGCTGCCCCTCCTCCCAGATGGCGCCACACGATGCCTGTGGGGCGGCACCCTTCTTCTTCTTTCTCCCTGTGCAGGCGCAGGGTGGAAAATTCCAGTCTGCCATTTTCCCCTCCCCCGACAGCAGCAACAGCCAGGCATGGGCAGAAAAATCCAGTCTGCCCTTTTCCCTCCCCCCGACAGCAGCAACAACCAGGCGTGGGCGGGAAACTCAAGTCTGCCCTCTACCCCAGCAACAGCAGCCACCAATCCCTAAACCCTGCCCCTTCCCCCAGCAACAGCGACAGCCAATCCCTAATCACCACCCCTCCCCCATCCAGTACCGCCCACTGACCTTTCTCCGGCAACCAATCAGAACAGGGCATGGCTTCGACCAATCAGCCTTCCTCAGCCCCTATAAAACTGTTGCCTCTCCCTCAATAAAGTTGGACTTGCGTGTTTACCTCATCTCCGAGGTAGTTCTTCTGCCGTGCGCCCTCCAGTCCTGAGAGCCCCCGACAAGGGCCTGGCCTCCCTTGTCCCCAGTTCGTCGCCTGCTTCTCCGGGCGACCCCCTCATCGCCGGCTTTGCCAGGCGACCCCGTCAGCGGAACCGCGCAACCCCTGTGAGACCGACCCCTCGTCTGCTGCCGGACCGACCCCTCCTCCCAAGTGGGACCGACCCCTCGTCCCAAGCGGGACCGACCCCTCATCCAAAGCTGGACCGACCCCTCGTCCGCAGCCAGACCCCACCTCTACCGACCGAGCAAACCGTCGCAATTGCCAACACAGTGTAGTAGTGGTAGGTATAACCATAGTAGGAATCATTCTCTGTCAATGAAATTATATGGCCATATCTGGATGTAAGTTTCTCATCAGAAAATCCAGAATGTGCTAATATGTATTTTATTTATCATCTAAATGAAAGCACTAATTAGGCATTTTTACAGAAACCAGCATGCCCCAGTATTAAGATCTGTGATTTATTCTCTTCAAATTCTAAGCACTCAATCATGGAAAACACCACAAATACTTAATGAGCTTCTGCTCCATCCCAGTGATTCTACAACTGACTTGAGATGTATTTTTGTATAAAATAGACCAGAATACTTCCTTTCTTGGATTTTACATTCTAGTGGGGGACAGAATAGAAAAAATAAATATTTATGTAATTCAAATGTACATCTTTTAGAAAATGATCGTTGTATTAAAATTAAAAAGTAAAGAAAGATAAGGAAATTGGGAAAGCTATGAGGATGTTTGATAATTATGGAGATTTGGGAGGCCTCACTAAGAGGAGACTTAAAACAGTGTCTTAGAGAGATGAAACTGTTACCCAAAAAGTTTCTGGAAGAGTGGTTTAAGAAGAATAAACAGTTGAGGCAAGAATGTTAAGGAGCAAGTCTACTGGGTATGGTCAGGGAAGAGCAAAAATCCACTGTGGGTGGAGACAAGAGAACCAGGGTGTATGTAGCAAGGAACCCAAAGAAGTAACACAAGTTCAAATCAATGTAATGATTTTGGCTTTTACTCTGAAGGAAATAGAACTACTGCAGGGGTTTATGCAGAGGAGTGGTCTGATTTTAATCACGTTTTATAAGGAGTCTGTGGTTGCTGTGCTGCAAATAGATAAAGCAAGAAAAGAATAGAAGCAGCAAGAATTATGGAAATCTATTAAAGCAGAAGATGACAGCAGCTTAGAGCAGAATGATAGAGGAATTAATTTGAAAATATATCATATTCTGAACGTAGATTGAAGGCCAACACTTTTTCTATGTAAAACGTGAATTTTTTTTTTTATATTTTAAATTTTTATTCATTTGTTTTGTAAACTATCAAGGCATTGCTAAAAGACCAGAAGATAATTGACTGTGAAATTGTTCGTGTATTTACCAGGTAGGTATTTCTTAGCATACATTCCCTAAAATCTTTCGCTTTCAATTGTACAATAATAGAAAAAAAAAAAAACACTCATAAATAATAACAGAAATTAAATGATAGTATTCAAATCTTTTGAAAATCAGTTTACACACACTAAAATATTTTCTGGATTAAGCACTACAGTAAGAAAGTCTAAGACAACAACAACAGTACCGTTTAGTTGAATCTTTAACTTCAATTGTTTATGAAATTCTAAAATCATACATATTTGGTGTGAAGTCCTCTATACTTATTTAAGTCAAAAGGAAATTCAGAGAAATGTTATATGTAGGCTTAAAAGTGATTCAAAAGTTACTGATTTTGCCTACCTCCTTTCTTCTTTTTGGGAGATTACTGTAAAAATGTTAATTTCATTAGGACTTTACTAAAACTAATTTTATAGAAGAAATATTTAAGATTAAGCTCCCTGCCATTTATGAACTGATTTATTATTTCCTTATGATGTGCCTTCACTGGATTAAAAAAAAAATTAGAATCAAGTGGTTGCTTTAATAAATTTTGCACATGGAGGTCATATTTTTTATTTATTTATTTTTAATTCATTTTTTTAATATTACATTTAAAAAATATGAGGTCCCCATGTACTCCTCCATCATCATGACACATTCATTGCATTTGTTGAATATATCTCTGAACATCGCTGCACCTCATGGTCAATGGTCCACATCATAGCCCACACTCTCCCACGTTCCATCCAGCAGGCCATGGGAGGACCTACAATGTCCGGTAATTGTCCCTGCAGCACCACCCAGGACAACTCCAAGTCCCGAAAATGCCTCCACATCTCATCTCTGCCTCCCATTCCCTAAAATGTGAATTTGATATTACCATTTTTTGTTATCCAATATTTTCAGTCTGGGCAAATGGAAGAATGGTTTTGACTAGGGATGGCTTTGCCTAGAGCATGAATGGAAAAGAAAATCCGTCAGGTTCAATTGTGAAGTTTCCTATTAGAAATTTAGAGGAAGATATTTAGACTCAGTCTCCAAATCAGATAAAAGTCTGGGTGGATACACAAAATAAGAGTCATTAACTTGGGAACAGCATTAAAAGCCCTAGAATCCTTGTTTTGAATTGGATAATATAAACATAACAGATGGAATCAATTGCTTCTCTGAACTTTGGTGCCATAAACACATGAGCTTCCAGAGGAATCTCAGCTAATATTAATTATTAGGGAATAGAAACCTTTCTGATCATCAATGTCTTTCTACAAATATTTATTCCAAGAGGAGTATTATAAAATACAAAGCAAAATGGTTTTTAATTCTCTATCATCTCCTTTCCATTACCATTTCTCATTTCTACATTTTCCTTTTGACCAATCCACAAAATTCCCTTTGCTCTATACAGCAATGCTAAAGTATAGCAATGGGTAGTAATGTCAACGTTGTGGCAAGTCAAGGTGGTTCTTGATATTATAAGTTACAAAACAGGAAGATATTGGCACATTACCAATAGTACTTGCAGTTTGGGAAGTTTTCCGGTAAAGAAATGGGTGTATTATTCTGCTAAAGGGGTGCTGATACAAAATACTAGAATTCAGTTGGTTTTTATGAAGAGTATTTATTTAGGGTTGGGAACTTATAGATACCAGGTCATAAAGCATCAATTACTTCCCTCACCAAAGTCTATTTTCTTGTGCTGGAGCAAAATGGCTGCCAATGTCTGTGAGGGTTCAGGCTTCCTGGCTTCCTCTGAGCTCAGCTCCTCTGCTTTCTCCACAAGGTCAGCTGTAGTCTATCAGGTGAATGGTTCTGTTTCTCTCCCTGGGGCTCCAGCTTCAGCATCAAACTCCAACATCAAAATCCCAACATGAAAAATCCTCAACTCTGTCCTTTGCCATGCCTTTTATCTGTGAGTCCCCACCCATCAAGGGGTGGGGACTTAACTCCCTAATGATTTGCCCCAATCAAACCTAATTATAATTCAATCACACCCAGATACAGACCAGATTACAAACATAATCCAATATCTATTTTTGGAATCATAACCATATCAAACTGCTACAATGGAATTTATGTAAATCTTCCAAATTTTCATTAGATTTCAAAGGTCCTTTAGCTGTGTTATTGCCAAATAGTGGCCATTCTATTTCAGGCTGAGGAGGGACTTAGAAATTATTGGTTTTATGTCTGTATGATTTCGAAAGATAGATGAAGGGCCACATTACATGTTTCACAAAAAGGTACAGAGTTTCAGATAGGGACTTAATTATCTGATATTTATGGCCTTTGGGCTCATAGGTTTCCTGGAGTGACTTTGAGATAGTTTTAAACTACAAGATATGATTTGGATTCAGTAGCACCAGAGCAGACTGTTAACAAAATAGATGAGTCATATATCAAGAAGAAATTATTAGACTTAGAGCAGAAACACGGAGAAGATAATCCTAAACCAGTGTCATGTACAAAGAGGGAGGTAAAGCTCTAAATGCAACAGGATCAGGCTGAAAAGTTCTAATTTGGAGGAAAGCAGTGAGGAGTTGTTTTGGACTCCCACAAATCTTCCTGCGCTCGATTTAATGCCATCCATGACTTTGTCTCAAAATTAACTGAGTTTCTGTGTTTGTGCTCACTTTGTTTACTTCCCTAACATTCCTATTGAGAAAGGATTATATTATTTAAATCAGGATGCGCATATTTACTCTTCTTTATCAATAAATTTCACTAAAACACAGACATTTCAAGTGGAGTCTTCCATTATGCTGTTTCAATTCACATTTTGTTGTACCATAATTTTCTCGGGGCACTTTAAACTGCTTCATTTCTCAGAGTATAAATCAAAGGGCTGAGCAAGGGTGTCCCTATAATGTAAAATATGGACACCATCTTGTCCACTGGAAATATGTTTGGAGGTTGAGTGTATATGAATATACAAGAAAACAAATCCTTAGATGACCATGGTAGTGTGGAGCGTGCAGGTGGAAAGGGTTTCCTTTCTTCCTTCTTCACTCTGGTTACTCAGAGAAGGTAAGATTCAAATATAGGATGATTAGGATTATGAAACTTACCATGCATATGATCCCTCTGTTAAAGACTATGAGTAGATAAATGTCCGAGGAGGCAAGTTTCAACACTGGTTGCATAGCACAAAGATAATGATCAATAACATTGGGACCACAGAAGGGTAATCTCAAAGCCAAAATAATCTGTCCTGAAGAATGGATACAAGATCCCACCCAGGCCGGATTCACCAATATAAACATAAATTCATATCTGTGGTTTCAATAAATATAGAATAGTTGCAGCTGAGCAGTAGTTTATCTGCAAATAAATTTGAGATTGTTTTGATTTGGCAGAGGAAAAAGACTTGTATTTTTCATGCCTTATAGTTCTAATTCTATGAACACTGTATTTCAGTAGTTTCCAAAGTTTCTATGCATTATAATCATATGGAAAGTTTTTTAAAAAGGTAATGACTATGCTAGAAAGATCTTATACCTTCTGACTTTGCTGTTTCACCTTGAGCAAGTCACTTTAACACCTTAAAACTTTACTTCATGAAAAAACTGTAGATTCTCATAAGCACATGATTAATTGTATGCATATGAATATTATATTTATGCATGGATATTACATCTCAACTGAAAACTAATATATTTTTAATTTTAAATTTGCAGTTTCCCTCTTGAGAAAAAAAAATGTTCCTTGACATGAAACCTATTTGTATCCATTATTTCTGACTCTTCAATGTTTTGGTTTGGTTATGTTTAAAGAGGAAATTATTACTTAAACTTTTGAATCTTTGTGGCCATAATTTTACTGTCACTATCATTCAGGACAGTGACTGTGAGTTGATGGTGAAATGTTTGAATAAATCATTGAATAGCAATAGAGAGGAATTATTATGCATGTGAAATGTTCCAGATTTCTCATTAGATGTGTCATATTGAGTTTCAATACTTATTTATCTTACAAAGTGTACCACTTCTTATATTTTATAACCTGAATAATGCCTTTACTCAAATAATGATACTCCTACATGTATCTGCCACAGATACATGTTTTCTTCCAATGTATTCTATTGAAACATAATTGTAAAAATGCATTTTTTAATTTCCCCAAGCAGACTTTTCCATCTTTTTATTCTGTTTCTTATACTATATATATATATATATATGTAAATGCAATCATCCTATATTATTATTATGTATTTTGGTTTTCATTTGGTGTTAACACCAACACAATTTATACATGTAATTAAAAGAAATCCATAACATAATTATTCATTTCAGCATTTTTCAATTACTGTGTAAACTTTTCATATAATAATTTAAAAATTTGTCATTCCTTATCTAAGTTGTTTTCAAATTGTCAATCAAATATTTTACAATGAATCTCTTCTTGTTTGTACCCGTTACCTTATTTTTTAAAATTTCATCAAAATAAATTTCTGTGAGTTTACTGAAGCAAAATACATGAATATTTTCAGAATTATTGATAACTATTGGCAATTAGCTTTCCAATTTTATTTTCTCAGTATTTACTAGAAATATTTCAATTATAGAATTAATAAATCTCCATAACAAATTATGAGTTTACAGTAAACCACAAATTGAAAATTAAATGTGGGGAAGTGGCTGTGGCTCAGCTGATTGGGCTCTCTTCTACCATAAGGGAGGCCCTGGGTTCACATTCCAGGGCCTCCTTGTGAAGGTAAGCTGGCCTGTGCCCATGGAGAACTGGTGCAGCAAGATGACACAACAAAGGGGAGACAAGCAGACAAGCAGAAGTATGTACAGTGAATGGACACAGAGCAGACATCAAGAAAGCCACAAGGGGTGGGGAGCTAAATAAAAAGAAAAAGAAATCTTTGATATATATATATGAATAATAATATATATATGAATATATATGATATATATATATGATATATATATATGAATAAATGAGTTCTTCTAAAATTCATATTTTCTCAATCACAGTCAAATTGTTTCTTATATAGCATTAGAGATATTTTGGTGCGTTTATATTAGTATTTGCATATTGTCTTAGTATATTTAACTATTTATAAAATTATAAGAATATGATAGATTTCTAATAATATTCAAACTTTCAAAATAACCTTCCTTCCTTGTTTAGTAGAATTAAAATTATATTCAAATTCTTGTGCACTGGTGATGGTACAGTATTTTTTATGTTTTTACCTTTAATATTTTGTCCGTATTGAATTATGCATATCTTTTTTCAGTTAATTTTTATATCATTGGCTTTGGAGCTCTTTACCCCCTTTTATTTATTTGTATACATCAATTTACCAATTTTTTTCTGTTTGATGATTATATTATTGTTACAATTAAGGAAGTTAAAATCTTTATACTATTCTGTATAATTAATACAACTTTGTCCAAAAAATCACCAATCCATCAATGATTCAATAACATCATCAATTCTGTAATCATATATTGTTAAGAACCTACTTATAGGTGGTACAACTCTGCTGAGGCTCAGGGCCCAGCTGGCACTTAGTACAGAGATTCAAGTCCCCTGAGCGTACATCAACCCCAGAACCAACCACAGATTCAGTAAAGGTGACAGAAGCCTCAGCAGAGTTGCAACACCTAATCTCCGGTTCATTGGACTTACCCAGGTTAGCTAACAGGGAGGTGAGGATGGTCACACACAACACCAGGGAACAAAGAGCGTCTACAGCTGCAAGCAGGAGAATTCCATCCATCAGTCACATACAATCTAAGACCCCTCTCAATTTAGAGGTGGAATGGACATTGCCATCCCAGGGTCCTCAGGATAGAGGAGTAAAATATGGTTTGGAGTGGACTTACTGGTATTTTACTATAGAACTATTGTGACATTAGCATTGGAAGAAATTATATCACTGATGTGGAGACAGTTTCCACGGCATTTGCTGAAGGCAGGGAGAGGGAAAAAGAGGTGTGATACTGGAATATTTTTGGGACTTGGAGATGTCCTCAATGATATTGCAGGGACAGATGCAGGACATTGTATGGTCTGAAAGAGAGTGTAAACTACATCATAAACTATAACCTATGCCGTGTAGCAATGCTCCAAATGTATTCATCGTATGCAATGAGTGTACCATACTAATGAAAGAAATTGTCGATGTGGGAGGAGTGAGGAATGTGCGGAGTGAGGTATTTGGGAACCTCTTATATTTTTTATTGTAACATTTTGTGTAATTTATGTATATTTTTTAAAAGATAATAAAAGAAAATTCTAATTAAAAAAAGAAAAGAAAATGAGCCTACTTATATCTGCAGTAACTATATTAGAAAATTGTTTGCAAACTCTTTATAATCAAATTGGGGGAATAAAAAATATCCTCCAGATAAAATCAATAATTATACAAAGATTACACATGACTATGTGAGGTGAGATAATAATAGATTAAAGTTTCCAAAGCAGAGATTCCAAGAGAAATACTTGAGTGGACAGATAAAGATGAAAGACAGGAAAGAAGTGGAATTATCGTTTGAAATGCGTGAAACTGAAGTTTCCAACTTGATTGGTTGGAACTCAGGTATTCAGTAATCTTAAAATGGGTTTTCTTGATAGGAATATTTCAAATTTAGTAACCCACATTGTCAATTCACTGTTATAAATCTATGTAATTTATAGAAAATGCAAATATTCTTTCAGTTCAGCTGAAAATCTGATGTTCAGTAGGATCATACCAGTTTTGTTGGTGTAACAAAAATCTCTGTAGAGGCAGTTCCAATTATCAATGATAAATATACAAGATAAAATGAAATAATTATAACTTCATTTCAATATATTTTTGCATTGCTCATGGAGGAAAAATAAAAGTCATTTCCTAGCCTGTAGAGAGAGGCACACTGAGTTAATAAAAGTAAGGAAAAGATTTTAAGAAGGGGAGAGGCATACATTATTTCAGTTAAATATAGCTATGACCTCGATTAAAACTACATACATAATAAATGAAAAATTTTAAGAGATAAATTTTTGGGCTGTCATAAAAGCCATATCATGCAAAAATATTTAGATTTGCTTTAAATAGCAAAGAGATTACTTAAGGATATGGAGAAAGGAAAGCAGCTCTTGAACCATGTGGATGCTTTGCCTCAGAACAACACCTCTTCAGAGATTTATCACTGAATTATCTATGATTTCCTAGCACTCCTGAACTATCCTATCTCTATGATTTAGAGGCACCCCTGTACTGAAATGTGCCATTTTCTTTTTTTTTAAATCCTTAAGTTTTACTTGTTGAAATTTTAACCAGTTTAAATTATATAAGGCCCACAAAATCTATCCATAGTACCAATCTTCTCTTTTCTTCCCAAATGAAAATCTAGCTTTGATTACTATGAACTTATATTTCTGTAAGCCTAATTGAATATGTTTTGAATTGAACAAATTAATCTAAATTATATGAAGTATATATTATTCTTGCTCTATGAATTTATCATTTAGACAGGTTTTAATTTTTCTTATTTTACTTCACACACTCATTTTATTGTGAAGTACGTGGCCATATGTCTTCTTCTCTTTAACAACCAAAGCTTGACCTATGATACGGAGAGTTGTACCCAATGTAATTAGGCTAGAACTAGGCAAGAATGTTACCAGCTTTCCACTCTATTTAGTGTCAAAACTCCAGGTCATAGAAAACATCAAATCCCAGTCATCCATGTAAATTGCACCACACACACAAAAAAAAGAGAATTTGAGGGGCAGCATAGTAAGATGCCAAGTGACATCTAATATACCTGCTCTTATCCCAATATCAATTTAGGCCAAATTGATGGTGGGATGAATATCAGAGTAGATATTTAGATATGTAATGATTAACCATGAAGAGATGAAAGGGCAAGGATTCATTGAAACCAGAGTAGAGTGATCATAGCAGAAACGAGGGAAGGTAGAAGAGTCAGAGAATAGGACACAGAAAGACATACAGAGGCAAGGTGGTAAAAGAGTATTAGCAAAAATTCATCATAGAGTTCAGATTCTTTCCTCCTGAAACTCTGCACTATCACTTACCACCCAAACAAGAGAAGGCATGTGGTTGTGGTCATCATGGGTCTTGAAAATCCAGGGAAATAGTTAAGACATGTAGTTTTATCTTAGACTGTCTCTGAAGCATTGCCACTAACATTAAACTCTTCAAATAGGCAAGAATAGACACATCTTTGAGGCTGGCCTCAAAATGAAGTTACTCTCCTGTTCTGTGAATAATGAGACTTTTAAGAAGATTTGTAGTGCTACATCGTGTCCAGGGAATGCTTAGGAACCCTAGGGCACTTCATTCCTTCATTCTGGAAACACTCACCAGGACAACCATCATTTTTTACAAGGCAAACTGATTAGGCGGTCCATCATATCAGGCTTCTGATGGTAATGTGAAGAAATTATTTCAGATGGACTGAAAAACTTACTTCTAAGAGCAAATAAATGACTTCCAATAAGATATGTTTCTCAAATATGAAATTTAATTTACTTAGAAGTTGAGTCATATGAAGTTTAGATAACATATACAAACTACACTTCATTTTGCTTTATAAATGCTTTGCATTATAGAAGGTTAAAAAGAGTAGAGAATATGGAAGAGAAGAGATTCTTATGGCTGAACTCACATGGATCTTCCCAGAATCAATGGGTTAGACAAAACACATGTGTCCATGGCACAAGACAGCTGTAGCAAAGAGTAGGAGAAGTTTCTCAGTATGGTTCCAGAACAATATTTTATGGAGAAAAATATTCTCTGTGACAGAGAAATTCCACTGAGGTCAACAGTTTTTCCATTTTCTCTTTTTGAGAAACATGAGTTAAATGTTTAAATCTTTACTGCATTGGATATTTATAGCAATACTCAAGATGTTTACAATGCTTAAGGAAAGCTTTCTACTCTGGAGCTCCAAGGAAATCCTTGCTCCCAACACAGTCCCAAAGGATTAACCAATGAACCACCCACACTGAGAGTCAGAGGGCAAAAGCAAACTATGGGACCATTTTAATTGCAGCTAACTCTGAATTGTGGATGCAGAAAAACCTTTTTTTTTCAATTTATGATTTGTTCACACCCATTGCTTCCAGAGACAAGAGAAATTTGATACCAGATAAAGGTGGATATAGGTGAAATGCGTGCAAGAAAAATGAGTCCTGGCCCTACAAGTCACCTGTTCTGAATGTGAGGGATTTTCTTAAGCTTTATTTTCAATGATCTACTTCATAAAATTTTACTAGTAGTACTAATAATTTACTTATTGTAGCTTCATTAATAACATATTCTCCCATTTCTAGGTATTTTTTTCTTAAAAGGTAAAAGAATTATTGAATGCTTGCCTTTTTTATTTATTTTTATTTTTAAAGGTATACTCACCTACTCACTGGTTAAAAAGTAAGAATTTTTATTTTGTACATGGTTGCAAGCAATCAAACATGGGAAAGATTATATTATGCAATTATTTTCTCTCTGGAAGAACTTATTACAACCCTAATTCTAAAACAAGAATTGCCTTTTTGACAAGCCGTAGTAGGTACCATCAAATGAGGATGAAGAGAAAGATTGGGGTGAGAGTGTGAGAGTTGGGTGGGAGACAAAATGGAAATGGTAAAAACCATTAGTATATTCTTCCATTCTTTGAACTCTTACTGAACAATCTAGTAACAACCAGGAGGTCTAATAGTTGCAGAAGAAATTCTTGGAAAAAAGTACCCCACAATTACATGGTATAATATGCTAAAAATGGACTGTGAACACCTTGAGGAAGGCTTTTGCTAAATTCCTTAGAATTGTAAGCATCATATTATCCATAAATTAAAAATTAAATGGGAATAAAAAGTCTTCGCTTTATAAAGTTGCTATAATGACAAGTGAAGAGAATATATAAAAAGAAAGAATTGTTGCCTCAAGAAAGTGCATAAAATTTGCATGTTTTTATTAATCCTGCTTAACTCTTTACATTTGAAGATGAGATTAGTATAATATACCTAGTGTCAAACAATTATATAGTAGCTGACCTGAGTTTAAAATCCAAATCTCTCTAAAACAAGGCTAAAGTTTTCCTTTTCATAAAACCGTACAGTAATGTAATATGTAATATATAATGTAATATGCTCCCTTGGCCTGAAAAGTAATAACAGCCAATGAATCATTCCCCAAATAACACTTTAGAGTCTAAAGACATTAAACTACTTCACAACTCTGAGGGATAATCAAGCTTCTCAGGTCTGATGGCAAACTATGTAAGAGGATACTTTCCAAGATCATTGAACTCTCCCATCTCAAGAAGCTGAGTCAATGATACCTTGGGATCCTTCATGCACCAAGGTTAACTGGCCATAAGTATTCATTAATTATTTGCTGTAGAACGAATCACTGGGTTATCTAAGTGGAATCTCGATTTTTCCAAAGCAATGTTGGGCTTTTATTGTCAAAATTGTACTCTTTTGGATTTCGTTCATCTCTTTCTCATATGTAACATTAGGATGAACCAAAGTCTATTTTAAACTCTGTCCATATAAACTTTTACCTTACTAAGATGAGGTTTCTAGTGAAAATTCAAAAACTCTGGCCAGATTCAAGCAGGTAAGGTGATTAGTGGCATGTGTATATAAATGTTCATGGAACAAAAAATGGTAACCACAATAAAGTGGGAAATTCAGTTGAAGGAAGCTTTTCATCTTTCTATTGCACTATTGTTTCTCAGATAGTATAAAATAAGTATATAAAAAATAAGCAAGATTACAAAGCACACCATGCAAATGCACTCATCTAGTAAATTTGTCATACAAGTGTCTGTGTAGGCACATTTCTCCAAGGGCTGCAAGTCTTAGAAATGGTGATCAGTCACATTGGGGCCAGAGAAGAGCAATGTCAAAACCAGGGATAGCTATGCTGAATAATGGATAAAAGATTTTACTGAAGCCAATCATCAAAGCACCATAGGTGTTCCAACTTAACAATGGTCAGGAATTGCCATGGCCTAGAGATGGCCATATAAAAGTCATGGGTGTGAGCACAAAGGTCTCCATGGACTAAAAAAAAAAAAAAAGGGTAGCAAAGACCTGAGTCATAAAGTCATTGTTGAAATGGTCTTGTTCCAAGCAGGGGCATCCACAATAAACCTGGAAGCCTTGGTTTTAGAGAAGCAGGCATCAGCAAAGGATAGGTAGAATAGAAAGATTTTATAGGATTCCCGTGAGTTTGCCTTACCTTAATAGTCACCATGATGAGAAAGTTCCCCAAAAGAGTTGTTATAAAACTTCAAGAGGACCCACAAAATTGTTCTATGCTTCCCAGCATCTTGTGTGAACCTCGTCAAAACAAATTCATTCACACAATTGTTTCTTTTTATTATATTTTAAATTTTATTTTTTATGATTATTTTTTAAGATTTATTTTTTATTTATTTCTCGCCCACCCCCACTTGCCTGTTCTCTGTGTCCATTTGCTGCATGTTCTTCTTTGTTCACTTCTGTTTTTGTCAGCAGCACAGGAATCTGTATCTCTTTTTGTTATATCACCTTGCTGCATCAGCTCTCCGTGTGTGCGGTGCCATTACTGGGCAGGCTGTACTTTCTTTCGCGCTGGGTGGCTCTCTTTACTGGGTGCACTCCTTGCGCGTGGATCTCCCCTACGCGGGGAACACCCCTGCGTGGCAGGGCACTCCTTGCAAGCATTAGCACTACACGTGAGCCAGCTCCACACAGGTCAAGGAGGCCCAGGGTTTGTACCATGACCTCCCATGTGGTAGACAGACGCTCTATCCATTGCGCCAAGTCCGCTTCCCATGATTATTTATTATTTCAGATCTTCTTATTTTTTTGTATTTTATTTGTCATTTTAAAAACTATCATTATTATTTCATTTTCCTATAAATTTTATTCAGTTATTTTGTCAACTTCATTTAAAAAATATATTTTTATTATAGAATTTGTGAACTTACAAAACAATCACGTCCTTGTGTGGAATTCCCATATAACACACCTTCACCATTGTTTTTTGACATAGCAGCAGCTGTAGGCAGAATGTAGTTGACAGAGGTTTAATCTGCAGTGAGAAGAAAACAGTGACATCATGGGAAAATCAGTGGACTGAACTCGTATTTCCTTGGTTCTGCTCTATTCTCTTGCATCTTGTGTTAAACCACAGAATGAATGCATTCACACCCTTGTTTTGTTTTTGTTTTTGTTTTGTTACATACTGGAAGTTGCAGGTATTATGCAGTTGAAAATGTTTTAATATGCAGAGAGAAGAATAGAAATATCATCTTGGAAAGCTCAGTGGACTGAACGCTACATTCATTGATTCTGCTCTTTATTCTTTTACTTCAAACTGCCTGTGGTGTGCACTAGAATTCTCTAGGAATCTTCATAAATTTACAGATGCCTAGTGCTCTTCCAGATTTATCTAATGATTCAGAAAGCACTTACATCAGACCAAATTGTATTTTTGAATAAAAAGAAAATATTTTCACAAACTCTATCTCCTACCAAATTTCAGAAATGCAGAATTTGTTCTTCTCTTGGCCAAGTAAACTACTCACTTTGAATATCGACTTTCATATTAAAAATTGAATGCATATAACTACTCTAACTTTCCTGCATTTTTATAAGAATTTAAAAATACATTTTATGCTCACAGTATACACACACATATACATGTGTGTATTTCATGTATTATGTATCTTATCCATGTGCTTTGAAAACCGAGAACACTGTTCCAACATACATAAGAACTACTATTTTTAAAGAACCTCTTCTGAAGAAATTATGCTCAGTTGAGTTCAATAATTTTAGGACTATTGTACTTGATACCATGAGTATCTTGTGTGGAATATGGTTTGCAAGGCGTCTCTTTGTCCTACCTTTCATCTATGCCTGAATATATCAGCTTCATTGATGGTTATGATGAAAACAAAATACCTGGGTAACATTTTGAGGACTGTATAATAATGGGAAGCTATTCTTTGCCTACTCCAGAATTTATTTCATCACTCAGTTAGAAAAAACAATGATTTTCTCTGCCTATGAATTCAAACTGGAACAAGTTTTTTTTTTTAATATTTCAATTCATGTTTTACTCTAATATACCCCGGAAAATCCTGACTTCCATAGGATACCCCTTCTTAATACATGCCTATGAAAAAAATAAAACTATAGTGTAGCATACAATGGGATGATTTTTCCATTTTATGTCTTTGTTCATCTCCATATATAGTTTCTGTAATAGATATATCATAAAATACATTTTGCATTCTCATTTCACTTGAAATTATTGCAAGCACTCTACTCACATTAAAATATCCATATTTAATTATTAACAATTTTTATCCTCCCCTCCCCCCCAGCTTGCTTGCTGTCTGCTCTCTGTGTCCATTTGCTGTGCGTTCTTCTGTGTTTTTGCTTATGTCCCATTTTTTGTTGCATCATCTTACTGGACTGGCTCTCCATGGTGCTTACAGGCCAGCAGCACTCCACAGCACTTGTGGGCCAGGCAGTCCCATGATGTTCCCATGATTCTGCCTTCACAGAGGCCCTGAGATGCAAACCCAAGGCCTCCCACGTGGTAGATGGGAGTCCAACTGATTGAGCCACAGCTGCTTCCCAACACTTTTAATTTAAAATTTTATCTTATATCAATGTTACAAATTACTCAGTCAACACAAGATACAATAGTAATAAATCTACTTTGGTCTGTGGTTATACTCCCTCCTTATGTTTGTTCATTCCTCAGTCTTGTGGGTTAGCAGATGAAGTCCATACCAACTGCTTCAGCTAAGAGGTGGCTTAAATATTATGAGGCAGATGGGAGGAATTGTTTCACTTGCAGTTGTAGATAATCCTTGTTCTTTGCGATGGGACTTGTCCTTCATTGTCGTTTTGTTACTTCAGCAAGGCCGAAGAACTGGAGAGTAGGCACTGTCCTTGATGCTGCTGGATTTCAGGGCTCAACCAGCATAGGAACAATCTGAAGACTTTATGTCTCCGTGAATTCTATTTAGTAGGTAAGTTGAAAATTAGAGGTCAAATAGAATAGGAGAATCATGAGTAGGAGAATTACAAATGCTTCTAATTATGTTATATTGGGAAAGTAGCTTATCACTGATTTCATGAGACAGTGTGGCTTGCTTATGGGGTCCAGATGTCCCTAGGCCCTCAGGAGCACTCTTGCTGGGGCTTTGTTTACTGTGGCATTTTGCGAAATTTGCCTGGGACTTGCAAAAGCAAAACCTCTACAATGACCTTCTGCCTTACCTCACACTAAAATCTCTTAGGCGAATAAACTCCAGTTGGCCTAAGCCTTTCTCCACAGGCAATGCTGATTAATGCATGGCAGTAATCCCTTGTTGCTAAGGAGGGTTAAGCCTCAGGAATCTTTTCTCACATTCGAGGGAAGATAGTGAATTTATTTGCAGAGTTTGGTCTAGAGAGAGAGAACTTTTGTACGAAGATTTTCAGGAGGTAACTCTTAGGCATTAATTGTAATTAGGCATAGTTTCATTATCTCAGGAACAAGGGTCAAAAGTACAGTCAACAAGACCAAAGGCTTGGTCCATAGGCCTGTTCTCTTTTATTAGGTAAGGCTGCTGGACATATTCCAGAGCTTTTTGCCATCTTATTTAGTAAAGTAATTAAACTTCTCCAAGAGGGAAGATTAATACTTTGTTAGCTACTGTGTAGCCTTCTAATTATCCAGAAAACATATCCAAGACCACAAGAATACATCATATCCCATCGAAGTAGGCAGCTGTATAACATTCATGATGTTCAACAGGCCCTGTCTGTTGAGACACCTGACTACTGCTGTGCTACTATCACCAAACATTGACAATCAAGTTAATTATGAATTTTGTGCAGATTAAGCATCAACTCAGCATTCTGTACTGCCATTCTATCTCCTGATATCCTATCTTCTAGATTCCATCTCTATGAATTTGTTTATTATATTTAGTTTGTATCAGTGAGATAATACAATATTTGTCCATTTGTGTCTGCTTTACTTCATTCAACATAAGGTCCTTGAAATTCATCCGTGTTGCTGCACGTGTCAGTACTTCATTCTGTCTCACAGGTAAATAATAGTTCATCATATGTATTTACCACATTTTCTTTGCCCATTCATCTGCTGATGGACACTTAGGTTGTTTCCATCTTTTGACAATTGTGAATGATGCTGTTATGAACATTGGTTTGTATATATATGTTCTGTGCCTGTCCCTGCTTTCAGTTCTTCTGGGTATATAACTAATAGCAGGATTGCCAGATCATATGGCAATTCTATACTTAGCTTCCTGAAGAACTGCCAAACTGTCCTCTGCAGGGTTTTCACCATTCTATATTATAAACTGCAGTGAATTAGTGTTCCTATTACTCCATATTCTCTCCACTACTTGTAGTTTGCTCTTTTTAAAAAATAGTGGCTAGCCTAGTAGATGTGAAATCATATCTCATTGTAGTTTTGGTTTGCATTTCCTTAACAGCTAGTGATTTTGAGCTTTTTTTTTCATGCGTTCTTTAGCCATTTGTATTTTCTCTTTGGAAAAATATCTGTTAGAGTATTTTGCCCGTTTTTAAATTAGGATGTTGTATTTTTATTGTTGACGTGTAGGATTTTTTTATATGGTGGATATTAGAACCTTATTGAATATGATGTTACTCATTATTTTATCCCATTGAGTAGGCTGCCTTTTCACTTTCTTGACAAGCACCTTAGGAGCACAGTTTGTTTTTTTTTTAATTGAGGAGATTCCATTTATCTCATTTCTCTGTTGTTGCCTGTGCAGAGTATAAAGTTTATGAAACCACTGCCTACCACAAGACATCAAATGTGCTTTCTTACGTATTTTATCTAGAAGCTTTATGGTCCTGGCTCTTCTACTTAGTTCTTTAATCCATCTTGAGTTGATTTTTATATACGGTGTGAGTAGGGGTTCTCTTTGTTTTGGATATGTATTTAAAGTTTTCCCAGCGCCATTTATTTAAGAGATTAATCTCTCCCAGTTGTATGAAATTGGCGGCCTTGACAAATACCAGTTGGCCACAGATCTGTAAGTCTGTTTCTGAACTCTGTTTGGTTCCATTAGTCAATAAATCTATCCTTGCACCAATCTTATTAAATTTTCACTGCAACAGCTTTCTGATTTGTTTAAAAGTCAGGTACTGCGGTAATCATAACTTTCACTTCAATGGAATCATTTTTCTGTTTCCTGGTGGCAACACTCCTTTTGGAACTAAAACCTGTAGACCAGCAGAGCTTAAGGTTGTAGAGACAGGAAGCAAAAATTTTCCTGGTGGATCACTAAGGATAATAGTGAGTGGTACCACCACCGTTTCTACCTTGATTACTAGACCCATGAATTCTGGTTATGGGAGAAAGAGGACCATAAAATGGATACTGATTTAGACCATACACAGCCTTCTGAAGAAGAATGCTCCAGCCCACAAGGTATTGCCACATAGTTGGTCCTGTAACTGAATCATCAAAAGGCCATTCCACCATTCTATCAATAACTGCTTCAGGATGATGGAAAACATGGTAATACCAGTGAATTGCATGAGCATGTGCCCATTTCTGCACATCATTTGCTGTGAAATGCTTTCTTTGATCAGAAATGAAGCTATGTGGAATGCCTCGGTGGTAGATAAGAATTTTGATAAGTCTACAGATCATAGTTTTGGAAGAAGCATTGCATGCAAGAAATGCAAACCTGTATCTGGAATATGTATTTATTCCAGTTAAAGTAAATCACTGACCCTTCCATGTTGGAAGTGGTCCAATGTAATCAACCAGTCACCAAGTGGAAGCACCTTGGGGAATAGTGTCATATCGGGGCCTGAGGGTAGGTCTCTGCTGCAGGCAGATTGGGCACTCAGCAGTGGCTGTAGCCAAGTCAGATTTGCTGACTGCTGAGCCCATGTGTAACCCCCATCCCTATTCCATGTACACTTTTTTCATGAGCCCAACGGGCAATGACAGAGTGGCATGGGAAAGAGGCTGAGCATTAGCTACAGAGCAGGTCTTCTTATCCACTTGATTATTAAAATCTTCATCTGCTGAGGTCACCCTATGGTGAGCATTCATGTGGGACTCAAATATTTTCGTGATTCTTTCCCACTCAGAAAGGTCTATCCACATACTTCTTTCCCAGACCTCTTTGTTACCAATTTTCTGATCATTTTCTTCCAAATTCCTATAAATCAGACCCAAGTTTTCTCTTCCTCAGTCAACTGATTATAAAGTACTCTCCAAGAGGTCAAAGCTGTGGACTGGGGAAAACAAGGTAACATGGCAGGGGTGGTGTCCATGGGCATCTTGTCTACTTCCTCATGTAATTTAATTGTGCCTTCAGGACCTGCTAAGGCCCTATCTCGTATATACCACTTACACTTTATTATGGAGTGCTGCTGTACATGCCCAACTTTATGCGTTTTTGGGTCAGACAATACCCAGGTCATGATAGGCAATTCAGGTTTCTTGGTAACTTGATGGCCCATGGTTAAGTATTCAGTTTTTACTAAGGCCCACAAGCAGCTTTGTTCATCTTTTCCAAGATGTTTTGTGGGTTTTTGTTGTTGTTGTTGTTTTGCTATTCAGAGCCCCTTGCCCTTCCAAATAAATTTAATAATTGGCTTTTCCATTTCTCCAAAGAAAATCTCTTGGAAGTATTTTTTGGGGATTGTCTTGAATCAATAAATCAATTTGGGTAGAATTCACATCTTAACAATATTATTCTTCCAATCCATAAACAAAGAATGCCTTTTAATTTATTTAGGTTATCTTTGGGTTTTTGTGTGTGTGTGTGTTTTAGCAATTCTGTATAGTATTCTGAGGACAAGTCCTTTATGTCTTCATTAAATTTTTCCTATATATTTGATTCTCTTAGTTGCTACTGTAAGTTGATTTTTTTCTTAATTTCCTCCTCATATGGCTCATTACTAGTGTATAGAAACACTATTGATTTTTGCATGTTGATCTTATATCCTATAACTTTGATGAACTCATTTATTATCCCCATGACTTTATGTAGATTTTTTGGGAATTTCTTCCTATAACTTTGATGAACTCATTTACTATCCCCATGAGTTTATGTAGATTTTTTGGGAATTTCTAAATACACAATCGTGTCATATGCAAATAGTGAAAGTTTTCTTCTTCCTTTCCAATTTGGTTGTCTTTTACTTCTCTTTCTTGTCTAACTGCTCTAGTAAGAACTTTTAACACAATGTTGAATAAAAGTGGTGGCAGTGGGCATTCTTGATGTATTAGTCAGCCGAAAGGGTGCTCATGCAAATTACCAGGAATCTGTTGATTTTCATAATGTGTATTTATTTGGGGTTTAATCTTACAGTCTCAAGGCCTTAAAGAGTCCAACTCAAGGTAACCTAAGAGGTACTTTCTCACCCAAAGTCATTTGCTACATGTTGAAGCAAGATGGTAGGCAATGTCTGTAAGGGTTCAGCTGTCCTCTTTCTTCTTAAGGCTCCATGGTCCCAGTTTCTTCTCATCTCAGCTGTAGGCTGGCATCAGGATAGGGCTCATTTCTCTTCCTCTGAGGCTCATTTCTTTCAAGACCAGTTGCTCTGTACTCTTCACAAGATGAGCTGTAAACTCTCAGGCTCATCTCTCTTCCCAGGACCTCTGCCATGTCTATGGAGCTGTTTGTCTTCCTCTGTATTTCTCTTCTCTGCATATCTACTTCCATGTTATTGATTGAATGCCCATTTATATAGCCTACCAAGGAGACAGAGACTAAATCCTGCATGCCCTAAAGATGTGGTCATATAAAAAATCTAATCAATATCTCTTTTTGGAATTCATCAATAATATCTAACTGCCACACTAGTCTTGTTCCAGATCTTGGACTTAAACTTTCAGTCTTTCACCATGGAGTATGGTGCTAGTTGTGGGTTTTATATATATTCCCATTATGTTGAGCAAGTTTCCTTCTATTCCTATCTTTCAAAGTGTTTTTTATCAAGAAAGTTTGCTGGATTTTGTCAAAAGTCTTTTTGGGGTCAATAGAGATTATCATGTAATTTTTCTCCTTCAATATGTTAATGTGATGTACTATAAATTGATTTTCTTGTTTTGAACCACCCTTGTATACCTGGGATAAAGCTTACCTGATCATGGGGTATAATTAATCTTAATGTGCTGTTGGATTAAATTTGCAAGGATTTTGTTGAGGATATTTGCATCTAATTACATTAGAGAGATTGGTTTGTAAATTTATTTTCTTATAGCATCTTTACCAGTTTGGTATTAGGGTGATGGATTCATAGAATGAGTTAGGCAATGCCCCCTCTTCTTCAATTTTTTGGAAGAGTTTGAACAGAATTAGTAATAGCCCTTTTTGGAATGGTTAGTAGCATTCATCTGTGAAACTATGGAACTGAGCATTTCACTGTTGGGATATTTTTGATGAGTGATTAAATCTCATTACTTTTGATTTGTCAGTTGAGGTCTTCTATTTCTTCTTTTGTCAGTCTAGGCTGTTCATGTGTTTCCAGGAATTCATCCATTTCATCTAAGTTGTCTAATTTGTTTGCATATGGTTGTTCATAGTATCCTTTTACAATTATTTTTATTTCTGTTGGGTCAGTGGTGATGTCCCCTCTCTCATTTCTGATTGTATTTTCATCTTCTACTTTTTTTAGTCAAACTAGGGGTTTATCAATTGTATTAATATTATCGAAAAACTTTTTGATTTTGTTAATTCTCTTTTGCTTTTTATTATCAATTTCTTTTATTTCTGCTCTGATCTCTGTTATTTCTCTCCTTCTGTTGCTTTGGGATTAGTTTGCTGTTCTTTTTCTAATTCTTCCAGATGTGCAATTAGATCTTTGATTTCACAGCTCTTTCTTCTTTTTTAATGTAGTAATTTAGGGGAACATTTCCCTCGCAACACTGTTTTGATTGCATCTCATAAGTTTCAATGTGCTGTCTTCTCATTTTCATTTGACTGGGGATATTAACTGATTTCTCTTGCAGTTTCTTCTTTGACCCCTGATTATACACTAATGTTTAAATTTCATTTTAGAGAATTTTCTAGTTCTCAACCCATTACTAATTTCTATTTTCACCCCTTTTTATGGAAAGAGCTTCATATAATTTCAATCTTTCTACATTCCTTGAGACTTGATCTATGTCTTAACATGTGTTCCATCATGTGTAATAATCCATGAGCACTTGAGAAAAATGTATATCTTGATGTTTGGTGATGAGATATTCAATAAATTTCTGTTAGGTCTAGTTCTTTATCATAATATTCCTGATTTTGGTTTCATATTGATCCACTGCCTAGATATTCTATATCTTGCTGAGAGTGGTGTAGTGAAGTCTCCCACTATTATTGTACAGACTTCTATTTCTCCCCTCAGTTTTTCCAGAGTTCACCTTGTATATTTTGGGGTACCCTGGTTAGGTACACACATATTTATGACTGGTATTTATTCTTGGTAGAGTGCCCCTTTTATTAATATATAGTCCTTTGTCTCATATATCAGTTTTGCATTTAAATTCTGCTTCCCCCGATCTTAGTATAGCTCCCTCATGTCTTTCATGATTACTGTTAGCAATGAAAATCATTTTCTAAACTTTTCTTGCAACCTATTTGTTTCCTTGGGTGTAAGTTGCATCTCTGGTACTCAGCATATAGATGGTTCCATTTTAATCCATTCTTCAAATCTATGTCTCTTAATTGATGAGTTTAACCCTTTAACATTCAATATTATTACTGAAAAGGCCGTACTTACATCAACCATTTTATCTTTAAGCTTTTAGATGCCATCTCTTATTTTTGTTTTTCTTTTTCCTGTTTAGTTACCTTACTAAAATCTTCCTTTGTACACTGTTCTCCAAACCTCTCTCTCTTATTTTTCCTTTCTTCCTGCAGAATACCCTTTAGTATTTTTCACAGAGCAGGACTCTTATTGAGGAATCTTCTCAACTTCTTATTATCTGTGAATATTTTAATCTCTATCTCATTTTCGAAAGACAGTTTTTCTGGATACAGAATTCTTGGCTGGCAGGGTTTTTTTTTCTCCTTCAGTACTTTTAATATGTCATATCAGTGCCTTCTTGCCTCCATGGTTTCAGATGAGGTCAGCATTTAATCTTATTGAGTACTCCCTTAATATGATAGATATTTTTCTCTTGCTGCTTTTGGTACTCTCTCTTGAACTTTGACATTTGACAATCTGATTAGTATGTGTTTGGGAGTGGTTCTGTCCGGATTTATTCCGCTTGGAATACACAGTACTTCCTGAACACATACATCCATTTCCCTCTTAAGAATTGGGATATTTTCAGCAATCATTTCCTCAAACATCCCTTCTAACTCTTTTCTTTCTTTTCTCCCTCTGGGATACCCATATTGTATATATCTGTGTTTCATTCTTTCTGACCCTACTCAGGTTTTTGTTTGTTTGTTTGTTTCATTTTTTCTCTCTATCTGACCTTCTATCAGTGCAATATTAGATGTCCTATCTTCCTCTACATTAATTCTTTCTTCTGCCTGTTCAAATTTGCTGTTTTATGCTTCTACTATACTCTTCACTTCTTCTATTGTGCTTTTCATTACCATAAAATCCATTCTTTTTTTCACGTATGTTTACAATTTCTTCTCTACACTTTCCAAGTGTATCATGAATATATTTTAACTCTTCCTTCATCTCCTTGAATTGATTTCAAAGATTTGTTTGAACATCTTTGATCAGTTGTTCCAAATTCTACATCTTCTCTGGATTTTTAATTTGTTCCTTGTGTTTGTGCCATATCTTCCTGTTTCTTAGTGTGCCATGTAATTTTTGCCTATGCTTACGCATCTGTTTGTCTTGATGAGTTTACTTTGTTGTTCAGTTTCCCTCTCTTGCCTAATGTTTTATTGTTGTTTGGATTTATATAAAGTCTATTCTTTGATGCTGGTTCAGCTTATTCTAAATTTTAGAATTTCTCATGTTTAAATGATACAAACCAGGCCTGGGATGTATGAAAGGGCACCGACCAGTTCCACTGAGCCAGATCCTCTCTCTTGGTCTCCACAACCTGCTCCTTCCTGGATGTTGACCTATTTCAGTTCACCCCCACTCCCACTCCCTTCTGCATGTTTTACCACAGTCCCTGGCCTTGGAGGTACATGCACTGCTGACTCACTCCCCCTTATATCCACCTATTGGTAACTATGTGAGTAAGTCCTCCCTCACTGGCCACCTGCAATGCTCATCCTGCTCCCTGCCATGTCTCCTGCCTCCTAACAAGTCTCCTATCTGGCCACTAACACCACTCAACCTGTGGTTCCACCACTTCTCTAGCCCCTGTTGGGGCCCTCTGCACTGCTTGTCCTGTGGCCCTGCTGCTTCCTTTTTTCCCGGTGAGTCTCCCCTTGCCAGCCACCCTGCTGCTCACCCTGAGGCCCTGCCACTTCCCCCACGCCTAGCTATGCACCCATCACTGGCAACCCACCTGCTAACCCTGTACCCCTTCTGCTTTCACTATGCCCAGTAAGCCTGCTTATCTTCTTCTCTCCTGTGGAGTACAAGTGCACCCTGCTGTTCCTTACTCCACCATCTTGGTTATGCCTATAGTTATCAATTTAAGATTTTTAAAAAATCTTCTTTTATAAAAGAATCTATTTGACAATTTATCCATTTAGACACTTATGATGTTTTCAACTTTTACTCCCATACATTACAATTGCATTAACAACTTTACAATAATTTTCAAAGTGCAATTGTTTTTCTAGTACTAGGAATTCATTGCTATATATAACTATGCATAATATATTTTTCTATATTTTTGGAACTGTTATTAACTGTATTTATTACAGAATATTAATGATTATAAATAAATATTTAAGCTAAGCAGGAAAATGAAATAAATAAAATAATATCTCTCTCCCAATTATTTGAATTAATAATCCTTTCTACACATTCTTCTCTTTTTGTTTCTTGAAATCTTTCTAGAAATGTTCTGTAATTATATTTGCATAGGTGTCATTCTGTACATCTTCTGCCTTCTTTTATATTAGGGAGGTCAATATTTCAATTTTGATTAATGCACAAAACAAAGTGATTCAAATATAGATAATACATTCTCTTGTGATCATTCTCTGTATCTTTCTTTGTTAGTATGGATACAATTATATTTTATCATTTTCATTAAAATGTATTACTATCATAATGCAAATTGTATGCATTTGTTTTCTGAATATATGTCTATCTGAGAATCATTTGTCTGATCCTCCTTTTGAAACATGTTAATTTACCTAGCATGGGTATTAATCTAGCAAAATAATTATTACATAGCTTACTAAGAGTTCAGCCTCTAGGGCCAGATTGTCCGGGTTCAAATTTGAGCTTCCCTAATCTTGTCTATTAGACATAATCATTGGTACTATGTGATTACATTTCTAAAAATTCTTCTCAATATTAAATACTATATAAATCTCAGCCTCCTTTTCTTTTACCACTATTAAAAATTTGCTATTTCTATGTGTTTTTCTGTCTTTCTGTTATTTTTTTCTTTTTTATATCCTCCAGTCACTTTTCTCATTGTAATTATTCAATTATTTATAAATATCAAATTATCATACCTATACTATTCTCATATATTTCTATGATCAAAATATATTTGAATCAAAATTAACCCGAGTTATTATGAGTCATGAAGAAATATCCATCTGTTTTTCACATCTTCATATGAATTTTATGACAAATGCCAACAAGACCACTATACATGTAAGGTACCATGTGAGAGGTAGTAGAAGAACATAAATAATTCTCAGAAATAAGAAGAAAAGTCCCTTATATACAGATTGGTTAGTGAAGAATTCAAAATTCTGTAAGAGATGGGCTACAACTTTACCTGGATAACATCTGGTTCAAAAGCAGTTTCTCTGAAAGGCAAATGTTCAAAAACTTCATATTGAAAATTTTTTAGTACAATGATCAATACCTAGAGTTTAAAACACACTGCTTAGAGTTAAACCCCACTCCATTGATGTGAAATTCAACACACTTTTTGATATCATTTTGCTTTATTTTTTTTTCACCTGAACACAAAAAATTGTAAAATAAGTACCCCCCACTTGAGGGTAGCTATATAATTAAATATGTAATATTTGTAAAATATATATAACATGCAGGTACTACTTCTGTGTTTCCAAAAGATTTTTTCAAGTTTTGAAAGATATTCATTTAATTTACCCATTTACTCATAAAAAACAGAACACCTGGTTTGAAACATTGAGTTCCTGACTAGTTGTTATCATATCAGCACTAAAATTGACAATGGTTATCTCATGATGATAAGAGGCTTCCATAGACAGTTGTAAATATCTTTAATAAAAAAGATATAAAAGAACAAAAAATTTATCAACCAAAATACAGAAGGTCATGTTAGGAGGAAAGTAAAAATAAAATAGATCCTTGGATGTGAGAAATTTGGGATCCAGAGATCTGACAAGCAGAAGGATGACTGTATTTGGGATGACAAAAATGAAATCAAAAGTTTATGGGAAAAATATGGCACATGCCATAGCATTTATATGCTGAGGTAAGCTTAGAGAGTAGTCACATTTGAACAACAAGGAAGTTTTCAGGAGGTAACTCTTAGGCAATATATAATGCTAAGCTAAGTTTCAATTTCAAAAGAACAAGGTTCATAAGTACAACCATCAATGTCAAGGACCTAATGTATTGGTTTCTCACCCTTTGTACTCTAGGAATTCTTTTCACTCTATTAGAGAATGTAGCAGGACTTCCCAGAATGGGAATTCAATATTCTTTCAGTAATTGTGTGGGCTTCCACCCACTGAGACAAAACCCCATGGACATATTCATGAACATATTCATATTCCATGAAGGCCTGTCTTGTGCTCACCCCTCCCTATACAGCTCTCCATCACTGACACCCCACACAATGATCCTCCCCTGCCAGAGTTGCGACCCTTCTGCAACCTAAGACCTCCCCAAAAACAAAGTAAAAAGAAGTGAATTACAATAATTTAAAAGTAAAATAATTAAAAAACAAAACAAAGAAAAAATAAAGAATTTTGTCATTGTCTTGTACATACAGTGTGAACTTCTTCTATATGATGCCAGTGTCTTTTTTTTTTTTTTTTTTGCTTTATTTACAAAGAAGCTTTAGGTTACAGAAAAGTCACAGAGAAAATATAGGGGATTCCCCTATATCCCAGCCCCTCACTTTCTCACATTTTCTCCAATTGAGAACATGTTGCATGAGTATGGTTCAGTTTTTACATATGATGAGCAAATATTGAAGTATTGCCACTAACTATGGTCGATGGTTTATATTATGGTTTGCATTTTATACCATACATAATGGAGGTGTATGGAAAAAGTGTGCCAAATGTATGTTATGGACCATGATTGGTGGTAATAGTCTGATGATATTATTTCATAATCTGTAACAAATACTCCACTAGGATGTAGAGTTGCATGGGAAATCTACACAGCTGTATGATTGTTTTGCAAGTTCACAATATCTGTAACAAAAATATATTTTTTAAAAATAGTATGTGTTGGGGAAAAATACAGCAAATGTAAGATAAGGAATATAGTTGGTAGTAATATTTTGATGATGCTTTTGCATAGTTTGTAACAAATGTTTCACACCAATGCAAAGAGTTGGTGGAGGGGTGATGTATGAGACCCCTATGTGATGTTGTTTATTTTGTAAGTTCATAATCTTTATTATACACTTATTGTTTATGTGTGTTCATGTATGAATGATATACTTCAATAAAATTTTCTTAAAAATTAAAAAAAAATTATATTGGCCTCTCTCCATCATTGCAAGATCATAAAGAAAAAGTCCAATGTCCTAAAAATGCCTTTTGTTCCATCCATTCTATTCTTCTCTCCTACTGTCCTTGGAACCTCTGCTAAACACTAAGTTTCAATTTTTGAAGAATAAAAGATTATAGTTACATGTATTAACATTGAGGGTTTGATACATTGGTATGTTTTCTTTTATCAGTCACTGTCTATGTTCTTCAGAATTTCTTCCCTGTCCAGTTGAGAATATAGCAGTACTCCCCAGAATAGGATTTTAATATTTTTTGTTTATTCTGTGGATCTCCACCCATTGAGGTAACACACTATGACAAGATGAAAATTTTCATATTCTAGAGAAGCATGCTCCACATGAATTCTATCCCACATTTCCCTCAAACCCTAATGCCCTGCACCAGTACTGTTCCTCTGTCATTCATATTTGCCAAAAGAACATTCCCACCATTTTTAGTTGTGGACTTGGTACTATCACTTCTTCCCTTGATAAAAAATACTATGAAAGATAGAGATAGAAGGAAACTGTCTCTCCATGAAAAAGGGCATATATGAACAACCCACAGCAAACATTATACTCAATGGTGAAAGAGTGAAATCTTTCCCACTGAGATCAAGAATAAGACAAGCATGCCCACTGTAACCACTCTTGTTCAATATTGTGTTAAAGGCTATAGCTAGGGAAATTAGGCAAGAAAAATAAAATGCATTCATATTGGGAAGGAAGAAGTAAAATTTTTGATATTTACATATGATATCCTGTATCAGGAGAGCTCCAAAACTTTCAATGAAGCAACTGGAACTAATACCTGAGTTCAGTAAAGTGGCAGCATACAAGATAATACTAAAAAATCAGTACTGTTTTTTTCTCATACACTGGTAATGAGAAATCTGAGGAGGATGTCAGAAAAAATTCCATTTATTATAGCAATAAAAAGAATAAAATACTTAGGAATAAATTTAACTAAAGATGTAAAAGATTGTACACAGAAAACCAAAACATTGCTAAAAGAAATCAAAGATGACCTAAATAAATGGTAAGACATTCCATGTTCATGAGTTGGAAGACTAAATATCCTTAAGATGTGAATTCTACCCAAATTGATTTCCAGATTCAACACAATCCAAGTAAAAATTCCAAAGGCTTTTGTTTTCTCAGAAAATGGAGAGGCAGTTATCAAACTTATTTGGAAGGTAAGTTGACTATAATAGCCAGAAATATCTTTAAAGAGAAGAAAGAAATTGGAGGACTCTCACTTCCTGACTTTAAAACTTATTACTGAGTATCAGTAGTAAAAACAGCATGGTACTGGCATAAAAATTTACATACAGCCCAGTGGAAATGAATTGAGAGTTCAGGAATAGACCTTGACATCTATTGTCATGTGATTATTTACAGATCTGTTAGGTATACCCAGCTGGTTCAAGTCAGTCTATTCAGCAAATGGTGCTGTGAGACCTAGATATCCATAGCTAAAAGAAAGAAAGAGGACCCCTATCTCACATCTTATACAAATATCAACTCAAAGTGGATCAAAACCCTATCTATAAAAGGTAGATCTATAAAAACCTAGAAGAAAATGTAGGGGAAATTCTTCAAGATCTTGTGGTAGGTGATGGTTTCTTAAACCTTACATCAAAAGCATGAGCAATGAAAGAAAAAAAAAAAAGGATAAATGGACCTTCTCAAAATTAAACACTTACTTTGTGCTTCTAGTAACTTTGTCAAGAGGGTGAAAAGGCAGCCTACTCAATTAGAGAAAATATTTGGAAACCATGTATCAGATAACATATGCACAAAAAGCTTCAATAGACATTTTCCAAAGAGTAAATACAATGTCTAGAAAACACGTAAAAAAGTGTGCAATATCACTAGCTATTGGAGAAATGCAAATCAAAACTACAATGAGATATAATTTCACACCTGAAAGAATGGCCATTATTTTAAAAAAAACAGAAAACAGAAAGTACTGGAAAGTATGTAGAGAAATAGGATCACTCTTTTCCTGTTATGGAAATGTAGAATGATGCATCCTCCGTGGAAAATAATGTGATGTACCATTTTACAAACTAAATATAGAACTACCATGTGATCAGCAATTCCACGAGTAGGACTATAATTAGACAAACTGATATTTTTAAAAAAGCAATTACATGAACTGATATTTGCACACTGGTGTTCATAATGGCATTTGCACACTTTTGTTCATAGTAGCATTATTCACAATTGCTACAAGATGGAAACAACCCAAGCATCTAACTACTGACGAATGCGGAAAAAAATGGTATATATATAAGCTGGAGTACCATTCATCTGTAAGAAGAAATAAAATTGCAACGTTTGTGATAACATGGATGAAACTTGAGAACATTATGTTGACTGAAATAAGCCAGAGAGAAAAGAAAAAATATTGTATGACCTCACTATAATGAACTAAATAAAATGAGTAAACTCATCTTGTTAAAAGCTAGAATATAGGTTACTAGGGTATAGTATGAGCGTTGAGAATGGAGATCTGATGATTAATGTATGTAGAGTTTTTAATAAGATTGATTGTAAATATTAGGAAAGGATAGAGTTGACAGTAACATACAGAGACTAATAATTAACACCGCTGTTCTATAAATGTGCATGTGGCTGAAAGGGGTATTCTAGGATATAGATGCCAATGGAAAGAAAGCTAGAGGATAATCTTGGAATTGTAAAACATAGTGAATTTGGTGGTGGATGAGGACTGTGGCTAATAGGACAAATACCATAATGCTCATCTATGAACTAGAACAAATGTATGCCACTTTTACAAGGTCTTAAAAATTTGGAAATACATGGGAATTATATAACCAACACAATTTATGGGTTATAGGTTTTATTTTTGCATCAATGCAAAGAAGGTAATATATCAATTATAAGGGTCAACAATAAAAGGGTATAAGAAGGTAAGGGATTTTTCTGTAGTATTGGAAACATATTAAAATTGACTGAGGCAATGACAATACAACTCTGTGATGAAACTGAGTGCCACTGAGTGTATTCTGTGGATGATTGCATGAGGCATGTAACTGTATAGCATAGTGAACCTGTGGTTGATGATGGATTATGATTACAAATATGAAAATATTCTTACATGAATTATAACTAATATACAATAATAATACATGGTACTATTAATAAGGTGATTTATTCGAAGCTATGGGCAATAGTAATATTTGAATGTTCTTCATCAATTTTAACAAATGTTCCAAAACAAAGTAAGATTTTGGGTGGCAGGGTAGTGTTTGGGGATCCTGTATGTTATTCATGGTTTTTAAATAAATTTCTTTAATAAAAAAGTAAGCAGTCCTCAGAGTCAAAGACCAAAAAAGCCAGGTTATGAAATTTTTATAGGTTTATTGACAAAGGAGAAATATGAGGCACAATAATATGAGAACAATTTTTATTAAGATTTATTCAGTTTCTAAAAATTAACACCGTTAAGAGTTGTTTAATTTTATCTACCGTTTTTTAAGGAAATTTGTCCAATAGACTTTGAAATTATCTTTATTCATGGACCTACTTCTTTAAGATATGAGAACACACCTGAGAATATTTGTCTTTCTGCTCCTTCCCTGAATGTGGAAACTAGGTAGATTCTTGCTGGCACCAAAAAAATAAAGTCTGACCTTGCATGCATTCCAAATATGATGCGTCAATGTCTTCAGACTTCTCATTCCTTTCTTGATTTTCTTTTCTTTTCTTTTTTTTAGGTAAGTTGTGAATTTACTGTAAATTCTTGGAGAAAATCAACAGTAACTATATTTACCCCCTCCCTGGTTGCCTATTATTAACACCTCACATTAGCGCAGTACAATTGTTACAATTGGCGAAAAAAAAATTATGGTTTTACTATTAACTATAGCCCATGATTTTAATAGGATTAGTCTTTCTTCCTTAATGAAATATCAGAAGTGATGCCTTCAAATCTCCACTGGGGTACATCAGAATGTTTGGAGTCCAAAACTTGCTATTCTAGAATGCCTCATTTTGGGCAAGGTAGGTTATATATGAACCTCAATATCATTATTTAGAAAAGCAGGGGTCTCAAAAAAAAATATCTTGCCTCTGCTTGATAATGCCATTTTTGCATCCCTCAAACATACAATATCATGTCTCCTTTCACACAATTTCTACTACTCATTGAATTTTTAAAAAGTTTCTCGCAATTTAGTAAAAGGAAAATAAATACACCTAGACTGGCTCATTTCCTGAGATTCTCACATTTTATAGCAGCTGAAATCCTTCTACTCTGTTACAACATCCATGCTCCATTTCTCACTGTGGAGCTAGTACCCAGTTAACACATCATCTCCTCAGAAAACCTTCCCAAGAGTTCACAGTCAAATAACTCTCCATCAGAATTCTACAGTTAAACTACATACACACACATTCAATTAAATTATGTAATCCCTAATTATATCCTTCTCTCATTTTTGCTTTAACATCTTTTTCTTTACTTGGTCATATAATATAACTTGAAGTAAAGAAGACAAGTTATGGTTGTTCAGTTTTGCACACTTCATGCTAAACTGAGAAGCAGAGTATGACAGGCAGCACTCATGGAGTTTTCAGGTCCAGAACTCACACACTTACGTGTTCCACAACAACGTCCTGCTGACATCCACTCAACACTGACGTGCAAATCCACATACCAGCAGCATAAGAACTCACCCAAAGAGGCAGGGAATGGACTTGAGTTTTTATTAAAACAAAAAACAAAAACAAAAAAAACCTTTTTCTTATCAGAAACCTAGTTTAAGGGGAAAAAAAAACCAGCCTTGTAGCACTATAGTTAAAATTTAGTCATCGACATAATAGTCTCCAAAATCTTTTTGTATCCTACGTACTTTACGTAATTAAGAATGAAAAGTGGGCTGTTCAGAGCTGTAGGCTAGTTAAAAGAAAAACATAAAACATCATTTAAAAAACAAAATCCAGAAGTAAATGTTTAGAAACATGTACTCAATTTCTACAAATTTTAGAAAGTCACAATAATCATGGATAAGTTACTGAAATTTTTGAAATAGAATAGTACAGTGGAATGGGAGCTCTGGTGACAATGAAGTTATTTTTATTTATTTATTTATTTTGTGTGTGGCTAGCTAGAATAGCCCTTGGTACATATTGGGAGTCAATAAATATCCGTCAAGTTGAATGGAATTTTGAGCAAAAAATGCTTCTGTGTGAATCCTGTGCCAGATACTCATGGCAGAGACTGTTCGGTATTCATGAAAATGCACACTTATAGGCAGTTTAATAGAGCTTCATATTGGTTCAAGGCCTTCAAATGAAATGTCGTCAGATTTGATGATCAATGCAAAACCATATCCTTAATGCAAAGAGCCCTCAAAGGACACCTGGCAATGGACTTCCAGCAGGCTTTGTCACAAGGACCTGGAGCAGGAACATCCAAAGGCATTTTTAAATATATATTTTTATAAGAGAAGTTGTGAGCTTACAAATAATGTGCAGAATTACCATACATCACCTCTCCACCAGCACCTTCTATTGTTGTGTATATTCCCTCCTCCATCATGAAAGAACTACAGATAACAACTTTATCTTTAGATATGCAGGATTGGAATCTGTTACTGTCCAGAGGGACTTCCTTGAATGATCTAGGTCATTTTTACCAAGTAAAAATGGCCAGGAACATAAATCAGAACACGAGTTTACTAATTTGGGGAGGGGAGGCCGGGGAAGAGGGGATAATACAATTAGAGAAGAGGCCTAAATATGTACAGTATTGCTTATCTATTGTTGTGTAACAAATTATCATAAATTTAGCACTTTGAAACACTTCTCATATTATGTTACAGTTTCTGTGGGTGAGGCGTATGTGCACAATTAACTCCGTGAAGCACTGAGTGCTTCTGTGGTGTGTCATAAGTCTGCAATCAAGGTGTCAGCCAGAGCTTGATCACATCTCAAGTTTCACTTGGAGAAGGATCTGCTCTCAAATTCATGTGGTTGTTGGCAAAATACAGTTCATTGCAAGTTGTTGGACTGATGGGCTCAGTTCTTACTGGGTACTGGCTCACCGTAGTCAGTATCGGACTTTCCATGAGAAGTTCTCATAAAATGAAAATAGTCATAAGAAGTTTTGTATGCTTAGAATAGAATCATTAACAGATGATCTCACAACATTTCAGTGATTATTGGGGCCTAGGTAATCATAATTGACTAGGCTACAGAGACTGTCTACTCGCCGTGCTTTACCCCAAGATTTAAGTATCGTGTTTCATTTTCAGGTTTCTATGTGCCTAAACAGTTTCATTATGTCAATGCTTTTTTATGACACTGCATTTTATTTTCTAAAGCAAAGAATATTGTCCCTAAGTTTTAAATATTAAATAGAACTATTTAATTATTTTATTTGAAAAAATCTCATGAATCCCAATTTTAAAGAGAATGATTTATAATATAATTTTTAAGTCTTTTCCCCCCTCCCCTTCTCCCTCGCCCTGCACTTTTTGTTGTCTGTGTCCATTTGCTGTGTGATCTACATCTATTTATCTTTCTGTCTTCTATGCTCATTTTTTCTCCTCTAGGATTCACTGGGACCTCTGATGTGGACAGAGTTTCCCATCACCTATGCTACCTCAGTTCCTGGTTTCTCCTGTGCTTCACCTTGAGTTTCATCTTCATCTTTCTATTGTTACATCATCATTTTGCTGTGTGACTCACTTGTGTGGGCACTGGCTCACCGTATGGGCATTCAACTCACCATGCAGGAACTCAGCTCACCTGCATGGACACTGACTTGCCATATGGGCACTTGACTCACCATTTGGGTACTTGCATGTACACTCAGTTTGCCACCTGAGCACTCATGCAGGCACAAGGCTTGCCTCATGGGCAGTTGGCTCCCCATGCAGGAACTCGGCTCTCTGCAAATTCACTTGGCTTGTCGTGCAGACATGCTTTCTCTTTCTTTTCTTTTTTATCAGGAGGCACCATGGATTGAACCCAGGTCCTCCATACGGTAGGCAGAAGCCCTATCACTTGAACCACATCCACTTGTGGATAATATAATGCTACTAATGTATCTGTGTAAGCATAAAAATGTTATAAGTACAACTATAGCACACATAGAAATGTGAAACTAAAATAAATTTTCAAGCATAACTGCAGCACTACTATTAAAATTTAAATTAGCAATATAATTAATGTGACTATTAATGTTATATTATTGTAAAATTGACACATATGAATATTACACAGAAATATACAGATGAAATGTACAGATGCTGGACATTGTAGGTCCTGCCATGGCCCACTGGGTGGACTGGGGGAGAGTGTAAACTACAATGTAAACCACTATCCATGTGGTGCAGCACTATTCCAAAATGTAGTCACCAAATGCAATGAATGTGCCATGATGATTAAAGGGGTTGTTGATGTGGGAGGAGTGGAGTGAGGGGGGTGGGATTTGGGGTCCTCATATTTTTTTAATGTGACATTTTTTTTTTAAATGAAGAAAATAATGTTGCAAAGGTAATTTTGAGTTTGGCACATCAATGTTAGTACTAATTTTCTCTATCGAAACTGATGTAAATCATTATAATGTACACCCAAATTATTTGATAGCCACTTGATACAAATGCTTTCCTCCCTGAATGATTTGAAATTGTATGTACCCTAGAAAAGCATGTTCATAAATTATTAATTCCTGTGCATCACATTGTATGTAGGCTTTTTTGATAAAGTTACTTTAGTTAAGGTGTGAAGCACCTCATTCAGGTTGGGTCTTAATTCTGTTACCAGAGTTCATTATAAATGGGATGAAAAAACAAAGAGAGAGAAAGCCATGGAATCCAGAAGCTGAAAGCAATGAAATTGGAAGAAAATGGAGAGACAAGTAATTATTGCTATGGGCCTTGCCATGTGGTAGAGTACTCAAGGATCACTGGCAGTCAGTGTTTGAGAAGAAATCATTGCTTAGATGAAACCTTGATTTGGGCATTTTATTCAATCTCAAAACCATAGTTAAGAATTTATCATTCTTAAAAGCCAAACCATTTTGTGGTATCTGCTTTTAGCAGCCTAGCAAACTAAAACACTCACAAAGTTCTTGACTGTTTACTTCTTATATTCCAACATAGTTTAGCATTGGTATTGTAGACATATTAGCAATATTTTCTGGCAATGAAATTATTGCCAAGTATTGCTAAATCTAGATGCAATTTGGGCATCATCAGATGATCCAGAATATGTTTATGTTATTTTTATCCCCCAAAAGAGAACTCTAATGAAGAAATTTTATAGAAATCAACAGGCCTATTGTTAGGATCTGCTGTTTATTCTTAAAATTTTAGAAATTCTATCTTGATAACCATCATAATTACTTAATGAATTTCTGCTATTTTGCCATCATTCTACAAATTACTTGGGAAATATTCCTATATAAAATTAGAAAAATTACATTCTTGGATTTTATATTCTACTGGGACAGACAAACAAGGAATACTTATGTAAATAAAAAGTGTGTTAAAAGATGATCGATTTTATTCAAAAGGAAGTAAAGTAACATAAGGGCACCTTGAGATCTATGAAGATGCTGTAATAAACATGGTCATTTGTGAGACCATAATTCAGGGAGACATTGTAGTGTCTTAAAAAGATGAAGCTATCAGCCAAAATCATTCCTAGAAGAATAGTTTAAGCAGAAGAAACAGTTGGAGCAAGATTTTTAAGGCTTAAGCTGGCCCAGTGTAGTCAAGAAAGAGCAGGAATCCACTTTGGCTGGAGACAAGAGAACAAGGATATGTGTAGCAAAAGGCCAATGAAACAGTAGATGGTCAAATCATTGTAAAGATTTTGACTTTTATTCTGAGTACAATGGAGTCACTGCAGTTATATGAAGAGGAGTGGCCTGATTTCATACAAGTTTTATATGGAGCGTGTGGCTACTGTGTTGAGAATAGATTAAGCAAGGGAAGAAGCAGGAAGAATTATAAGAATTTATTATTGCAATTAAAGTAAAAGATTTTGGCAACTTAGATAAAAATGGTAGGAGAATTAACTCAAAAATATATCAGATTCTGGATATAGATTAAAGGCCAAGTTTTTTCCATGTTAGATATGAATTGTGATATCACCATTAGTTTTAAAATCCAATGTTTTTACTATATGGGCAAATGGAAGGATAAATTTGACTAAGGCTGCAAATAGAGCATAATTGGAATAAAAACAATCAGTTGTTAATTGTGAAAATTCCTATTAGAGATATAAAGCAAGATATCAAGAATCCAAATCAGTCTCCAAATCAGGTGAAAGTTCTGGGCGAATACATAAATTGAGAGTCCGTATCATAGGAATGGTATTAAAAGTCATAAAATCTTTGATTTGAGTTTGATAATTTTGATATAACATTTGGAATGGAATCGCTTCTCTAGACTTTGATGTCATGAACACATGAGCATCCAAAGGAATCTCATCTAAATTTGATCAACAAGGAATAAAAGCATTCCTGATCATCAAAATCCTTCCAGAAATGTTTATTCCCAGAAGAGTTTCATAAAATATCATCTCCTTTCCACTACCATTTCTTCTTTCCACGCTTCTCTTTTCTCCAGGCCATAAAATTCACTTTGTTCTATACAGCTATGCTAAAATATATCAAAAGGTAGTAATGCCAAACCTGTGGCAAGTAAAGATGCTTGTTGATATTTTAAGTATCAAAGCAGGAAAAAATTTGCCACATTATCAATATGACTTTCAGTTTGAGATATTTTCCAGTAAAGAATATGGGCTTTATGTAAATCTTTCAAAATATTTTATAACTTTATTTCAAATTCAAAAAATAAAATATCGGGCAAAAAAACGCTTAAGTTATGGAAGCATTATATAAAACAAGTTATGTCTGGGCACTTTTATCCATCAAATTCTAAAAATAAACTCAAGTATTCCTCCAGGATTTAGAAAGATACACAGATGAACACAAATTAGTTAAATGACATAATCAAAGTCTTCTTGTTAATGAATAAAATGAAGATGAGAAAAAAATGCACAACCATATTCATATCTCATCAACCTAAACCCCATATTATTTTTTGTTACTTTTAGCATTAATATATACCTTCTTTGCTTTTGCAAAAAATGTATTACAATATTATTGTTGATTATAATCTATAAGTTACATTAGTTATATTTTTCCCAGAATCACAGTTCTTAACACCTTGTAGTAGAAAATTCCTGTATTTATATTATTAACCCAATCTTTATCTACCACTCAAATCACTATTATACATTCCCTATATTATGCTCCAGCTTTCTTCCAACTAATATTAACCTCCTTAAAAATCTAAATTTTATTATCAGGATTTAAAGATCCATGGGTGTGTTATTCCCAAGGAGTCATGCTTATGCAAAGCTTCCAAAGCGGAATAAGACAACTTTTTCCTCCATAATCTAGAGTTCAACCCTCAGATCCTCAGGAAAACAATCATCATCATTTTGTTTCTCAGAAAGGAACTTTATGTCACACTCCTTCTCTGTCAGGCTGTTAATAACAAAATTCATTAGTTAACAATATCTGAACCAAAATGTAAATTCAAAAGCTGTCAAAAAATACAAATCTCAATACAAAACATTTATCCTGGGTACTGGGCAATAATTTTCTATCCAGGGAGGTTTGTCTATATAGGAATTCCAATTATCCTATGATGTTTTCTAGATAATGGTAGAATTTGAAAAAGCAATACTGGCTAATGCCTCAAGTAGCTTTAGCACAAAATTTCCCTCCCTGTCCTTGTCAGGCAGACTGTCCTGGGTTTTGTAAAACACAATCAGAGAACTGTGTCCCTGCATAAATATTGTCTCTGATATCTACTGAGAAATTTTGCCTGCTTGACTTACTCTGCTCTGTGATCACTTCCTTTATCTTCTTTCTTTGGATGGATTATAATAGTATATTATATTGTACTCTAAAATCATTTTTTCTTTTTTTCTTGCCAACTGATGCATGTATCTTTATATAACATCTCACCCAAGAAATGAAAATTTTTAAAATATAAATCTCACAATATTATAAAATTGTCATTGATTCACCAACCAAAATTTTGGGGCAGTGTCCAATGACAAATTATCAAAAAAGTCTATAAAACTTAATATTGTGAGTGAATAATGACTAAGATGATGAACAGGATATATTAAAGTAGATTGAAAAATATTATGACATAATTAAACATTATTTTCAGCAATCTTATCTTAATAAGGATAAAAATAAGAGATTTCTCACTGTACAATTTCAAGAGGAAGATGAAGGGACATATTACACACATGACAAAAAGTGACCAAGTTTCAATTAAGGGCTTATTTATCTGATATTTATGGCTCTTTGGACGCATGGGTTTCTGGGAGTGACTTGGAACTGAATTTGAGCTAGAAGACATGATCCAGATTCATTCTGTCAGACATGAATTATTAACAAAATGGATCAGTCATGCATCAGGGAGAAACTATTAGATTTGGATAAGAAACATGGAGAAGAAAAACCTAAACCAGAAATTCACAAAGTGGGAAGTAGAGCTCTAGATGTAAAAGGATCTGGCTGAGAAGCTTCAGTTAAGAGCACAGGAGAGAGGAGATGTTTGGCTCCCAATCTTGTAGCACTTGATGTACTGTTATCTTTTGTGACTTTGTCTCAAAATTAACTGGGTTTCTGTGATCTGTACTCATTTTGCCTACTTCCCCAACAATCCTACTGAGAGAGAATTATATTGTCTACATAAGAATGAGCATATTTTTTCTTCTTTATCAATCAATTTTATAAACCACAGAATATACAGGTGGAGTCTTCCTTTCTGCTGCCTCTACTCATATTTTCTTGCACCACAACTTTTTCATGGCATTTTTAATTTCTGCATTTCTCAAAGTGTAAATCAGGGGGTTGAGCAAAGGTGTCCCAATAGTGTAAAACATGCCCACCATCTTGTCCACTGGAAATATGGTTGGAGGATGCGCGTATATGAATATACAAGGAACAAAAGTTAAGATGACCACAACAATGCGGGAGGTGCAGGTGTAGAGGCCTTTCTTTCTTCCTTCTGCACTCTGGTTACTCGAAGAATGTAAGATTAAAATATGAGAGATGAGCAGGATTATGAAACTCACTGTGCATATGGCCCCATTGGTAAAGTCTATGAGTATGTTCATGAAATAAGAATCCATGCAGGCAAGTTTCAACAATGGTTGCAGTGGTTGTATATCACTGAGGTAGTGATCGATAACATTAGGGTCACAGAACGGTAATTTCAAAACCAAGATAATCTGTGCTGAAGAATGGATACATGATCTCACCCAGGCCAGTTTGAACAGTATACCACAGACATGTATGCTCATGATGGTTGTGTATCGCAGTGATTTACAAATAGCCATATAGTGATCAAAGGACCTGAGGATGAGAACTAAAATCTCCATGCAGCCAAAGAAGTGAACTGCAAAGATCTGAACCATGCATTCATTATAGGAAGTAATTTTCTTCTCTGTCAGTGCATCTATAATCAACCTGGGTGCTGTGGTTGTGAAGATACAGGTATTAGCAAAGGATAAGTAGAAAAGGAAGAAGTACATGGGGCTCCCAAGCATCCAACGGTATTTGATGGTCATCACAATAAGTAAATTTGCCAACAGAGTTGCAAGATAGAGAAACAAAAAGATCACAAACACTACTTTCTCCTTAAGAATATCCTGAATTAATCCAAGCAGAATGAACATGTTCACACTGCTATTCATGCCCATGTTTAAGAATGCTGTTCAGAAATAGCTCATCTGCCAAAAAAAAAAAAAGAAAAAAGTTAAGACAGTTGTGATTTGACAAGAGCATTGTACTTGGACTCTTTGTACCTCCAACTTTTGGTTTGTGGTAGTCATAATTTTAACGTTAAAATAAGTCAGGAAAGTGTGAGATAATGGTGAGATGCTTAAATATACCACTGGAGCTGGCATTATAAAGGGAAATTACCAAGCACGTGAAATATTTTCTTTTGCATGATATTGAGTCTCTTCTCTTAATGATCTATCCTGATGTTCCACTTCTTACATCTATATTACCTAAATTATGTCTTTACTCACATATGATTCCCCTTAATCTATCTGCCACAGACTTTTTATTTCAATATTTTTTCTATTTAAACAAAATTATAAAAATATATAGTTGAATTTCCCCCAGATAGCTTCCATTGTTTAAATCTATTTCTTATACCTAGATGCATATCTATATAAATTATATAAATGTAATCATCCAGTAGTTTATCTATACATATTAATTTTCAATTTATTTGTTAAAACCCTTTTTGCATGTAAAGAAAAAATCGATAATACAATTATTCATTTTAGTGTTGTAAATTAACATGCAAACATTTCATACAATCATTTTACCATTTATTATTATTTATTTAACTTGTTTTCAAATTTTCACTTACAAATATTTTGAAGCGATCTCTTCTCATTTACATAATTTACCTTATATTTTAAACTTGATCAAAATGAATTTCCATGAAATTACTGAAGCAAAATATATGAATAATTGTATAATTTAAAACTATTGACAATTCACCTTCCAATTTGCTTTTATCAATATTTATTAGAAATATTTCAAATATATGAATTAACATATTTCCACAATAAATATCAAATTTACTATAAGCCACAGGATGAAAAATAAATGTGTCCTTTCAAAACTCATAATTTCTTAATCATATTCTACAATGCTACTGCTAGTTGCCAAAATGGTGCTCCAGAATTTTAGTGTTGTATAGATGTATGCATATATTACATTATTATTTTTAATTGTTGCTAAGATTATAAGAATATAGTAGAGATTTCTAATAAAATTCAAATTTGCAACATTATCTTCTTTTTATAAAATTAAAATTGTCGTACGCAATTTTCGTCCTGATGATAGTATATTTGTGTTTTTATTTCTAATATTTTTTGTGTTTGAATTATGTATATATTTTGTTTGTTATTTTTAAATCATAGATTTGAGCTCTTACCCCCCTGACTTCTTCCATTTTTATGCAATCAAATTACCAAAAAAAAATTGCCTTTTGAGGTTAGATTACAATTAAGGAGGTTAAAAATTTCATTCTTTCCTATATAATTTCTATGTTTTTAACATTAATCTTAAAAGATCTGGGCTATATTTTAGCATGAATTTTTACATACTCTCCCTTTTTAACTAACTTCCAATCTATCAATGAATCATTAACATCATCAACTCTGTTATCATGTGTATACTAAGAACCTAATCACACAGGTAGTAGCTATAGTGAAAAGCTTTTCTCAACCTCATTACACTCGAATTGGAGGGAAGAAAAACCTCTAACAAAATCAGTAATTGCACAAGAATTACACTTGAATATCTGAGACATAGAAAATTATTTGTTTTCAAAAAGTAGGGAGATTCTGAGAGAAATAATGAATGGACAGAGGAGAAGAATGAAAAATGAGAAGTGTAATTATTATGGTTTTAAATGGCTGAACTGAAGTTTACAATTAGATTTTCTGGAACCCACCTACACAACATGATTAAATGTGTCTTCCCAATGCGAATATTTAAAAATTAGTAACTCAAATTGTCCATTTACTCTAATAAAGTTGCATAAGTATACAAATAGGAAGATTATTTTCCAGTTCAGCTAAAAGAAATGGAAGATCGATTTAATCATACCAGATTTTATTATAACTCTATCAATTATCTTTGATAAATACAAAAGAGACAATGAATTATTCTTACTTCACTTCAATACATATTTTACATTGATAATGGAAGACAAACAAAGATAGGGTATCCTTGGCTGTAGAGAGAGAACACTGAGTAAGAAAGGTGAACTAAAGATTGTAAGAAGGGAAGAAACATACATTATTTCAGTTAAATAAAGAGATGATGACAATGAAAATTACATCATCATTTTATCAGTATTTTAAGGGATAAATTCACAGGCAGATAATGGACAGTCATGAAAGTCATGTCATGCAAAACTATTTAGACTTGTTTTAAATAAGCAAAGAGAAGATTTAAGTGTGTGAAGATAGAAAAGCAGTACTTGAACAATTAGGATGACTTGGCGCAGACTGTCACCTCAGAGTTTTATTTCTGAATTCTGCCATGATTTCTAAACATTCCTGGACTATCCTATATCTCCAATTTCGGTGGCATCCAAGTATTACAAGTGAATTTGTCATTTGAACAGGCTTCATTTTTAGTTCATTTAGTATACTTGTTTTCTCTGAGTTACCTGTGGCCATATGCCTTGTCCTCTATAACATACAAAGTTTGACCTGTGATGCAGACTGTTGCACCTAATAGTTAGGTTAGAATTAGAACATGTGTTCACTAGCAGTTCACTCCATTTATCATTGAAAATACATGCAATAGAAATCATCAAATCTCATCCCTTCCTGTAAATGGCCCCTAAAACATGAGAATTTGAGGGGCAGCGGAGAAGGATGCCAACTGACATTTAATATTCCTATCCTTATCATAGTACCAATTTTGGTAAAGTGCTTGGTGGGCAAATATCAAAGCAGATAACAAGATATATAATGAATAATTGTGAGAGAAGGAAAGGGCAGGGAATAAGTGAAGTCAGAGAAGGAGAGAGTAGAGTGATGTCAGCAGACACAAGGCAAGGCAAAAGAGTCAGGGAATAAGACACAGAAAAACATACAGAAGAAAGGCGGAAAAGAGTGTCAGCAAGGTTCTTCTGCTGTAGAATTCATCACAGGACTGGTTGTTTCCTCCAGACACTCTGCACTATCACTTACAACCCAAACAAGGGAAGGTATGTGGTTGTGCACTAAGAATAACTGTCACTACGGGTCTTGAAAGCCCAGGACACAGGTAAGAAGTGTAGCTCTGCTTAGACTCTGTCCCTGAAACATGGCACCAAGCTTAAACTCTTCAAATGAGGGGATTCCCAAGGATAGAAACATCTGAAAGGCTGGCCTCCATATGCTGGTATTAATTCTTACCCCTTCTGTGAATAAATAGGCTTTTAAAAAGCTTTGTAGCACTGCAATCCTTCATTTTGAAAATATTCTTTCCAGGTGAACCGTCTCTCTCTCTCTCTTTTTTTTTTTAATGAGGCAAATTGACTAAGGAGTCCATCAGATCAGTCTTCAGGAAAGAGTGTGAAAAAATATTTCAAATTGACTGGAAAACTTACCTCTAAGAGCAAATAAATTACTTCCAATATAGTATAAGTTTCATATCGGGAACAATTTACTTAGAAGTTCAATCTCATGAGGTCTAGGTAAATCATACATACTAAACCTTATTTAAATTGATTTAGGCTTTGTATCACAAAAGTTTAAGAGGAATGGGAAGTAAAGGGAGAAAAGAGGCTTGCTGTTATCCAATCTCACAAGGTTCTTTCTGAACCATTGGGTTAGACACAATCCCAGGTTCTGTGGGATGGGAGAGACTATTGTGCAAAACAGGAAATTTCTCAATATGGTCCTAATAACATGGATGAAAGTTTGCCATATGAGAAAGAAATTCCTCAGAGGCCAGCTGTTTTTCCAGTTTGTTCTTTTGAGAAACATGAGTTAAATCTTTTTCTTTTTACTGCTTTGGGTATTTATAGTAATTACCACAGAAGTTTGCATGGTCTAAGGCAAGCTTTCAGACTCTACAGCTCCAAGGAAATCTGCACTCCCAACCCAGTCCCTATGAACTACTCACACAGGGAACAATTATTTAAACTGAATTTAAATAGAAATTGTGGATGAGGAGAGACCACTCCTTTTTCTTTATGATTTGCGATATCTTCTAAAATTAGGGTCGCTTTTGAAACCATGTAAATATAGCTATAGGTGAAATGTGCGTAGTAGACTTGAAACCTGGCCCCACAACTTACCATCTATGAATATGCAATTTTCTTAAACTTAATTTCAATTTCCACTTTTTAAAAATGTAAATAGTAGCGCAAATAATTTATTGTAACTAATAAATTCTATGATTTCTAATTCCATCTATGCTCTTTAAACAATATTAAAAAACGGATGAATTCTTTCTTCAAAGTTAAAAGAAGTATCAAACCTTTTTCTTTGTAATTTCTTTTTATTTTAAATATACATCTGAGAGTATGTGCTATTCCACTCACAGGGGGAAAAAAAGTTAGATTTTTGCTTTTAAATGTAGCTGCAACCTACTAAACATTGAACAGATTACGTTGCACAATAAATTTACTACCTGGAAAGCCATATTCTCACTTAGAATCTGATCCAAGAATTACCTGCTTGACAATCCATTCAAGCAAGGTACCTTCAACGAGAATAAAGGGAATGGTTGGGCTGAGGGTGTTAAAGAGCAGTGGGAGAAAAAGATGGAGATGGCAGAAGGGTGTGATTGATGGTACCATTCCTTCCACTTTTACTGAAGGGACTACTGGCAAACAGCAGACGAAAAGGTCATAGAGAAACTTCTTGGAGAAAATTACATACCAAGCACATGACTTTTATTTTTAAAATGGAATGCAAGAATATTGGGAAGTCTATTATTAAGTCTCTTAAAAATTTGTGAGTTCGGGTTTCCCATCAGTTAAATAAAAGGCTTAGGTTTAAAAAGCTTCTATAATGACTAAAAATATAACATACAAAAAGAAAGAATTCTTGTCTCAAGAATGTGTAGAAAATAATTTTTAATGTTTTATTTAATTCTCCATAGCTATGTACATTTGAGACAATGTGAAGGATTATAATTTACCCAAGACCACATAATAAAAAAGTAACTGGGAGGGGAGCAAGATGGTGGCTGAGTGAGCTTACCTGATAATATCTCCTGCAAAGAAGCTGCTGGGCAGCATTGGAGGTTCTTCAGGACCAGGCTGTTTTAGGATTTTTGCAGGACAGGAGTTGTCTGGACATCGATTTGGTGGGAAGATAACAGAGAAAATACGTCTATAAAATATAATTAAGACTCTTTACACGGAACTCCGGGCTGCGCGCAGAACGCTGCCTCCTAGGGTGGATGGAGCCACAGCGCTGGGAACCGCCACCGCATTTTTCTTTGTTGTTTTTTTTTCCTCAGAGGCTCTGCAGTACTGGGGAATTCATAAGCCATGAGCGGCCTATTGGGGGGTTAATAGGACAGGAGGCGCTTACAGACCGATTTGGGGAGACAAACGGGAGTTTTATTGCGAAGCGCGCGAATTTTTGATTGCGGGCACAAACAATAGCACTTCCGCCTAGAGCCCCACCCCCCCCAAACCCGGCTGCCGATCTACAGTGGACTTAAATTGATAGCAAAAAAAGAGACGCCACCAGGGACTGGCAGAATGGGAGACGTTTGGAAGCCGATTAGGGGAATATTTTGCAAAGCGTGGGAATTTCGGTTTCGGACTCTGTTATTAGTGTTTCCGGCTGGAGTCCAACCCCCGGGCCTGGCTATTGATCTGAGTCATTAAATTGGCTGCAGTGTAGAGGCGCCCCCAGGTGGCCGTTCCAGGGGATCACAGGGTGGGAGGGGTCCTGAAGTTGAATTGGTGATACATCCACAGAATAGACCCCAGTGAGTGAGTGAATTGTGGGGTACAGACACACAGGATAGAGCATGCAGATGTGACCTCATCCATAGGGCCAGCACCCAGCTGCGGGGATCCCTGAAGGCTGTGATGCACTGAGGAGCTCCCAGGCTCCCTGTTAACTGGACTTCAGGTTGCCAGGTCTGAGTCCCCTAAACCCTGGTGGCCCACACCCCAGAGACTCACACCTCTTGAGTCTTCAATATCTCAGACTTTCCATCCCTGAATCCATCATGCCCTGAGGTCCATCTGAGGTCCTTGAATGTCCTAGCCCTCAATGTTTGCATTTTTTCTTTTTTGTTATGTTTTGTTTTTATTTTTATTCTATTTTATTTTTTTTTAATGTCCTGATTGCTAACATTGCATTATCCCCTAGTCTTTTCTCCCAACGTATCCCCCAAAGTCTTTTTTTTCAGTTAGTTAGGGTTTTGTGTTTTTTTTTATTGTTATTGTGGCTGTAGTGGTAGGGGTATATCTTTTTTTTCTTTTCCCTACCTGTTCCCCGCCCTTTACCCACCCCCTCTTTCTTCCTTTCTTCTCCTTTTTTTTTCTTTCTCTCTTTCTTGTCCCTCATTTTCTTCTTATTTTATTTTATCTTAACTATACAATAGGTGCTGCAGGGAACATCTCACATTTGCTGGATTTCCTCATCCTCCACTGCCTCACTTCTGTGTGAATAGATTTTGGATACCTACACTATCCCCTTTCCCCTACATCTTGATATCCTCCATCATCTACTGTCTCTCCTATATTCCACATCCCTTTCTTTGATCCACAAAGTGTCTAACTCTTAAATTCGAATACCTTTGCTTTGTTTTCTGTCTGTTATCCACTCTTGAAACTATTGCCTTTCTTTTCTCTTTCCCTCTCTCACAAAAACAATAGCATTTTAATTCATACCATATTCCTCCCATATTCAGTTGACTACCTCATTATAGGTACTCTACCTACTGCTATAACTCTACACAACTTACATGAATGTAACATCCATCCTCCCAGATGTCATATTGTTGCACTATTAACATATATCACCAATACTACTTTACAATTTTTCCTTGCTTACACAAAAGCCTTTCCCTGGCCCTAATACTTTCCTTTAAAGTAAACTCAACCAGCAATAAGAAGTTAGAATAAGAAGAACAAAGTGAGAAAGAGAAGATATAACACTTATGCAAAAACAACAGCTAATTAATCTCCAAGACTAGACAAAGAAGCTAAGGAACTGATTAAACCCATCAAGAAAAAATGATGACCAGACAGCAACAAAAATCTACAAACCAAACCAGTAATCAGGAAAACATGGCTGAATCCAATGAACAAACTAAAAATCAGGAAGGGGAGCAGAACTTCGCACAAGGAATGAAAGATCTCAGAACATTTATCACCGACAAATTTAATGAAGTAAAGGAAGAGGTTAACAACATGAAGACAACACTTGGGGGGAAATTGCAGATATATGCAAAAAGATAACAGATATGATGGGAATGAACACCACAGTTCAAGAAATCAAAAATACACTTGCAGCAAATATCAGCAGACTAGAAGAGGCAGAGCAGAGAATTAGTGATGTGGAAGACAGTATATCAGAAATCAAACACATAGTAGAATCGGTCGATAAAAAGATAGAAAAAATCCAGCTAGGACTCAGGCACCTGAATGATAATGCAAAACGCTCAAACATATGTATTATAGGCATCCCAGAAGGAGAAGAGAAGGGAAAGGGGTCAGAAGGAGTGTTGCAGGAAATAATGGCTGAAAACTTCCCAAATCTACTGAAAGAGACAGATGTACATATCCAAGAAGCACAGCGCACTCCAATTGTCATAAACCCCAACAGGCCCACACCAAGACATATACTTGTCAAATTATCCAATGCTCAAGACAAAGAGAAAATTCTAAAAGCAGCAAGAGAAAAGAAAACTATCACATACAAGGGAAGCTCCATAAGATTAAGTGCTGATTTCTCATCTGAAACCATGGAGGCAAGAAGGCAGTGGTATGATACAGTCAAGATACTAAAGGAAAAAATTTCCAACCAAGAATACTCTATCCAGCTAAACTACCATTCAAATATGATGGAGAGTTCAAAATATTCACAGATAAACAGAAACTGAAAGAGTATGCCAACAAGAAACCTCCCCTTCAAGAAATTCTAAAGGGAGTTCTGCAGGAAGAAAGGAAAAAACAGAACAGACAGAGTTGGAGGAGAGTGTAAGAGCAACAAAAAAGACGAGAAGGGAAAAAAAAAGCAAACAAAATATGACAAACACAAATCCAATCAAAATATGGCTAATACAAATAATTCCTTGAAAGTAATAACACTGAATGTCAACGGATTAAACTCACCTATCAAAAGACTCAGACTGGGACATTGGATAAAGAAATATGACCCATCTATATGCTGTCTACAAGAGACACATCTTAGACCCAGAGACTCATGGAGGTTGAAAGTGAATGGCTGGAAAACACTCTTAAAAGCAAACAATAACCAAAAAATGGCAGGAGTAGCTATATTAATATCAGACAAAATAGACTTTAAATGCCAAACAATTGTGAGAGACAAAGAAGGATACTACATTTTAGTGAAAGGGACAATCAGTCAAGAAGATCGAACAATCATAAATATTTATGCTCCTAACAAGGGTGCCTCTAAATACATGAGGCAAACACAGGAAAAACTAAGTGAAAGAATAGATGCATCTACAATTATAGTCAGGGATTTTAATACACCACTATCAACTCTTGACAGAATATCTCAAAAGAGAATCACTAAAGAAACAAAACATTTGAACAGTATATTAGAGAAGCTGGATCTAATAGACATATATAGATCATTACACCCAAACACAGCAGGATATACATTTTTCTCAAGCGCACATGGATCATTCTCCAAGATAGACCATATGCTAGGTCACAAAGAAAGGCTTAATGAATTCAGAATCATACAAAACAATATCTCTGACCACAGTGCAGTGAAGCTGGAAATTTGCAAGGGACAGAGGCCCAGATTTCACACCACGATTTGAAAATTAAACAGCACACTCTTAGAAAAACAATGGGTCAAAGAGGAAATCTCAAAAGAAATCAATGACTACGTTGAAACAATGATAATGATAACACAACATACCAAAATTTATGGGATGCAACAAAAGCAGTACTGAGAGGGAAATTTAAAGCCATAAATTCATACATCAAAAAAGAAGAAAGAGCAAAAATTGAAGAACTAACTGCACATTTGAAGGAATTAGAAAAACAACAAAGTAATCCAACAGGAAGAAGAAGGAAGGAAATAACAAAGATGAGAGCCAAACTAAATGAAATAGAAAATAAGAAAGCGCTTGAAAAGATAAACAAGACCAAGAGCTGGTTTTTTGAGAAGATCAACAAAATTGACAAACCTTTAGCGAGACTAACAAAGAAAAAAAGAGAGAAGATGCAAAAACACAAAATAAGAAATGAGAAAGGCGATATCACCACTGACCCCACAGAAATAAAGACTATCATAAGAGGATACTTTGAAAAACTATATTCCAACAAAAATGACAATTCAGAGGAAATGGACAAATTCCTAGAAACATATAAGCAGCCCATATTGATGAAAGAAGAAATTGATGATCTTAACAAACCAATCACAAGTAAAGAGATAGAATCAGTCATTAAAAACCTCACAACTAAGAAGAGCCCAGGGCCAGATGACTTCACAGTTGAATTCTACAAAACATTCTGCAAATAACTAACACCAATCCTGCTGACACTATTCCAAAAAATCAAAACAGAAGGAACATTGCCTAACTCCTTCTATGATGCCAACATTACCCTAGTACCAAAGTCAAACAAAGACACCACAAGAAAGGAAAATTACAGACCAATTTCTCTAATCAACCTAAATGCAAAAATACTTAACAAAATTCTTGCTAATCGTATTCAACAACACATTAAACGAATTATACACCATGACCAAGTGGGATTTCTTCCAGGTATGCAAGGATGGTTCAACATAAGAAAATCAAACAATGTAATACACCACATAAACAGATTGAAGGAAAAAAATCACATGATTCTATCTATAGTTGCAGAAAAAGCATTTGACAAAATACAGCACCCCTTCTTGATAAAAACACTCCAAAACATTGGAATACAAGGAAATTTTTTGAACATGATAAAGAGTATATATGAAAAATCTACAGCCAACATTGTTTACGAAGGAGAAATCCTAAAATCCTTCTCTCTAAACTCAGGAACAAGACAAGGATGCCCATTGTCTCCCCTTCTATTCAACATTGTCTTAGAAGTACTTGCTCGAGCACTGAGGCAAGAACCAGATATAATAGGCATTAAAACTGGAAAGGAAGAAGTCAAAATTTCATTATTTGCAGAGGACATGATCCTATACATAGAAAACCCTGAGAGATCTACAACAAAGCTTCTAGAACACATAAATGAGTTTAGTAAAGTCGCAGGTTATAAGATCAATGCGCAAAAATCAGTAGCATTTCTGTACACCAATAATGAGCAAGATCAGGAGGAAATCAACAAACAAATACCATTCACAATAGTAAATTAAAAAATCAAATATTTAGGAATAAATTTAACTAAAGATGTAAAAAACTTGTACACTGAGAACTGTACAAGACTGTTCAAGGAAATCAAAGAAGACCTAAATAAATGGAAGAATATTTCTTGTTCATGGATAGGAAGACTAAATGTTATTAAGATGTCTATCCTACCAAAACTGATCTACACAGTCAATGCAATCCCAATAAAAATCAACACAGCCTTCTTTAAGGAACTAGAAAAACCAGCTATGAAATTTATTTGGAAAGGAAAGAGGCCCCGAATAGCCAATGACATATTGAAAAAGAAAAACAAATTTGGAGGAATCACACTACCAGACTTCAAAACATACTACAAAGCTACAGTAGTGAAAACAGCATGGTATTGACATAAGGAGAGACAAACAGACCAATGGAATCGAATTGAAAGTTCTGATATAGAACCTCATATATATAGCCATATAATATTCGATAAAGCCACCAAACCCTCTCAACTGGGAGAGAGTGGCCTATTCAACAAATGGTGTCTAGAGAACTGGATATCCATATGTAGAAGAATGAAAGAGGATTACAGTCTCACACCTTTTACAAAGATCAACTCAAGATGGATCAAAGACCTAAATATAAGAGCCAAGATCATAAAGACCTTGGAAAGCAGTGTAGGGAAACATCTACAGGACCTTGTAATAGGAAATGGCTTCATGAATATCACACCAAAAGCACGAGCAACAAAAGAACAAATAGATAAATGGGACTTCCTCAAAATTAAAGCCTTCTGCACCTCAAAGGTGTTTGTCAAGAAAGTAAAAAGAGATCCCACACAATGGGAGAAAATATTTGGCAACCATATATCTGATAAGAGACTTATAACTTGTATATATAAAGAACTCATATATCTTGACAATAAAAAGATAAAGAACCCATTTGAAAAATGGGAAAAAGATTTAAACAGACACTTCTCCAAAGAAGAAATACGAATGGCTAAAAAGCACATGAAAAAATGCTCCAAATCACTAGCTATCAGGGAAATGCAAATCAAAACTACAATGAGATACCATCTTACTCCCATAAGATTGGTAGCTATGAAAAAAACAGAAGAATACAAATGTTGGAGAGGATGTGAAGAAAGGGGAACACTCATCCACTGCTGGTGGGAATGCAAAAGGATCCAACCATTCTGGAAGGCAGTTTGGAGGTTTCTCAAAAAACTAACCATAGATTTGCCATATGACCCAGCAATAACACTGCTGAGTATATACCCAGCAGAACTGAACACAAGGACACAAACCGATATATGTACACCAATGTACATAGCAGCATTGTTCACTATCGCCAAAAGTTGGAATCAACCCAAATGCCCATCAACAGATAAGTGGATCAATAAAATGTGGTATATACATACAATGGAATACTACTTGGCTCTAAGAACAAATACACTACAAACACACATGACAACATGGATGAATCTTGAGAACCTTATGTTGAGTGAAGCAACCCAGGCATTGAAAGACAAATACTACATGACCTCAATGATATGAAATAAGCAAGCTGCCTCAGAGAGCTAGAGACTGGAAGATAGGCTTATAGGAAATCGGGGGGTGGAGGAAGGATGTGAGCCAACGTCTGCAGGGGTGGAATCTATGATGAGCTGGCGGTAAGTGTGAGCACAAAGAAGACATAAAATGGGGGCAAGGAGTTGCCTTTTGGTGGGGCTTTGCGGGTTTGAGGGGAACTGGGGATGGGCGAGTGGGTAATAGTGCCCAAAAAATTGGGGGGAGAAAGGGTCAACATATGAACATAGGAGAGTGTCAGGTGTTGGCTGAGAGTAAAATGCTGAGAAAATAGTATCAAAATATAATTAGGAGGGTCACCTGTTTAGGATGCTCGGAGGGGATGGTCTGATGTGGGACGGACTCTTGGGGAATGTCTGAATGCTCATTTTGCCTGGGTGGGTTGTACCATTGGGTAGAGACCCAAGTAGTGAGAGTTGGGGTGGACCCACATCCTGGGGAGGACTAATGCCATCAAATAGAAGGAACTATATCTCTCGAGAGAAAGGGTGGCTCCCAGGGCATTAGGGCAGTTGAGCAAGTCAGGCCCTGAACACTGTTGCAAGTATCTCTGGATGTGGCTCATCGAGAAATGGAGATTGGCTGGCGCTGTGGGCCCCAAGGGGAGTGGAAAATGGATGTTGAATGGATGGAACCAAGGTAAATGTGGGTGTAAGAGAGGAGTTTCATGAGAGTACACAAGGATGGATATAAAACATGTAACATTACACTAAAAACATATAGGATACAACAGACTAATAATGTAAACCATAATGTAAAAAATAGGATAACTAAAAATTTAGAAAACTGTGTATCTGAAAGTATGGACCACAATGCAAGCACAGATGTCACCTTGTTTGAAAGCTATTGTCTCAGAGTCTGTACATCAGTTTAAGTAAATATGATATGAATAAGTTATAAGATTATCGCTGTGGAAGGGAAAAGGTTTTATGGTGGATGTGTGGGAGTACTGTATATTGTATATATGAATTACTGTCATTTAAGACTCTTGTGAAGAGAAGCTCAATAATTAGGAAAAAAGAAAAGAAAATGATAGGATGTAGAATTTTTCCAAATCAATATGTATTCTAGATCTAACCTTTAAACTCATCGCTATATTCCATTTTATTAGTAAGGGAACCTGACATTATATTGGGCTTCACTTTTCAGGAAGTTTTGGATCACAGAGTGGTTCAACAATGGCGGCAAAGAAATACTGGTATGGGATGTTATGGACAGGCGATATATGGTTGACAGGGAGTTATACAGGGCATATGTCCAGAGTGCATGGTAATGTTTGGATATACTCATAATGGAAACTATTAAAAACAACAGCTGGGGGGAGGGGTCCTGGGTTCCTGGCTGGGGGTGCTCTGTTGTGGTCCCTAGGGGAGCAGCAGCAGTCCCCCAGGTGCAACGGTAAGAACCAGGAAGGAATGAGGGTCCAACAGTGAGCCCCTGATACTAATGACTATGCTTGTGAGCCTATATGCCTGAAATAAGAACAAGGCCTAGAGCAGCACTGTGCCTGGGAGTTTCCTCCTGACAGCCTTCATGTTACTCAAATGTGGCCAGTCTTGAAGCCAAACTCAGCATGTAAATGCAATGCATTCCCCCCAGCGTGGGACATGACACCTGGGGATGAGCCTCCCTGGCACCGAGGGATCACTACCAAGTACCAGCTGAAGATGCAACTAGAAAATGACCTTGAATTAAAGGTTCAACGCAGACCAGCAGAATGTCCCTGTCTACATATAATAACAGGACTTTAAAATGCTGTTTGACCTAATGTAGGGGGGAAATGGAAAGAAGAATTGAGTTTATATGGCTATGAGTCTCTAAAAAAGAGTCTGGAGGTTGTCAGAAGGATTGCCCTTATGCACACCTGAGCAGAGTTTCAGAGACAGATAAAGTAGATACAACCCCAGGTATTGGTTCTTTTGAGGGCTAAAGAGACCCACGGGTTCTATGGTCATGGCAGATGGGGTTCACTGCCATGTCAGTTGGCACTTCTTTGGAGCTGGTGTTTCTGTGTGATGGAACTGGACTCAGATGGGATCTCTTTTCATGGGACTTTCATGCTACTTTATTGGAATTGTAGTTGGTGCTGGGGTTTAAGATATATCTAGGGGATTTGAATCTCTGGACTGACAAATTGATAGCCATGCCCTGAACCTCAACAGACTTCAACTCCTACACTCTGATTTATTGGACTTACCCCACTCAGCTAACATGGAGTTGAAGAATGTCAACCACCACACCATGGAGCCTAGAGTGCCTACAACTGAAAGCAGGAGGATTGCATCCAGTATCCATGTGGAATCTAAGCCCCCTCTTGACACAGAAGTGCAATGGACACAACCAATCCAAAGTCCACAGAGAAAATGTGGCATTCGTGTGGGAAAAGTAGCCATGGTGTCTGCTGGGTGCGGGGAATGGGAGGAAGAGATGAGATGTGGAGGCGTTTTCGGGATTTGGAGCTGTCCTGGGTGGTGCTTCAAGGACAATTACGGGACATTGTAGATCCCCCCAGGGCCCACTTGATGGAACATGGGAGAGTATGGGCTATGATGTGGACCATTGACCATGAGGTGCAGCGATGCCCAGAGATGTACTTACCAAATGCAATGAATGTGTTATGATGATGGGAGAGAGTGTTGCTGGGGGGAGGAGTAGAAGGTGGAGGCGGTGGGGTTGAATGGGACTTCATATTTTTTGAATGTAATATTAAAAAAAAATGAATAAAAAAAGTGAAAAAAAATAAAAAAGTAACTGATCTGAGTTTATAATCCAAGTCTCTTTATATAAATCCATAGATTTTCTTTTTAATAAGATTGCATAGTAATATAATAAACTCCCTTCGCCTGAGATATAAGAACAGCCATGAAAAAGCCCCAGCATCAAAATTCCCAATCAAAAGATTTTAAATTAACTGTCAGCTCTGTGAGATGATCAGTCTTCCTAGATCTGATGACAAAATCTTTAAGAGGATAGTTTCCAAGATCATTGAACTCTCAAAGGTCCAGCGCCAAACCAATGATTCCTCGGGTTGCTTTAAGCACTGAGCTGAACTGACCATGAGTGTTCATTAATTATTCATTGTAGCTTTAATGACTTGATTATATAAATTAATTCCAGTTTTGTTAAAGCAATGTTGGGGTTTGATTAAATGCAAGTTACTATGGTCATTCAATCTTAGGAACTCTAGAAATGGTTATGTATGATAACTGAGGTTTGCACTATTTGGGGTTTCATCAATGTCTTTCTTTCATCCAACTTTAGGATGAATCAATGCCCTACAATACACCATCGATGTAAATTACCTTATTAAAATTAGATTTCCAATGAATGTTCAGAAATTATGGCCAGATTGAAACACGTAAGGTGGCTAGTGGTATGTGTATATAAATGTCCATGGACCAAACTATATGACAAACACAATAAAATGGAAGATTCAGGTGGGGAGAGCTTTTGGTCTATATACTAGACAGTTGTTTCTTAGAGAATATAAAATAAAAAATATATATTATAAAGCACACCATGCATATGGTCCCATTATTCCACACATCTAGTAAATGTATCGCACATATGTCTGTGCAAGCATGTTTCTACAAGCTCTGCAAGTCATAGCAATATTGATAATTGAATTGTACCCAGGGCAGGACAATGTCAAAGCCAGGGATAGCTGTACTGAAGGACGAATACATGATCTTCGTGAAGCCAGAATCCCCAAAATACCACAGACATCCCAGCATTTGATGGTCATGAATTTCAGGGGCTTACAGATAGCCATATAAAAGCCATGAGCATGAGCATAAAGATCTCCATGGACCCAAAGAAATGGGCAGCAAAGACCTGAGTCATGCAATTATTGTAGGTCAGGGTATTCTTCTGAGCAGTCAAACGCACAATCAGTCTGGGAATCATGGTTGTAGAGAAGCAGGCATCAGCAAAGGACAGATAGAATAGAAAGATTATGGGACTCTCACAGGTTACCTTTTCCTTAACAGTCATTGTGATGAGAACATTCCCCAAGACAGTCGCTAAGTAAAGCATCAGGAAGATTCCAAAGATTGCTTTCTACTTCCCAGCATCTTGTGTCAACCCTATGAAAATGAATTCATTCACATTCTTTTTATTGACATGGCAGCTGTAGATAGAATGTGGTTGATAGAGGTTTAATCAGCAGTGAGAAGAAAAGAAGTGACATCATGGGATGATCAGTGGATTGAATTCTGATTTCCTTGGTTCTGCTGTATGCTCATTAATTTAAACTACATTTGGTGTGTACCAGAACATGCTGGGAATCTTTGTAAAACTGCAGCTACCCACTTCTCTCCTAGATTTATCATTGATGAGGAAACTCATTGCATTGGAATAAAGTCTATTTCCATTTTGGAATGAAAAAGACAATCTCTTTCAGAATGTTTATATCCTACAAAGACTGAGAAATTCAGGGCTTGTTCTAAGATATAGATCACATGTAATTGCATTGAAACATGGCTTCCACATGAAAAATTGAGCGCGTATATCCACCCTACCTCATCATTAGTTGTTATAAGAATTGAAAAAAGGTGTTTACTCCCACAGTACACACAGATATATACATATATATTTAATCCATTTGCTATAAAATTTGAAAAATATTATTCCAATATAAATAAGCATTAATATTTTTAAAGAAGCCCTTCTGGAGAAATTTTGCTTATTTACCAGTTTCAGTGTTAGTCATGACAAATAAGCAAACTAAAACTATAAACAAAAATCCTGTGTAACACTTTGAGGTCTGCATGATGGTAAGAAGCTCTACTTTACCTAATCCAGAATTTATTCCATTGCTCCATTTAAAAATACAATGTTGTGCTTTCCTGACTATGAAGTCAAGCTGGTACAAAATTTTTAATTTTCTTATGTCATGTTTTATTCGTATGTGTCCTGCTATACCCTGAATTACTTAGGGGATTTCTTCTTTTTCAGTTTTTTTTTTTTTGTTGTTATTGTTAGAGAAGTTTTGAACTTACAAACACAGGATTCATGTACACCACTGCACCCCTAACACTTTGCATTGGTGTGGCATGTTTGTTACTACTGATGACAGCACTTTTAAAATAAGTTGTACTATTTTTTAACAATAATTACCGTATTAGTCAGCCAAAAAGTTGCTGATGCAAAATACCAGAAATCCATTGGTTTTTATAAAGGGTATTTATTTGGGGTAGAAGCTTACAGATACCAGGCTATAAGTATAAGTTACTTCCCTCACCAAATTCTTTTGCCACGTGTTGGAGCACGATGGCTGCTGACATCTGGCAGGGTTCAGGCTTCCTGGGTTCCTCTCTTCCAGGGTTCATTTCTGTTCAGGATCAGCATCTCTGTTTTTGCCACAAGGCCAGCTGTAGACTAATAGGTGAATGACTTGTTTCTCTTCCCAGGGCCTTCTCTCTTTCTTCAGGACAAGCTCCTCTCTGTGCTTATTTCCCGGAGCTTAGCTCAAGACTCCAGCATTAAAATTTCAGCTCTGTTCTTTTCCATGTCTTTTACCTGTGAGTCCCTGCCCCTTGGTGGCACCCTACTGATGTGGCCCAATCAAAGCCCTAGGTATAATTTAATTATGCCCACGTACAGAGCAGTTTACAAACATAATCCAATATCTATTTTGGGATTCAGGAACCATATCAAACTGCTACTTTACCTTTGTTAAATTTGAAAGATTATTAAAATAGTTCTATCATCCATTATTTACATTGGTTGAATTTTTTCCCATATACGACCATATTATTCTCACTTTGTATTAGTATCATATATTTACTATAACTCATGAAAGAACATTCTTATACATGTACTATTAACTTTAGTCCCTCATGTACAAGATGTTTTACTGTAATGAGCAGTCTTATGTTTCTTACCTTTTAATTTTTATTGTAGTAATATATGCATCCTAAAGTTTCCTCTTTTAACCACATTCATCTAGGCATTTTGGTGCTGTTGATTACACTCATAGTAATATGCTACATTGCCACTATCCATTTCTATATCAGCCTAAATAGACACTCTGTAAAAGTTAAGCTTCAACTCCACATTATCACACCCCAATCGATCTCTTAGTACCCTACTTTCTATATTCTAACTCGGTGAGTTTGCTTCTTATAATTAGATCATAGCAGTGAATTCATACAATATTTGTCCATTTTTGTCTGGCTTATTTCACTCAACATACTGTCTCAAGATTCATTCATGTTGTCACATGCATCAGGACTTCATTCCTTCTTACATCTGAATAATATTTTATTGCATATATAAATAAATATATATGTGTATATATACTGCATTTTGTTTACCCATTCATTAGTTGATAGATACTTTGGTTGCTTCCATCTTTAGGTAATTGTGAATAATGCTGCTATGAACATTGGTGTACAAATATCTGTTCAGGTCCCTGCTTTCAGAAGCAGGAATGTCAGATGATATGGTAATTCTATTTAGCTTCCTGAAGAACTCTCAAAATGTCTTCCACAGCAGCTACCCCATTTTACATTCTTGTTAGCAATGAATGAGTTCTCCCATTTCTCCATGTCCTCTCCTACCTTTACCACTTACTATTTTGTTTTATTTTTAAAATAATGGCCATTCTAGTAAGTGTGAAATGGTATTTATTCTTAATAGATGTTTTGAAAATATATATAGTGCAGCCTATGAAGGAATGATTTTCTTCTATTTCATATATTTGTTCATTTATATGTATAGTTTATGTTACTGAAATAAAAATATAACACCATTTTGTATTCTGATAGTCAATTAGAATTGTTATGACCTCTCAACATAATATAATTTCTATTCTTAGTTATAATTTTCATGTTGTACAAAAGCATTATTTTTTATGAAGCATCTATTGGACCATTTGTTGGTTGAGACAATTATTTTGTCTATATTTTCACTCCCATAAATAACAATTCTATAAACAACTTCACGATAATTTTCGGAATGCAATATTGTACCCTCAAGTTTTAGAATTTCATTATTGTGAATAACAAGGTATACATTTATTTTTCTATATTGTCAAACTTTTATTATCTGTATTTTATTGTGGCATAATTAGTGATTATAATGAAATACTCAAAATAAGCAGAATAATGGGAGAAGTAACATATAAAATATTTCTCCCATTTGACTCAATAATCCTTCTGCAAATACAATACTTTCATTTCTTGATATACTTCTATATTTTCACATGTGTATATCTGTATGTCTTCTGTCTTCTTTTACGTTAGTAAGATCAGTACTTCAATGTTGATAATTGTGCACATAAAATTGATGCACATATGAGTAATATACTACCTTCCTTGTGATATTTCTTAATATCATTCTTTGTTAGCAAGGATACAATTTTATATTTGTCACTTTCATTAAACATGCATTAACAAATTTTAAACTTTATGTATTTGTTTTCTGAAGATATACCCTTTTGCAAATTGTACCTCTTTTGCCTGTTCATCTTGTGAATCTTGTTATTTTACCTAGGATGGGTATTACTTCTAATAACATAATTATTGCATATCTTAGTAAGAGTTCAGTCACTGGTGCCAGGGGGTCTGGGTTCAAATTTGAGCTACACTTTTTACTAGCTGTGATCTTGATTACTAGAAATAATCATGGGTACTATGTAATTAAATTTATAAAAATTCTGTTTACTATTAAGCACAATATAAATCTCAGCCTCTGCTTTTACCACTTTTATTACGTGGTTATTCTATGTGTTTTTTTTTAATTTCTTTTCTTCTGTGATTTAAAAAAAAATATATTATCTAATCAGGTAATTTTCACATTTTAATTTTTTAATTTTTTGTTCCAAAATATAAAAAATATCCTATTTAAAATAATGTCATATATTCTATAATCATTTTTTCTCACATATTGAATCAAATTAATCCTCAGTTATTATTGTGAAAAATGGGGAAATATCTATCTGTTGTTGACATCTTCACATGGGTTTTATGAAAAATTTATGTAAGATAATTAAATATGTAAGGCACCATGTGAGAAGTACTAGAAGAACATAATCTGCAGAGAAAGGAATAAAAATTTTCTGTGTACAGATTGGTTAGTGAAGAGTTCAAAATCTCTAAGAGATGAGCTACAGCTTTAATTGGAGAATATCTTATTCCAAAGCAGGTTCTCTGATAGCAAACATTCAAAAACTTCATTTTGCAAAGTTACAGTACAGTGATCAAAACCTAAAGTGTGAGTCTACATTGGATAAATTCAAACCCCAACCCAGTGCCGATGAGTTTTGTGACTTTTAACAAATCCATTGATATCTTTGTGCTTTTATCTTCATCAGAACACAGAAATTATAAAGTAAAGGATGATTCCTTTAAGGGTTGCTACATAAATAAATAAACATGTAATAAGTATAAAACATGCATAAGATACAGGAGACCTGTACCTGTAATAAGAAAGATTACTTCTGTGTTACCAAAACTTTCTTTCAAATTTTGAAAGTGATCATTCTTCCTACCCATTTACCCATAATAAAACTGCACACCTGGATTGAAACATTAAGTTCCTGGCTCGGTGGCTGAAAATATTTCAGCACTGAAGATGACACTGTTTTCCTCATGATGAGCAGTGGCTTCAGTGGATAGTTGTAAAATCTTAAATAAATAAAAAAGAAATAAGTGTATAAAAAAGCTTAATAGATTAAATGCAAAGCACCATGTTAAGAGGAAAGTAAATAAAATAGGTCCTTGCTTCTGAAAAGTTTGGGATATGGAGTTCTGAAAAGCAAAGGGATGAGAGTATTTGGATGAGAAAAAAGTTAAATCAAAGTTTTATGGAAAGAGTATTGCACATGACATTTCAGGAAAATAGAGATATCAACACGAAATCTCTACTTTTACTATTCCCAAAAAGTCATGGTAGAAAAGCTTGAAAAGTAAGTTCTCTCAAAAATAAAGGTTAAATAAAATAGATTATGAAATTTTGATATTTTTCTGCTGATAAAATAGAAAAAGGAGGTACAGAAATATGAGAACAAAATTGTGTGACAATGTGTAAACTATAATCCTTTGTTAGTACAACGCTTTAATATGTATCTATCAGTTGTAACTAATGTATCACACTAATGTAAGATGTTGATGTGTGAAAGTGTGAGAGGGAGTTAAGGTGAGGTATATAGGAATCCCCTACATTTTTATGTAACATTTATGTAATTTAAAACTTCTTTAAAAATAAATTTAAAAATTAAAACGTTTATCCAATTCATTAAATCAAAAAAACACTCAGAGTTTTGCAATGTTAGCCACCATTTTTAAAAGGAATCTTGTCCAATAGGAACATGAGATTATCTGTATTCATGGGGCTATTTCCTTTATGATATCCAGAGATGCAAAGAGGACATTTATCTTTCTGCACCCAGTAATTTGAAACTTGGTGGATTCTTTCTGACTTGAAGAAAAATTAAGACCGCCTCTGCTGTGATCCCAGTATGACTCTACAGTGTGTCCAACTAGTCATTTCCTTTCTTGTTTTTCTTTTGTTTCTTTTTGTTTTTGTTGCAAGTATATATATATATATATATATATATATGTAAATTTATATATATATATATAAATCCTTGAGAAAAATTACCATAATATCCTTCCCTCAGGCTATTATTAGCATTTACTTTAGTGTGGTATATTTGTAACAAATGGTAAACGAAAATTATTTTAATTGTGGTAGTAATTATAGTCCATGGTTTTAATAAGTTAGTCACTTTCTTTCTTAATGAAGGATGAGAGATGCTACCTCCAAATCTCCACTGGGGCACATAAAAATATTAGGACTCCAGATTTGGACTATAGTCTAAGATGTCTCATGATCTTGATCAAGTTACATTATATGTACACTTCAATATTACTATTTTAAAAATACAGGTTTCAAAAAATATATCTTGCCTGTGCTTGACAGTATCATTTTTGTGTTCGTTAGATGCAATAGCATAACTCATTTCACTCCGTTTTTAGTACTTATTGATTTTTTTAAATTTTTTTATTGAAGCATATCATTCATACACGAACACACATAAACAATAAGTGTATAGTAAAAATTGCAAGCTTACAAAATAAACAAATGTAACATCACACAGGGGTCTCATACATCACCCCTCCAACAACTCTTTGCATTGGTGTGAAACATTTGTTACAAACTATGCAAGAGCATTGTCAAAATATTACTACCAACTATATTCCTTATTTTATATTTGGTGTATTTTTCCCCAAACCCATACTATTTTTTAATGTATTTTTTTACAGATACTGTGAACTTGCAAAACAATTATACAGATGTGCAGATTTCCCATACAACTCCACACCTGGTGGAACATTTGTTACAGATTATGATATAATATCATCAGACTATTACCACCAGTCATGGTCTATAGCACATTGGTATGACCTATTGACTGTGATTAACAGCAATACTAGAATATTCTTGTTTAATGCCAAGCTATACTGTGTTGATAATGGAGGTGTATGGAAAAAGTGTGCCAAATACACTCATTGAATTTTAAATAAAATATTTCATAATTTAACTGGTAGAAAAACAGTACTTGATGTGAAATACTTATGTGTTTTCTTTCTAAGAAATATTAACTCAGACACACAAGAAATTCACAAACTTCATCAATGCCGATATCACAAAACACAAAATCTACAGTTCTTTAAGTGATCCTCACAGGTCTTTATTGAGAAACCTAAATTCAGTGATTTCCTCTTCTCATTCATTTTTCCTTCTTCAATCTGTTTTTAATGCTCATGCTGTGCTTTGAAACAAAAAGGTGGGCATTTGAAAAATGTGATAAGTCATAAATATGATAAGTTGGTTACTTTAAAACTTGGATTTTAAAATTCAATAGTTCAAATACTCACCTGGGTTTCAAGAACTCTATCCCTGCACTATCACTTTGCTTTCCACTTTTCTTCCTGAAACTTCTACTAAGCAGATATTATTCATAAATATACCCAGACAGACTCATTTTCTGATATTTTCACATTTCATAGTAGCTGAAAACTCTCTCTTCTGTTAAAACATCCACATTCCATTTCTCCCTGTGGAGATAGTACTCAGTGAAAAGAGCATCTCCCCAGAAAACCTCCCAATAATTCCCAGTAGAGTAACTCTTTTTCTGCCAGCATTCTACAGTTCAGCTACAAACACACACTCACACAGTCATGTGCACACATGTTTAACTAAATGATGTAATCCCAAAGTATAACCTTCTCTCATTTCTGCTTTAACATCTTTTCGTTCACTTGAGCAGATCATACAAATATCTTAAAGTCAGTAAGACAAGTTAGGCCTATTCATTTTTGTGCCTCTCTTGCCAAGCCAAGAGGGAGAGGTTGGCAGAGAGCAATCAGGGACTTTTCAGTACAGAACTTTGTCATGCTCCATGACAATCTCCTGCTAATATCTATCAACACTGACATGGAAAGCCCTGAAACAACCAAATAAGAATTGGTGCAAAAAGACAGGGAATGGACTCAAGTGCCAGAGAAAAATAAACTTTTCTCAGAAGAAAATTAGTGTGTATATACACACACACACCACACACACATACACAGAAATATATATATTTATTTATATATTTTTATATATATATTTATATATTTATTTATATATTTATATATATATTTATATATATATATTTCTGTGTATGTGTGTGTGGTGTGTGTGTGTGTATACACACACATAATGTCTTTGCAGCACTTTAGTTAAAATTTAGTCATGGGCTGATTTGTCTCTAAACTCTTATGCATCCTTCATGCTTTATATTATTTAGAATGAAAATAGGGCTGTTCAGAGCTGTAGGGGATTTAAAAGAAAAACTTAAGACAACCTTCATCAAAAAACAAACCAAAAACCAAGCAATATATTTTTATAAATATTTATTCAACTTCTACAAATTCTATGAACTAATAGTAAGCATGGGTCAGGTACTGAGAATTTTGAAATAGAATAATATATTAGAATGGGAGATCTGAACAAGGATTTTATTAGTTTTTAGGCTATCTAGAATGATAATTGAAACATAATGAGGAATCAATAAATATTTATCAAATAGAATCAAATTTTGAATAAAAGTGCCTCTAATTGTGTTCCTGGTTCTAGGTGCCTGTGTCAAAAGGTGCTAGATATCCATGGAAATGGCACTTCTCCTCAGCAGTACAACAGAGAATTACATAAGTTAATGGCCTTCAAATTCCATGTTCTGAGGTTTCATGTTCAATGCAAATTCATATCCTTAAAGGAATAAAATACTGAAAGCTCCCTTGCTATTAGATTTCCAGCACCCTCTGACATAGGCAACTAGCACCAGGAACATCCACAAACCATGTTTTATTGAAAATGCCCAGTCCCCTTTGTCAGTTAGGTACAGTTCTGTGACTAGTACTGTACGCTGATTATAGGAAGAGGACTGTTGTACTTTCTAGGCTAAAATCTAAAATCTTGAATGTGTACTCCTCCACATTTATGTCTTCTTCTTTCCACATGAAACCAGGCTGGTAGTATCATAACTGTAGACAACAGGGCCCAAAGGGAACATGTTATAAATAGTGGTATACACATAGTAACCTTATGTTAAAATTCAAATTAGGATTCATTTGTTCTGGGGTAGAGCCCAGAATTCTGATTGTCTAACAAACTGCCAGGGGTTGCCAATAATATAAGCATTTGGATCACATGTTGAATAAAAAAGCATTAAGGAGGACAAAGAAAATCTATAAAGGAACCTGAATCCATGACTGAAAACAAAGGAATGCAATTTCCTATCAATCTGGACCATGTAAATGAGTCTTTCATATCAGAAAGAATTAACTTCTTATATAGTAACAACTGAATCATTTGGTCTTTCTTTTATAGAAGCCTACCACTACTTTACAAATAATATTAATAGATAACACAAACACACATGACCCCATTATTCTCTTTATACAATAATACTATATTCCTCAGAGTGTACTTGGATTTCTATTATTTTATGACATATACTAAATGAAATTCCTTCCTGAATATTTTGCATATGTTCCACTGATGATATAGTTTCATATGGGCAATAATAATGTTAGACACCGTTCTAATTCTCCTCACAGGGAGTCTTCCAAATCACCTTATTTAACAAATCATCTTCATAACTTTCCTGATTCCCTTAATACTTTACTTTCTTTTTTAATACAATTCATCATCTTCTATCATACTGTATTAGTCTGCCAAAGGAATGCTGACACCAAACACCAGAAATCAGTTGGTTTCTATAAATGGTATTTATTTAGGGTAGAAGTTTACAGTTACAATGCAATAAAACATAAGTTACTTCCCTCACCAAAGTCTTTTGCCATGTGTTGGAGCAAGATAACTGCCAACATCTGCCAGGGTTCAGGCTTTCTGGGTTCCTATCTTCCTGCCTCTTGCTTCTCTCTGGATTCAGGGTTCCTCCCATTCCAGGGCTTGATTCTCTCTGGTCCCAGGGTTCCTCCCATTCCAGGGCTTGCTTCTCTCTGGTCCCAGGGTTCCTCTTTTCTCAAAGCTTGTTTCTCTTTCCTCACAAAAAAACTCCTCTGTGTGCTTACTTCCCGGAACTTCAGCTCAAGACTCCAAACCCCCTTCTCTTTGGTGTGGTTTCTCTGTGAGTCCTCAGCCACTAAGTTGTGGGGACTCAGTGTCCTAGTGACATGGACCAATCAAAACCTTAATCATTACTTAATCAAGTAAAAGTTAAACATCTGAATCCAATGCACTCTAATGGGTCCAGAGGAAAAGACCAGTTTACAAACAAAATCCAATTATTTCTTTTTGGAATTCATCAGTAACATCAAACTGCTACACTCCACATTCTGAATTCCTAAAAGACATTACAAGATTCATAAAAACTTAACTGAGTAACAATACTAAGTATAAAACCATATCATAATTAGTATAAAGAAATAGTTTGTCTTGGTGCAATTTCCCATCTTCTGTAGACCTCTGAAACTTATAAAACCATTTATCTGCCTCCAATACACAAATGGATAGATAAAGGATAAAAATTTTCATTGTCATAAGGAGAAACTGGGAGGGATTCTCTACAGGCCAGTAAACCTGCAGGACATCCTTCATTTGATTTCAAAGTCTGAGAGTCATTCTTAAAATGATGGCATCTTCTCTTTGGGGCTACATATGGACCCACCCTTTCCTCAGGCTAGTGCAATGGCCATTTTATTGGTTCCTCCCTCCTCAAGCATCTGGGAGGCAATGCATCTCTAGACATCACCCTTAAAGAGCATTGGGGTGATGGCCACAACTTCTCTGAACAATGGGATAAAGTCTTAGCCCCCAGGGAACAGTGAAGAGAAGACAAATCCTCCCTAACCTATGCATACAAGCTTAACCCTCTCATAGCAATGAGTTGACCATCTGTCCTTCCTTCATCTGTGGAAGGCATGCCTGCCTCTCTCAGACCTATGGGGCAGTGACCTCAACTTTCCTAATCCTTCAGGAATGTGTTCCACCCTCTCTGTACCCTGGGGTGGCAAAACTCTCCCTGAACATTGGGTGAGAACATGCACCCTCTTCAACTGCTGGGGCAAACTCACCCTCTCTGTATACATGGGTGGGGTTCCCCTCTTGGCCCAAAGCAATATCTTAATTCAAGATCTCAGATTACATGGTTTTCCTCTTAAAGCTGTTGCTCCTTCAGTCTCTCCTTTCCATGTTCCTTTTAGTCCAGGTTGACAGTGGGTTTTGTTCATACAGCTCTCAAAAAAGCTTGTTGGTTTAGCATGCAAGGAGCCAGGGTCCAAGCCATCAGACAGTAACACTTTCCATGAGTTTTTCCTAGATAACCACATCTTCTATACTGATTGACAAGTTCCAAGTTTAGTTACATCCTCAAAAGAGTTGCTGTTTCTGGGGACTTGATTTTCAGAGGCTTGGAATTTCCAGAATCAGTTTCTGGTTACTTTGTGTCCAACAGTTCAGTCCTCGGCTTATCTCACTCATCTAGCATTTTGCTATAAGCTGCAAGAGGAAGCCAAGCTGCATTCTCCAGGTTTACTTTGGAAATTTCTTCAGCTAAATTCCCAGGCTCAACATTTTCAAATTCTGCCTTCCATAAAACATCAAGAGTCAATATACTAGGTTCTTTGCAACTTTAGAGCACTGATCACCTTTCCTCCAATTTCCAATAATAGTTTCAGGGTTTGCTTCTAAGGTCTCATAAAAAGTCTCTTTAGGGTCCATATTACTATCAAAAGTCTATTCAAAACACTGTAGGTCTTTTCTACCAAACATTTCACAATTTCACCGAAAAATACCTCTTACCCATTTATAAAACAATTCCAACATTTTGGTCATTGCAAAAGCGTTTCCCCACTCTTTGGTACCAAATTCTGTATTAGTCAGCCAAAGGGATGCTGATGCAAAATACTGGAAATTGGTTTATTTCATGAAGGTTATTTATTTGGGGTGGAAGCTTACAGTTACCAAGCCATAAAGCATAACGTACTTCCCTCACCATAGTCTTTTGCCACATGTTGGAGCAAGATGGCTGCTGGCAACTGTCAGGGTTCAGGCTACCTGGGTTCCTTCCCTCCCAGGGCTTGCTTATCTGTGGGCTCAGTGTTCCTCTCTTCCTGGGGTTGCTTCTCTTTTCACAACCAACCTCCCCTGTGTACTTTCTGGGTCTTCAGCTTAATACTCTAGTATCAAAACTCCAACAGAAAAACTCCAACTCTCTTCTTTTGCCTGTCTTTTATCTGTGAGTCCCCACCCATTGGTGCCCTATTGACAAGGCCCATTAAAGTCCAAATCATAATTTAATTGAGTAAATGTGAAACTTTAGACAGGCCAGTTTATAAACATAATCCAATATCTATTTTTGGAATCATAACTATATCAAACTGCTACATATACCTATTATTTATATATGTATTTCCTTTTCCTGCCTGCCCTCACTAGAATTTAAAATCCAACAAAGCAATATCTTTGTCAATTTTATATAGGAATATATCCAATTCATTTGTATAGTTATGGGACCATAGCAGAAACTCATTAACTATTTGAGGTAGTTGTCATGATTGAGTGTTCAAAATTGGAAGAGTAAACCACACATCCTGCTGGTTTTTGTAAGAATGCCTAATTTGTGTTTATATTTGATAAATGTAAAAATACACCTAGGCATATTCTGGATCATCTGATGTCTAACTGACATCAGATATTAACCACCAAATTTCATTGTCAAAAATGACTGCTCCTAAGATGACACCAACCACCACTTGGCTATGTGGGGAGTTTAAGTAATCAGACACAAACTTGGTAAGTGATGAAAGCATTTCTATAAAGCAAATGACAAATGCCTTTGGGGTGAACTATATTGTTTCACAGTAGTTTCATTTGAGAAAATTCTTACTAACATTGATGTGCCAAACTCAAAATTGCCTTTGCTATGTCTCTATGTAATATTCATATGTGTCAAATTAACTATAAGATAAACTGTTCATTGGACAGTCCAAGGAAGCATGTCCTTATAAAAAACTAAATTACCATATAATGTTTGCTAGATAACAATAGAATTTGACCAAACATTAATGGTTGTGGTATCAAGTAGCCATAACTCACACATCCCTGGTAACACAAAAGTGTACCTGCCAGGCAGATTGATCTGAGAATCTAATATAATAATCAATGAACCGTATCCCTGCATTAAGATTATGCTCAATACCTAGTGAGAAATTGTGTCTTCTTGCTATATATACTCTGTCTTGTGTTCACATCCCCTAACATCTTTATCTGAATAGATTATAATGGTATCTTTTATTGTATTGCAAAGCTCTTTTATTGTTGAATGTCTCTTATATGTGATCTCATTCATGAAGTTTTGAGTTTTATAATATATTACACAATATTATAAAATTGTCACTGATTCACCAAACAAAATTTTGTTGAGTATCCCATCTTTACAATTTATGAGAAAAGTCTATAAAACTTAATATTATATATGAGTAATGGCTAACAAGAATGCAAAATAAATTAAAGTTCATTGACAAAGATTATGACTCATTCAGTGAATATATTTATTATAACTATAATTGCTTTTATTTGAAAAAAAATTATATTTTCTTCCCATAGATTCTCAAGAAGAAGATGAAAGGCTACATTGCAGTTGTCACCAAAAAAGACCAAGTTTCACATTACCTGATATTTATGGTGCTTTGGGATCATAAACTCCTGGAGTGACTTTGGCCTGACCTTGAGCCAGAAGATATGATCCAGAATCAGCAGTGTCAGAAATGAATTGTCAACACAATGAATCAGTCAAAAATCAAAAACAAATTATTAGACTTTGATCAAAAATATGGAGAATAGAAACCCAAACTCAAATAATGTGCAAAGATAGAGGTAAATGTCCAGAAGCAGCGGAATCAATCTCATAAACTGCAATTCAGAGAAAAGAAGTGAGGAGTGGATTTGGGCTCCAACAAATCTCGCTGAATTTATGTATTCTTATCTTTGTGATTTTGTCTTAAAACTTTAATGGTTGTCTATATCCCGTGCTCATTTTACTGACTTCGTCATCAATCCTAATGTGAGAGGATTATATTGTCTTCACCAGGATGAATATATTTTCTCTTTTTCTAACAATACATTTTGTCAAAACACAGATTTTTCATTTGATGTCTTTCACTGTGTTCCCTCAACTCAGTTTTATACGCCATAACTTTTTCATCGTATTTTTAATTTCTGCATTCCTCAGAGTATAAATCAAAGGGTTGAGCAAGGGTGTTCCAATAGTGTAAAACACAGCCACAGTCTTGTCCCCTGGATATACAGTTGGAGGGCGAGCATATGTGTATATACAAGGAACAAAGAATAAGATAACCACAATTATGTGGGAGGTACAGGTAGAGAGAGCTTTCTTTCTTCCTTCTGCACTCTGGTTACTCAGAGAATGTAAGATTAAAATATAAGAGATGATCAGGATTACAAAACTCACCATACATATGAACCCACTATTAAAGACTACGAGTAGATTTAAGACATGGGTGTCCATGCAGGCAATTTTCAACAATGGTTCCACTTCACAGGAGAAGTGATCAATAACATTAGGGCCACAGAAGGGTAATTTCAAAGCCACAGTAACATGACCTAAAGAATGGATACAAGATCCTATCCAGGCCAGTGTCACCATTGTACCACAGAGGTGTTGGCTCATGATGACTGTGTACTGCAGTGGCTTGCAAATGGCCACATAACGATCAAATGACATAAGGACGAGGAGAAAAACCTCCATGCAGCCAAAAAAGTGAAGTGTAAAGATCTGGATCATGCACTCATTATAGGAAATGACTTTCTTATCAGTTATAGCATTTACAATCAACCTGGGAACTGTGCTTGTGGAGAAGCATGCATCATCAAAGGATAAGTAGAAAAGGAAGAAATACATGGGGCTCCCATATAACCGACTACATCTGATAGTCATCACAGTAAGTGAATTTGCAAAGATAGTTGCAAAATAGAACAAGAGAAAGACCACAAACACTATTTTCTCCTCCAGAACATCATTTGTTAACCCAAGGAGAATGAATTCCTTCACACTTATATTCTGATACATAGTTAAGGTATATGTAGAAAGGACACCGCTGGTAATGGCTTATCTGCAAAGAAAATTATGAAAGTTATGATTTAGCAATTGGTTCACACCCACAGGAATGGATTAAATTTAAATACATGCTTTACTAGGGCACATACAGTTTTAAAACACCACAAAATTTAACTGTTAGCTCCTTCTATATATTCAAGTTTTTCATGGTTATCTATAATGGTGTAGTGATAGTTCATGTCCCTTTTTATATACATATAGGACCATTAATTGCCATTGTTTCTAACATATGGAAGGTGGCAGAGATTTCTTTTAAGGATAAAATTTATTACAGTCTCTACTTTGCTTAGTTAATAGAATTAATATCATAGTATACATTTCTTTGATTACTGGTTAGAGCATAATATTTTTGTAGATTTTTAATTCAAATATTTTATCTGTTCTGAATTATGAAAAATTGGTCAATTAATTTTTCAATATCTTTATATTTTGAGCTATTCCCTTTTCTCATTCTTACACAGTCAATTCTGTTGAAAAAATTTCACTTGGACTGTAGTTCATTACTTTTATTAAATAAGTTATAGTCTTAACAATGTCTTATTTTCTATAATTTAATTATTGCTCTCAAATGATCTGGAGTTTATTTTAGTATCAGTTTGAGGTATTCTCTTAATTCTGACTATTCACTAATTTGTCAATAATGCAATAATTTCATCAAGTAATTTATCATTAACGCCAAGGTTCTGCTCAGATCTGTGGTAGATGTAAGAGAAAGATTTCCTCAACATCCTGACAATTTAATTGGAGTGATAACATACATCTAAATTTTGACATTAATCATATAAGAATTACATGCAACTGTAGATGATAATATCAAATGAATTATGGTTTCAAAAATAATGGTTCCTTGAGGGTTAAATAACTAGTTAGTGAAGGTTTAAACTAAAAAAAAAAAGTGGAATTTTGGTTTTACTTGAGTGAAACTCATTTTTCCATGACTTCTGTGGAACTCAGGTATTCAATATATTTATCATAGTTTGATCAGATAAGACTATTTTAAAATTAGTAAATGGAAATATCCAAAAACTAATAAATTCATATAATCTCAATAAAACATGAATGTTATTATAGTATAACTGAAATAATGTTATCTCATTGTTTTAATACTAATTATAACTATAAACTTTGTGGCAGTTCCAATGATCTGTGGTGAGTATAAAAGAGAAAATGAGTTAATTCCTACTTAAATTAAGTATGTTAGGTTCTTAATGGAAGCTAAAGACAAAGAAATGATGTCCTTTGTTGTGAGGAAAAGAGCAAGTAGGTGAGAATGTGAGTAAAAGATTGTAAGGGAGAAGAACGTATTGCTTAAGATAAACATAGAGATGACCTAAATAAAAACTAAACTCTTATTAAATCAGAAAGTTTTAAGAGACTATATTTGTGGGAAGATAATGCACTGTCATGGAAATCAGTTCATGTTATACTATACTGCCTTGCTTTAAGCAAGCAAAGAGAAGATTTAAGGATATGAAGTTAGGAAAGCAGCAGTTGAAAAAATGAATGCGTTGACTCAGACAACTCCACTACAGGTTTTTAAAACATGTTTTTCAGCTATTATTTCCTAATACTCCTGAATCACCTTTTTTGGGGGAGGGGGGTGATGGATGGGCCATCCAGTTTTGCTACTTTTTTCCTGAACATTCTTATTTTTTTTAATATGTTGGTATGTTAATCACTTTAAAAATTATATCTGGTCCCAAATGTTTGTAATTAGCCCCAAGTATTTTTTCCCAGATAAAGAAACATGTATTTCTAGCCCCTATGTACCTATATTATCTGAGATTCATTACATATGTACTGAATTGAAGAAGGTAATACTAAATTAGGTATCGTTTTTGTTCAGTGATCTTAAATTTTCAACAGGTTATGCATTTGTTATTTAATTTGTCCTGATAATATTTTTGGAAGGTGAGTGTAGCTATTTGCCTTTTCTCCATATACACTTAGATTGACCTATGATACAGAGAGTTATGCCCAGAAAAGTTGTTCTAAAACTAGGACAGACTGTTTTTCTGTAGCTTCTCCTTCTAACATCTACTTATTAGTTATATGAAACATCAATACTAACAATCCATGCAAAATGCTTCCCTGAAAAGAGAATTCATAAGCCAGCAGAGATGAAGACTAACTGACATCTTAAGTTTCTGTCCTTATCCCAAAATCAAGCATTGTAAATATCAATATATAAAACTAGACACATAATGGGTAACAATGAAGAAAGGAATGAGAAAACTCAATGGGGTCAGAGAAGGAACTAGTAGAGAGAGAGTGAATAGACATTAGGAAAGGTAGAAGAGCCAGAGGATAAGATTCTGAAAGACATGTAGAGTGAAGGTGAGAAAAGTATGTTATCTAAGGTCAGATGACAGAGGTTTCATCACACAGTGCAGCTGCTTTCCGCAATCCCCACCACTATCACTTGCCCCCAAACTACAGAGGGTGTGTCATTGTACATCAAGAGCAAGGATCACCATGGGTCTTGATAACCCAAGAAATTGGCATAGAAGTGAAGTCCTACTTATACCCTGTCCCAGAAACATCACCACCAACCTTAAACTCTTCAAATGAGGGAACTCACAAGAACAGAAACTTCTGGATTGGCCTCAACACCAAGGTGTAGTTACCTTCCTCTTCTGTGTCCAGAGAGGTTTTTGAGAGGAAATGTACTTTCACATGGTAGTCAGGGAAGGTTTAGGACACCTGGCCCACAATAACCATACAATTTAGAAATTCTCCCTGGAAACTCTAATTTTTTTTCAGGGGACAAGCTAATTATATACTCCATCATATCAGTCCAGGATGTGATAGGAAGAAAATACTTTGAACTTGCTGTAAATCTTACCTTTTATGAGCTAAGTTGAGCAAACTGATGACTCAGTGAAGTAGATTTTCATATCTTCAACTCTAATTTTTAGAAGGTGACTCACATGAAGTCCAGATAAAACCTGCAAAAAATATTTCATTGTAATTTATTGATGCCTTCTATCACAGGAGGTTATGGAGAGTGGGGAGTTTATGGAAAAAGGGGTCTCTCCCTGTGGCCCAACTTTGCATGGCTCCTCCCAAGAGGCAACGGGTTAGACAAAAACCGTGCTCTGTGGTACAGGAGGGTGTGTGTGAAAAAAATGAAGTGGGAGAGATTCAATTCAGTTCCTGAAAACTCCTTTATGAAATGAATTATTCCTGTGCCATGAGAGAGAAATGCCTCAGAGGTCAGCTCTATTCCCACAAGTTCTCATTTGGAAAAACATGAGTTTAATATTTTTCTTTTTACTGCATTGGATATTTATAGTAATTCCCATTAAAAAAGTTTAAAAATTTCTAAGGAAACTTTCAGCCTCAGTAACTCCTAGGAAACTCATTCTTCCAACCCAGTCCTGAAGGATTGTCCAATGAGCCACTTAGCTCAGAAAATTCAAAGGAGAAAGCAAACCATGGGTCCAATTAGTTAAACTTTAACTTACTCTGTATTGCAGGCTAGGAAATATAATTCCCTTCATCATATCATTTGTTTAAGCCCATATCTTTAAGAGCAAGTGTTCTTAACTTTTTTTTTGTTCCACACACCCCTCTGCCAGTCAGGTGAAATATATATTACTGTAATTTATTTACTGCATTAATTAATAAGTGGTGGAAATACTATATTTCAGTTAGAAGTCATAGAAAATAAAGATAAGTGGATTTGTTTTTTGTTTTTTTCAAATCAAGTTCACCGAAATCTTTCCATAGGCCAGGGGTCAATGGACCACTGGGTAAGAGTCCTTGAGAAAAGTGTGTGGTAGTGTGCCCCAAAATTTACCCACTGTGTTAACTGGAGCAAATTTCTTAATCTCTTTAATTTTTAATATCCCTTATAAAAAAACCTAGTAGTGACAATTATTTACATATTTTAGCACTATTAATATTATCAATTCCATTGCTTATTCCATCTGTATTTTATGTCAGTGTAAACAGGACAATAGGTATATGATACAAAAGAAAAAAGAATTATTGGATAACCATTTTTTGCATAATATTTAATTTTTAATGATATGTCAGAGAATATCTGCTCTTCTACTCCCAGAGAAGAAAGTTTGAACTATGCATCTGTTTGCAGTTGCAAGCTATTAAAGATGGGAGAGTTCACATTATGAAATTACTTTCCTAAACGTGAGAACAAATTATAAACCCCAGGTTTGTCTCTAGACTTTAACTGCTTGGCAAAACACCTGCTAGGTACCTTCAATTAGGTAAATTGAGAGGTTTTATAGGGGATGGGGAGTGAGACGTAGAAGACAGAAAGGGATATGGGAGAATGGCATGAATAAATTGCATCATGTTTGCATTTTTACTGATGGGCTTAATGGCAACCAACAGACCCAAGTGCACAGAGAAACATCTTCGATAAAATAATGCCCAATACCTAATTTATTGTTAATAAAAGGAGTCAGAGAATCTTGAGGTACATTTTCTGTAATTTACTTAAAGGTTCAGGACTTCAGCTTCCTTATTAATTACATGAGAATAAGAAAACTTGGTTTTCAAAATTATTTGTAAAGGTGGAAAGAGAAAATATATGAAAGGGAAGTTTCCCTGACTTAGAAAACGTGGAGAAAAAATATTTGTATGTTTTAATCTCCCTTAAATATGTGGAATTGAGGAGAAGGGAAGGAAAAAAACTTCACTGAAGCTCACAAAGTTAAGTAGTAACACAACTGAACTTAAAATCCAAATCTCTTCATGACAAATCTAGAGCACTTACTTTTTTTAAAGAAAAAATAAATATATTTATTAAAAATATATTTAATAATTTCTGTTTGCATATTATTCATGTAATACCTGCTTTCCTTTCCATTTTCCAACAACCTTCATAAATGAATTAAATTGACATAAATAATATTGCAATCAATTTTTTTGTTGTTGATTTTGAAAATTTTCAGTCTATGCAGATACATTTTTCTTCTGCGCTTACTTTTTTGTGTGTGGGGCTTTTTTCTTCTTTATTTTCTTTTAAATGTTACATTAAAAATTATGAGGTCCCCATATATCCACCCACCCCAACCCTCCCACATCAACAACCTCTTCCATCACTGTGGCACATCCACCGCACCTGGCAAATACATTCTGGAGCACCGCTGCAACACATGGACAGTGGTCCACATTGTAGTCCACACTCTGGAATGTGGACTAAAGCACTTACTTTTAATAACAATGTTGCAAATGCTGTAAACTTCCCTACGCTGGGAATAAGAAGAGTTAATGAATGAGCCCTTGCATCAAACTTCATACTCAAAAGAACCCAAACAAACTGCCAGTTCTGAGGGAATAGTCAAGCTTCCCAGTTCTGATGAAAAAATTTTGTAGAGAGGAATTCCAAGTTGATTCATTAATAGCCCATGGGCAAGAAACTGAGTCAATGGTCCTTTGCAATTCTGTCTAGCTCTGAGGTGAACTCACCATGAGTTCTCATTAATAATCGTTGCAGATTGAATGACAGGACTATCTAACTGGAATCCAGGTTTTGAGAAAACAAAGTTGGAGTTTTATTGAAACAGTTAACCATGGCCATTCAAGCTCAGTGAATGTAGAAACAGGAAGAGCTGAAAAACGAGGTTTGTGCTACTTTGGGGTTTGATGTACTACTATGTTATGTGTATTTCTAGGGTAAATTAGTGAACTACTTTAAACACTGTCTAATTAAGTCGTTGTCACTGACATCAGATTCTTAGGGAATATTTAAGAAATTCTAACCTGATTCACTTAGAAATGTGGTTAATGGACATATTATATAAATATACATGGAAAACCACAATAAAGTGGGAGGTACAGGTGGAAAGAGCTTTTATCCTTTCTTACGTACTGTTATTTCTCAGAGTACATAACTACATAGAAAATCAACAGCATTACATTTTGCATCATATGTATGACCACACTATTAGACACAACTAGCAAATTTATCACATTAGTGGTAGGTTTCACCAAGGACTGCAAGTTACAAAAAATAGTGATTAAATTCAATGTGGCCACAGAAGGACTATCAAATCCAGGACAAGCTGTCCTGAAGGATGTCCCCACAGTTGCCAAGAAAATGTTAAACTTCCATCCTGGGGAAATCCTGCTACTTTCTTAAATAAAATGGAAAAAATCTGGAATATGTAATCCATTCTTAATAAAAGAAAACAGAGCTCACATGCCAGGTCCTCAATAGTAATCCTTGAACTTATGAACCTTATTTCTGTAAAAATGAAACTTAGCCTAATTATAATTAATGCCTAAGAGTTACTTCCTGAAAACCTCTGTATTACTAAATGTGGCTTCTTTCTAAGTCAAACTCAGCAAATAAACTCACTACCTTCCCACTGACATAGGATATGACTCCCAGGATGAGGGGTTATTATCAAGTATTAATCAGCAGTGTGTTTAATAAAAAACCTTGACCAAAATGGGGAAACATTAAATAAAAAATAGTTTTTATGACAAAGAGATTTCAAAGGGAATTGGGAGTCATTCCAGAGGTTACACTCTTTCAAGTTTCAGGAAGATTTCACCAACTGCCACAATAAACAAATCCTCATACAAAAGTTGATCCTGAGGGCTCTAAGGACATCTGGATACCACAGGCAAGGTATACAGCTTCATGAAATCAACACCCCCTCTTTGAGCCTTAATTTGAAATATAAAATAATCTTTTCCCTAATATAGCATATCTATACTCATTTTTAAAATTTTCTTTGTCTTTATTTATTTTTTTAATGTTACATTAAAAAACATGAGGTCCCTATATACCTCCATCCCCCTCACCCCACTCCTCCTCCATCATCCTCCTCCATCATCATGGGACATTCATTGCACTTGGTGAATACATCTCTGAGCACTGCTGCACCACATGGTCAATGGTCCACATCTATACTCATTTTAATGCCCTGAATCATGATTTTTCTATTTTTAAAATTTGAATCTACAGTTTCCAATATACCTTTTAAAAATATCTCTCAGAAACTTAAAATTTCAGATTGTTCATATGCTGATTGAACCTGAATTCCAGCAGACTAGTGGCCGACTCTTACTCTCCAGTTCTTTGGACTTGTCCTGACAGCTAACAAAATGATTGTGATGTACAAGTCTCATCCCAAAAAACAAGGAGTATCTACAACTACAAGCAAAAAATTTCCTTCCATATGTGCCAAAATAAGTCCCCTTTCATCCTGAGGAATTCAGAGTGGACATCATTCCTAATCCCTAAATATTGAGAAATGAGCTAACATAAGGGGAGAGTGTAACCATGAACCGAGTAGATTCATTTTGATTGTTATTAATAGCTTGTATTAATGTAAGAACTTGTAACATTCATAAAAACATAATGTTTGCCATGGGTTCAGAAGGTAGGGAAGGGATGAATAAGTAGAACACAGGGCATTTTGAGGGAAATGAAACTCTTCTCTATGATACTGGAATGATGGATACCTGAATTTATACATTAATAAAGTCTTTAAAATTATACAGCATAAAGGTAAGCCATAAAATTAAACTATAGACGTTGGTTAATAGCATTGCTCCAATATTGATTCATCAGTTGTAACAAGTGGACCACACAAATATGAGATGTTAAAAACAGGGGAACTCTGTGCTCATGTGTGTGTGTGGGGGGGGGGGGGAGGATATAGGGAACTCCTTATATTTTAGGTGTATTTTTATGTAAATCTAAAAATTCTCTAATTTAAAGTTTAATATATATATATTTTTAAATATAGATTGGATACAAGATCCCTCCCAAGACAGAATCACTCAAACATCCAGACATGGCCAGCTCAAGATGGTCATGTTCTCAGAGGCTTACAGGTGGTCACATGATGATCAAAGGCCAAGAGGGTGAGCATAACCTCATCACTCCTTGACTTTGTTTTTCAGACTTGCTTTATTCTATTATTTTAAAAGAACTTTTAGGTTACATAAATGTTGCATTGAATATATATAGGGAATTCCACATATCTCATCTTTCATTAGTGTGTTACATTTGTTACCATTGATGAACACATATTGAAGTATGTTACTAACCATGTTCTATAGTTTGCATTATGGTTTACACTTCGCACTGCACAATTTTATAGGTTTTGAAAAAAATGTATAATGGCCTGTATTTGTCATTGCAATGCCATGCAGAACAAGTCCAATGTCCCCAAAATGCCACAGGTAAACCCTATTCTTCCCTCTCCCTCCCCTCAGAATCTCTGGTGACCACTGCCTTTCTATCAATGTTAAAAGTTCTTCCATTGCAAGAATAATAATAAGTTTACTTTAGTTCATAGTTGCATTCGCACCTTGTGTGTGTTCATTCCTCAATCTTAAGGATATTGAGAGGATATTCCTTCCAACTAAGAGGCACTATCCCATGGGTAAGATGAGTGGAACTGTCTTGCTTACAGTTATACGTACTCGCTGTTTTATGGGATGGGTATTGTCCATGATCATCCTTTTGTTAGTTGTTCTAGGTGAGTCCAATGAATTGGAGAGCAGGTGTTGGCTGTAAATCTGCTGAGATTCAGGACTCAACAGCCAGAAGGTTGAACTCTATGGGACACATATTTAATGTGTGTAGTGCTAATTATAGGTTCAAATTAAAATGGCATAAGAACCATGTATAGGAAAATTATAAATGAGTCCAATTCTGATACCATGAGGAGATGGGTATTATATATTCAAAGGCCCCCTAACAAGGTGCAAAAATACTGGGGTTGTCTGCCCTGCCTATAGTGTTCAGGTGTATCTAGAGCCCTCAGGAGCACCCCTGCTTAAGGCGTTGTTGAGTACAAAAGTCCATGAGATCCTCCTAAGAGGTGGAGGAGCATTACCTTTGAGATGATGACCCAACTCACTTTGAAATCTCTTAGCCATAAACACTCATTTGTATTTAATATTTCCCCCTTTTGTCAAGCTTTTATCCCAAATGCATCACAAGTTTGTGTTTAGTAATAATCCACTGGTGCCAGGGAAGTCCATACCTGGGAGTAATTTCCCTCTTTTGGGGAAAGGTAGTATGTATATATGCTGAGGTTTGCTTAGACAGAGGCCACATTAATGCAACACGGATGATTTCAGGAGGTCACTCTTAGTCAATATATAATACTAGACTAAATTTCAATTCTACAATAATAAGGATTATAAGTACAAGTATCAATATCAAGGGGCCCATGTACTCTAAGGGTTCTTGCTAATCCATTAGAGAACGTAGCAGGACTTCCCAGGATAGGAATTCAATATTTTTTCAGTTATAATTTGGGTCACCACATGAAGAGACAACATCCCATAACCAGCTGAACACATTCATATTCCACAGCAGTAAGCCCCAGGTACACCCCTCCTCTCAAATCCCCACACCACTGTCACCCTACATCTGACACAGTTGCAAATCTTCTGCAGTCCAAAACCTCCCCAAAAGCAAAGCCAAAATGCAAATGAACAAAAATATTTAAAAGTAAAAAATGAAAAATAAAATAATGCATATATTAACTTTTATTAAAAATTTTTCTTGCATTGTATCTTTTATTCCCATAAGCTCTCAGATGGCCATGCATCTCAGGGGCTTACAGATGGCCACATAATGATCAAAGGCCATGAGGATGAGCATATTCTCATCACATCGTTTTTGTTAGTTTCTTTTTCTTCTTGAATTCTTGTTGATAGTTTTTGTGTTTCTAGGAATTTGTCCATTTCATCTAGGTTATCTAATTTGTGTACAGGTGTTAATAGGATTCTCTTTTTCCTTTTTATTTCTTTGGTGTAGGTAATAATTTTCTCCATTTCTTTTCTGATTTTATTTATTTGTATCCCTTGTTTTTTTGTGTGTGTGTGTGGAGCTTTTTATTCATTTTATGGATATTTTCAAAGAACCAAATTTGTCTTTAGTTTTTTTAAATCTAAGTTTTTATTTTCTATTTCATTTATCTTAACTGTAATCTTTGTAAATTTTTCCTTCTTGCTTGCTTTGAATTTAGTATATTCCTTTGTTGTTGTTGTTAGGTCCTCCAGGTATAAGGTTAGGTCTCCAATATGATATCTTTCTTCTTTTTAATATCAATAAATTTCCCTCTTAGCACTGCCCTTGTTGGATCCTCTAAGTTATGTGTTGGTGTCTTTTTGTTTACATTCACCTTAAAATATTTTCTAATTTGCCTTGTGATTTCTTTTCAACCCATTAATTGTTTAAGCATGGGTTAATTACAACGTATTTGGCAGTTTTCTACTTTTCCACCTGTTATTAATTTCTCACTTCATTCTGCTGTGTTCAGGGAAGATATGTTGTATGAGTTAAACGTTTTAAAATTTGTTGTAAGTTGTTTTATGATCTAAGAGTTGATCTACTGAAGAATGATCCAGATGCACTAAAGAATTGTGTATTTTGCTGCTTTGAGTGGAGTATTCTACATGTCTATTAGGTTTAAGTGTCATTTAAATATTCTATGACCTTATTGATCTTAAGTGTAGGTGTTACATTCATTCTTTTTTTTTTATAAGATTTATTTATTTCTCTCCCCTACCCTCCCACCCCAGTTGTCTGTTCTCTGTGTCTATTTGCTGCATTTTTGTCTGCTTCTATTGTTGTCAGTGGCATGGGAATCCGTGTTTCTTTTGCTGCGTCATCTTGTTGTGTCATTTGTCCATGTGGGAGGTGCCATTCTTAGGCAGGTTACACTTTTTTTGGTGCTGGGCGGCTCTCCTTACAGGGCGCACTCATTGCACGTGGGGCTCCCCTATGCACGCATCAGCACTGTGTATGGGCCAGCTCCACACAGGGGGCCCGGGATTTGAACCGTGGACCTCCCATGTGGTAGACGGACATCCTAACCACTGGGCCAAGTCCGCTGCCGCATTCATTCTTGAAAGTTCTGTATTTATGCCTCCTAATATTGTAGAACTTTCTATTCCTATCATCAAATCTGTCAATATCTGTCTCACATAGTTTGGGGTATAATTTATAATTCTTACGTCATCTTTTTTAATTGACCCTTTATCCGAATATAATAGTGACTTTCTTTGTCACTTATAGCAGTTTTTGAAGTTATTTTATCTGATATTTGTATAGATTCCCCAACTCCTATATGACTATCATTGTATTGTACATTGTAGTCCATCCTTTCACCTTCAACTAACTTGTCTTTGAATTCACAGTGCGACTTTTGTAAACAGTGCTGAGGTTTTTCTTTTTAAATCAGTTTTGTTAGTATCTCCTTTTTGATTAGAGTTTAATCCACTTACATTAAAAGTTTCTGCTGATAATGAAGTACTTTTTTCCTCCCCTTTTACTATTTCACCTTTTAAAGACTTAGTCTTATACCATTTTGTCACTAATCTCTGATTAATGCTTAATTTTGTACTTATTTGATTTTTTTTGTAGTATATTGTTGAGTCCCCTTTAATTTCATTCTTCACATACTTTTCAGATGTCTTTTTGTGGTTGCCATTGCACATAACTATAACACTCTAAATCTGTAAAAATCGTGTCTGTTTTGGTATCAATTTAACATTCAATAAATATGCAAATTCTGACCTTATATTCCTTCTCTGCCCTATCTTTTGTTGTTCTTTGTGACATTTTGGAGTTCTTTTATGAATCCCAAAAAGAAAACGATTATCATTTTGAACTAATCAATGTCTGTGGGGAGGAGACCCTTTTGATTGGACTATATTACTTAGGTGTGACTTGGGTTGAGTGTCCACCTTCTTGCTGGGGCTTACATAAACAGAGACAGAGACACACAGGAAAAGGGAATTCTGCTATTTTTGATCCTGCCATGTGAGAGAGGACAAGAGGATCCCTACCAGTCAAAGTCTAAGAATGAAACGCCCAAAAGACCAGGCCCACAGAGCAGCTCATGTCTGAAATGATGAGCCAAATGCAAAATAACACATAGCTGAACTTTGGAAAAAAGCAGAGAAGCTGATACTGAGAGAAATGGCCTGGAAAGAGACAAGTCCTGTACCTGGTTGCCCATAGCTGAGCTCTTGGGGACAGTAGATTCTGGAGGGTAAATCAGGGACCTCACCAGAGCCCAGCGGACATCTTGCTTCACCATGTGGCAGGACTCCAAGATAACCAATAGTTGATATGGGTGAGAAAACATCTGCTGATGTCTTGATTGGGACATTTCATGGTCTCAGAACTGTAAGCTTTTTCCCTAAAAAAATCCCCCTTATAAAAGTCAATCCATTCCTGATACTTTGCATCAGCAACTTTTTGGCAAACTATTACATACTTGTTAAAACTATATATTCATACATTGTGCCTCCCAAACCAAAGATTTATTCCTTTTCATGCATTTTCATTTTACAACCTATATGGAGATGGGGCTGCATACCAAAAAATACAATAATACCCATTGTGGCAGTTTGAGATTATTTATGAATTCCCAAAAGAGAGATTATGTTTGTATACTGGTCTGTTCCTCTAGGTGTGATGCCCTTTTATTGCATTAGATTCAGCTGAGATTTAAAATGAAAAGTGGATTCTACATAGCAGTGGGAGATTTAAAATTCAACATTAAAACATCTTCGTAAAGAAAGGTAGCTGCGATTACTTTGAGAGACATTCTTTCAATCTCTTCAAATACTAAGAACTCCAAAAATTCTGGATTTGCTTCTTTTTTTGAAATATTAAAATCTACTATAATGTGATCTGTGAAAACAAGGATTTTATTTTTATGTTGTATATCTACCTGCAGTTGTATTTGTCACATATTGTGGAGTTAATAATTATTTAAAAAGTTGAAATGAAAATGAATATAAAATGCTTTCATGTATGTTCTTGATATCAAGTACTTTTGTCAGAGACTGCTAGACACCCACTAAAATCCATCCTTCCCTTTGGCAGTAACCAAGTTTACCTAGGTTTAGGATATTCAAACTCTAATGTTGTGAGTTTTGATGATTAATACAAAACCATATCCTTAATGAAAAAAATACTCAAAATGTACGTTCTAGTGGATGTTTAATAGTCTCAAACATGGGAAACTTACCCCCAGAACATCCACAGGGCATTTTTTAAATTTCTCAGATTCTTTTGCAGCTAGGTGTATGTATCTGTGTGAAACTGCCCTCAATTTCTTGCTAAAGGGGCAACTCCAAATAGATGCTCATAACCTGGAAATTTTCTTCCTCAAAAACGGAATGAGAATCAGTGCACAGGAGAGAAATTACAATTACGAAACATAATCACTGAAGTGACATTGCATCACATATACCATATTCTAGTGGCAAAAATACATATCTCACCCACAGTCAAGAAGAGGGAATGACACAGGTGTGACTCAGGTATGAATAACAGGGACATGGTAGAGAAACAAGAAGACCACAAAAATTACTTTCTGCTTAACTACATCCTGAGTTAATCCAAGCAGAATGAACTCTTTCACACTGTTATTCATGCATAGATAAAGAAAGGATGCAGCTGAGAAATAATCAACTGCAAAAAAAAATTGAGATGTGATCCGACAAGCAGAGCATACTTGGAGTCTTTGGTACTTGTTCATGTTAATCATCATTTTACCTTCAGTATAAGTTAGGATACTGATTGCTCAGTGATGGCACTATAAAGGGAAATCATCATGCATGTAAAATCTCCTATTTTGCATGATATTGAGTTTCACTTCTTCTATTGGTATTCCACTTCTTACATCTCTATAATCTTAATTATGTCTTTACTCACATATGATTCACCTTAATATATCTACCACAGATTTTGCTTTGTTTCAATATTTAGTTCTGTTTAAACTAAATTGTAAAACTGTATAGTTGAATTTCCATAAACAGATATTTCCCTTTGTTTTAATTTATTATAAAAATGCATATCTATATAAATGCAACCATCCTGTATTTTATCTATAGATATTAATTTTCATTTTATTTTAAAACCTTTTTGCATATAGCTAAAAAAATCAATAACAATTATTTTAGAAGTTGTAAATTTACATGCAAACATTTCATACAACCATTTTATCATTTATTATTATTCATTTAACGTCTATTCAAATTTTCTCTTATAAATATTTTGAAATGACATATCATTTACCTTATTTTTTAAAATTTCACCAAAATAAATTTCCATGGGATTACTGAGACAAAAGATATGAATAATTGTATAATAATGAAAAATTTTTGACAATTAGCTTTCTAATTTGCTTTTATCAATATTTATTAAAATATTTTAATTATATGAATTAAAATATTTCCATAATAAATATCAAAATTTACAGTAAGCCACAGGATGAAAAATAAATGTACCTTTTCAAAATTCATATGTTCTTAATTGCATTCTACAGCGCTACTGCTAGTTGCCAATATGGTGGTCCAGAATTTTAGTGTCATATAGATGTATATACAAATTGCATTTTTAAAATTGTAGCTAAAATTATCAGAATATAATGGAGATTTCTAATAAAATTATTTTCTGTATAATTAATCATGTTCAATCTTTTTTGCTAATGATACGATAGTATATTAGCCTGTTTTTATAATATTTTGTCTCTTTTGAATTATGCATACATTTTATCAGTTATTTGTTATATCATAGATTTGAGCTCTTATCCCCCTGACTTTTTCCATTATTTTTACAATCAAATTACCAAGAAAAAATTTCCGTTTTTTGGTTAGATTACAGTTAAGGAGGTTAAAAACATCATTCTTTCCTGTATGCGTTCTATGATTTTAACATTATTCTTAAATGATCGGGACTATATTTTAGCATGAATTTTGACATAAACACTCCTTTTTTAACTAACCTCCAATCTATCATTAAATCAATAGCACCATCAACTCAATTATCATGTTTATACTAAGAACCTAATCATATCTACAGAGCTGTAGTGAAAAGCTGTTCTCAACCTCCTTGAATTGTAGGGATGAAAAACTTCTTGTAAAATCAGTAATTACATGAGAATTATACTTGGCTATGTGAGATAAGAGAAAATTTATTGTTTTCCAAAAGTAGAGAGATTCTAGGAGAAAGAATTGAAAGGACAGAAAAGAGTGAAAAATGAGAAGTGGAATTACTATGGTTTTAAATGTGTGTACTGAAACTTACAACTAGATTTCTTGGAACTCAGGTACAAATAAGCTTAAAGTGTATTTTCATGATGAGAAAATTTCAAAATCAGTAACACAAATTGTGCATTTACTCTAATAAAGCTACATAATCTATACAGATATGACTATTATTTTCCAGTTCAACTAAAAGAAATGGTAGATCAGTTTATTTATTTTTTAAAATATATTTTTTACTTATTTTTAAAAGAGACATAGATTACATAAAATGCTACATAGAAAATTCAAGGGATTCCCATACGTCCCACTCCCCACACCTTCTACTTTTCCCCAGATTAACAACTTCTTTCATTAGAGTGGTACATTCATTGCAATTGATGAACACATTTTGGAGAATTTCCACTCAACATGGATTTGAGTTTACAATGTTGTTTATATTATCTCCCACTCAATTCTGTAGGTTATGACAGGATATACGATGATCTGTACCTGTCATTGCAATGTCATTCAGGACAATTGAAGTCCTGAAAATGCCCCCATACTACACGTCTTTTTACCTGTCCCCAACTTCAGCACCTCCAGTGGTCACTGTCTCCACAAGAATGACATAATTTCTTCCATTGCTAGAATCACAACAAATCTATAATAGAATACCAGTAAGTCCTCTCTACTCCATATTTTATTCCCCAATCCTGAGGATTCTGGGAGAATGATGACCACTCCACCTCTAATTGAGAGGGTTCTTTAATCCCATATGAATGATGGATGGGACACTCTTGTTTGCAGTTGTAGACTCTCTCAGTTCCTTGGTGTGGTGGTTGTCCATCCTCACCTCCTTGTTAGTGGTCCTGGGTGAGTCCAGTGAACTGGAGAGTAACTGTTGAAACTCTGCTAAGGCTAAGGACCCAACTGGCACATGGACAGCCCAGAGATTTAAGTTCTTGGACTTAACACCTACCAACTCCAACACAAACTATAGGTTCAAATAAAGGGGACAGAAAACGCAGGTGTAGAGAAATCACATCTAAGACCAACTCTGTCACACTCAGAGCACAAACCCCAAAGTAGTGACCACTGGCAAGGCACCAAACTCCAGAGTTACCTTCCATGACTCAAGGACCTGGGTGTTTCTGGAACCCTCAGAAGCACCACTAGTTGGGATAATATTTACTTTGGCAATCTTTGAGATCCTGCTGAGATGTGCATAAACCTTACCTCTCTGATGATCCCCCATTCACTTTGAAGACTCTTAGCCATATAAACTCATTTACTTTTACCTTTTTCCCCTTTTATTCAAGGTCTTTTTCCAGTTTCATCACCAGCCAGTGCTTGGTAGCAATCCCTTGGTGTCAGAAAGTCTCATCCCCAGGAATATGCCCCATGCTGGAGGGAAGGTGATGTGTTTATATGTTGAGTTTGCCCTAGAGAGTGGCCACATTTGAGCAAAGATGTAGGCTTTCCTTAGGTAAATCTTAGGCACCCTAGAACACTAGCTAAAGTTGCCATTTCAAGAAATAGAGGAAATAGAAAGTGAGAAGGAAATATAAAGGGAGAAGAATGTTACAAGTCCATGCCCACATGGGTGAAATCTATGATAAGGTGGGAGTAAGTAGATTAGTTTAATCACACCAGTTTTTATTATAACTAAAATTTTTATCAATTATTTTTGATAAATATAAAAGGGAAAATTGATTAATTATAACTTCATTTGAATATATATTTTACATTGCTAATGGAGAAAAAACAAACAGACTGTCCGGGGCTGTGGAGAGAGGTACACTGAGGAAAGAAAAGTGAGGAAAAGATTGTAAGAAAGGAAGAAGCATACATTATTTCAATTAATATAGATATGATATCCATTATAATTACATGATTATTATATCAGATTTTAAGAGATAAATTTATGGGCACATAATGGATAGGCAAGAAAGCCATGTCATACAAAACTATTTAGGCTTGCTTTAAATAAACAAAGAGAAGATTTAAGGATATGAAGGTAGGAAAGCAGAACTTGAACAACTTGAATGCTTTGGCTAAGACCATTACCTCAGAGTTTTACTTACTGAATTCTTCAGCCATGATTTCTGAGTATTCTTGGGCTATCCAACTCTCAAATTTTGGTGGCATTCCAGTGTTTGAGAGTGATGTTTTCTCTTCTTTAAAATCCTTAAGTTTTATTAGTTGAAATTTTAAACTGTTTAAATTATATCTGGCCCAAAAGTCTATATCTAGTGTCAGTCAATTCTTCCCAAAAAAATTCTAGCCTGTCTATTGTGTGCCTAATTAAATCTATTCTGATTTGAACAAGAAAATCTTCAATTATAATATTCTCGTCCATGTGAATTTATCATTTAACAGGTTTTCAATTTTACTATTTCATTTAGTATACTTGTTTTCTGTGATTTATGTGTGGCCATATGTCTTGTCCTCTATAACATACAAAGTTTGACCTGTGATGCACACTTTTGCACCTAATACAGTTAGGCTAGAATTAGGACATGTGTTCACTAGCAGGTCTATCCATCAATCATTGAAAATACATGCTATAGTAATTGCAAATCTCATCCTTTCATGTAATTGGCACCAAAAGAAATGAGAATTAGAGGGGCAGTATAGAAGGATGCATCTAATATTTCCATCCTTATCCAAATATTATTTCAGATAAAGTTCATGGTGGGACAAATATCAAAGCAGATAACTTGGTATATAATGAATAACTTGTAGGTAGGAAAGGGCAGGGAATCGATGAAGTCAAAGGAGAGAGTAAAGTAGGACATAGAAAAACATACAGAGGGAAGGTGAGAAAGAGTGCCAGTGAGGGTCTTCTGCAGAAGAATTCATCACAGGGTTCTGGTTCTTTCCTCCTGACTGTCTGCACTGTCTTGTACCACCCAAACAAGAGAAGGTATGTGGTTGTGGGCCATGGGTCCACATGGGTCTTGAAAGCCCAGGACACAGATAAGAATTACAGTTCTATTTAGACCCTCTCCCTGAAACATCACCACCAACCTTAAACTTTTCAAATGAGAGGACTCCCAAGAATAGAAACATCTGAAAGGCTGGCCTCAAAATGCTGATGTAGTTATTCTCCCCTTCAGTGAATAAAGAAGATTTAAAAAGCTGTGTAACACTGCAATCCTTCATTTTGGAAATACTCTCCAGGTGAAACATCTTTTTTTCTTTTTCTTTCTTAATGAGGCAAACTGATTAAGGAGTCCATCAGATCAGTCTTCTGGAAACAATGTGAAAAAATATTTCAAATTGACTTAAAAACTTACCTCTAAGAGAAAATAAATGAATTACAATAAAGAAAGTTTCATATTTGAAACATTAACTTACTTAGAAGTTGAATTTTATGAAGTTTAGATAAATCATAGAAACTAAACCTCATTGACATTGATTTATGCTTTGTTTCACAAAAGTTTAAGAGGAATAGGAAGTACAGGGAGAGAAGAGACTTGCTATTTTCCAATTTCACAATGTTTGTTCTGAGGCATTCAGTTAGACACAACACCAGGACCCATGGGGTGGGAGATGCTGTTGTGCAAAACAGGAAATTTCTCAAAATGGTCTGACAACTCAGTCTTGGGAGAAAGTACGCCATCTGAAAGAGAAATTCCTTGGGAGTGAGCTGTTTTTTTTCAGTTTGTTCTTTAGAGGAGCTTGCATTAAATATTTTTATTTTTACTTCATTGAGTATTTGTACTAATTCACAGAAAAGTTTTCAATGTCTAAGCTATGCTTTCACATTCTACAGCTCCAAGGAAATCTGTACTCCCAACCCAGTCCAATGAAATACCCATGCACAGAGTCAGAGGGCAAAAGTAATCCATGGGAACAATTATTTAAACTGAATCTAAATCTGAATTGTGGATACAGAAAGCCCATTCCTTTTCTTTATGATTTGTCACCTCTTCTAGAATTAGGGTTATTTTGAAGCCATGAAAATGTGACTATATGTGAAGCATGTGTAGTTGACATTAAACCTGACCCCAAAATTTACAGCTGTAAATAAGCAATTTTCTTAAACTTAATTTCAATTTCTTCTTTTGTAAAGTGTAAGCTAGTTATACTAATAATTTATTTATTATAACATCATTAATAATAAATTCTATTTCTGATTCAGTTTATGATCTTTAAACAATGTAGAAAGAAATAGAGCTAAATTCTTTCTTCAAAGATAAAAGTATATCAAATATTTTCTTTTGTAATTTTGTTTTATTTTAAATATGTCTGAAAACATATGCTCTTCCACTCACAGTATAAAAATTTAGATTTTTGCTTTTGAATGTTGTTGCAACCAACTAAACATTGAACATATTACATTACAAAATTAATTTCATATCTGGAAAGCCATATCACCACTTAGAACTCTGATCTAAGAATTACCTGCTCTGCAATCCATTCAAGCTTTGTTTCTTCAATGAGGATAAATTGAATGCTTGGGGTAAGAGTGTTAGGGAGCACTGGGAGAAAAATTGGAGATGATGGATGGGTGTGAATATATTGTACCATTCCTTCCACTTTTACTGAAGGGACTACTTGAAACCAGGAGACCAAAAAGTCACAGGGAAACTTCCTAGAGAGATTACATAACAAACACATGCCTTTTATTTTAAAAATAAAATGTAAGAATTTGCACCATCACACCACCGATACATTGCATTGGTGTGGACTGTTTGTTACTATTCATAATAGCACTTTTTAAATAAGTCATACTATTTTTAAACAATAATTATATTGGTTATATTTGAAAGATTGTTAAAATAGTTCTATCATCCATTATTTACACTGGGAGAATTTTCTCTCATATACCACACTACTATTCTCACTTTGTATTAGTATCATATATTTACTATAACTGATGAAAGAACATTCTTATACATGCTCTATTTTTTTAAAGATTTATTTATTTATTTTATTTTTCTCCCCTTCCCCTTCCCCCGACCCCCACCCCCATCCCCCTGCCCCAGATGTCTGTTCTCTGTGTCTATCTGCTGCGTGTTCTTCTTTGTCTGCTTCTGTTGTTGTCAGCAGCACGGGAATCTGTGTTTCTTTTTGTTGCATCATCTTGTTGTGTCAGCTCTCCATGTGTGCAGCGCCATTCCTGGGCAGGCTGAACTTTCTTTCATGCTGGCGGCTCTCCTTACGGGGCGCACTCCTTGTGTGTGGGGCTCCCCTATGCGGGGACATCCCTGCGTGGCAGAGCAGTCCTTGCACGCATCAGCACTGCTCATGGGCCAACTGCACATGGGTCAAGGAGGCCCGGGGTTTGAACCGCGAACCTCCCATGTGGTAGACAGACGCCATGTGGTAGACAGATGTGGTAGACCACTGGGCCAACTCCGCTTCCCTACATGCACTATTAACTATACTCCATCATGTACAAGCGGGTCTACTTGATGTATTGTCTTATGTGTTATCTTTTAATTTTTATTGTAGTAATAAATACATTCTACAGTTTCCTCTTTTAACCACATTCTCCTATAAAGTTCTGTGCTGCTGATTAAACTCACAGTAATCTGCTACTATTGTCACAATCCATTTCTAAACCTTTAACACCAGCCTAAATAGAAATTCTGTGCAAGTTAAGCTTCAACTCTCCATTATCTCAGTCCCCAATCTATCTCCTAGTAACCTATATTCAAGATTCTTAACTCTTGAGTTTGGTTATTATATTTAGATCATAACAGAGAACTCATACAATACATGCCCCATTTTAGTCTGGCCTATTTCTCTCAACATAATGTCTCAAGGTTCATTCATGTTGTCACATGCATCAGGATTTCATTTCTTTTTACAGCTGAATAATACTTCATCATGTAAATAAATATATATATTTGCATATATATATGCATATATATATACACACACACACACCCCACATTTTGTTTATTCATTCATGGGTTGATGGATACTTCGGTTGCTTCCATCTTATCCTAATTGAGAATAATACCTCTAGGAATATCTGAGTGCAAATACTGGTCTAAGTCTCGGCTTTTCAGAAGCAGTGTTGTCAGATGATATGCTAATTCTATCCTTAGGTCCTGAGGAACCGTCAAAATGTCTTCCACAGCAGCTGCACCATTTTATATCCCCACTAGCAATGAATGAGTGCCCCCATTTCTCCATATCCTCTCCTACTTTACTGTTTTCTGTTTTATTATTTTAATAAAGGCCATTCTAGTGAGTGTGAAATGGTATTTTTTCTTAACATATATAATTTGAAAAAATATAGTACAGCATACAATGATACGATTTTTCTATTTCATGCATTTGTTCATGTATATGTATATTTTACATTACCTAAATAATCATATAATACCATTTTGTATTCTGATAGTCAATTAGAATTATTAACAGCACTCAACATAATATAATTTCTATTTTAAGTTATAAATTTCATGTTGTACAAAAGTATTATTTTTTTATGAAGCAACTATTCAGCCATTTGTCCATTGAGACAATTATTTTGTCTACAGTCACACTCCAATAAATAATTCTATAAAAAACTTTACAATAATTTTCAGAGTGCAATATTGCACCTTCAAGTGCTAGGATTTCATTATTATGAATAATATGTATGATATACACTTATTTTTCTATATTGTGAGAATTTTATCATCTATATTTTATTATGGAATAATTAGTGATTATGATAAAATATTCAAGAAAGCAGAACAATAAGAGAAGTAAATATAAATTATTTCTCCAGATTATTGACTCAATAATCCTTCTCTCCAGACATAACACTTTCATTTCTTGATATACTTCTATATATGCATGAGTGTATCTGTATGTCTTATTTCTTCATTTATGTTAGTAAAGTCAGTATTCCTTTGTTGATTATTGTGTATGTAAAAATGATACATATATAGATATGTGCTCTGTGATATCCCTTAATATCTCACTTTGTTAGCAAGGATACAATTACATATTTGTCATTTTCATTGAACATGTATTAACAACAAAATTTAAATTTCATACATTTGTTTTCTGAGAATCCTTCATTTTTTTGTCTGTTCATCTTTTTGAATCCTGTTATTTTACCTAGGATGGATATTAATCTAACAAAATAATTATTGCATACCTTAGTAAGAAATCAGTCACTGGAGTCAGGTGGTCTGGGTTCAAATTTGATGTTCATCTTTTACCAGCTGGATCTTGATTATTGCATATAATCATGAGTACAATATAATTAAACTTTTAAAAATTCTATTTACTATTAAATGCAATAGAAATCTCAGCCTCTGCTTTTACCACTATTAATACTTGGCTATTTCTGTGTGTGTCTTAAATTTCTTTTCTTTTTTGAATATTTTTTATTTTATATTATCCAATTTGGCAATTTTCTCATTTTAATTTTTTAATCTTTCATTCCAAAATATCAAAAATATCCTATTTATAATGTTGTCATATCCTTTTATAATTCTTTTTCTCTCAAATATTGAATCAACTCAGTTATTATTATGGATGGGGGAAATACCCATCTTTTTTTTATGTCTTCATATGGGATTTATGACAAATGCATGTAAGATAATTATATAAGTAAGGCACCATGTGAGAAGTAATAGACAAACATACACTGCAGGGATAGGAATAAAAATTCTTAATGTACAGATTGGTCAGGGATGAGTAGAAAATCCTTTAAGAGAGGAGCTACAGTATTAACTGGAGAATATCTTTTTCCAAAGCAGCTTCTCTGAGATGAACACTTCCAAAAATTTCATTTTGCAAATTTGTGAGTACAGTGATTAAAACCTAAAGTGTGAAGCCAAATTAAATAAATTCAAACCTCACCCCACTGCCCAGATGTGTTGTAATATTTAACAAATCCCTTGATATCTTTGTGCTTTTTTATTCATCTGAACACAGATTATACAGCAAATATCCTTTAAGTGTTGCCACATAAATTAACATGTAATATGTATAAACCATATATAAGGTGCAGGTACTCTTGACCTGCAATAAGAAAGATTTCTTCTGTTTTCCAAGGTGCTTGTTCAAATTTTGAAAAATGATCATTCATCATACCTATTTACCCATAATAAAACTGCACACCTGGTTTGAAACTTTAAGTTCCTGGCTGATTGGCTGAAAACCTATCAGCACTGAGGATGACACTAGTTATCTTATCATGAGCAGAACATTCAATGGACTGAACTTTAATTAAAAAAAAGACATAAATATATAAAAAAAGCTTAATAGTCTAAATGCAAAGCATATTATTGAGAGGAAAGGAGATAAAATAGGCCCTTGATTCTGAAAAGTTTGTGATACTGAGATCTGAAAAGCAGAGGTATGAGGGTATTTGTATGAGAAAAAAAAAAATCAAATGTTAATGGAGATAATCCTACACATGACATATCAGGAAACTAGAGATCAATATGAACCTCTTTTTACCATTCCAAAAAGTCATGGTAGAAAAGTTTGGAAAAGTAAGTTGTCTTCAAAAACAAAAGCCAAATAAGCCAGGTTATGAAATTTTGATATTTTCTATTGACAAAGTAGAAAACTGAGGTACAAAAACATGACACAGAATTTTGGTTAGTAGCAATTCAACGTGTTTTTCAATTATAACTAATGTACCACACTAATGAAATATGTTGTTAATGTGTGAGAGTGTGGGAGGGGTTATTGGTGGGGTATATTGGAATCTCCTATATTTTTATGTAACATTTATGTAATCGAAACTTCTTTGAAAAAACAAATAAATGAAAATAAAAGATTTATCCAGTATATTAAAACAAAAAGAACTCAGAGTTTTATAAAGTTAGCCACCATTTTTAAAAGGAATTTTGTGCAATTTGAGATTATCTGTATTAATGGGGCTATTTCTTACAAGATATCTGAGATCCAGAGAGGACATTTGTCTTTCTGCTCCCGGTATTTAAATCTTTGTGGATTCTTTCTAAATTGAAAAAAATTTTGACTGCTCCTGCTGTGATCCCAATATGACTCTACACTGTGTGTCGAACTACTGATTTCCTTTCTTGTTTTTCTTTTGTTTGTTTTTGTAGCAAGCATATAAAAAAAATCCTTGAGAAAATACGGAGTTAAATAATATCCTCCCCTCACACCCTTTTATTAACATTTGCTTTAGGGTGCTACATTTGTAACAATTAGTGAAAGAAAATTATTTTAATTGTGCTGGTAACTATAGTCCACGGTTTTTAATAGATTAGTCACTTTCTTTCTTAATGAAGTATCAGAAGTGCTCCCTCTGAATCTCTACTGAGGTACATCAAATTTTAGGAGTCCAAAAATTGAATTATAGTCTAACATGTCTCTTTGTCTTGATCAAGTTACATTATATCTACATTCCAGTATTGCTATTTAAAAAATAAGAGTCTCAAGAAATTAATCATGCCCCTGCTTGACAGTATCAATTTTGTGTTCCTTACATACAATAACATAACACATTTCACAGTTTTTAGTACTCATTGATTTTTTTTTTCTTTTCATTGTGGTCTATATCTTAGACTATACAATTTTCTAAATTTTTAGTTATCTTATGTTTTACATTATGATTTACATTTTAGCCTATAGGCCCCTCATTGAATTTTAAATATAATGTCCCACAATTTTAGTGGAAGAAAAATAGTACTTTGTTTGAAATACTTATGTGAATTTTCTTTGTGAGAAATATTAACTCAGACATACAATAATTTCACAAATTTCATTAATGTCACTATAACAAAACGCAAAATCTGGAATTCATTAAGTGGATCCTCACAGGTCTTTATGAGAAGCCCAAATTCAGGATTTCCTCTTCTCATTCATTTTTTCCTCTTTTACTCTGTTTTTAATGCTCATGCTGTGCTTTCAAAAGAAAAGTGGGCATTTAAAAAATATGATGAGTCATAAATATAATAAGTTGGTTGCTTGAGTTTAAAATTCAATAGTTGAGGGAAGCAGATGTGGCTCAAGTGATAAGGCCTCCGCCCATGAAAAGTGAGGACCCAGATTTGATCCCTGGGGCCTTCTGATGAGAAAGCATGCCCACATGGTAAGCCAGAGCTCAGAGAGTGAACCAAGTGCCCATGTGGTGAGCCAAGTGCCTACATGCAGGCACGTGGGAAATCACATACCTACACAGTGAGCTGAGTGCCCATGTGAGTGCTCACATGGTAAGCCAAGTGCTCATGTTAGTACCCGCATAGTTAGCCAGTGTCCCTGTGGTAAGCCAGTGCCCTCACAGTGAGCCAAGTGCCCGTGTGGCAAGCCACTACCTGCGTTGTAAGCAGAATGCACATGCAGCAAGCCAAGTGCACATGTGGTAAGCTGAGTGTCCCTGCAAGTGCCTGCGTGGCAAGCGAAAGCCCGTGTAGGTACACACATGGCGAGCCAAGTGCCACATGGGTGCCCATGTGGTGAGCCAGGGCCTGTGCAAGTAAGTCACTCAGCAAGATGATGATGCAACAAAAGAGAGATAAAGGGGAAAGTCAAGGTGAAGCACAGCAGAGACCAAGAACTGAGGTGGCACAATTGATCTCCACATCAGAGGTCCCCAGGATCAAATCCCAGTGAATCCTAGAGGAGAAAGACAAGAAGGGAGGGCAAAAACAATATAGATACAGGGAATGGACACAGCAAAAACAGCAGGTCAGGGGAAGGGAGGGTAAGAAGGAAAAAAATCAATAGTCAAGATACTCACCTGTGTTTCAAGAGCTCTTTCCCTGCACTATCATTTTGCTTTCCACTTTTCCTATGAAACTTATACTAATGCAGATGTAACTCATAAATACACCCAGACTCATTCCCTGATATTTTCACATTTTCTAGCAGCTTAAAGCCCTCTCTCTGTTAAAACTTCCATACTCCATTTCTCCCTGTGGAGATAGTACCCAGTGAAAAGTACATCTTCCCAGAAAACCTCCCAGTAGTTCCCAGTTGAGTGTCTTTCTACCAGCATTTTACAGTTCAGCTACAAACACACACACTCATACATACACTCATGAACACACACATTTAATCAAATGATGTAAGCCTGAATTATATCCTTCTCTCGTTTCTGTTTCAACATCATTTTAAAAATATTTCTGTCCCCCTGATTAACTCATACAAATAGCTTAAAGTCAACAATACAAGATAGGATTGTTCAGTTTTGTGCACTTCATGCCAAGCCAGGAGAGTGGGTTTGGGAGAAAGCAGTCAGGGGCTTTTCAGGATCAAAACCCAGAACTTCATGCTCCATGACAAACTCCTGCTAATATCTACCCTATACCAACATGGAAAACCCCAAATTGACCACATAAGAATTGGTGCAAAAAGACAGGGAATGGACTCAAGTATTGGAGAAAAATTAACTTTTCTCAGAAGAAAATTAGTGTGTGTGTTTGTGTATAATAATGTTTTTGCAGTGCTGTAGTTAAAATTTAGTCATGGGCTTATTGGTCTCCAAAATCTTATGCATCCTTCATGCTTTATGTTATTTAGAATGAAAATAGGGTTTTTCAGAGCTGTAGGGGATTTTAAAGAAAAAACTTAAAACACTTCTCATTAAAAAACAAACGTATAAAGGAAGCAATTTATTTTTATAAACATTTATTCAATTATTACAAATTCTATGAACTCACAGTAACCATGGATTACCCACTGAGAATTCTGAAATAGAATGATACATTAGCATGGGAGATCTGAACAAGAATTTTATTATTTTTCAGCCTACCTAGAATGATACTTGTAACATAAGGAGGAATCAATAAATGTCAAATTGAATCACATTTTGAATAAAAAGTGCTTCTAATTGTGTTTCTGATTCTAGGTGCCTGTGTCAGAAACATAGATATCCATGGAAATGCACACCTCTCCTCGGCAGTATAACAGAGAATTACATGGGTTAATGGCCTTCAAACTCCATGTTCTGAGGTTTCATGGCCAATGCAAAATAATATCTTCAATAGAATAAACTATTGAAAACACACTTGCCATTAGACTTCTAGCAGCCTCAGACACAGGCAACTAGTTCCAGGAATGTCCATAGACCATGTTTTATTGAAAACTCCTCAGTCTCCTTTGACAGTTAGGTGTCAAATTGGCAGTAGGCAGAGGGCTATGTGTACTCTTCAGGCTAAAATCTAAAATGTTGAAGGTGTACTTCTCCAAATTTATTTCTTCTTCTTTCCACCTGAAACCAGGCTGGTAGTGACACAATTGTAGACAGCAGGGCCCTAAGGTAATATGCTACAAATAGTGGTGTACACATGGTAACCTCATGTTAAAATTCAAATTATGATTCATTTGTTCTGGGGTAGAGTCCAGAATTCTGCATTGTCTACCAAATTCCCAGGTGGTGCCAATAATACTAGATATGGGTCAAATGTTGAATATGAAACATTAGGGAGAGCAAGGAAAATCTGGAAAGGAGCCTGAATCCTTGATTGAAAAGTAAGGAATGCAATTTTCTGTCAGTCTGGACTGTAGAAATGAGTCTATCACATCAGAAAGAATAAACTTCCTATATATTAACAATTGGATTATAGGGTCTTTCTTTATAGAAATCTACCACTACTCTACAAATAATATTAATAGATAACACAAACGCACATGACACCATTACTCTTTTTATATAATACTATATTCCTCAGAGACTACTTGGATTTCTATTACTATATGACACATACTAAATGAAATTCCTTCCTGAACATTTTCCATATGTTCCACTAATGATATAGTTTCATATTGACAATAATAATGGTAGACACTGCTCTAATTTTCTCTACAGGGAGGCCTCCTAAGTCACCTTATTTAACAAATTATCTTCATAGCATTCCTGACCCTCTTAATTTATTTTAAGTTCATTTTTAATACAATTCATCACCTTCTAACATAACTATTAATTCACATATATATTTCCATTTTCTAGCCTGTCCTCATTAGAATGTAAAGTCCAACAAAGGAGGCATTACTGTCTATTTTATACAGCAATATATTGACATAGTTTTTAGAGTCGTGGCATCATAGCAGACACTCAAGTATTTTGTGGTGGTTGTCAAGATTGAGTGCTCAAAACTGGAAGAATAAACCACAAATCAAAACATGTTGGTTTTTATGAGAATTCTTAATTAGTGTTTATGTTTGATAAATATTACAATACAACTAGGCACATTGTGGGTCATCTGATGTCTAACTGACATCAGATATAGCCACATAATTTCATTGTCAAAAATGGTAGCTACTAATGCAAAACCAACCACCGCTAGGCTATGTTGGGAGTTTAAATAAGCAGACATGAGCTTGGTAAATGAGGAAAGCATTTCTATAAAGCAGATGACAAAAGACCGTGGGGTGAACCACGGTGTTTCACAGTAGCTTCCTTTGAGACAATTCTTGCTAACAGTGATGTGCCAAACAGAAAATTACCTTTGCTATGTCTCTGTGTAATATTACTATGTGTCAATTTAATTATAACACAACCTCGTTGTTGGATAATAACTTCCTTTCCAAGAAAGAATATCGTTATAAAAAATTCATTTAAAAAAATGAAGTTTCCTAGATAACAATAAAATCTGACCAAGCCTTATTGGTTGTGGCATCAAGTAGCCATAACTCACACATCCTTCCTAACAATAAAGTGTACTTGTCAGGGACATTGGTCTGAGGATCAAACATAAAAAACAATGAACCGTATACCTGCATTAACATTGCACTCAATATCTAGTGAGAAATTTTGCTTCCTTGCTATACTCTGTCCTGTGTTCACTTCCATTAATATCTTTATCTGGATAGATTCTAATGGTATCTTACATTGTATTGCAAAGCTCTTTTATTGTTGCATGTTTCCCCTATGTTATCTCATTTCTGAAGTGCTGAGTTTGTGATATATCTCAAAATTTTATAAAATTGTCACTGATTCAGGAACCAATATTTTTGCTTAGTGTCCCTTCACAAATTACACCAAAAAAGCCTATAAAACTTAATATCATACATGAATAATGGCGAAAAAAGCCAAAATATGCTAAATATATTTAAAAATATTATGCCTCAATTCAGAGAATATATTAATTATAACTAGAATTGTCTTTATTTGGGAAAAAAGTTATATTTTCTTCCTATAGGTTCTCAAGAAAAGGATGAAAGACCACACTACAGGTATCCCCAAAACGGACCAAGTTTCACATTATCTGTTATTTAGGTACTTTGGGATCATAAGTTTCCTGGAATGACTTTGGTCTGACCTTGAACCAGAAGATGTGATCCAGATTCAGCAGTGTCAAATGATTTGTAGATCAGTCATAAATCAAAAACAAATTATTAGATTTAGATCTGAAACATGGAGAATAGAAACTCAAGCTAAAATAATGTACAAAAATAGAGGTATAAGTCCAGAAGCAACAGCATCAATCTCACAATATGCAATTCAGAGAAAAGAAGTAAGGAGGGGATTTGGTCCCAACAAATCTTGCTGATTTTGTGCACTGTTATGTATTTGACTTTATCTTAAAATTGTAATGGGTGTCTGTGCTCATTTTATCTATTTCTCCAACAATCCCACTGAGAAAGGATAATATTGTCTTCATCAGGATGAATACAATTTCACTTTTCTGTTAATACATTTTATTAAAACACAGATTTTTCAACTGGTGTCTTTCACTCTGTTCCCTCAACTCAGTTTCGTATGCCATAACTTTTTCATGGCATTTTTAATTTCTGCATTCCTCAGAGTATAAATCAAAGGATTAAGCAAGGGTGTCCCAATAGTGTAAAAAACGGCCACAATCTTGTCCACTGGAAATACAGTTGGGGGGCGAGCATATGTAAACATACAAGGAACAAAGAATAAGATGACCACAATTATGTGGGAAGTACAGGTAGAGAGAGCTTTCTTTCTTCCTTCTGCACTCTGGTTACTCAGAGAATGTAAGATTAAAATATAGGAAATTATAAGGATTGTGAAACTCACCACACATATGGCCCCACTATTAAAGACTACGAGTAGATTTATGACATAGGTGTCCATGCACGCAAGTTTCAACAATGGTTGCATTTCACAGAAGAAGTGATCAATAAGATTAGGGCCACAGAAGGGTAGTTTCAAAGCCAAGGTTTCATGTGCTATAGAATGGATTAAAGATACTGCCCAGACCACTTTCACCACTGTATCACAGGTGTGTTGGCTCATGATGACTGTGTACCGCAGTGGCTTACAAATGGCCACATAACGATCAAATGACATAAGGATGAGGACAAAAACCTCCATGCTTCCAAAAAAATGGAGTGTAAAGATCTGGATCATGCATTCATTATAGGAAATGACTTTCTTATCAGTTATAGCATTTACAATCAACCTGGGAGCTGTGCTTGTGGAGAAACATGCATCAGCAAAGGATAAGTAGAAAAGGAAGAAATACATGGGGCTCCCAAATAGACAACTATATCTGATAGTCATCACAATAAGTAAATTTGCAAAGAGAGTTGCAAGGTAGAATAAGAGGAAGACCACAAACACTATTTTCTCCTGTAGAACATCATTTGCTAACCCAAGGAGAATGAATTCCTTCACAGTGATATTCAGGTACATAGTTACGGTAGAAAGGACACAGCTGTTAATGGTTTATCTGCAAAGAAAATTAAGAAAGCGGTAATTTTGCAAGAGCAAAAAAATTGGAATCTTCCTTACTACACATATTCTAATTGTATCAATACAATAATTCAGTGGTTCCCTAAGTTTTCCATGTGTTATAATCACATGGAAACTTTTTTTTTGGAAAATGCTAATGACACTGCTTTACTCAGAATGTTCCTTTGTGGGACCCAGATTAAAAACAAACAAACAAACAAACATACATACGTGTTGATTGTGCTCCCTGACAAAGACTGAGAAGAGACAAATTTGCTGTATGACTTCGAATAAGTCGCTGTGATTGCTTAAAATATTTAATTTACCTCAAACCTAGAGATTCCAAGGAACACTTTATTAAGTGTATGCATAAATATATACAGTATATATGTGCAGGGATTTTTCATCTCAATAGCTGTAAAACAACATTCTTATTTTATTCAAAATATTAAATTTGGAGATTCTTTCTCCAGGAAAATATTTCGCTATTTGGATAGTAATTTGCATTCATTAATATTGATCTTATCAATAAATTGGTTGGATTAGAGTATAAGAAGAAAATATTTGTCTAACTTTTGGCTCAAGGTAGCCATAATTTTACCTTTGTTGTCAGTCAGGTCAGATGAGATATTTGAATAACTCATGGAGGCTGGCATTATTAAGGGAAATTATTATGTGTGTGCAATTATCCCTTTATCATGCTAAGTGTATTGTATTCAATTCCACATCCTATGGATCCAACATGATGTACACCTTATATGTACATAATCTGAGTAATGTTTTTTCTCACATAAATTTCTGCTACCACTACCTTCCAAAGGTTTAGTTTTCTTCTAATATTTGTTTTAATGTTATTTTGAAATATATTTTACTATTTCCATTCAGATATATCCCTTGTTCTACTCCATTTTTGCTTATATACCAGCATTTTTTTTTTATCAAGAGATTTATTGCAAGGAATTGCAAATGCATGTCCAAGATTTGTAAGGCAGATTATCGGAAAGGGATGTCTGGAACTCTTAGGCACCAGCTGAAGTAGCTTGGTTCACAGGTTTAATTTCTTCTTCATGAGGGAAACCTCTATACATGCATTTTTATATAAATGCTTTCACCCCATAAAATTAATCTCATTTAAACTCTAGAGATGTTTTAGGTTCCTGGGAATCTCAATCAAAGACCATGAAATGGGCTGGATTAAACAATGAAAATTTATTTTCTCACAGTTCTGAGGCCAAATAAAGTCCAAATCCTGGTGTAATTAAGGCAATGATTTCTTCCCAAAACTGCTATCTGTAGGTGGATGCCTGAGATCAAGCAAGACAATGGTGCCATCTACTTTTCTCTTCTCCAGGTCTCTACATTTTTCCCTGGGTTCTTTCAATGTTCAGCTCCTTGCTTCCGTGGCTTTCTCCTTCTCTATCTGAATTTTACTGTTGACAAAGGACTCCAGTAATAGGATTAACACTCATCCTGACTAAAGTGAACCATGCCTTAACTGAAGTCATCTCATCAAATAGTCCTACTTACAATTGGTTCACACCCACAAGAATGGAATAAATTTAGTAACATGTTTTTCTGTGGTACATGCAATTTGAACCCACCACATGATTTAACTGTTAGCTCCTTTTATAATATTCCAGTGTTTCATGGTTATATATGTAATGGTATAGTGATTAGTTCAAGTCCCTTTTTATGTACATATTGGATAATTAATTTACATTGTTTCTAAAAATATGGGAGATGGCAGAGACTTCTTAGAAAGATAAAACTTATTATAGTGTCTACTTTGCTTGTTTAATAGAATTAATATTGTTGCATGCAATTATTTGATTGCCAGTGATAGCAAAATATTTTTGTACATTTTTAATGCATATATTTTATCTGTTCTGAATTATATAAAATTGGTCTATTAATTTTTCAATATTTTTATGTTTGAGTTATTCCATTTTTTCATTCTCAGTCAACACTGTCAAAAAATATTTCCCTTGCAGTGTAGTTTATTACTTCTATTATGGAAGTTTAATCTTAACACTGTCTTGTACTTTCTAGGCATTTAATTATTGCTCTCAAATTATCTGGAATTTATTTTAGTATGAGTTTTTGAGATATTCTTGACTAATCACTAATCCATCAATAATTCAATAATTCCATCAAGTCATTTATCATTTTTGTGAAGATTCTGCTCATATCTGTAGTAGATCTAAAGGAAAGATGTCCTCAACATCTTAACAATTGAATTGGATGGGTAACACACATCTAGATAATGACATTAATTAATCAAGAATTACATGCAACTGTATTGTATCAAATGAATTATGTTTCAAAAATATTTTTTTCCTATAGAATGAAATAGCTGGTCAGTGAAGGTTTAAAACTGAGAAAAAAAGTGGAATTTTTGGTTTTAAATGAGTGAACTTTATGTTCCATCGAGATGCTGTGGAACTCAGGTAGTCAAAATATTTATCATAGTTTAATCAGAGAAGCCTTTTTCAAAATTAGTAAATGAAAATGTTAAAAAACTGTAATAAGTTATATAATCTAAATAAAACATGAATGTTATTTCAGGGTAACTAAAATAATACTATTTAAATGTTGTAACACTAATTATACTATAACTATAAACTTTGAGTGGCAGTTTCATGATCTCTGGCAAGCATAAAGGAGAAAATGAGCTACTTACTACTTAAATTAAGTACAATAGGTTCTTAATGGAAGCTAAAGACAGAAGATATATCCTTGGCTGTGAGGAAAAGAGCAACTGGGTAAGAAATGTGAGTAGAAGTTTGTAAGAAGGGGAGAAGGATATATTACTTCAGATAAACATGAGATGACCTAAGTGAAAACTGAACTCTTATTAAATCAGAAAGTTTTAAGAGGCAAAATTTGTGAGAAGATAATGCACAGTCATGGAAATCTGTTCATGTGGTACTAAGCGAAGTATTGCAGTATGTATAATAAGTATATAATAAGCAAAGAGAAGATTAATGGATATGGAGTTAGGAAAGCAGCAGTTGAACAAATGAATGCCTTGACTCAGATCAAAACCAACTCGAGTTTCATTATTATTTTTTAAAACAATATTTATTTCCTAACATTCCTGAACTATCCTTTTTTAATTTTGGGGTGGGTGGGTCACACAGTAGTGATATTTCCTCATTGTTAACATTTTTAAAAAATCTTTTAGCATTTTAATCACTTGAAAAATTATACCTGGTCCCAAATGTTTGTAACTAACCCTAAATATTCATTATTCTCAGATATACAAATATCTGCCTCTATCTCCTGTGTGCCTATATTATCTTGAGAATTACTACATATGTACTGGATTGAAGAAGATAATCCTAAATGAGATATCATTCTTGTTCAATGGTCTTAAATTTTAAATAGGTTATACATTTGTTGTTTAATTTGTCTTGATAATTTTCTTACAAGGAAAGTGTAGCCATTTGCCATTTTCTCTTTTAAGCACATTGATTTACCTATGATACAGAGAGTTATGCCCAGAAAATTGGTCTAAAATGAGGACGAAATGTTTTTCTGTAGCTTCTCCTTCTAGCATCTAGCTTATAAGTTATATAAAACATCAATACCAACAATCCCTACAAAATGCTTCCTAGAAAACAGAATTCATTAGCCAGCAGAGATGAAAAACAATTGACATATTAAGTTTCTGTCCTTATTCCAAAATCAAGCACCATCAATATCAATGTATAATACTAGATACATAATGGATAACAATGGAGGAAGGAATGAGCAAAGTTTCAATGAAGTCAGAGAAGGAACTAGTAGAGAGAGAGTGAACAGACAAAGGAAAGTCCTAAAGGAAAGGAAGAAGAGCCAGGGGATAAGATTCAGAAAGACATGAAGAATAGAGGTGAGTAATCCTTGCTATCTGGCATCAGTTGACAAAGGTTTCATTACAGAATCCAGCCACTTTCCACAATCCCTAAGTATTTTCACTTGCTCCCAAACCAGAGTGTGCCATTGCACATCATAAGCAAGGATCACCATGGGTCTTGATAATCCAAGACAGCGGTATAGAAGTGAAGTCCTAAATAAATAAATTTATTTATATTTACATTTGGTATAAATGTAAAAAAAAGACAAATACACTAGAGAGAAGGAAAAAGAATAGCAGCTATATATGGAAGGGGAAGTATAGAGAGATTAAGAGATGATGAATTTTGTTTTGTTTATTGTTATTATTATTATTGGAATAATGCAAGTGCTCTAAGATTGATTGAAATGATTAATGCAGAAATATATGACGCTAAATATCATTGATTGTGCACTTTGGATGGATTATTCTTTATTAATATGAATCAATGAAACTGATTTGTTAAAAATTTAAAGAAAAAAAAAAAGAAGTGAAGTCCTACTTATACCCTGTCCCAGAAACATCAGCACCAAAATAAATTCTTCAAATGAGGGAACTCACAAGAATAGAAATTTCTGGATTGGCCTCAACACCAAGGTGTAGTTACCTTCCTCTTCTGTATCCAGACAGACTTTTGAAAGGAAATGTACTTTTGCATGGAGGTCATGGAAGGTTTAGGACACCTGGTCAACAATAACCATTCATTTTAGAAACTCTCTGGAAGCCCCATTTTTTTTTCAGGAGACAAATGGTTTATAGATTACATCAGAAAAGTCCTAAAAAGGTGATGGGAAGAAAATATTTTTGAATGACTAGAAATCTTACCTCTTATGAGCAAAGTTGAAAAAATTGATGACTCACAATGAAGTAGGTTTTCATATCTTCAACTATAATTTTCTTAGAAAGTGACTCACATAAAGTCCAGATAAAACCTGTAAACAATAATTCATTGTAATTTATTGATGCCATCTGTCACAGGAGGGTGTGGAGAGTGGAGTGTTTATGGAGAAATGGGGCTTTCCCTGTGGCTCAACTTCACATGGTTCCTCCCAAGAGGCAACAGGTTAGAGAAAACCATGGTCTGTTACACAGGAGGGTGTGTGTGAAAAAAATAAAGTGGGAGAGTCTCATTTCAGTTTATGAAAGGAACTATTCCTGTACTGTGAGAGAGAAATGCCTCTGCGGTCAGCTGAATTCCCACAAGTTCTCATTTGGAAAAGCATGATGTTAGTGTTTCTCTTTTTACTGATTTGAATATTTATAGTAATTCCCACAAACAAGTTTAAATATTTCTAAGGAAACTTTCAGCCTCAGTAACTCCTAGGAAACCCTTACTTCCAACTGAGTCCTGAAGGATTGTCCAATGAGTCACTCAGCTCAGACAATCCAAGGGCAAAAGCAAACCATGGGGCCAATTAGTTAAGCTTCAACTCGCTCTGAATTGCAGGCTAAGAAATACCATATCCTTCTCCATATAATTTGCTTAAGTTCATTTCTAGAGCAGGGGTTCTTAACCATTTTTGTTCCAAACACCCCTTTGTCAATGAATATACTGCTATAATTTATTTATTGCATACATTTATAAGTGAAAAAAAATAATAGCTTTCAGTTAAAGATCATAGAAAATGAAGAGAATAAGTTGACTTTTTTAAAATTCAAGTTCGTGGACCCCCAGAAATCTTTCTTAATATCTTTAATTTTCAATTTCCCTTTTAAAAAATACCTTATAATGATAATCATTTACTTATTTTAGCATTATTAATATAATCATTCCATTTCTTGTTCCTTTTATATTTTATGTCAGTGTAGAAAGGATGATAGGTGAGTGAAATAAATGATAAAAGAATTATTGAATAATCATCTTTTGTATATTATTAATTTTTAAGGATATGTCTGAGAGTATATGCTCTTCTAAAATCAGGGAAGAAAATTTGAGTTATGCTTTTGTTTGTGTTTGCAAGTTATTGAAGATAGGAGAGGTCACATTATGAAACTACTTTCCTAAATGGGAAAACAAATTATTACCTCCAGGTTTGGTCCTAGAATTTAACTGCTTGGCATGACACACCTGCAAAGTATCTTTGATTAGGATAAATTGAAAGGCTGTGTTGAGGATGCTGAGTGAAAGACAGGAGATAAAAAAGAATATGGGAGAATGACATGAATAAATTGTACCATGCTTTGCATTTTTACTGAAGGGCTTAATGACAACCAAATGACCCAAGTGCACAGAGAAACGTCTTCAATAAAATTGTGCCCCAATGTCTACCTATATTGTTAATAAAAGAATTTTAAGAATCTTGAGGTACATTTTCTGTAATTTACTTAAAGGCTCAGATCTTCAGTTTCCTTATTAATTGCATGTGCATAAGAAAATTTAGTTTTCAAATTATTTTTAAAGGTGGAAAGAGAAAATACATGAAAGGAAAGTTTCCCTGGCTCAGGGAAAGTGCAGAAGAAATGTCTGTATGTTTAATCTTACTTAAATATGTGGAAAAGGGAAGGAAAAAATTTCACTGAAGCTCACACAGCTAATTAGGAACACAACTGAGCTTCGAATCCAAGTCTCTTAATGACAAGTCTAGAACACTTCGAATAACATAGGATGCTAGTGCTGTAAGCTTCCTTATGCTGGGAACTAAGAACATGCAATGAATGAGCCCTTGCATCAGACTTCACACTCAAAAGATCCTAAACAAATTTCCAGTTCTGAGGGAATGATCAAGTTTCCCAGTTCTGGTGGGAAAATTTTACAGAGAAGAATCCCAAAGGTGATCAATTAATATCCCATGGGCAAGCAACTAGTTCAATGATTCTTTGCAATTCCTTCAAGCTCTGAGGTGAACCAGCCATGAGTTCTCATTAAGTAATCATTTTAGACCAAATGACTGGACTATCTAACTGGAGTCCAGGTTTTGAGAGAGCTATGCTCGAGTTTTATTGAGACAGTTATCGGTGGCCATTCAAGCATAGTAAATGTAGAAACAGAAATAGATGAAAAATGAGGTTTATGTTATTTGGGGTTTTGATCCACTTCTATCTTACATGGATAAATTAGTGACCTACTTTAAACACAGTCCAATAAAGGTGTTGTCACTGACATGAGATTTCCAAGAATAATTAAGAAATTCTGACCTGATTCACTTAGAAATGTGGTTAGTGGACATATAAATATACATGGACCAAAAAATGTGACAACCACAATAAAGCAGGAGATGCAGGTGGAGAGATTTTTTTTTTCCTTTCTTGTGTACTGTTGTATCTCTGAGAGTATAAAATAACTACATAAAAGATCAACAGGACTAAAATACACTTAATATGTATGACCCCACTATTGGACACAACAAGCAAATTTATCACATTAGTTGTAAGTTTCAACAAGGGCTGCAAGTTACAAAAATAGTGATTAAACTCACTATGGTCACAGAAAGGCAATCTCAAAGCGAGGATAAGCTGTGCTGGAGGACATCCCCACAGTGACTAACAAAATATTAAACTTCCATCCTGGAGAAATCCTGTACTTTCTCAAGTAAAATGACAAATATCCCTGGAATATATAAGCCATCCCTAATAAAAGAAAACATACTCAATATTCATTCTTGTACTAATTAATGCTATCCTGTAAAAATGAAACTTAGCCTAGTTGTAATTAATGCCTAAGAGTTACTTCCTTAAAAAAAACTCCTTGTTACTTAAATGTGGCTTCTTTCAAAGCCAAACTCAGCAAATAAACTCTGCCTTCCTCCAGACATAGGACGTGACTCCTAGGGATGAAGGATTATTGCAAAGTGTTAATCAGTGATGTGTTCGGAAAAAGGTCTAGACCAAATGGAGAAACACTGAATAACAAAGTACTTTTTATGGCTAAGAGATTTCAAAGTGAGTTGGGATTCATTCCAGAGGTTATGCTTATTCAAATCTCAGGACAATTTCACTAACAGCCACAATAAACAAATCCTCAGACAAAAGTTGCTCTTTTAGGCTCTAGGGAATTCTGGACACCACAGGCAAGGTATACAGCCTCATGAAATCAATACCCTCTCATTGGGTCTTAATTTGGAATATAAGCAATCTATTTCCCCAATATAGCATATCTATACTCATTTATAATTCCCTGATTCTTGATTTTTCTGCTTTTTAAAATTTGAACCTACAATTTTCGATAAACCTGTTAAAAATCTCTCTCAAAGACTTAAATTTTCAGATTGTTCATATACTGGTTGAGCCTGGATCCCAGCGGAATAGAGGCCAACTCCTATTCTCCAGTTCTTCAGACATGCCCTGGACAACTAGCAAAATGATTATGATGTACAAGTCCCATTCCCAAAAATGAGGAATATCTACAAATGAAAATAAAAAAAAATTTCCTTCCACCTGCCCCAGAATAAATTCTGTTTCGACCTGAGGAATTCAGAGTTGATGTTACCCCTAATCCCTAAATATTGAAGAATGAGCTAACATAAGGGGAGAGTGTAACCATGTGGATCAAGTACATTCATTTAAATTGTTGTTAATATCTTATGTTAATAGAAGAACTTGTAACATTCATAAAAACATAATGTTTGCCATGGGTTCAGAAGGGAGGGAAGGGATAGATATGTAGTACACAGGGCATATTTAGGGAAGTGAAACTCTTCTGTATGATACTGGAATGATGTATACATGACATTAAACATTTAACAAAGTCTGTAAAACTGAACAGCACAAAGTGTAAACCATAACTAAACTATAGACTTTGATTAATAGCAATGCTTCAGTATTGGTTCGTTAGTTGTAACAAGTGGACCACCTAATGTAAGATGTTAATAACAGGGGGAAATATGTGTTCATGTATGTGTGTGGGAAGGGGTATATGGGAACTCCCTATACTTTCGGTGTATTTTTATGTAAATCTAAAAATTCTCTAAAATTAAAGGTTAATATTATTTTTTTAAATATAGTTTAGATATAAGATCCCAACACAGAAACACTCAAGGACCCAGACATGGTCAGCTCATGATGGTCATGTTCTCATGGGCTTATGGATGGCCACATGATGACCAAAGCCCATGAGGATAAGCATACTCTCATCACACCTTGATAATTTTTTGTGTTTTTTACATTTTTTTCTATTATTTTAAAAGGAGTTTTAGATTACATAAATGTTACATTGAAAATAAAGGGAATTCCCATATTCCTCACCTTTCATTAGTGTGGCTCATTTCTTACAATTGATGAACACATATTGAAGTATTGTTACTAACCATGTTCTATAGTTTGCATTATGGTTTACACTTTGCACTCCACAAATTTATAGTTTTTGACAAAATGTATAATGGCCTGTATTCATCATTACAATGTCATCCAGAAAAATTCCAAAGTCCCAAAAATGCCCCCCTTAACCCTATTGTTCCCTCTCTCTCCCCTCAGGACTTATGGCGACCATTGCCTTTATATCAATGTTACCGGTTCTACCATTACTAGAATAATAATAAATTTACTTTAGTTCATAGTTACATTCCCATCTTATGCGTGTTCATTCCTCAATCTTAAGGATATTGAACGGTGATACCTATTCTGCTTCCAATTGAGAGGGGCCTTTGATCCCACGAGGCAGATGAGTGGAACTGTCTGGCTTGAAGTTGTACATACTCGCTGTTTTATGGAATGGGTGAGTTGTTCTGGGTGAGTCCAGTGAATTGGAAAGTAGGTGTTGGCTGCAAATCTGCTGAGGTTCAGGACTCAACTGGCATTATAAACAGCAAGAGATGAAACTCACTGGGACACATATTTAATGCGTATAATGCTAATTATAGGTTCAAATAAAAGGGGCATAAGAACCATGTATTAGAAAATTATAAATGAGTCCAATTCTGATACATTGGGAGTAAGTTTATCATATATTTCAAAGTTAGGCCCACTGATAGGGTGCCAAAATCTTGGGGTTGTCTGCCCTATGGTGTTCAGATGTATCTAATGCCCTCGAAAGTACTCCTGCTTAAGGCACTGTTGACTGCAGCAAATGAGATCCGCCTAAGACGTTCAAGAGCATTACCTTTGGAATGAGGTCCCGACTCACTTTGAAATCTCTTAGCCATAAAAAATCATTTGTATTTAATATTTCCCCTTTTGGTCAAGATTATTTCCCCAAAGCATCACCAGTTGGTGCTTAGTACAATCCATTGGCAGTAGGGAGGCTCATCTTGGGGAGTAATTCCCTTGCTGGGGGAAAGGTAATATGTTTATATACTGAATTTGGCTTAAAGAAAGGCACACTAATGCAACAAAGATGATTTCAAGAGTTAACTCTTAGGCAATATATAATACAGGACTAAGTTTCAATTTCACAATAATAAGGTTTATGGGTACAAATATTATTATCAGGGGTTGCTAGGCACTGCCCATGTACACTAGAAATTCTTGCCCATGCATTAGAGAATGTAACAGGACTTGCCAGTATAGGAATTCAATGTTTTTTCAGTTATTTTGTGGGTCACCACACAATTAAACAACACCCCATAAAAACTTGAGCACATTCATATTCCATAGAGACTTGCCCCAGGTGCATTCTTCCTCACACATGCCCCCCCCCCCCCACTGTTACCTGCACCTGTCACAGTTGTGACTCTTCTGCAATCCTAAACCTCCCCCAGAACAAAGCCAAAAGAAATTAAATAAAAATAATAAAAAATTTAAAAATAGAATAATGGATATATGATTTTTAAAAATATTTTTTCTTTGTGTCTGTCATTCCCATAAAATCTGTGATGGTCATGCATCTCAGGGACTTACAGATGGCCACATAATGATCAAAGGCCATGAGAAGGAGCATAATCTCATCACATCTTGTTTTTTACTTTCTCTTTCTTTTTGAATTCTCGTTGGTAGTTTATGTGTTTCTAGGAATTTGTTCATTTCACCTAGGTTATCTAATTTGTTTGTGTACAGATGTTCATAGGATTCTCCTATTATCCTTTCTATTCCTGTGGTGTCAGTATTAAGGCTTTCCATTTATTTTCTGATTTTATTTAATTATATCTTCTCTTTTTTGTGTCTGGAGATTTTTGTTCATTTTATGGATATTTTCAAAGAACCAATTTTGGTTTTTGGCATGTTTTCTTTAAATCTCTGTAAGGCTTTATTCTCTATTTCATTTATCTTAATTCTCATCTTTGTTATTCTTCCCTTCTTGCTTGTTTTTAGCTTAGCTTACTCTTTTACTTAATTTTTTTTGGTAGGTCCACCAGTTATGAGGTGCTGTCTCCAATTTGATATCTTTCTTCTTTTCTTAATATCATCCAGTAGAGGTATAAATTTCTCTCTAAGAACTGTCTTTGTTGCATCCTCAAATTATGGGATGGTGTGTTTTTGTTTACATTCACCTTAAGATATTTTCTAATTTGCCTTGTGATTTCTTTTTAAAACCATTGGCTGTCTAAGCATGGATTAATTCCCATATATTTGACAATTTTCAATGTTTACATCTGTTATTAATTTCTAGCTTCTTTCCTTTGTGTTCAGGGAAGATAAATTATATGATTTCAATGTTTTAAAATCTATTGTAAGTTGTTTTGCGACCCTAGATTTGGTCTACTGGAGAATGACCACGTGGACTAGAGGAGAATATGTATTCTACTGCTTTTGTGTAAAGTATTCTATATACACCTGGTAGGACTAAGTGTCATTTAAGTTTTCTATGTCCTAGTTGATATTAAGTGTAGGTGTTACATTCATTACTAAAAATGGTACATTTATTTATCCTACTATTTTGTAGAACTTTCATTTTTCTACCTTCAAATCTGTCCATATCTGCCTCATATACTTTGGGGTTCTACCATTAGGTGCATATGTATTTGTAATTCTTATGTTATCTTTTTTAATTGACCCTGTGTCAGTATATAATTGTGACTTACTTTGTTGCTTGTAACAGCTTTTGATGTATGGTATATTTTATCTGATATTTGTATAGATTTCCCAGCTCTCTTCTGGTTATCATTGTTTGGTATATTGTAGTCCATCCTTTCATTTCCAACTCAGTTTTGTCTTTGAATTTAAGGTGAGACTCTTGTAAACAGAGATGAGGTCATACTTTTAAAATAAATTTCGCTAATGTCTGACTTTTGAATGGAGAGTTTAATCCATTTACATTTTATGTTTCCACTGATGATGAAGGACTTTTTTCTGCCATTTTACTATTTCTTTTAAAGACTTAGTAGTATACCATGTTTTCAGTAGTTCTTTGACTAATGATTAATTGCATATGTATTTGATTTTTAGTGTTACATTGAGTCCCCTTTCATTTCACTCTTCATATATTTTTCAGATGTCTTTGTGTGCACATAAATACAGCACCCTAAATCTGTAACAATCATATTTATTTGATATTGACTTTCATTCAATAATGTATACAATATCTGACCCTATATTCCTCTGCTGCCCTAGCTTTCATTTTTTTGTGTAATATTTGGAGTTATTTTATGAATCCCAAAAATACAAAGATTATCATTTTGAACTAATCCATTCCTGTGGGTATGAGACCCTTTTGATTGGACTCTATCAATAAGGCATGACTTGGGTTGAATCTCCACCCTCTTGCTGGGTCATATATAAACACACATGGGAAAAGGGAGTTCTGCTATTTTTGGCCCTGCCATGTGAGAGAGGAGCAAGGATCCCTAGCAGTCAAAACTTAAGAATGAAGCCCCCAAGAGGTTGGGTCCACAGAGCAGCTCAAGGCTGAAATGATGAACCGAATGCATGAAAGCACATAGCTGAACTTGAAAAGAAAGCAGAGCAGCCAAGACTGAGAGAAGAGATTCAGAAAGAGATGGGCCCTATACCTGGTGGTCCACAGCTGAGCTCTGAGAGACAGTAAATACTGGAGGGTAAATCAGGGACCTCGTCAGAAATCCGTGGCCATATTGCTTCACCACGTGGCAGGATCCCATGACCACCAGTTGCTGACATGGGTGAGAAAGCATCTCTCTTGATACCTTGATTGGGACATTTCATGGTCTCAGAACTGTAAGCTTTTACCCTAAAAATATACCCATTATAAAAGTCAACCCATTTCTGATACATTTCATCAGCAACTTTGTAGCAAACTATAACATGCTTGTTAAAATTACATCTGTATACATTTTTTATCCCAAACCAGAGATTTATCATTCCTTTTCATCTATTTGCACTTTACAGCTTGTGTGTAAAATGGGGCTGCATATCAAAAAATACAATACAGTACAATAATACTGGCATTTATAATTATCCATTGTGGCAGTTTGAGATTATTTATGAGTTCTTAAAAGAGAGGTTATGTTAGTAAACTGGTCTGTTCTCTGTTGTAACCAGCTTCAGGTGATACCAGTGATACCCTTTGATTGTAGTAGATTCAGCTGAGATTTAAAATGAAAAGTGGTTTCTACATAGTAGTAGGGGATTAGAAATTCAACCTTCAAACATCTTCATAAAGAAAACTAGCAGCCCTAGTTTGAAAGACAATCTTTCATTCTCTTCAAATATTAAGAACTCAAAAAAAGCCTGGATTTGCCACTTTTTCTGAAATTTTATAGTCTACTATAATGTGCTCTGTGAACATAGGGATTTTATTTTTATGTCTTATGGCTACCTACAATAGTATTTGGCATATATTGTACAGTCAATAAAAACTTATAAAATTGAATTGAATTTGAATATGAATTGCTCCCATATATGTTCCTGATGTCAAGTCCTTTTGTCAGAGACTGCTGGACATCCACTAAAATCCATTCTCCCCATTGAATATAACAGAGTTTACCTTCGTTTATGTTATTCAAATTCTAATTTTGAGTTTTGATGACCACCACAAAACCATATCCTTAATGAAAAAATACTCAATACACACCTGATAGTGGCCACCTAATAGTCTCTAACATGGGAAGCTGGCTCCCAGAACATCTGCAGCATTTTTTATTTAAATATTCCCAACTCCTTTACAATTTGGTGCATGTCTATGACTAAGTTCTTGTCAATTGGCTAAAAGCAGAAGTATATGGGTAACTTTCTGGCTGAAATCTAAAAGGTCAAATATATACTCTTTCAAGTTTATTTCCTTTGTTTCCTACTTAAAACCAATAAATCATTTCACAACTGAATGAAACAATACTTTATGGCAAGATTTTACAAATGTGGATGTGCACATGGAACACCTAAGGTTAAAATCAAATTATGATTTACTGTATCTGAGATGAGGCCAGAATTCTGCATTTCTAACCAGCTTCAGGTGATCCAGTGACACTAGCACCTGGATCACATTTTGAATATGGAGGCCCTAAAGAAGGACCAAGAAATTTTCGGAGGAAGCTGAATGAAAAAGAAAAGATGCACTGTCCTGTTAACCAAGATTATTTCTATCTGTCTGTTACATCAAAAATAATAAACTTGCTATATGTTAAACAATTATATCATTTTACATTTCTTTTATAGAAACTTGATCTTATGCTGTAAAAATACAGAATTCAAAACATACATACATACATGGTACCACTCTCCTCTTTAACATCACTATTCACCGGCATGATACCTGGATTTCTAATTTTGTGTGCACCGTACAAGATAAAACTCTTTATGCAACATTTTGACTTTATTTTTCAAAGGTTTTTAGGTCCGATGGACAATGTTCATCCCAAGGAACAGTGAGTGTCTGCAACTACAAGCAAGATAGCACCATCCATCTGCCCATGGACTCTAAGCCCCCTCTCAATTACAAGCAGATGTGGGCATCACCATCTACAAAATCATCAAGATTGGGGAATGAACAATGGAATAAATTAGACTTATTATTTTACTCTAGACTTCTTATTATTCTAGCAGTGGAAGAACTCTTATCATTGATTTAAAGACAGTGGCCACGAGCAGTTCTGAGGGACGGGAAAGGGAAGAATAGGTGTTATATGTGGTCATTTTAGGGACATTGTAGTTGTCCTGCATAACATTGCAGTGATGGATAGGCAATTGTATATTTTGTCATATCTTAAAAAATTGTGTGGGACAAAGTGTAAATTATAATGGAAACTGTCCTCTATGGTTAGTAGTATATTTCAATATTGGTTAATCAATTGTAAGAAATGTACCACACTAATGAAGGATGTTGTTAATGTGGGAAAGTGTGGGAGGTGGAGGGAGTAGGGAATATGGGAATCTCCTATTCCCATATTTTTATGTAACATTTATGTAATCTACAACTTCTTTAAAAATAAAATATATATCTATCTATATATAAATATATATGTCTGTGTTGACCAAAAATAACATGGAGATTGATGCTCATGAAAGAAGATATATAGGTAGATAATATCAGAAATTACCTTCTCCACAGTGGAACAACTATGGATCAGGGAATGATCTTCAGATTTACAGAACATATTGGAATCTATTTTTGCCCAGAGATGAACTTATTTGCATGGCCTCGCTCATTCTAACCAAACACAACAGAGCCTGGAATATAAAGCAGAACATGAGGTTAGTAATTTGCTGGGAAAATGCAATCAGAACACAGAACTAAATACTTATGGTATCGATAATATACAGTGGTATAACAAATGACCACAAATTAGCAGCTTAAAATAATTCTCATGATTATCTCAAAGTTTCTATGAGTTAGAAACCTGGATACAAATTAACTCAATGAAACACTGGGTGCTTCGATTATTTTTTATTTTTTTAATGTTGCATTCAAAAAATATGAGGTCCCAATATACACCCAACCCCCCTCACTCCACTCCTCCGCTCATAACAACAACCTCCTCTATCATCATGAGACATTCATTGCATTTGGTGAATACATCTCTGAGCACCGCTGCACCTCATGGTCAGTGGTCCACATCATAGCCCTCACTCTCCCACAGTCCACCCAGTGGGCCATTGGAGGACATACAATGTCTGGTAATTGTCCCTGCAGCACCACCCAGGACACCTCCAACCCCTGAAAATGCCCCCACATCACATCTCTTCCTCCCACTCCTTACCCCCAGCAGCCACCATGGCCACTTTCTCCACACCAATGCCACATTTTCTTCGATTACTAATCACAATAGTTCATGAATAGAATATCAGTAAGTCCACTCTAATCCATACTATATTCCTCCATCCTGTGGACCTTAGAATGGTTGTGCCCACTCCACATCTATATCAAGAGGGGCTTAGATTCCACATGGATGCTGGATGCAATTCTCCTGCTTTCAGTTGTAGGCACTCTTGGCTCCCTGGTGTGGTGGTTGACCTTCTTCACCTCCATGTTAGCTGAGTGGGGTAAGTCCAATGAAACAGAGTATAGGAGTTGCTAGTCTGTTGAGGCCCAGGGCCTGGCTATCACATGGTCAGTCCAGAGATTCAGTTCCCCTGGGTATACATTAAGCCCCAGCACCGACTACAGTTCTGGTAAAAGTAACAGGAGAGGCTTGTGGACAAAGATCATATCTGAGTACAGCTCCATCACACAGAAACACAAACTCCAAAATAGAGCCAACTGCGATGGCACTGAGCTCCATCTGCCATGACCATAGAACCTGTTGGTCTCTGTAGCCCTCAGAAGAACCAATGTCTAGAGTTGTAGCTACTTTTATCTGTCTCTGGGACTCTGCTCAGGTGTGCATAAGGGCAACCCCTCTGATAACCTCCCAGCTCTTTTTGGAGACTCATACACATATATGGCTTTCATTATTTTTAACAAGACCACAATCAAGGCATACTCCAGAGCTTTGGTCTATTCAAGGATCAACAGAGAAAAATCTGCTCCAGACTTAGAGCGGTTGGTAGAATTCATTCCTTTGCACATTGTAGTACTGATGGCTCCAATTCCTTACTGGCTGCTATCTGTAAACTGCCCTCAATTCTTTCCTAAGGGACAGCTCCAAAGAGCAGCTCGCAACCAGGAAATTTGCTTAATCAAAAACCAGATAAGAATCAGTGGACAGGAAAGAAATTACAGTTATGAAACATAATTGTGGTAGTGACATTCCACCACATTTACCATATTCTATTGTTTAGTGGCAAAATACATATCTCACCCACACTCAAGAAGAGGGTGGCAGAGGTGTGAATATAAAATAACAAGTATAATAATGAGTATTACAGAGTCTACTTAATCTTATCCTAGTCAGTCACTATAAATATGAACATTTAAAAATTGTCCTCATACATTTCACTGATATGTATGCCAATCATAATTGTTTGGGCAAAAGAGTTCTGTCCACTGCCCAGAACATCACACTCAGACTTAAGTCTTATGTTTTTTTTTTAAATTTTTTAAAAAGTTTTATACAGATCAATTTTACTGATATACATTAATTAAACATACAATTCACCCAAAATACATAATTAATAACATTTGGTATAATCATATATTTGTGCAGTCATCACTTCAATCATTAGAGAATTTTCAATATTTAATAATAATAAACAAAAAACTACAAAAAAAAATTCCTCATCTCTCATCTCTGTGCCTTCCCTGCTGACACAGCTACTAATTCTGGCTATTCTTTCACAATTATTTATTTGTTTATTAAGGAGTTTTATTGAAATATATTCGCATACCATGAGATATATCCAAAAGTATAATCAATGGCTTTTAGTATATCCTTAATGTAGTGCATTCATCACCACAAACATTTTAGAACAATTTTATTGCTCCAAAAAGGAAGACTCCACATCCTTTAACATATCTTCCTCAGCCCTACAGAACCACAATTCTAATTACATCTTTATAATTGATTTATATTTTCATACAATATGTAGTACTCTCTGTCTGGTCTCCTTCACTTGGAATAATGTGTTTTTTTTTTCCTCTGATATTAACATTTTGTAGTATTAACCTACATTTGTTCAACTTCAAAGAAAAACAGTCTTATATATGCACTTCTACCCATATCCATATTTCACATAATATATTTATATTTCACATTATATAGTTCATTGTAGGGCAATGATATAGTATTTGTCCTGTGTTTGGACTGCTTCATTTGGACATCATAATGTCTTCTGGACTCATTCAGTTTGTCATGTTTCACAAATTCATTTCTTCTTACCACTGCATAATATACCATCATGTGTATCCACCACCATTTGTTTATCCATTCATCAGTTGATTATCACCTGGGTTGTTTCCAACTTTTGTCTAATGTGAATAGCACTGCTATGAACATTGATGTGCAGATGTCTATTAGTGATGAGTGTCACTTCCTTCAGTTCTTTTGGGTACATACCTAGTAATGCTATTGTGAGATCCCATGGCAAGTCTATATTCAGCTTCCTTAGGATTTGCCAAACAGTCCTCAACAGTGGCTATACCATTCTTCATTCCAACATACAGTGAATAAATGTCCCTATCTCTCCACATCCTCTCTAGCATTTACAGCTTTCCAACGTTTTAATAGCAGCCAGTCTAAAAGGTGTAAAATAATATTTCATTATAGTTTTAATCTGCATTTCCCTAATTGCTAGTGATGTTGAACATTTTTTACATATATTTCTTCACCATTTGTATTTCTTCTTTGGGCAATTGTCCTTTCAAGTCTTTTGCCCAGTTTATTTTACTCTCTTTTTAAAAAATATTACATTAAAAAAATACAAGAGGTCCCCATATGCTCCCATCCCCCTCACCCCACACCTCCCACATCAACAACCTCTTTCATCATCATGGAACATTCATTGCATTTGGTAAATACATTTTGGAGCACTGCTGTACCACATGGATAATAGTTTACACTGTAGTTTACATTCTCCCCGAGTCAACGCAGTGGGCCCTGACAGGACATACTATGTCCAGCATCTGCCTCTGCAGTACCACCCAGGACAACTCCAAGTACAGAAAATGCCCCCATATCATATCTCTTCTTCTCTTTCCTTACCCTCAGCAGCTAACATGGCTACTTTCTCCACATCAATGCTACAATTTCTTCCATTACTAATCACAATAGTCCCATAGTAGAATATCAGTAAATACACTCTAGTCCATACTCTATTCCTCCATCCTGTGGATCCTGGGATGGTTATATCCACTCCAATCCTATATCAAGAGGCGGCTTAGATTCCACATGGATAATGGATGCAATTCTCCTGCTTGCAGTTGTAGGTACTTTTGGCTCCCTGTTGGGGTGGTTGACCTTCTTCACCTCCCTGTTAGCTGGCCAGGGTAAGCCCAATAAATGAGAGGGTAGAAGTTGAAAGCCTGCTGAGGCTCAGGGGCTGGCTGTCACATGGACAGTCCAGAGATTCAAGTCTCCTGATGTTGGAAACAAAAGCATAATGATCTCATATAGATAGACATGCTATTTCCCTGGTAACACTTGCAGTGTAAGAAGTTTGGCAGTTGGGAGTGTTGGGAAAGAACACGCAAGCAGGACGAAGCTGTCATGGGCTACAAGATTAATGAACACATGTACCTGGTAGATATATACAACATCTAGACTTTGTACTCTGAGATAAGACCTTTTAGTTTCTTAGGATGGGTGGGTAACTTCAGACAATAGTCATTTGAATTCTGTAGGTTATAGGCAATATTAATGTTTAACTACACGTAGCTGCTTGTTTACACATATGCTGGTGTATATATAGAAGCCCCTCTGAAGCAAGAAATTTGTCTGATGAGTCTGTGCTCTCAGACCCCCTGAGCCCATCTTTCTTTTTTTTAAAGATTTATTTATTTATTTATTTCCTTCCTCCCCCATTGCCTGTTCTCTGTGTCTATTTGCTGAGTCTTCTTTGTCTGCTTCTGTTGTTGTCAGCGGCACAGGAATCTGTGTATCTTTTTGTTGTGTCATCTTGTTGTGTCAGCTCTCCGTGTGTGCAGCACCATTCCTGGGCAGGCTTCACTTTCTTTTGTGCTGGGCAGCTCTCCTTATGGGGCACACTCCTTGCACATGGGGTACACTCCTTGCACATGGGGCTCCCCTACACAGGGACACCCCTACGTGGCAGGGCACTCCTTGAGCGCATCAGCATTGTGCATGGGCCAGCTTCACACAGGTCAAGGAGGCCTGGGATTTGAACTGCAGACCTCCCATGTGGTAGATGGACACCCTAACCACTGGGCCAAGTCCGCCGCCCCATCTTTCTTTTTGATTTCATTCATAATACCCTTCGAGTCAACGATTCTGACATCCTTAGTATACACCAAGAGCAGCAACAAACACATGTCCAGTAAAAGTGACAGAAGAGGAATATGTATAAAGGTCACATTTGAGTGCAACTCCATCACACTCAGGAACACAAACTCCAAAGTACAGTATAATGTATATTGAATTACTCTAATCTAAAACTTGGGAAGACAAACTTAATAATAAGAAAAAAAGAAAGAAAGAAAGGATGTCGACACTGAGGAAGAAATGAAAGAAATTGCCTTGCCACTGTATATACAGGGCACCACCTATTCAGTGATGAACGGCAAAACATCAAAAACAAAGCTTTTCATTTTTTCAATTTTTGATACCCCAATATATTTTTTCTTTATTTAATTTTTCTAATTAAGTATGTATTCTATATCTAACCTTTAAACCCTTCACTCTATTCCATTTTACTATTAATGGAACTTGACAATATATTAGACTTCATTTTTAAAGAAGTTTGCACCACAGAGAGGTTCAACTATGACAGGAGAGGAACTTGGTGCAGGGTGTTATTGATGGGGGCACATGGTTGGGAGGGAGTTCTCCAGGGCATGTAAGCAAGGTACATAAAAATGTTTGGATATTTTCATAGTATTACAGTTAAAAATGACAGCTGAGGGAGTGCTGAGTTCCTAGCCAGGGGAGTTCTATCACATTCCCCAATGGAACAGCAACAATCCCTCAAGTGCAATGGCTAAGACCAATAAAGAAGCATGGTCCAACAATGAGCCCTTGATACTGATGACTATGCTTATGAGCCTGTGTACCTGAAATATGAACTAGGCTTAGAGCTGCAGGGTGCCTAAGAGTTACCTCCTGAGAGTCTCCATGTTGTTCAAATGTGGCCACTCTCTAAGCGGAACTCAGCATGTAAATGCATTCCCTTCCCCCCAGCATGAGACATGACTCCCAGGGATGAGCCTCCCTGGTACTGAGGGATTACTACCAAGCACCAGCTGATGATTTAACTAGAAAAAGACCTTGAATAAAAGAGCCAGCTCAGACCAGCAGAATACCTCAGCCTGCATGTAATATTAGGTATTAAAAACAGCTTTTTGACCTTAAATAAAAGGGAGAAATGGAAAGGACAAAGGGGTTTATATGATTATGAGTCTCCAGAAAAAAGTCGGGAGGTCATCAGAGGGGTCGTTCTTATGCATACCTCAGTAGGGCCTCAGAGACAGCCAAAGTAGATACAAGCCCAGGTACTGGTTCTCCTTAAGACTACAGAGACCCACATGTTCTATGGTCACAGCAGATTGCTCTGGAGTTCAGTGCCATGTCAGTTTGCCCATTTTTTTAATTGGATAGTTTAACTTTTTATTGTTGAATTGTATGATCTCATTATATATCATGAATATTAAACCCTTATCATATGTATGACTATGTTCTTTTAGGTGCAATAGTGTTTAAATTTTAGGAGGTCTCTTTTAACTTTTTTTGTCTTGCTTGTTGTTGCCCATGCTTTAGGTTTAAGTTTTAAGACACTACTACAGATTTTTTCCTATGTTTTCTTCTGAGAATTTTATGGTTGTTGTTTTTATATTTAGATCCTTCATCCATTTTAAGTTAATATTTTTATAAGGTGTGAGATAGGGGTTGTCTTTCTTACTTTTGGATATGGTACATAGTTCTCCCAGCACCATTTGTTGAATAGACCGTTCTGGCCCAGCTGGGTGGGCTTAACAGTCTTGTCAAAACTTGCTTAACTGTAGATATGAGTGTCAATTATTGGGTTCTGAGTCCTGTTCCTTTGATGAATCTGTCTATCCTTATGGCAGTACCATTCTGTTTTTACCACTGTAGCTAAGTGATGTGCTTTAAAGTGCCAAAATGAGAGTCCTCCAACTTCATTCTTTTTTAAGACATTTTTGACTACCAGGTCTCCTTACCCTTCCAAATAAATTTGATTATTGGCTTTTCTATTTCTGCAGAAAAAGCTGATGGGATTATTGAGCTTGTGTTGAATCTGTAAATAATTTGGGTAGAATTAACAAAGATATTTAATCTTCCAATCCATAAACATGGAATGTCCTTCCATTTATCTAAGTATTCTTCAGTTTCTTTTAGCAATTTTATGTATCTTTCTGAATACTGGTCCTTTGTGTCCTTGGCTAAATTTATTACTAAATATTTGATTTTTTTAGTCACTATTATAAACTGATTTTTTTCTGAGTTCCCCCACAGATTGCATATCAGTACTGTATAGAAATGGTATTTATTTTTGCATATTAATCTGTATTCCCCCACGGATTGCACATCAGTAGTGTATAGAAATGCTATTTATTTTTGCATATTAATCTGTATTCTGCCATTTTGCTCAACTCATCTACTAATTCTAGCAACTTTCTTGTTTAAAAAAAACCTTTTTTTTAATATAGAATCATGTCATCTGTGAATAGTGAAAGTTTTACTTCTTCATTTCCTATCTGGGTGCCTTTTATTTCTTTGTCTAGCCTAACTGCTCTACTTAGAACTTCCAGCAAACTATTGAACAATAATGGTGATAATGGGCATCTTTGTTTTGTTCCTAATCTCAGTGAGAAAGCTATCAGCCTTTTACTAATTAATACAATACTAGCTGTAGGGTTTTTATGTATGCATTTTACCATATTGAAATAGCTTCCTTCTAGTCCTATCTTTTGGAGTGTTTTTATCAAGAAATAGTTCTGTATTTTGTCAAATACATTTTCTGCATCAATTGAGATAATCATGTGATTTTTCTTCTTCAATTTACCAATGTGGTTTACTATATTCACTGATATTCTTTTGTTGAATCACCCTTGCATACCTGTGGTAAAACTCACTTGACAGTGGTGTGAATTCTTTTAAATTGTTTTTGGATTTTGTTGAGGATGTTTGCATGTATATTCGTTAGAGATATTGGATTGTAATTTTCTTTTTTTTTCATAGTTTCTTTACCTGGTTTTGGTATTAGGGTGATGTTCGCCTCATACAAAGTATTTGGTAGAATTCTGTCCTGCTTAATTTTTTGGAAATCTTGTGCAAGAACAATATTTAGTCTTTGAATTTTGGTTGAATTCACCGTCTGAAACCCTCTGATTCTGGGCTTTTTATCTCTGGGAAGTTTTTAATGACTGTTTCAATGTTCATATATTTAAGAATTTTCTCTTTTTCTGTCCATCATTGATTTCTAGCTTCATTTGGTTATGGTCAGATAATGTGTTATGTATAATTCCAAACTTTAAATTTTATTTAGACTTACGTTGTTATCCAAAATATGGGCTATCTTGGAGAAGGATCCATGAGAACTTGAAAATAATGTATCCTGCTGTTTTGGGGTACAATGCTCTATAGATATCTGTTAGGTCTATTTCACTTATCATATTATTCAAGCTCTCTCTTTCTTTATCCTCTGTCCAGAGGTTCTATCCAGTGTAGGTAGTGGCGTAATAAAATCCCCAACTATTATTGTAGAGACATATATTTATCCCTTTTTCTTTGCCACTGTGTACCTCATTTATCTTGGGGCACTGAAGTTAGGTTCATAAATATTCAATATAGTTGATTTTCTTAGTAAATTTCTCCTTTTATTAATATATAAAGGCCTTCATCTCTTATAACAGTTTTTCATTTAAAACATATATTATCAGATGTTAATATCACTACTCCAGCTCTTTTTGGTTACTATTGGCATGGAATATCTTTTCCCAAACTTTCATTTTAACTTGGTTGTGTCCTTAACATCTGAGGTCAGTCTCTTATAATGGCATAGAGATGGCTCTATTTTTTATCCATTCTATCAGTCTATGTCTTTTGATTGGGAAGTTCAAGCCATTGACATTCAATGTTATTACTGTAAAGGCATTACTTACTTCATCCATTTTGATTTTGTATTTCTGTTTTAATATCATACTATTATCTATCTTTCTACCCTTTAATTTACCTTTTATAATAATCTTCATTTCTACACTCTTCTCCAAGTCTCTCTCCCTTGTTTTTTTTTTTTTCATTCAAACTTCAGAGCACTCTTTAGTGTCTCTTGAAACTGGTCTTTTAGTAAAATATTCGATCAGTGTTCATTAGTCTGTGAAGACTTTGAACTCCCTTTCATTTTTGAAAGACAGCTTTGCTGAATACAAAATACTTGACTGGCAGTTTTCCCAGTATCTTGTACTTTTTTGCTGGTGTCTAAGCATCTGAATATTTTGATAAATTTACTCTTATGGCCATTTTTCTTTTGCTTTCCAATTATTATTTTTTCACAGGTCTTCTTTGATTTTGATTCAACTTATCCTATGTTTTCAAAATTACCCAGCTTAAGTTATCAAAATCATTCCAGGGACCTATTAATGGAACCCAGATTTTCTCCCAGAATTTAGAGAACAGTAAAACCAAGTGCAGTTTTTGTCCATGCACTTTCCAAACCAGCCAGCAGATGGTGCTTATTGGCATTCTTTTCCACTGAATCAGTGATGTGGGAGACACACAATACATCTGAAAGCAAGCAGATAGTAGAATAGAGAGATTAAAAAAAAAAAAGAAAAAACTCCAGCAGGGACACAGGGATTTGAATAACAACATGAAATGCACAACTATAAGCACTATAGGCATCTTAGAGGGACAAGAGAAGGGAAAGGGGGCAGATGGAGTGTTGGAGGAAATAATGGGTGAAAACCTCCCAACCCTGTTGAGGGAGATGGACATACATGCCCAAGAAGGGCAGCACACACCAAAAAGTACAAATTCTAACTGGCCTACTCCAAGACATATACTTGCTGAATTTTCCAATGCTCAAGACAAAGAGAGAATACTGAAAGCAGCAAGAGAAAAGAGAACCATCACATACAAAGGAAGCTCGAAAAGATTAAGTGCTGATTTCTTGTCTGAAGCCAGTGATGTAAGGAGGCAGTGGTAAGATAAAGTAAAGGTGCTAAAAGAAAAAAAAAACAAAACTTCCATCCAAGAAGTCTCCATCCAGCAAAGCTGGCATTCAAAAATGAGGGAGAGCCTAAACTATTCACAGTTAAACAGAAATTAAGCAATTTTGTCAATAAGAAACTTGAACTTCAAGAAATACTAAAGTGAGTTCTGCAGGAGGAATGGAAAAAAAACAGGAGAGAGAATGGGAGGACAGTGTAAGAGCAAATAAAAAGATAAAAAATGAAATATAGCATACAAAAACCTAAAAAATGGCTAATGTAAATAATTCCTTGACAGTAATAGCATTGAATATTAATATATTAAGCTCACCAGTTAAGAGACACAGGTAGGCAGAATGGATGAGGTAATATGACCCATCTATATCCTGTCTACAAGAAAAGCCCCTGAAACCCAGGGATGCCTATTCATACAAGGTCCCGAAAAATCTACAACAAAGCTTCTAGAGCTTATAAATGAGTTCAGTAATGTCACACATTATAAGATCAAAGTGCAAACATCAGCAGCATTTCTGTACACCAATAATAAGCAATCTGAGGAGGAAATCAAGAAAAAAAGTCCCATTTACAATAGCTACTAAAAGAATCAAATACATAGGAATAAACTTAGCTAAAGACTTAAATGACTTATATGCAGAAAACTACACAAAATTGTTAAAAGAAATGAAAGAAAACTTAAATAAATTGAAGAATATTCCCTGCTCATGGATAGGAAGACTAAACATCATTAAGATGGTGGCTGATGGGTAAGGGGAATGGCAGGAAGAGATGAGATGTGGAGGCGATTTTGGGACTTGGAGTTGCCCTGGATGGTGCTTCAGGGGCAATCACTGGACATTGTAAATCCTCCCAGGGCCCACTGGATGGAACGTGGGAGAGTATGGGCTATAATATGGACCATTGACCATGAGGTGCAGAGATGCCCAGAGATGTACTTACCAAATGCAATGGATGTGTCATGATGATGGGAGTGAGTGTTGCTGGGGGGGGAGTGGTGGGGTGGGGGTGGTGGGGTTGAATGGGACCTCATATTTTTTTAGTGTAATATTTTTACAAAATGAATAAAATTTTAAAAAATAAAAATAAAAAAATAAAAATATATATAAAAAATAAAGTAATACATACCTGATTAAAAAAAAAAAAGATGTCCTACCAAAACTGATCTGCAGATTTCATGCAAACCCAATAAAAGTCACACCACAGCATTTTTTTTTTTTACTGAATTGGAAAACTAACTATGAAATTTATTTGGAAGGGCAAGAGGCCCAAAATAGCCAAAGATATATTGAACAAGAAAAATGAAATTGGAGGAATCGTGCTACATGTTTTGAAAACATGCTACAAAGCTACAGTGGTCAAAAGTGCATGGTATAGGAAGAGGGATAGACTTACTAACCAAAGAAACTAAACTGACAGTTCTGATGCAGATCCTCACATATACAGTCAACTGATATTCCACAAGGCTACCAATCCCATTCAAGTAGAAGGGAATGAACCCTTCAACAAGCGATGCTTGGAGAACTTGATATCCATATCCAAAAGAGTAAGAAAGGAACACCATCTCACACCTTATACAAAAATTAAATCAAGGTGGATCAAAGACATTAATATAAGAGGCAAGACCATAAAGAACTTGGAAGATAATGTATGGAAGGAATTACAGGATCTTATAGTATGAAATGGATTCATGAACTTTACACCCCAAGCACAACAAAGAAAGAAAAAAATACATAAGTGGAAACTCCTCAAAATTAAAAAAAAACTTCTGCACTTCAAAGGAATTTGTCAAGAAAGTGCAGCTTTCAAAATGAGAGAAAATATTTAGTAAGCATATATCTGGCAGGAACCTAATATCCAGTATTTTAAAAGAAATCCTACACCTTGAAAATAAGAAACAACCCATTTATAAATGGGCAAGTGACTTGAATAAACACTTCTTCAGAGAAGAAATACAAATTATTAAAAAGCACATGAAAAAATGCTCAGCATCACTAGCTATTAGGGAAATGCAAATCAAAACTACAATGAGATATCATCTTACCCCCTTTAGACTGGTGGCTATTAAAAACCAGAGGACAACAAATGTTGGAGTGACTTTGGAGAAATGGGAACACTCATCCACTGCTGGATGGGAATGTAAAATATTCCAGCCACTGTGGAGGACAGTTTGGCAGGTACTCAGAAAACTAACTATATAACTTCCATATATACCCAGAAAAATTGAAAGCAAGGACATGAACAGACATATGCAAAACAATGTTCATAGTGACATTGTTCACTTTTGCCAAAACTTGGAACAACCCAAATATCCTTCAACAGCTGAATAGATAAAAAAAAATTGTGGTATATATATACAATGAAATATTATTCAGCTCTAAAGAATGATTACAGTATTAACATATGGGATAACATAAATGAATTTTGAAGACCTTATGTTGAGTTGAGCAAGCCAGGAACTGAAGGAAATATTACATGACTTCACCGATATGAATTAAGCAAATTGAACAGACTCACAAAACTAGGGCATGGAAGATAGATTTACAGGAAATAGAAATTGAGAAGGTTGTCAGCCAAGGCTATATGGGCAAAATCTATGGTAAGTGTGAAGTTTGAATTTGTACAGGGGAGCGGCAAGGCAGTGGTGTATTGATATTTTTAAGTTATATGATGCTGGTTTGTCAGGAGACTGGAGTCGGGAGGATGGCTTGGACTGTCCATGGAACTGGGGAAAGGGAGCAGGTGAACACTGGGGATTGGTGGGTACATGGCTGAAACTACAATGTTTAGAATACCTTTTGGTAATATGGCAAGTAAGGCTGCTAGTTTGGAGTGTTGGATGTGGGGGGCATTCTGAACAGGTCCTATCTGGCACAGGCTTCTAGGGAATGTGTGAGTATTCATCTTGCCATAGTGTATTATATCGGTGACTACAGACCTACATAATGGGCATCAAAGTGGTGGACTTCCATCCTGGGGACACCTGCTCTGTTCTCAAATAGAGAGGCATGAGTCTCTCTGGAGCATGGGCAGTGCCTAATATGGAAAGGGCAGACCAATGTGTCAAGACCACAGGGTTGTTGCCAGTAACTATGAATTTTTTCTTACAAGGAGTGAAGCTTGGTGGTAGTCACCATGGGTTCTAAGGGGAGGGAGAGAAAGGAATAAAATAGATGGAACAGGGGGCATTTTGTGGGACATGGAAGTGTTCTACACGATCTTGCTATGATGGATACAGGCCATGTTGAATTCCATCAAAATTTTTAAAGTGTATGGTCCAAAATATAAACCATAATGTAAACCCTTTACCATGGTTGGTAGGAACATTTCAATATTTCTACAGCAGTTGTAACAAAGGTACCATCCACATATAAAATGTTATTAATAGGGGTAGTGGGAATAGGGGGAGGATGTTGGGCATATGGGAGTCCCCTCTATTCAATATGTGACTTTTTTGTAACCTAAAACTTCTTTGAGGACAAATGAAAAAGAAAAGTAAGACACTGGGGGAATAAACAAAAGACAATATCACTGTACATATAAGAAAACAGATCTTACAGTGATGGAAGGGAAAATATCAAAAAATTTTTATATATTTTTTCATTATTTTTATTAACCCAAATTTTTATTTCTATTTTTATTTTTTAATTTTTTTGTATTTTATTTATTTTTAAAACTATTATTATAATTCACGTTCTTAGTAATTGTATTTGGCTATTTTATTGGCTTAATTATTAAAGAAGTTTTGGATCACAGAAAGGTATAAATGTATCAGAGGAGGATCATTGGTGCAGGGTGTCAGTGACAGGGGATACATGGGAAGACACTCACCTGGGCATACATATAAGTCATATATATGTGGTTGAATGTTCATGGAGTATTGTCATGGAAGGTGGAGATTCACACAATAACCAAAGGAATATCAAAATCCCATCCTGGGGGAATCTGCCACATTTTCTAATAGATCTGCAAAAATTCCATAAATATAGGGGCAATGACTAGTGAAAAAGGATGGTCCACTGATAGGCCTTTGGTAGATGACTATGTTTATGAAATTTTACTCTTGAAATTGAAACTTAGCTTAATAGTTTGCTTAAGAGTTACCTCCTGGTAGCCTCCTTGTTGCCCAAATGTGGCCTTTCTCTAAGCCAAACTCAGCATATAAATAAAATACCTCCCCTCACCCCCAGCATAGGACATGACTCCCAGGTATGAGCCTCCCTGGCACCAAGGGATTATTACCAAGCACCAACTAGCAATGTAACTGGAAAAAAAACCTTGACAAAAATGGGGAAAAGATAAAGACAAATGAGTTTATATAGCTAAGAGACTTCAAAGTGAGTCAGGAGGTCATTCCAGAGGTTAAGGATCTCTTTGACTGCCAAAAAAGATACTACATCAAAGAGTGGAGCTCCTGAGGGTTCTGGAGACATCCAGATACTACAGTCCGAGCACATAGCTCAGGCATTTGGTGACTTGCCAGTGGGCCTTACTTTGGAAATTATGCTCCCCAGAGTGAGAGAGTTGAACTCTGCTGTGATTTCCTTATTCATGCTATTCTTTCCTATTTGAACCTATAATTAGTACTAGAGTTTGTAAGTATATGTCCAAGAGACTTAAATCTTTGGGTTGCCCAGGTGCCAGCTGGACCCTGAAACTCATCAGAGTTGCAAAACTTACTCTCCAGTTAATTAGTCTCACCCAGAAAAACTACCATGGAGGTGAAGATGGACAGCTACCATACCAAGGAAATGATTGAGTCTACAACTGCAAGCAAGAGAATTTCATCCATCAGCCATATGGCTTCAAAGCCCACTCTCAATTAGAGGAAGAGTGGACATCACCATCCCAGAATCTTGAGGAATTGGGAATGAACTAAGGAGTAAAGTAGAATTAATGGTATTCTTCTATAGACTTATTGTGATTTTAGCAATGGAAGAAATTATATCAATGATGTGGAGGCAGTGGCTACTGGAGGTTCTGAGGGAAGGGAGAGGGAAAAATAATTGTAATACAGGAGCATTTTGAGGACTTGGGAATTGTCCTGAATGTACTGTAATGACAAATACATGTCATTATAAATCTTTCCATAACCTACAGAATTGTGTGGGAGAGAGTAAACTAAAATGTAAACTTCAATCCACACTTAGTGGCAATGCTCCAAGATGAATTCATCAATTGCAAAAGATGTGCCTCACTAATGAAAGATGTTGTTAATGAGGGAAAATGTGAGAGTGTGGGAGGTAGGGCATACGGGGATTCTCTATATATTTTTTAAAAATCTAAGTATCTTTAAAAAATAAAATAAAAATTAAGGAAAAGAAAACAAGATAAAAAAAGAGATATAAAAACAAATATGACATACATATACCTAAAAATATATGACTAATGTAAGTAATTCAATGACAGTATTATCATTGAATGTTAATGGATTAAACTCACCATCAAGAGACACAGATTGGCAGAATGGATAAGGAAATATAAACCATTTATATACTGTAGACATGAAACCCACTTTAGAACCAGGGATTCAAGGAGGCTGAAAGTGAATGGTTGGAAAACACTTTTGTAAACAAATAATAACAAAAACAGGATGTGAGTAACTATATGAATATCAGACAAAATAGACTTTAAATGCAAAACTATAGCAAAAGACAAAGAAGGGCACTATATATTAATAAAAAGGGAATATATTAAGGAGAAAGAGCTGCCATACACATTTATACACCTAAGCTAGGGTGCCTCAAAATACATTAGGCAGACAGTAGAAAAAACATGTGGAGAAATACATGTTTCTACAATTATAGTGGGACTCTTTAATACACCATTATCATGATTAGATAGAACAACTCAATAGGAAATCAATAAAGAAACAAAGACCTTGAATAATATATTAGTAGATCTGGACCTAATAGACATATACAGAACATTACATTCAAATACAGCGAGATATACATTATTCTTGAGTGCACATGGATCATTCTCCAGGACAGACAACATGTTAGGCCACAGAACAATTCTCAACAAATCCAGAGAGATTGAATTGTACAAAGTAATCTCTCTGACCACAATGGAACAAAGCTGGAAATCAGTAACCGGCAAAGAACCAAATTAGGCATAAAGATAGGGAAGCTGAACAACACACTCTTAGAAATACAGTGGGTCAAGGTAGACATCACAAAAGATATCAGTAACTACCTTGAAGCAAATGAAAATGACAACATAACATCAAAATCTATGGGATGAACCGAAAGTTGAACTGATAGGGAAATTCGTAGTCTTAAATTTCAATATTAAAAAACAAGAAAGAGCTAAAACCAAAGTCTTAATTCTCCACCTGGAGGAATTATTAAAAGAACAACAAACTAACCCTAAAGGAAGTAGAAAGAAGTAATGAACAAAGAATAGAGCAGAAATAAATGAAATTGAAAATAAGATTTCACTAGAATTCATAAACAAAACAAATGCTGGTTCTTTGAGAATATTAATAAAATTGACAAACACTTTGCAGGACTAACAAAGAAAAAAAAGAGAAAATCCAAGTACATAAAATTTAAAAAAACCAAGGGAATAGCATTACTGATGCCACCTAAATAAGTATCATAGAGGATATTTTGAAAAATTGTATACCAACAAAAATGATAATTTAGAGAAAATGGACAAATTCCAAGAAACACACAGTGTACATTGACAAAAGAAGAAAATGATGACCTCAACAGAGCAATCACAAGTAAAGAAATAGAATAAGTCATCAAAACTTCCCAATTAAGAAGAGCCCAGGATCAGACAGCTTCACAGGTAAATTTTACCTAACATTCCAGAAAGAACTAACACCGACCCTGCTTACTGCTTAATCTCTTCAAAGAACAGAAGTGGAGGAAACATTTTCTGATTCATTCTATCATGCCATCACACTCATACCAAAGACAGAAAAGGCCCAAGAATGGAAAATTATAGACCAATCACTCTAATGAACCTAGATGCTAATATCCTCCACAAAATACTTGCTAATCATATTCAACATTACGTCAAATGAATTATACACCATGACCAAGTGGGTTTCATCCCTGCTATGCAAGGATGGGTCAACATAAGAAATTCAGTCAATGTAATACACCACATAAACAGATTGAAAGAAACTGAAAAAACATCCAACAGAATACAGTACACTTTCCTGATGAAAGTGCTTCAAAAGATAAGAATAGAAAGAAACTTCCTCAACATGATAAAGGGTATAGATGAAAACCCCACAGCTAATGTCATATTCATGGTGAAACCTAAAGAGCTTTCCCTCTAAGACCTGGAACAAGACAAAGATGCCCACTGTCACAGCTCTTATTTAATGTTATGTTAGAAGTACTTGTGGGCACTTTGGTAAAAAAAAAAAAAAAAAGATATAGTAGGCATCCAAATTGGAAAAGAAGAGGTAAAAATATCACTATTTGCAAATGACATGATAATATACATAGAAAGTCATGATAAGTCTACATCAAAGCTTCTAGAGCTTATAAACAAGTTCAGTAAAGGGGCAGGTTATAAGATTAATGAAGAAAAAGCAGTAGCATATATGTACACCAATAATGAACAAGCTGGGGAGGAAATCAAGAAAAAAAATCCATTTACAATAGCAGCTAAAAGAATCAAATACGTAGAAATAAATTTATCTGAAGATGTAAATGACTTGTGCATAGAAAACTCCACAACACTCTTAAAAGACATCAAAGAAGTCCTAAAAAATTGGAATAATAGTCCCTGTTCATGGATAGAAAGACTAAACATCATTAAAATGTCTATCCTAACCAAGTTGATCTACAGATTTAACACAATCCCAATAAAAATCACACACCATTTTTTACTGTACTGGAAAAGCTAATGATGAAATTTATTTGAAAGGGCAAGAGGTTCTGAATAGCCAAAGACATTTTGAAATTAAAAGAAAGAAATCTGAGGAATCACACTGACTTTAAAACATACTGCAAAGCGACAGCAGTCAAAACTGCATGGTATTGGCACAAGGTTAGACATACTGATCAATGGATTCAAATTGAGAGTTCTAATATAGATACATATACAATCAAGCAATTTTTGACAAACCCACGAAGCCAAATCAACTGGGAGAGAATGGCCTCTTCAAGAAATGGTGCTTGGAGAACTGGATATTCATAGCCAAAAGAATGAGAGAGGAAAACCATCTCACACATTACACAGAAATTAACTCAAGATGGATCAAACATCTAAATATAAAAACCAAGACCATAAAAATCTTAGATGATAATATAGGGAAGCATCTATAGGATCTTTAGTGGGAAATGTTTTCATAAATTTTACACCCAAAGAATCAGCAACAAAAGAAAATATAGATAAATGAGACCTCTTCAAAATTAAAAACTTTTGCACCTTAAAGTAGGTTGTCAAGAGAGTGCAAAAGCAGCCTAAAGAATGGGAGAAAATATTTGGTAAACATTTATCTGACAGGGGCCTAATATTCAGCATATAAAAAGAAATCCTACACCTCAAAAATAAAAAGACAAACAACCCATTTAAAAAATGGGCAAGTCATTTGAATAGACCCTTCTCCAAAGAAGAAATACAAATGGTTAAAAAGACATGAAAAGGTGCTCAATGTCACTAGTTATTAGGGAAATACAAATCAAGACTACAAGAAATCTCACCTTACCCCTTTTATGCTGGCCACTATAAAACAAACAAACAAACAAAAACAGGATTATAAGTGTTGGAGAGGATGTGGAGGAATGGTACTCCTCATCCACTGCTGGTGGGAATGTAGAATGGTGCAATGGAGGACAGTTTTGCAGCTCCTCAGAAGGATAACAATAGAACTGCCATATGATCCAGCAATTCCACTGCTGTGTATATTCCCAGAAGAATGGAAAACAATGGCACCAACAGGTATATTCACATCAATGTTGATACCGGCATTATTCACTATTGCCAAAAGTTGGAATCCACCCAAATGCCCATCAGCAGATGAATGGATAAACAAATTGTGATATATATGTACAAAGGAATATTATTCAGCTGTAAGAAACAATGCTGTATTAACACACAAAATAACATGGATGAATCTTAAGGACCTTACATTGATTGAAGCAAGCCAGGCACTGAAGGACAGATATTACAAGACCTCACCAAGATGAATTAAATAAATTGAGCCAAGTCATAGAGCTAGAGTCTGGAAGATAGATTTCCAGGATATAGAAAGGGAGAAGGTTGTGAACCAATGCCCAAATGGGCAAAATCTATGGTAAGGGGGAAGTTTGAAGTAGTACTGTGAAGGAACAGGGCATTGGTACAGTAATACTTTTGGGGTCAGTGGTGCTGGTTTGTTACAGGGGCTGGGTGGGGAGGGTGGTTTGGACTGTCCATGGAACTGGGGGGAGGTTGGGGAGGGAGCAGATAAACACTGGTTATTTACGGGTATGTGGTTGAACTACAATGTCATGAATGTTCTTTTGGCAACATGACTTGGGAGGGTTACTGGTTTAGTGTGCTGGATGTGGGGGGCATTTGGGACAGGGCTCACTTGGGGCAGGCTTCAAGGGAGTGTGTGAATATTCATCTTGTCCTAATGGGTTATAGCATTGGGTGGAGAGCCACGTAATGAGCAGGAAGTTGCTAGACTGCCATCCTGAGGATTCTTGATGTGTTCTCAAATAAAGGGGTGGGAGTCTTTCAGGAGCATAGTCAGTGCCTAATAGGTGAAAACAGAATAGTATATCAAGCCCTCAATGTTGTTGCAGGTAACTGAATCTTGTTCTTCAAGAAATGAAGCCTAGCGGTTGCCATGTTTCCTGAGGGGATAGTGAATGAGGAATAGAGTAGATGGAACATAGGGCATTTTTGGGGTGATGGATGTTTAAATTTCATCAAAATTTGTGGAAGCATATGATCCAAGGTGTGAACCATGGTGTAGGTGTAGACCATTGAGCATGGTTAGTAAGTATATTTCAATATTTGTACCTCAATTGTGATGGGTGTACCATCCACATGTAAAGTGTTGATGGGGGAGGGGAGAAAGGGGGAAGGATGTTGAGTATATGGGAAGCCCCTATATTCTGTACATCACTTTTCTGTAACCTAAGAATCCTTTGGAGACAAAAGGAAAGGAGTATGACATGGGGAATAAGCAAAAGGGAGTGCCACTGTACATGCAGGACAGCAGATCTTCTCGTGATGAAATACACAATGTCAAATTTTAAAAAATACTCATTTTTTATCCAAAATTTTTTTATTTTTTATTTTTTAATTTTTTTTGCATTTTATTTCTTAAGTTTAAAACTATCATTGTTTCATTTTCTTATTAATTGTATTTGGCTCTTTTATTGGCTTTATTTTCGGGGAGTTTTGGATCACAGAAAAATTTAAACTATGTCAGGACAGGATCATTTGTGTGGGGTGTTGGTGGTGGGGGATGCATGGGCATGGATAAGGTTCATCTGGGCATATATATAAAGCATATGAATGTGTATGTATGGGTGTTCAAGGGGCATTGTCGCAGTGGGTGGAGATTCACACAATAACAAAAAAGGTATCAAGTTTCCATCCTGTAGAGTTTGCCACATTCTCTAGTGGAACAGCAGGAATCCCCCAAGTACAGGAACAATGAGTAATAAAAAAGGATGTTCAACTGATGGGTCTTTGATGCTTATGACTGTACTTATGAAACTTTACTTTGAAATATAAACTTTGTCTAGTATCATAGGGTGCCTGGGAGTTGCCTGCTGGGAACCGCCTTGTTGCTTGGTGTGGCCTCTCTCTGGGCTGAACTCAGCATGTAGATGCATTACATTCCCCCTGGGATGGGACATAACTCCTTCCCTGGCTCCAAGGGATTGCTGCCAGACACCAACTAGCAATGAAACTTAAGGGGGATGTTGATCAATAGGGGAAAAGTGTAAAGAAAAATGACTTTACATGACTGAGAGACTTCAGGATGAGTCTGAAGATCATTCCAGAGGTTATACTTGTGCATGTCTCAGTAGATTCTCATTGACTACCAAAGTAAATGTTGCATCAAATAATAGGGCTTGTGAAGGCTATGGAGACATCCAGACACTGTGGTCAGGGTGGATAGATTGGGAGTTTGGTGCATTGCTGGTGGGCCCTACTTTGGAATTTATGCTTCCCAGTGTGACAGAGTTGGACTCAGTTGTGGTTTCCCTAAACATGGCTCTTCTGACCCTTTCATTTGAACCTATAATTAGTATTAGAGTTGATAGGTGTATGTCCAAGAGACTGGAATCTTTGGGCTGTCCATATGCCAGCTGGGCCCTGTGTCTCAGTGGAATTGCAGAGCATGCTCTCCCATTTGTTGTACTCACCCAGGACAATTGACAGGGAGATGGACAATGACCATCCCAAGGAACTAAGAAAAGTATAGAACTACAAGCACGACAGTCCTGTCCATCTGCCCTATGGGAACTATACTCCTCTCAACTGGAGGTGGAGTGGGCATTGCCATCACAGAATCCTCAGAATAGGGGAATGAACTATGGACTAAAGTAGACTTACTGGTATTATACTATAGACTTAGTGTAATTTTAGGAATGTAAGACATTGTATCATTAATGCAGAGGCAGTGGCCACTGGATGTACTGAAGGCAGGGAGAGGGAAAAATGGGTGTGATGTGGGGGCATTTTGGGGACTTGGGAGCTATCTTGAATAGCATTGCAGTGATAGATAAAGGCTATTATATATCTTGCCATTGCCTGTAGGATTGTGTGGGAAGGAGTGTGGACTGTGGTTCATGCTTAGTGGCAATGTTCCAAAATGTTTTCACTAACTTTGGCAAATGAACAATCCTGGAGAGGGATGTTGCTGATTTGGGAGATGTTGGAGTTATGGTAAGCAAGGTATATGTGAATCCACTATATTTTTGTGTAACGTTTATGTAATCTAAGTATCATTGAAATATATATATATATATATATATATATATATATATATATATATGAAGTAAGTCTGCATATATATATATATATATATATATACACAAAGTGTATTCCAACACTTTGCTAATTCTAGTAGCTTTATTGTGGATTTTTCAGGAGTTTCTAGACATAGGATATAGTCATCAGTGAATAGTGAAAGCTTTACTTCTCCTTTACTATCTGGTTTCCTTTACTACTTTGTCTAACATAATTTCCCTAGCTAGAACTTCTAGCACAATATTGAATAAAAATGGTAACAGTGAGCATCCTTGTCTTCTTCCTTATCTCAATGGGAAAGTTTTCAGACTTTTACCATTGAGTGCAATGCTACATGTAGGTTTTTTATATATGTTCTTCACCATATTGAGAAAGCTTCCTTCTATCCCTATAATTTGGAGTGTTTTTATCAAGAAAGGGTGCTATATTTTGTCAAATGCCTTTTCTGCATCAATTAAGAAAATCACAGCCTTTAGCTTCTTTTTATTAATATGGTTTATGATACTAACTGAAATTTTTGTGTCGAATCACCCTTGCATACCTGGGATAAAACCCACCTGATTATGGTATATAATTTTTTAAAAGTGCTTTTGGATTATGTTTGCAAGGAATTTATCAAGGATTTTTACATCTATAGTCATTAGAGTTATTGGTATATAATGTTCTTTTTTAATTTTTTTTATTTTAATTTTTTAAGATACTTAGATTTCATAAATATTGCACAAAAATATAGTGGAATCCCACATGTCTTGCTACCCACATCTCCCACACTTTCCCACATTAACAATATCCCTCATTAGTGTGGTACATTCATGGCAATTGATGAACACATTTTGGAGCATTGCCACTAAGGATGGATTATTGTTTACATTATCATTTACACTCTCACCCAATTCTGTAGGTTATGGCAAGATACATAATGGCTTGTATGTGTCATTACAATGTCATTCAGGGCAATTTCCAAATCCTGAAAATGCCCTTGTATTACACTTGTTTTTCCCTCTCCATGTGCTCAGAACCTCCAGTGGCCACTGCCCCCATATCAATGATATAATTTCTTCCATTGCTAGAATCACAAGTCTATATTACAAAGCCAGTAAGTCTACTTTAGTCCATAGTTCATTCCCCAATCCTAAGGATTCTGGAATGGTGAAGTTCACTCCACCTATAATTAAAAGGGGTCTTCAAACCCATAAGCCCATGGATGAGACTTTCTTGCTTGTACTTGTAGACTTTCTCAGTTCTTTGGCATGTGTTTGTCCATCATCACCTATTGTTAGTTGTTCTGGGTGAAACCAATGAACTGGGGAGTAGGTGTTGTAACTCCATTGAGTTTCAGGGCCCAGCTGGCACATGGACAGCCCAAAGATTTAAGGCTTTCAGACATACACCTACCAACTCTAGTACTAATTATAGGTTCAATTAGAAGGGGCAGAAGAGCCATGTGTAGGGAAAGCATAACTGAGTCCAAATCTGTACACTGGGGAGCATAATTTCCAAAGTAGGACCCACTGGCATGACACCCATACTTCTGAACTATCTGCCCTGAATATAGTGTCTGGATGCTTCCAGAGCCCTCTATTGGGCTATTTGGGGTAGTATCTACTTTGGCTATTTGGGGTCATATCTACTTTGGCAGTCAATGAGATCTTGCTGTGATATACATAAGTGTAACCTCTGGAATGACCTCCTGTCTCACTTTGAAGTCTCTTAAGCATGTAATTCACTTGTCTTTATCTTTTCCTCTTTTTGGTAAAGATCTTTTTTCCAGTTACATTGCTAGTTGGTGCTTGGTAGTAATCCCTTGGTGCCAGGAAGGCTCATTTCTGGGAGCCATGTCCCATGCTGGGGGAAGGTAATGTATTTATATGCTGAGTTTGGCTTAGAGAGAGGCCACATTTAAGCAACAAGGAGGCTGTCAGTAGGCAACTCAGGCATCCTGTAATACTAGACTAGGTTTCAATTTCAAGAGAAGAGTAACATTTCATAAGCATAGTCATCAATATCATGGGCCTGTCAATGGACCATCTTCCTTCACCAACTATTGCCCCTGTACTTGGGGGATTCTTGCTAATCTATTAGAGAATGTGGCAGTGCTCCCCAGGATGGGAATTCAATATTCTTTCAATTATTGTGTGTATCTCCACCCACCGTGACAGTGCTCCATGAATATCTGAACACATTTATATGTTTTATATGTATGCCTAGGTGAGCTTCCTGTCATGTATCCCCCATCACTGACCCCCCACCAAGATCCTTCCCTGCCACAGTTGTAACACTTCTGTGATCCAAACTTCTTAAAAAATGAAGCTGTTGGAGATTTGGACATGAAGGATATCAGGAATGAAAGAAAGAGAGAAAGAGAGAGAGTAAGAAAGAATGAGAGAGCTGGGATCAGGGAGTCTGCGAGTAGAGATTCGTCAGACAACTTCATTGTTTACAAGGGGCTCTCTATATACCCCAGTCTATGTGACAACAAGCAGCAACATGCAGTCTACATGACAACAAGCAGCAACATGGAGTTGACTATCAGTATTACTCATAGTCTAAGGAATTTAAAAAATTCTTATATCAAGGTACAAAGTCTAAGTGTTATATTTACTACAAAAGGTATGTGCTTCTCTTTTCTTTCAGCCTTTAATAGCTTCATCCTGTTTGCCAGGAACTCTTAATTACTGCATTTCTTAGGTTGCAATCATAGCCATGGAAACTGCACGTCTCTCCTTGTGAGGTCACTGTGCCTCAGTTTTCAACATCTCCCCCTTTTTGTTTTAGTCAAGGTGCCTGTGCCTGTCTTAGGTTGTCTTCCTTTTGAGAGTCTTACCCATCATTGATACTGGCCAAGCTCTTTGACTAGGGAAAGTTATTGAAGTGCTTTTGCTAGCACCAGATTATTCACATGTCCCGTGGCCATTACACTTTGCAATTTTCTTCTAAAGCACTGTCTGGCACAGGTGAAAATCATGAGCAACAGAACAAACAGGACTAGCCCTATTCCTAAAGCTAACAGGAAATGCTGTGATTTCCACCAATTAACTGGGTTAAATTTTATAATATGTGAAATCATATTTGAGAAAATATCCTTATCATTTGCTACATGAATTTAATTATGAGATATTTCTAATATTTTTCTTTGTAATTCAATTATTTCCAGAGAGATATTACTTTTATGGCCTAGCAAATGATTATTATTTTTTCATTCTATATTGAATGAATTATAGGCAAGAGGAGTAATACAAAAGTTGCTTTCATTCCAATCATGTTTCCATCCTCTTAACAAGTTTAAGCTATACAATTGATTTCCAGTATGTGAAACAACTGATTCTAAATCATTAACCTCATTATTTAACTGTTCATCAATGTGTTCGTGGCTAGTCACAAATCACTAGTAATTTTATACCAGTCATGTACATATTGTTGTGTTTGTACTTTCATGTAAAGCTACCATAGCAGTAGCAGCAGCTGTAATGATTCCAATCAGTCCCAAAATGCTTAAATAAGCAGTCCAATAAAGTGTCTAGTCTTTCAAGAATTATTATGCCATATGTAGCAATAACTGACTTTCAGGAGACTGCCAAATCCACGTCATTCTCACAGGTATCCAGATGCCTTTTCTTCTCCTGGCCATTGCTATTGTTTCTCCATCCTGCAACACACTTTCTGATAGACATTTATACAAGGCACTATTTTCATAAAACAATGAGTCATTCTTAATAGTTATCTTGCCAGTTATGAAAACAAATGGATCTCCAACACAGGCTTTAAAATGATATGTTTGATTAAGTGTGTCAAATATTGTCCTGTCTTATTTATATTTCCTAGCCATTCATATGGAGGGACAATTCCAAGAAATACTTTCCACAAATTCTTTCATAGGTTATGACTATGAGTGTCATTAGTCCAAGGGGCTGGTATCCATTTTCCTTTTTAATGTTAACAGTTCCTGCTACAATAGCATAAGGAGAGAGCACACAGGCCCAAAGTCCATAGGCAGACACAAGCTGCAATTTCACAGTTCTAGAATTTGTAAAGCTAAGATTTCTTCTGGAATCCATGTTGCCTGTAACATGCAAGCTTGTGCTTGGAAACATTTTTATTAGTTATCAGCAATCAGTTAAGATAACTTGAGCAGCGTAAATGATGTAGTTAAGCTCTTATTTAGCAGTTTAGACAGACGTTAACTCACATTTTTGGATTACTACTCTGTAAGACTACACTGAGACTTGAAGTTCAGGAGTAAACTATTGATTTAAAACTTAAAATTCCTTTTAACACTTTGATAAAAATTTTGTACTAATTTTGTTATCTTGGTTAAATAGGCCCAATCAGAATTAGCATGGAAACAAAACAGAACACTAATGTTGCCATGTTTTTCTCCTTTTCCAGCAGTTTAATTCTATTAACTCCCATTAGCTCACAATTACATTATTATGTAGACAGCAGGGGGTTTACAGAGTTGCTGCCAGAATAATTTCCTCATCCTAGTTAACACTTTAACAGAGAGTTTTCTTACAAGCCTGATTTCACTAACAAGGACTTTATTTAGTATTTTTGCCTATTTTAAAACTTGCAATAGTTTAAAAGGTATTGGTTCATGATGGAACTCAGCACCTCCCTGAGGATTATTAGCATCTGATGGGGTTGGTCATGATATAACCAGAAAAGCTGATAAGAATTGCATGGCCTCGGGATCCCCTTGTCGAGATCCTTGCAATAAAAAGTGCATCAAGGATGTTTGAAGAGTGGGGTTGGAAACAGTTAACTATCTTTTTAACATAGGGTAAAGCATCTGCTGTATCTGAAAAAATTCCAGGTGCTGAGTTCTGGGCAGTCATAAGCAGTGGCTCATCAGGCACAGTAGGCTGAAGCTAGGATAAGGGCCTGGACCAGATATATGGAGATTGGATATTTCATTAGAGCAGACAGTTGTCTTCTTATCTATAAAAGGATTAGTACTAGGATTATGCATAAAGCCAGGAAACTCTCCTCCACCTTTTGGCTCAGAATTTATTTCTTTCAAATGGCCCTCCATTTTCTGTTTGTCTATGGGTTTTGAATATACAGTAATTCCTTCTTCATCATCTTCTGATTATAAAGGATCTAAGGTGGCAGCAATTTGCTGGCACAAAGCTTGCACAAATAAAAGGAATGGATTCCCCTCTTTGAAATGCTCTCTGTAAGATTTCATTACATGTTTTCACTGTTTCAAATTTAAGATATTATGCCCCTGAGGCTGAAGCCAGCAACAATGCTTTTGTATTAAAGCAAACAATTCTAGTAATTCATAGCTTTTTACAGTCACCCCATTAACTTTCAATAAAGCTTTTAATACTTGTGAATATTCTTCTACAGAATTACCCATTACCCCGATGACTTCGCAGAAATGTTATTTACCTAAAAGAAGACTTGAGTCACACTGCTTTGGACATCATTCATGAGCCTCATAGGCAACCTTTCCATGCTTCCTTATACTGTTTAGAAAGACTCACTTCTTCAGGCCCCACATTGGGTGCCAGGTGTTGGAGATTTGGACCTGACGGGTATTGGGAATGAAAGAAAGAGAAAAAGGAGAGTGAAAGAAAAAGAATGAGAGAGCTGGGACCAGGGGGTCTGTGAGTAGAGACTCATCAGATAACTTTATTGTTTACAAGGGGCTCTCTATATACCCAAGTCTGTGTGACAACAAGCAGCAACATGCAGTCTACATGACAACAAGCAGCAACATGGAGTTGACTATCAGCATTACTCATAGTCTAAGGAATTAAAAAAATTCTTATCTCAAGGCACAAAGTCTAAGTGTTATATTTACTACAAAAGGTATGTGCTCATCTTTTCTTACAGCCTTTAACAGCTCCATCCCATTTGCCAGGAACTCTTAATTACTGCACTCCTTAGGTTGCAAGCATAGCCATGGAAACAGTCTCTTTGTGAGACCACTGTGCCTCAGTTTCCAACATGAAGCCATTAAAAAAGCCAAATACAATTAATAAGAAAATGAAATAATGATGATAGTTTTAAAAATAAGAAATAGAATACAAAAAATATATATAAAAAATTGAGGTAATACAAAATAATGAAAGAATACTTAAAGTTTTTTTGAAATTTTGACTTCCACCATTGCAAAATATGTTGTCCTGTATGCACAGTGACATTTCTTCCATTTATTGCCCCAGTGTCTTACTTTTGCTTCACTACTTGAAGGGCAAGATTCCTAGTTAATTGCAACAACACTGAAGCCTTGACACACTGGTCTGTTCTCCCCTATTAGGCACTACCAATGCATTCAAGAGACTCCTGACCCTCTATCTGAGAACATAGTGGGCCTCCCCAGGATGGGAGTCCACCATCTTCCCACTCATTATGTAAATCTCCACCCACTAATATAACACTATGACAAGATGAACACTTACTCCCTAGAAGCCCCCGATGCACCCTGTCTCAAATGCCCCCTAGACCAAGACATTAATTCACTAACTCTCTCTTGCCATATTGCCGATATTGTAGTTTCAACCATATACCTACCAATCAGTAATTTTCACCTGCTCCCTCTCCTAAATATTCCCCCAGTTCCATGGATAGTCCATCCCACCCTATCCCCCTGAAAAACCAGCACTGCCCAACCAAAGAGTATCATTAACCACAGTCATACCCCTTTATTACAAAACTACATACTTCCAACTTATCATAGATTTTGTCTATATGGGTATTGCCCCACAAACTTCTCCCTTTCTATCCCTTGTTAACTTATCTTCTAGACCCTAGCTCTGTAAGTCTGCTCAATTTTCTTAATTTATTTCAGTGAAGTCATGTAGCATTTGTCCTTCAGTGGCTTGCTTAGCTCAACATAAGGTCCTCAAGATTCATCCATGTTATCCCATGTGCTAGTATTTTATTCATTCTTACAGATGAGTAGTATTCCATTGTATGTATATATACCACAATTTGTTTATCTGTTCATCTGTTGAAGGGCATTTGGGTTGCTTCCAAGTTTTGACAATAGTGAACAATGCTGCTATGAACATTGGTGCACATATCTCTGTTCATTTCCTTGCTTTTCTTTCTTCTGTTTGTATACCCAGCAGTGGGTTTGCTGGATTATATGGCAGTATATTTAGTTTTCTGAGGATCCACCATACTATGCTCCACAATGGCTACACCATTCTACATTTGCACCAACAGCAGATAAGAGTTCCCATTCATCCTCATCCTCTCCAACATTTGTAGCCCACTATTTTTAATAACTGCCAGTCTAATAGGTATATGATGATATCTCATTGTGCTTTTGATACATATTTCCTTAATAGCTAATGATGTTGAGTACCCTTTCATGTGCTTTTAGTCATTTTTATTTCTTCTTTGAAGAAGTGTCTATTCAAATGATTTGCCCATATTTTAAGTGGTTTCTTTGCCTTTTTATTTTCAAAGTGTATGATTTCTTTACATATGCTGGATATTACTTCCCTATCAGATATATGGTTACCAAATATTTTCTCCCTTTTGTAGGCTGCCTTTGCACTTTCTTGGCAGAATCATTTGAGGTGCAAAAGTTTTAATTTTGAGGAGCTTCCATTTATCTAGTGTTTCTTTTGTTACTTGTGCTTTGGGTGTAAATTTAATGAAACCATTTCCTATTGCATGACCCTGTAGATGCTTCCCTGTATTATCTTCCAAGTTCTTTATGGTCTAGGCTCTTATATTTATATCCTTGTACCATCTTGAGTTAATATTTGTATAAGGTGTGACATAATGTTTCTTTTTTGGATATGGATATGAATATTCAGTTCTCCAAACACCATTTGTTGAAGAGGTCATTGCCTCCAAGTTGAATGGGCTTGGTGGCCTTGTCAAATATTGGTTGGCTGTACATGCCAGGATCTATATCAAAATTTCAATTTCTTTCCATTGTTCAGAATGTCTCCTTGTGACAATACCATGCAGTTTTGACCACTGTAGCTGTAGCATGTTTTAGTCAGGCAGGGTAATTCCTGTCTTTTCATTTTTCTTTTTCAGTATGTCTTTCGCTATGCAGGGTCTCTTGAACATCCAAATAAATTTCTTAATTTTATCAACTTAGTAAAAAAATGCTGTGGTGATCTTTTTCAAATTCTGATAAATCTTTAGATCACTTTGCTTAGAACAGATATCTTAATGATTTTTTGACTTCTTATCCATGAACAGGGAATATTCTTCCATTTATTTAATTTTTCTTTGATTTTCTTCAACAGTGTTGTGTAGTTTTCTGCATATAAGTCATTTACATCTTTAGTTAAATATATTCCTAGGTATTTGATTCTTTTAGTTGCTATTGTAAATGGGCTTTTTTTCTTGATTTCCTCCTCAGATTGCTCATTATTGGTGTACAGAAATACTACTGATTTTTATGTGTTGATCTTATAACCTGTGACTTTACTGAACTCATTTATAAGCTCTAGAACTTTGCTGTAGATTTCTCAGGGATTCTATGCATATGATCAGGTCATCTGCAAATAGTGAAATTACTTATTCTTTTCCAGTTTTGCATGCCTTTTATAACTTTTTCTTGCCTAAGTGCTCAGGCAAGTACTTCTACCACAGTGTAAAATAGAGGCAGTGAAAGTATGCATCCTTTTCCAGTTCCAGTCTTAGAGGGAAAGCTTTTAGGATTTCACCATTGAATATGATGTTACCTGTGGATTTTTTCATGTCATCATGTTGAGGAAGTTTCCTTCTATCCCTATCTCTTATAGTGTTTTATCAAGAAATGTTGTTGTATTTTGTCAAGGTTTTTTTTTCTGCATCTATAGAAATGATCCTGTGTTTTTTCTTTCAATCTTTTTACATCTTGTATTACATTGATTGATTTTCTTATGTTGAATCATCCTGCCATAAGAGGGATGAAACCCACTTGGTCATTGTGTATAATTCATTTGATGTGTTGTCGAACATGATTAGCAAGTACCTTGTTGAAGATTTTAGCATCTAGGTTCATTAAAGAGTTTGGTCTATAGTTTTTATTTCTTATGGTGTCTTTGTCTTCAGTATTAGGATGATTTTGGCACCCTAAAATGTTAGGCAGTGTCCTTCCACTTCTATTTTTTTTTTTTTTTGAAGAGTTTAAGCAGGATTGGTGTTAGTTCTTTCTAGAATGTTTGGTAGAATTCATTTATAAAACTTTCTGGTCCTTGGGTCTTCTAAGTTGTGAGGTGTTTGATGACTATTTCTATCTCATTACTTGTTATTGTTCTGTTGAGTTCATCAATTTCTTCTTTTGTCAATGTAGGCTGTTTGTATTTTTCTAGAAATTGGTCCATTTCTTCTAAATTATCAATCTTGTTGGCATATAATTTTTGCAAGTATCTCTTAACAATACTTTTTATTTCTGTGGGGTCAGTGGTGATATCCCACTCCTTGTTTCTTATTTTATGTATTTGTATCTTCTCTATGTTTTTCATTGTTAGCCCTACTAAGGCTTTGTCAGTTTTATTAATCTCAAAGAACCTGCTTTTGATTTTATTTTTTCTAATGCTTTCTTATTTTCAATTTCATTTAGTTCTGCTCTAATCTCTGTTATTTCTTTATATTTACTTCCTTTGGGATTTGATTGTTGTTGTTTTCCTAATTCCTCCATGTGTGCTGTTAGGTCTTTGATTTTAGCCCTTTCCTTTCTTATACAAGCATTTATGGCTATGACTTTCCCTCTCCATACAGATTTTGCTGCTTCCCATGTATCAATACATTGTGTTGTCATTTTCATTCATTCCCAGGCAGTTACTGATTTCTTTTGAGATTTCTTCCTTGACCCACTGTTGCCTAAGAGTGTGTTGTTTAATTTCCATTTCTGTGTGCCTTATCTGGTTCTCTGTCCCTTACTTATTTCTAGCTTTATTCCATGTTGTAAGAAAAATTGCTTTATATAATATCAATATTTTCAAATTCTTGGAGTTGTTCTGTGGCCTAACCTGTGGTTTATCTTGGGGAATGATCCATTGTCCCTCGAGAAAAAAATATATCCTGCTGTTTTTGTTGTAATGCTCTGTATATGTCTATTAGGTCCAGATCCTCTAATGTATTATTCAAAACATTTGTTTCTTTATTGATTTCCTACAGAGATGTTCTGTCTAATCATGATAATGGGAGACACTATAATTGTAGAGGCATCTATTTCTTCACTTATTTTTTTCCAGTGTTGCCTCAAGTATTTCAAGCCCACTGATTATGTGCAGAAATGTTTATGATTGTTCTTTCTTCTTGATAGATTATCCCTTTGATTAACATATTGTGTCATTCTTTGTCTCTTGCAATAGTTTCACAATTAAATTCTGTTTGGCCCAATATTAGTATACCTACTTCTGTCCTCTTTTGGTTATTGTTTTCCTGTAAAATTATTTTCTAACCATTCACTTTCAGACTCCTTTCATCCTTAGGTTTTAGTGGGGTTTCTTGTAGACAGCATATAGATAGGTCTTATTTCCTTATCCATTCTGCCAATCTGTTTCTCTTGACTGGTAAGTTCAATCCATTCAATGTTACTGTTAGCAAGGAATTACTATTAGCCATATTTTCTTTTTTTTTCCCTCCAGTTTTCAACTTTTAATTTTGAGATACTTTCAAACATATGGACAGTTACTTATAAAAATCATACAAACCCCAATCAGAGATCTCCAACATTCCCCTATATACACATATCCAACAATTTAAACATTTTACCACATTTGCCATTTCCTTCCTTCCTCATGCTCTCCCACCCTCCCCCCCTTTCTTTCTATCTACCTACCATACATCCATCCATCACCTATCTATTCATCTATCTACACATCCATCATCTCTCTAACCATCATCTATCCATCATCTTCCCATCATCCATCCATCCATCCATTTATTTTCTGAACACTTGAGTGTAGGTTGGATACATCATATACACATCATGCTTCTTGAATAGCCAGGACATTTCCTGAGAACAAGGACATTCACTTATGGAACCACCTCAGGTGCAGCTCTCAAGTTCATGAAGTTTAACATTGAGTAAAGCCAACAGCTGATACTCTGGTTTTCTCTTATGCCCCAATAATGTCCCTTTGAGTCTTTTCTCCACCTTTACTAGAAATGCTAGATCCCTTACAGAATCATATATTACATTTATTTTTTAAAAAGATTTATTTATTTATTTATTTATTTTTCTCCCCTCCCCCTCACCCCAGTTGTCTGTTCTCTGTGTCTATTTTACTGCATCTTCTTTGTCCACTTCTGTTGTTGTCAGCGGCATGGGAATCTGTGTTTCTTTTTGTTGTGTCATCTTGTTGTGTCAGCTCTCTGTGTGTGCTGCGCCATTCCAGGGCAGGCTAGACTTTCTTTCGTGCTGGGCGGCTCTCCCTGTGGAGAGCACTCCTTGTGTGTGGGGCTCCCCTACGCAGGGACACCCCAGCGTGGCAGGGCATTCCTTGTGCACATCAGCACTGCACATGGGCCAGCTCCACAAGGGCCAAGGAGGCTAGGGAATTTGAACCGCGAACCTCCCATGTGGTAGACGGACCCCCTAACCACTGGTTCAAGTCCACCGCCAATTGTCTTTGTTTCTTTAGTTGCTCTTTTTTTTTTCTTTTTAATTGTGGAAACACATATTTAACAAACTTTCCATCTCAGTGCCTCCCAAGCACACCATTCACTGGAATTCATCACATTCACAATACAGAGGTGCCTTAACCACCATCTATTAATAAAAATTTCCCCTCTCCCCAAACAAACCCTACACCCTTTAAGCACTAGTCCCCATCACTTAAATATTTCACCTTACTGCCTTCTTGCCTCCATGGTTTTTGATTGGAAATCAGCACTTAATCTTACCGTGGCTCTCTTGTACATAACACATTGCTTCTCTCATGGCTCTCAAATTCTCTCATTAACTTTGGTGCTTACAGTTTTGAGCCTAATATGCTCTAGGATGGTTCTGTTTGGTTTATTCTGTTTGAAGTTCACCGAGCATCTTGGATGTGTATATCCATACACTTCATTAAACTTGGGCAGTTTCCAGTCATAGTTTCTTGTATATTCCTTCTGCCCCTTTCTCTTTCTTCCCCTTCTGGCACTCCCACAATGCTTGATGGTGCCCTATAGCTTCCTCAGGCTCTGTTCTTTCTCTGCTCTTTCTCTGCTCCTCATTGGGTGATTTCAATTGTTATCTTCAGATTCTCTGACTCTTCTGCCAGCCTTGCTCTGCTGTTGAACACTCCAGGGAATTTTAAATTTCTGTTACTGTTGTCTTCAGCTGAGTAGTTCCAATTCATAATTTCAATCTCTGTCCTGATACTTTCTTTGTGTTCATCATCACTTTCCTGATCTTTAGTTCTTTTAGAATATTTAATACAAATTTTAAAGCTTTTTTTTTTTAAGTACATCCCAGATTTGGTCATCCTCACGGATGGTTTCTAATGTTTGTTTTAAAAAAAATTCTTATTTTTTCTTAATGTTTTAATCTTTTCCTGTGCCTGGCCATCACTGCCTGTTTTTTTGCATGTTTTGTAACCTTTTATTGACAGCTGAATATTTTCATATTTTAAGGTGTCATCATTGGAATTTAGATTCTGAAGTGTCTTTTCCTTAAGCTTGTGTCCAGCTCATGTTAAGACAGAACTTTCCTTGAGGCCAGCAGCTGACACACACACACACACACAAAGAAACAATGCAAACAGTTTTCCTTGTCTTTCAGACTGCCCTGTGTCACTCTCTTCAGGGCTTATTCATATGCTGAATGCCCAGGACAGCTCTGGCCTCTCTGCACAGGCCTTGTCTTGGGCAAGCATGTGGGCTCTAGGAATTCCCCCACTTACAAGTTTGAATAGTCCCCTCTTCCCTGGGAGATGGTCACCTTCTGGTCCCGGGGCCCTGATCCAAGCTAGCAGCTCCCTGCCCAGGGTAGCACCTATCCTGCAGGGAAGCTAGGTGAACCACCTTCTATAAGTGGGGCCCAAGCATCACAGTTGGGCATGAGGCCCCTCTGCTCCTCCCAGAATGTCAGAACCAGGATTAGGGATCTCTGGGAATCCTTAGGAGGCTGGAGAAGAGGGAGATTTCCTGGCAAAACATAAATTTCTGAAGTTGATCCAAAGAGATGGGAAAGAATTCAGGGAAATCTGCACAGAAGGAAATGAAAAGACCACTCAAGTTCGTGATGGGCACAACAGCAAGGACAGGAATTTTAATCCTGAGGTGCCACTGATCTTAGAGCAGTTGCTGAGGTTTCCTCAGACACCAGGCAGTGGTGGTAGGAGGAGACCTGAGAGGGCAACATAAAAACCACATAAAGGCAGGAAGCACCTGACACCTAGAGGAAGTCCTCTACCAGATGGGCAGGTGGGTGGGGAGATGGTGGAGGGAGGAATGGTGGGAGATGAGAGGAGGTGAGTGGATGCTTCACTAAAGCACTTGACTGTAAGGGGGATGAGAATTTATCAAGGTTAACTGCAAGGTTAACTGCAAAGGATGAGAGGGGGATGAGATGAGAGGGAGGGTGAGTGAATGCTTCACTAAAGCATTTGGCTGTAAGGCTAGGGTAGCAAGTAAAAGCACAATGAGGGGGAAAGTTAGGTTCAATAGGAAGAGGGAGAAGGAGGTCTGGTTGCCAACAGAGAAAGAATCTGGGGCCTCAGGGGTGGGAAAGAGCCCCTAACAATGGTAGTGCTGCAGGTCTGGCCTGGAGGCAAAGTTCAAAGATCAAAAGGTGGGAACATTTGAGAAGTAGAAAAGCAGAGCCGCAGTTGCTGAAATCAGTTTGGCTACTGAAGGTGCAAAGGCAAGAGGGGAGGTGGGGGGAGCAAAAGCAGATGACAAATGAAACTGAGATTTTTAGGAGATGCACCAGAAAAAATGGTCTAGACATGCCTGAGGAACTAGGAGAAGCCAACCAAACCCCTGGACCTGTGGAAGGATCAAGGCTAGTCTTGAAGAAGCCATGCTCTGTTCTCCCTGGCTCGCTCACCAACTGACAGCAGCAGCTGGGCTTTCCACACTCCATGCTTCTGAGAAGTACTTGCCACTAGGAGTCCCTTACTGGTAAATTCCTCTTTCTAGGGGCAGCTTCTTGCAAGAAAAAGGCCTCAAAGCAATGACTCTTTTGCTGATCCTAAGTGCATTAACCTTGATAAGGTCTGCCTCACCTCCAGCAGTGACACAGGAGCCATTTGGAAAATACTCTCCACACACATAAGTGACAGTGCATCTTCTTCTGGTTAGATTTGTGCAAATACCTCCCAAGTCCATCTCCTTGCAACCAGAGTGACTCCTGGGAGTTTCCAGATCTGAAGTTGGGTCCACTCTGCCATCACTAACACCTTTATTAGAGTAGAAAACTGTGGCTACTGTTACATTTGAACCTCCTGTGACCCCCCATACAGCTCAGCCCTGGGCTGAGAGATGAGACCAGAGGGTGAAAGGGCTCCCCCCCTTCCCTTAGCCTTACCAATGGGCATTTTCCTAGAAGCCCTAAAAGCTCCCTCTCAAGTCCTCCCTTGGAAAGTTTCCTAGCTCTCTAGCTACCAAGACACTTCCACTAAAAGGAAGGCCACGACCTTGGCCTCTAAACAGACTCTGTGGATTGGACCCCAGGGCTCGTGTTCCGGGGAAGGCAGAGGGCTTCAGCAACAGCCTGAGAGCCCAGAGCCGCGCGGCTTCAGGACCAGCACTGTAAGGTAGGGGTGAAAGGTGCGTGTTGCTGTGAGCAGGGCGCGGCTGTGTCCCCAGGCAAGACCTAGGCGGGCCTTGGCGGCCCCAAAAGAGACGCCTGCCTCTGGCCAGATCAGGCAGTGTGGAGGCGAGGCCCTGGCGCAGGTCTAGGCGCCTGTGTGAGGGTGGCCCGTGGACGTCCATCATGACCTGCTGCAGAAGTCCCGTCCCCTTTATGGTGCTCCCTTCACGTCTGTAACACACTCGTCACGGGCCTGCCTTGTTGTTTTAAAAGGTCATGGAATTGAATCCCTTGCTTTCTTAGAAAACCAAAGGACTTCAGGGTCCCCAAGCCTGGAGTGGCTTGAAGCCAGCAGCTCACAGCCTGTCGCGTCAGAAGACACTGCTGCCTTTATCTTGGGGGCACGGCAGCCAGAGGCAGCTGGGAACGCGCCACAGTCCAGAGGCGGCTCCTTTCTCACAGCCGCTGCCAGCGGAACTCTGCTCCAACCTCGGCTGTGGCCAGCTCTGCAAGGAGTCTATTCCCCATCTCCACGAACTGCTCCTGTTCCTTCTTCTGGCAGATGTGCTGCAATGCTTTCTTCGGCTTCTTCCGCAGCTGGTGCACTCAGAACTCCTGCGGACGCTGCGCCCCGCGGCGACAGGCAGAGGAATACCTTTGGACGCAGGCTCTCCAGGGGGTCCCTCTGGGGTTTCAATCACAGCAACCTTGAAGCATCTGGACAGCTGTAAGTCAAGCTTGTTTGTCCACGTTTTCTTTAGGTTTATGTATGGCACATGCTGTTTTTATTTCTCTTTTTTATCTTATTAATTGTTCTTACACTCTACTCCAAATCTCTGTCTCCTGTTCTTTCCTTTTTACCAGAACTCTCTTTAGTAGTTCCTGAAATGCAGGTTTCTTATTGACATACTCTCTTAATTTCTGTTTATCTGTGCATATTTTGAACTCTCCCTCATTTTTGAATGCCTCCTTTCCTGGATAGAGAATTCTTGGCTGGAAGTTTTTCTTTTAGCATCTTAACTATATCATACCACTGCCTTCCTCCATGTTTTCAGATGAGAAACCAGCACTTAGTATTATTGAGCTTTTCCTTGTACGTGATGGTTCTCTTTTTTTTTTTCCTACTTTCAGTATTCTCTCTTGGTCCTGAATATTGGATAATTTGACAAGTATATGTCTTAGAGTAGGTCTGTTAGGACTTATACTATTTGGGGTGCGCTGCACTTCACGGACATATATGTCCATCTCCCTCAATAGCGTTGTGAAATTTTCAGCCACTATTTCCTCAAACACTCCATTTGTCCCCTCTTCATTCTCTTCTCCCTCTGGGATGCCTATAATGCATATGTTTGTGCATCCTTAAATCCCTGCTGGATTTTTTCTAACTTTTTATCTATCTGTTCTACTGTCTGTCCGGTTTCAGATGTACTGTCTTCCATATCACTAATTTTGCCCTCTGCCTGTTCAAATCTGCTGTTATGTGCTTCCAATGTATTTTTGATTTCTTGGATTGTACCATTTATAACCACCATATCCGTTATCTTTTTATCTGTGTTTATGATTTTTTTAGTATGATATCCCAGTGTCTTAATTACCTCCCTCACTTCCCTCACTTCATTAAGTTGATTCATGATATTCTTTTGAACAGCTCTGATTAGTCATTCAATGTTCTGCATCTCCTCATAGTTTTTAGTTTGTTTGTTGGACTGGGCCATGTCGTCCTATTTCTTAGTATGGCTTGTGAAATTTATTGGCTTCTAGACATCTATCTTGATGAGTTTATTCAGTTGATTAGCTTCTTTTTCTATTCTATGGTTTTATTTTGGTGTGTGTAGTAAGGTTTCATTTTGATGCTTTGTTTCACTTATTCAATTTCTCTGTTGTTGTCTACATTTCCTTAAAAAATTAGCAACAGAGAAAAGGAAAGAGCTAGGAAGAGTAAAGGAATAATTATAATAATTTTGGTAAAAAGAAGACCTAGGAAATTGAGAAACTAACAGGAAAAAAGAAGTACAGTGGGATGATATTGGAAAAGTGGAATAGAAACAATGAACAACAAACAGAATAGAGACTGAATTGCAAGGTCAGAATGATGTGAAGAAGGAGGAAAAAAGGAAAAGAGAGAAAAAAAGTTTAAAAAAGAAAGATAACAGAGACGAAAGGAGAGAGAGAAATAAAACATGAAAAATTGAAGACCAAACAAAAAGAGGTGGAATGAGAGGAACCCAGCAATAAACAGAAGATATAAGATGAATGAGAGAAAAAAATAGTATAAGTAGAGGAAATGGTAAATGAAGAAAAAAAGAAAAATAAATAAACTGAGAAAAAAGGAAGGGTAACACAACAAACAAGAAATAAGACAGCAGCAACTTATTTTTTAAAAAAAGGAGAAAGAAGGAAAAAAAATAGAAAAACAAAAATAAACAGGGAAGAAGAAGCTTCTCTCTTCAACCCTTAAGGATCTTCTCAGGCTGCTGGTGTTGTTCACCAATCAATCACTCTGCAGTCTGCCCTGTGCAGGTTTTTAACTTGGTTTTAGTTAGTAAAATAAGAAAATAAAAATGGGGGCTTTGTTTTTTAAATAGGAGATCCAAAGAAAATGTCTATATTATCCCTGTCATAAATTTTCAATGGGATGCCTGGTAACCCAAAGGATCACTTTTCTAAGAAGAGCCAGGAATCAAACCAAGGACCTCATATATGCTAGATAGGAATTCTTCCACTGAGCTATTCTGTCCCCTTATGCTAATTAACCTTTGGGAAGGTTATCTGTTCCTTTTCCCCCAGGCTGGTTAGTTTCCCTGCAGTCCATCAGAGTCCTACTGATCAGTTACCTGTCTCTACCTCTCCTCTGATCTACTTCCTCTCTTTACCTGGGTGACTGGGCATGACAGCCTGCCTGAGGAGATACCCCTCCCCTCCCCCTGTTGAGTCAGGGTCTCTTCAAATATTGAAGGGGTGCTCAACGGACCAAACTCCCCACAAAGAATCCATTCTTTACCCTTCCAGACCACTCTTCCTCCCCAGAAATCCACCTTAGCAGTCTTCAGAAATAGGAGTCAGCAGCTCCACCTATGCTATTTGCCTAGAAGCCCGGGTATATGTGCCACTTCCAGCCACAGGGACATAATCCACAATTTTCTTCTAGATTCCCAGTTTGTCCAGTACCATCCTTGGTGATTCAGAGCACCTTCCAGTTCAAATATATCCAAAGGAGCTGACTGGGAGGAAAATGCCCACTCTTCTCTTTGTTGGACAAAATTCACCAGAAGTTTTACCCCTGCTTATTATCTTGAGGTTGGTGGAGGAGAGCCCTACCTGGTGGCCAGGAGGTCTAATAACTCACAGCACATTGTTTCACCTTCTTCATCTCTCAGTCCCTCACTTTTCTGGGAGCCATGAAGCAGTGTCCCAGTCTGCTGTGCCCCAAAGCACAGCTCTCCATTGTTGTATTGAGAGCTGAGCCTATCTGCCTAACCTATTGGCCATGTTCCCTTCTTTTTTCATAGAATCTTAATATGTTAAAACCAAACCATTCCCATACACTACTGTTATGAGGAGGAAATTATTTTTTAAAAATCCATTTATAATAACAACTGAAGCAATCAAATATTGAGGAATAAACTTTACCAAGGACATAAAGGACCTATATTCAGAAAACCATAAAACATTGCTAGAAGAATCTGAAGAAGACTTAAATAAAAAGAACGAAGTTTGAGGACTCTCACCTTGAGATTTTAAAGCATATTAGTTAGCTACAGTGGTAACAACAACATGGTACTGGAATAAGGACAGGCAGATTGACCAATGGAACAGAATCAAGAACTCAAAAAACTGACGCTCATGTCTATAGTCAAATGATTTTTGAAACACCTGTTAAGCCCACCCAGCTAGGCCAGAACAGTCTATTCAACGAATGGTGCTGGGAGACCTGGATAGCCATATTCAAAAGAAAGAAAGAAGACCCTATGTCACATCTTATACAAAACTTAATGTAAAATGGACCAAGGATCTAAGTATAAAAGCAACAACCATAAAACTTCTAAAAGAAAATGTAGGAAAATATCTTCAAGATCTTGTGGTAGATGGTAGTTTCTTAAATCTTATGCCTGAAGCACTAGCAACAACAAAAAATAGATAAATGGAACCTACTCAAAATTCAGCACTTTAGTACCACAAAGGACATTGTCAAAAAGATGAAAAGGCAGCTGACTCAATAGGAGAAAATATTTGGCAATCATATATCTTATAAGGGTTTAATATCCATGATATATAAGGAGATCATGAAACTCAACAATAAAAAGGCAAAGTACCAGATTTAAAAATGGGCAAAACACTTGAAAAGGCAATTGTCCAAAGAAGAAATACAAATGATGAAGAAACACATGAAAAAATGTTCAATATAACTGGTGATTAGGGGAATGCAAATCAAAACTACCATGAGGTGTCATTTCACACTTATTAGACTGACCGTTTTTAAAATGTTGGAAACTATAAATATTGGAGATGATGTAGAGAGATAGGAATGCTAATTCACTGTTAGTCGGAATGTATAATGGAATAGTAACTGTAGAAGACTCTCTGGCAGTTCCTAAGGGAGTTGAATATAGACTTGCCATGGGATCCAGCAATACCATTGCTAGGTATATACCCAGAAGAACTGCGAGAATTGTCACCAATAGACATTTGCATATCCGTGTTCATAGAAGTGCTATTCATGGTAGCCACAATTTGGAAACAACCCAGGTGTCAATCAACTAATGAATGTATAAATAAATTGTGGAGTATATATATGATGGAACATTATGTAGTATTAAGAAGAAATGAAGTCAGGAAGCATGATAACATGGATGAACCTGGAGGACATTATGTTGAGTGATGCAAGCCAGACACAAAAGGAACAATACTGTGTGATTGGCCTATTAGGAACTAAATATATTATATGAAATATAAATATATGGTGTAAAATAAGAATATGGGTAGAATTGCATATATAAAACTGTTTTCTTTGAAGCTGAACAAAAGAATGTTAATGCTACAAAAACAAACAAACACCTTATTCTAAGTGAAGGACTCCAAACACAGAATACTACATATTGTTTGACTCCATTTATTTAAAATATAAATATTATGTAAATTTATAAAGATGAAATGAGATTAGTGGCTATGTATTTCTGAAAAAAAAATGCTAATGAGGGTGTACTCTTTCTTTTTGGAGTAATTAAATTGTTCTAATATTTTTTATCAGGTATATACATCACTGTGATTTTACTAAAAGCTACTGACTATACACTTTGGATAGAATAGCCATAAACAGCAGCTATGTACAGTGGGGTAGCATAAAGAAATTGAGAGGTGAGAAAATTTCTTGTTTGTTTTTTATTATTATTATTGAAATAATGAAAATGCTTTAATAATGATTGAAATGATAAATGCACAACTGTGCATTTTGGATGAATTGTGTGCTTTATTAAAATGTATCTATAAATTTGATTTGTTTAAAAAAGTAAGTCTGTTGTCATCAATGAAGAAAAAGTATGACAGTGTGACTGGAGGAAAGAGAATGAATGCAGATGCATAAGTTATAAAGAGATCAAAGAGACTACAGAAGGTCAAATCATTGTAAGGATTTTGGCTGTCCCTCGGAAAGAAATAGAGTAACTTCAGAGTTGTATACAGGGGAGTGGCCTGACTTAAACAAAAGTTTTAAAAGGAACCTCTGAATTTATGTTGAACATAGACTCTACAGGACAAGAATAGAATCAAAAAGAATTATGAGAGTCTTGTTAAAATCTAAGCAAAAGATGACTCGTAACAGGCTGGTAGGGAAAATGCTGTGAAATATAAAATAGTCTGAATATGGTTTAAAGTAAAACAATATTTTTTTCCTAATAGATTAAGTACAAATTGTGATATCACCAATATTTTGGCTTCACTGTTTTTTAAGCCGTGTAACTAGAAGTATGATAGATTTGCCTGGAGAAGATTGCATGCATAGCATTTTTGGGGGTAAGAAAAATGACTCATTAATTGTAGCACAGAGATAGTACTTAAAGTCAAGAAAATACTCTATTTCAATTTATAATTTTGACATAGCGTGAGGAAAGAAGCTAAATATCTCATCTTTGGTGTCCTAAACCTGTTTGTACAGTGAATTTGTCTTAATTCATGAGAGATAAATGTTTCCTAACTTTCATTTTCCTTTCAGGAATATTTATGCACAGAGGTAATTCCTAAAATACAAGAGAAAGAGGTTTTTCCCCTCTACCATCTTAACTTCATCACCATTTCTCCTTTCTACAATTCTTTTTACTAATCCCTAATCTTCCCTTTCCTCTATTCTAGTGCTAAACTTGTGGCATGATAGGTTGCTTGTTGATAGTGAAGTCAAAAACCAGGAAATTACTGCCTCATGGTAAATAGGACTTTTACCTTCAGAGGTTTTCCAGTAAAAATATGGCCTTAAATTAAGTTCTCAATACTTTTATAATATCAGTTTGAACATCAATCAGCACAGTTAACCCCAGCAATGCTCTCAAAGCCTCCCAAAGTGACATTATATGATATTCTCTGCTGTAGTCGAGACTTCCAATGAAAGTCCAGACTTTTATAGGGAAAAAATCTTCATAATTTTGTTCTCCAGAAATAGACAGGCTTCTATTGCCCCAAATTATTAGTGAGTAGTAAATGGATTAAAATATAAATTTAATGAGCTGCCATCAATAATACAAATCAAGAATATAAAAATGCTTATCACAGCCCCTGGTCATTCTCAGGATGGAGTTTTTATAGAAAATCAAATTGACAGATGATGAAAGAAAGAAGATAAAGCAACACAAGAGTGTTTATAAAACCTGGAGCCAAGTCATAGACACAATGGAATCTGGCTCACAAGCTGCAATGCAAAGAATAGAAATAACATGAAATTGGGCTTCCATAAATCTTCCTGTATTTGCTGTTTTGCCACTCCATGGTATATCAGGTCAAGTTAAATGGAGGTTTCAGTTTGTGCTCATTTTGCATTTTGCTTACTTCTTCCAAAATTCTACCTTGAGAAGATGCATTTCTGCACAATGATGAAAACATTCTCTTTTCTCTATTAGTCAGAATTTATGAGTGGATTCTTCCACTCTGTTGCTTCAAGTCACATTTTGCTGCACCATAACTTTCTCGTGGCATTTTTAACTGCTGCATTCCTCAGAGTATAAATCAAAGGATTGAGCAAGGGAATACCAATAGAGTAAGACAATGCCACCATCTTGTCCATTGGAAATGTGGTTGGAGGGTGAGTGTATGTGAATATACATGGAACAAAGAACAAGGTGACCACAGTTATGTAAGAGGGGCAGGTCGAGAGGACTTTCTGTCTTTCTGCACTCTGGTAACTCAGAGAATGTAAGATTAAAATATAAAATATTATCAGGATTATGAATCTCACCTTGCAAATGGCCCCAATATTAAAGACTATGAGTAGATTCATGATATAGGTGTCCATCCAGGCAAGTTTCAACAGAGGTTTCAGATCACAGAAATAGTGGTCAATAACATTAGGGTCACAGAAGGGTAATTTCAAAGCCAAAAAAGTCTGTGCTAAAGAATGCATACTAGATCCCACCCAGGCTAGATTCACCAACACACCACAGATATGTCCTGCTCATGATGTTTGCATATTGCAGTGGCTTACAAATGGCCATGTAGTGATCAAAGGACATGAAGATGAAGACCAATGTCTCCATGCACCCAAGAAATGAAGTGTAAAGTTCTCAGTCAAGCACTCATTGTAGGAGATGACTTTCTTCTCAGATACAGCATCTATGAACAACCTTGACACTGTAGTTGTGGAGAAACTGGCATCTGAAAAGGATAAATAGAAAAGGAAGAAATACATGGGGTTCACAAGCATCTGACTGTATCTGATGGTCATAACAGTTAAGTAAATTTACCACCAGAGTTTCAAGATAGATAAATAAGAAGACCACAAATACTATTTCCTCCTCTAGAACATCCTGTGTGAACCTGAACAGAATGAAATCATTCATGCTTCTCTTCAGATCCATGATAGAGTAGACATAGAAAGTCACAGTTGAGAAATGGCTTATCCACAAAGAAAATAGAGAAAGCTATGATTTGGCAAGAGCATCACTACTTTACAATTCTAATTCCATTAGAACTATGATGCAGTAGTTCTAAGAGCTTATCATGTATCAAAATTATATGGAAACTGAAAAAAATGCTGATATCCATCTTTTAACCAGAGAGACTTCCTGAGTGAAACCAAGATTTTTTCATGATAAACAAATTCATGCAAGCCATGGACTAAAGGTTAAGGTCTGAAAATTGTTAACTTTGTTGGTAATCTTGAGCAAGTCGCATTAATAATTCAAAAATTTCGTCATATGAAAATTTGAGATTCTAAGAGATACATTAAGTGTATGTATATGTACATGACATACATATGCATAGATACTGCTCAATAACTGAAAAAGCAATATTCCCATGTAATTCAGAAACATTAAATTTGGAGATTTGCTCTCAAGACAAATATTTCTTGACTTGGCTGCCAGCTTGCGTTTACTAATCCTGAACTCTTAAGTATTTGGATGGGTTAGGCTTTAAAGGGAAATTATTTATCTAATTTTTGGCAATCATGGCCATAATTTTATGTTAATTGTCCATAAAAACACATGAGGTGTTTAAATAAGTCACTTAAGCTGTCATTGAGGGAAGTGTCTATGTACATGCAAAGATTCGTTATTTAGGTTAGTTGTATGGTGTTTAGTTTCACATCCTATGATCCAACCTGGATGTATGTGACACTTCTTATATTCATATAATATGAATAATATCTTTACTCATATACGATTTTCCTACCCTTATCTTTCAGAAGCTTTGTTTTTGTCTAATTTTTCTTTCTCTTAAAAATACATTTCAGAATTGTTGTATAATCTTTTTGTTGTTCTACTCTAGGTTTACATACACTTGATTCTATAAAAATTCAATCATACTTTAATATTATAAATTCTGATTTTCACTTTGGATGCTTAAAAGCCTTTATCTATATGACTAAAGGGAATCCATAATGCAATTGTACTTTTTAGTAGTAATAAATTCACTAGGAAAAAAGTATGAATGTTAAATATTGCATTTAATTGTTTGTTGTGGGAAAACAGGAAGGAAGATGGTTTGAAGTCGAAACATTTCCCTAACACAGAGAAAAAGTGTGGGCTTAGGAACATCAGGCCTTGATTAGATGGAACACTGTTTGGTTAGCATGAAAAAGTGTTTGCACATGGAGGCATCTGAACTTTGTATGACCTGTACCTTATGATTGTAAATGTTACACCTGTCTCTTTTTATAATAAATAACAAACAGCTGCTTGTTATTTCCTAAATAAATATGATGTGGAAACAAGGGTTGAGGCTTTCTGTTTCAGAAGCTGTGAGTCCCTTAGTCCCATCTTTATTTTCTCTCTTGCATCTTTCTTTCTGTCCTTTTATTTCTTCAATTCTGTGTCTCCTTCCCTTTGCTGAGCTGGTCTCACAACTGGCACCCAACTTGGGGCATGAAAGGAAGAAGAATTGCTTCAGGCAAAACTAAAGGATTTGTCATGGAGTAGAGCCCCAAGTGGTTTGGAAGGCCTTCCAAGTCCTCAGTGAGTAAGAACACTCTTGGGTATTCTAGCAGGGTTACGATGGGAAAAAGAGACATATCAACAAAGTTATCATCCTTGTGTCTGTCTCCTCGAACAATTCCTCAAGGCAGGATGAGCCGAGGCCAGAGAGTCTTGTATATTAAAACTTTTATGGATTTTAGGAATATATTGCTCATGGTTCCCAGCAGTAGGAAGTTTATATTTAGAAGACTGGGAAAGAGTAGGAAAAGAGTTAGAAAAATTACATGTACAAGGTGTTCCACTCCCTGTTACTATTTGTCCCACTTGGGTGATTATTAAATCTGTTTTGGAAACTTTGCAAACAGAAGATGAGCAAGAGAAAATGAAAATAGAGAAAGTGAGGAAGCTCCTTTCACTGATTTTTTTAATACTAAATCTAAAGTTATTTTGCCTTCAGCTTCTTCATTAACTGACTTTAGAAGGTCACCTTCCCCCCTGCTGATACCTGCTCCCCTCCTATGCCTGGAGATGCTCAGCCAAAGTTGTCAGCTTTACAACAAGGAATTTTACAGGTTAGAAGGGAGGGTGACTTGGAGGCACTTAAAATGGCCTTTCTGGTCACCATACAAGAAAGAGTAGCTCCTGGAGTGGATCCTCAAAATCCAAATGGAGTTTATGAGTTCACTCATGAATGCTTCCCATTTAAAATTTTGAAAGAGTTAAACGTAGCAGTGCAACAATATGTTCCAAATTCTCCTTTTACCTATGGTATGGTACAGGGCTTGCTGAAGGTTCTAGGCTGATCCCAGCTGACTGGTCTGCATTAGCATGCATCACCCTAGGGTCTGGAGAGTTTTTACTATTCAAAACCTGGTGGACAGATCATGCAGAGACTCAGGCTGCTCATAATAGCACCCATAATAGCCCCATTTCCTTGGATCAGTTAGTGGGTGTGGGGAATGGGGCAGGAGCAGATCAGCAGTTAACAATGAATGGTCAAGCCATAGTACAGGTCTGTCACTATTGTTTAAGGGCCTGGGGAAAAAATGTGGCTAAGGGCCAGCCTCCAATATCATTTCAAAAAATATTACAAGGACATAAAGAACCTTACCCTGACTTTATCATTCAGTTACAAGAGACTATCAAAAAGCAGGTCAATAATTTAGAAGCTGCTGATACTATTTTGCAGCTAATGGCTTATGAAAATCCTAATCAGGATTGTCAGAAAGCTATTGGGATTATGAAAGGAAAAGTGGATTTGACTGGATATATTAAATTGTGCCAGAATGTAAGGATGGAGGGTCACCATGCTACTATGATGGCCCAGGCTATGGCAAGAATGAAAATCAATAAAAAGTTCTCTGGAAAATGTTTCAAGTGTGGAAAAATTGGTCACATGAGAAAAGATTGTTGAAAAAAGTCTGAGGGAAGAACAATGCCACCTGCACAGAGTATTTCTGCTCAGAAACCATTTGAGCTGTGCCCCCGCTATGGTAAAGGAAATCATTGGATTAACCACTGTTGGTCTAATTATCATAAGAATGGCACTCCCTTGTCGGAAAACTTCCAGCAGGGCCCACGTCTAGCCCCATTCCAAAAGGGAGCTTTCCCGGATCAGCAGAGCAATCCTGGCACTCCCTAATACTGTGCAGTGCCCTTGACTTATTCCCTGCCACAGCAGGAAGTGCAGCCATAGATATCCCTATGGCAGAACCTGTTATCTTGCTTCCAGGGGATACCCCCATCTGTGTAGATATGGGAGTAAGGGGACATTTACCAACTGGCATGGTCAGACTTCTCCTTGGGAGAAGCAGTCTTACCTCCTAGGGAGTTAGAGTTGCATTCAAGAGTAATCAGTTGTGACTATCAAGGAGAGATTCAAGTTGTCATGTCCACCTCAGTTCCATGGAAAGCTGCTGTCAGAGATCACCCCTTATTGTTGTTCCTCCCTTATGTTCCTGTAAGAGTTAGCAAGAAAGTCTGAGGAAAAAATGGTTTTGGAAGTACAGAAATAACAGGAGTATTTTTAAATGAAAAAAGTTTAGAATCTCATCCCTTTTGTGAAATAACCATTCAGAACAACAAATGGTTTATAGGACTTATTGATACTGGAACTGACATTTCCATCATTAGTTCTAATCATTGGCCTTCTGCTTGGCCATTACAAGATGCATCAATTTCTGTTGTGGGACTCAGCACTCCCAGAGGTTTAAAACAGAGTGTGCAAACTTTTCATTGTCTGGGACCTGATGGGCAACATACCACCCTGCAGCCATATGTTGCAGATTTACCTATTAATCTCTGGGTACATGATCTATTAGAACAATGGCAGGCTGAAATTTATATTCCCCAGATTAGCCAATATAGTAAACAAAGTCAACAATTAATGAGGAAACAAGGACATGTTACAGGGTTAGGATTGGGTAAGCACCACCAGGGAATTGTTAAACCAGTAGATCTCACAGTTCATAGTAATCATAAAGGATTAGGATATTCACCTTTGCCATAATGGCCACTGCTTAGTCTAGCCTCCTTGAGCCACCAAAACCCATTTCTCTTAAATGGACTATAGCCTCTCTGGTTAGGGTTGAACAGTGGCCATTAACTGAAGAAAAATTGGAGACACTCCATAAATTAATTAAGGAACAGTTAGATAAGGGGCATATTGAAGAATCAATCTTTTAATCCTTGGAACTCTACCATGTTTCCTATTAGGAAAAAATCAGGCAAATGGAGGCTTTTAACAGACCTCCAAGCAGTAAACACAGTCATTCTACCTATGGGTGCACTGCAGCCAGGTTTGCCCACACCAGCTAAGATCCCTGGTAGCTGACCACTTGTTGTTATTGATTTAAAGGATTGTTTCTTGGCAGCGGACTTGGTCCAGTGATTAGGGCATCCATCTACCACATGGGAGGTCCATGGTTTAAACCCTGGGCCTCCTTGACCTGTGTGGAGCTGGCCCATGCACAGTGCTGATGCACGCACGGAGTGTCATGCCACACAGGGGTGTCCCCGGTGTAGGGGAGCCCCACGCACAAGGAGTGCGCCCTGTAAGGATAGCCACCCAGTGCAAAAGAAAGTGCAACCTGCCCAGGAATGGTGCCGCACACACGGAGAGGTGACACAACAAGATGATGCAACAAAAAGAAACACAGATACCTGTGCTGCTGACAACCAAAGCGGACAAAGAAGACGCAGCAAATAGACACAGAGAACAGACAACCGGGGGGAGGGAAGGGAGAGAAATAAATAAATAAATCTTAAAAAAAAATAAAGGATTGTTTCTTTACAATACCTTTGGCTCCCCAAGACTGTGAGAAATTTGCATTCTCAGTGCCTTCTTTCAATAACAAAGAACCTACAAAATGGTTTCAGCAGGAATATTTTCCTCAAAGAGTGCTTAATAGTCCCACCATATGTCAAAATTTTGTAGTTAACCTTAATTCCAGTCAAACTGGCTTTTCCTTCTTGTTATATTATACATTATATGGATAATATATTGTGTGCTGTTTCCTCTTCCCAGACTCTAGTTTTGCATATCAGGCAGTAGAAAACAACTTAACTACAGAAGGGTTAAAACTTGCCCCTGAGAAAATTCAAAAGTTTACTCCCATTTCTTATCTTGGGACTATTGTTGATAAAATTACAATTAAGCTTCAGAAAGTTCAGATTTGTAGGGATGCTACTGAAACTTTGAATGATCTGCAGAAATTATTAGGAGATATAAATTGGCTGAGGCTCAAAGTAGGCATTTGCACATATGAACTGTCTAATCTTTTTTCCTTATTATGAGGAGATCCTCAATTAAACAGCCCTCAGGTTCCAATGAAAGTAGCAGAATAGGAATTAAAACTAATAGAGAAAAAAATTCAAAGTGCCCAACCTGAGCACATTAATCCAGAACAGACACGGCAATTGATTATCTTGCCTTCCTTATACTCCCCCATGCATGAATCCTTATGCAACAGGATCATATTGTTGAATGGATATTTTTACCTAACAGTATTGTTAAAACTTTATCTCCTTGTATGGATTTTATCACCCAAATTATATTTAAAGGTAATGAATGCACTTGCGCCCTTCATGGACAAGACCCTTCTCATATCATTCTTCCACTTCTGCTCAAGAAAGTTGAGGCTTGCCTACAAAATCACATACGATGGTAAATAGACTTTGCTGATTATATTGGACAGATAATCATTACCCTAAAAATCATATATTACAATTCATTAAAAGCATTCAGTGGAATTTATCTCACATAACTAAGTTTCAACCAATACTTGACGCCCCCATTGATGGGTCTGGAAATGGCTCAGCTGGGTATACTGCATATAAAACTAAGAAAATTCCTACTGCTGGATTTTCAGCTCAGCAAGCCGAATTAATAGCAGTATGTACTGCTTTGTAAGACATACCAGAGTCCATAAACATACTTTCAGACTCAGCATATGTCATCCAGGTTTCTCAATTGATTGAAACAGTTCTTATCAAACCTAACATAAATCAGTTTCTTTATAAGCTTTTTCACAAAATTCAACAGATAATTAGAAATTTTATCACTCACATTCTATCTCACTCAAATTTGCCTGGACCATTAGTAAAAGGCAATAATGCCACTGATAAATTAGTCACTCCTGTTTTACAAGAAGATATTTATTTTCATAATCTAACCCATATAAACGCATCTGGTCTCAAAGCTCATTTTCCTTTAACATGGACACAAGCTAGGGACATTGTTCAGACTTGTCCATCCTGTCAAATTCTTAATAACCCAAAACAACTGGAACCTGGAGTAAATCCCTATTTTAACTGCTAATTCACTGTGGCAAATGGATGTAACTCATATATCCTTCTTTGGAAAATTGTGTTATGTTCATGTCTCTGCAGATACTTATTCAAGATTCATTTGGGCTATAGTTCAGATGGGAGAAATTGCTCAACATGCAAGACAGCATTTGTTAGCCCACTTTGCTGTAATGAGACTTCTCTACACTCTAAAAACAGATAATGCTCTTGCTCATACCAGTGTTTCCCTTAAAAAGATTTCTAGATACTTGGAGTATTTCACATATTACAAGACTTCCATATAACCCCCAAGGGCAAGCTGTTGCGGAGTGAGCAAATCAAACCATGAAACTCATGTTACAAAAACAAAAAGGGAGAAACAAAGAAACACTGCAGGTGCAGTTTTACATAAAACACTATTCACTCTTAATTTTCTTAACTATGGAACCATCCTGTAAGGGACAGCAGCTGAAAGGCATTTCCAAAATAATTCAAAAACTCAAACCCAAAATGTTTGAAAAACTTTTAAATTGGTGGAATGACCCACTGACTAATGAATTGTCAACAGGGAAGCTGTTAACTTGAGGATGAGGATATGCTTGTATTTCCCCAGGAGACAGAGAATGTCCTGTGTGGGTACAAGCTTGTTGAATAAAATCATATCATGAATTTCAAAAGATGATGAAAGTTCTTGTCGAACCCAGAACCTCCAGTCATGCAGATAGCGAGATTGTCACTGGAAGCTACATGGCTGGGTCCCACTCTGAAGACCAGAGAAGCCTCACCCCCCACACGGGGGCAAATTAAACATCTGAGTCAAGAAGCCAAACAGCAGTTGGAAGAGGAGAAATTGCAAGTCACTGCTCCGAATTTGCTGGTAGCTATACTCACCATAGTAACAGCAACCTCCTCAGATGCATGCAACAAACTCCAGGGTATGAAGCAGCAAGAAATAGCCAAATGTGTCATCGCTGTTTTGCAAAAACAAAAAGGGGGAATTGTTGTGGGAAAACAGTAAGGAACATGGTTTGAAGGTGAAACATTTCCCTAACACAGACAAAAAGAGCAGACTTAGGAACACCAGGCCTTGACTGGATGGAACACCATCTGGTCAGCACAAAAAAATGTTTGTGTGAGAAGGCATTTGAATTTTGTATGACTTGTACCTTATTATTATAAATGTTGCACCTGTCCCTTTTTATAGTAAATAACAAATAGCTGCTTGTTAGTTAATCTCAAATGATGTGGAATTTTATTTTAATATGAGTTATTATATACTTTCCCCTTTTCTGACTAATCAATCAATAAGCACCATCAAGGCATTTACCATATATGTATTAAGAAACTACTCAGATCTGAGGTAGCTATAGTGAAAATATGTCCTCAACCTCTTTGCAGTCAAACTGGAAGGGTACCATAACTCTATATAAGATCATTAATAATGCAAGAATTCCACATGGCTGTATGTGGTAATACTAAAAGAGTTGTATTCCTAAATGTTGAGATTCCTAGAGAATGAATTAATTGATCACCAAAGATTCAAAAAATGAGAAATAAGTAGAATTACAGTTTTAAATGTATGAAACTGAAGTTTCCAAAAAAATTTTCTGTAACTCAGATATCCAGTGAACTTATGCTGGGTTTCCTTGATGAGAAAATTTCAAAATGATTAATGCAAATTTTCCATTTACTCTAATAAAACTACATTTTTAAAATAAAACTTAAAGATTTTTAAAATCTGGTTGACATAGTATTAGCTAAGTGTGATGGCATTAGTTATATTCTGATAACTAGTAGCTCTGAAAGGCATTTTCAGTTATCTGATAAATACAAAGGGAAAAATGAATTATTACTTAATTTTGATACATTATTCTCCTACCAAATATTAAAGATAAAAAGGGTGCCCTTGGCTATGAGGAGCAGTTATGTGAAAAACATGAACAAACATTTATAAAAAGGGGAGACGTGTTTTATTTCTTATATCTAAACATTATTATTTCATTTTCCTATTAATTTTATTTGACTATTTTGTTGGCTTCATTGTTGTAGAAGTGGATACAGGGGAGGAAGTTAATCCAGGCATACATATAAGGTATATAAATGCATTCAAATGTTCATGGGGCATTGTCACAGTGGGTGGAAACTCACATAGTAACTGACAGAATACCGAATTACTACCTTGAAGAGGTCTATCACATTCTCTAATGGAGCAACAGTCCTCCAAGTGCAGGCACTATGACTGATGAAGGAGAATGGTCTAATGATGGGCCCTTGCTATTGATGACTATACTTATGAGCCTTTGCTCTTGAAATTGAAACTTAGCTTAGCATTATGGGGTGCCTAAGAGTTGCTTCCTGGGAGCTCTGTGTTGCTCAAATATAGCCTCTTTCTAAGCCAAACTCATCATATGAATGCATTACCTTTCTCCTAGTGTGTGTCATGACTCCCAGGGGTGAACCTCCCTGGCACCAAGTGTTTACTACCAAGCACCAATTAACAATGAAACTGGAAAAAGGACTTAATCTAAAGGGGAAAAGGTAAAGACAAATGAGTTTATATGGCTAAGAGACTTCAAAATGAGATGGGAGTTCATCACAGAGGTAATGCTTATGCACTTTTCAGCAGGATTTTATAGACCACAGAAGTAGTTACTACCCCAAATAGGGGGACTTCTAAGGGCTCTGGAGACATCCTGGTCCTATGGTTAGGGCAGATAACTCTGGAGTTGGTGCCTTGCCAGTGGGCCCTACTCTAGAGTTAGTGCTCCTGAGAGCCACAAAGTTGCACTCAGTTATGGTTTCCCTAAACATGGCTCATCTGTCCCTTCTATGTAAACCTATAATTGGTGCTAGAGTTCATAGGTGTATGTCCAAGAAACTGGAATCTTTGGGTTGTCCATGTCCCATCTGGGCCCTGAGCCCCAGTGGAATAGCAACTCCTACTCACCAGTTCATTGGAATCACCCAGGACAACCAACAAGGAGGTGAGGATTGACAATCACCACACCTAGAAAATGAACGAGCCTAAATGGTAAGCAAGAGAGGCCCATCCATCGGCTGTAAGAGATCAAAGCCCTCTCTCAGTTAGAGGTGGAGTGGACATCACCATCCCAGAATCCTCAGGATTGGGAAATGAACTATGAACTAGAGTAGACTTACTGGTATTGTACTATAGATGTTGTGATTCTAGCAATGAAAGAAATTGCAACATTGGTGTGGAGGCAGTGGCCAATGAGGCTCTGGAGGCAGGGAGAGGGTAAAACAGGTATAATATGTGGGCTCTTTCAGCACTTGGGAATCCTCCTGAATGACATTGCAATAACAGATTTAGTCCATTTTATATCTTCCCATAACATGGAGAATTATGTGGGAGAGAGTACAAACTACAATGTGAACTATGGTCCATGCTCAGTGGCAATGCCCCAGTATGCATTTAACAATTGCAATGAATGTGCCACATTAATGAAGGATGTTTATGTGGGAGGGTGTGGGAGGTGTGTGGAGTGGGGCATATTGGAATCCCTATATTTTCTGTGTAACATTTATGTAATCTAAATATCTTTTAAAATACAAAAAATATGTATTTTTTAAAGAAGGGAGAAACACACATTGTTTCATGTAAACATAGAGATGACCTCTGTAAAAAACCGCATTCATTAAATGTAAAAGTTTTGCAAGATAAATTGTGGATAAATAATGGACAGCCATGAAAACCACATCACTCAATACTATTTTCTTTTGTTTTAAATCAGCAGGGGACATTTGATGACATGATCATAGGAACTTAGTTCTTAACAAGATTGATGCTTTGGCTCCGATCAATAAGAGCTGAGCATTTTATCATTGAATTCAGGCACTATTTCTTAACACTCATGGACTCACATACACATTTGACTGGGAATAGGGTGCATCCCAGTATTGAAGCATGCTATTTTTCTTGTTTAATATTAATTTTTCTTTTAGCTGTTAACAGTGTAGTCAGTTAAAATTACTTCTTGTCCCAAAAGTCTGTGTCTAGTTCCAAGTTTTTCCTTTTGTTTTCTTGATAAATAGAAATTTATTTCTAAGCCCTAGGTGCCTATTTTACTATGAGCTCCTTAAATATTTGATTGAATGAAATAATCTGAACTACATATTATTCTTGTATTATGACCTTGTATTTGAAACTGGTCTGCATTTTTGTTGTTTCATTTGTTCTGCATATTTTTATTTGAGGAATATCTGGCAATTTTCCTATTCACTTTAAAGTACAAAATTTGATCTGTGATACAGAGAGATTTTTCAAGTTCAATTGGGCTAGATAGAACAGAATGTTGCTAGATGGCTTCTCTCTCTAATGCACACGATTATTTTCATATGATTCATCATATCACAAATGTCCATGTAAATTGCCTCCTAGAAAAAAATCTTCGCTGACAAATGATACCATAAGTTCCCATCCGTATCTTATCTCAAAAACAAATTGTGTAAACCTCATTCTCAGACAAGTTCAGAGAAAAAACCTAGGTACATAGTGAATAATAATAATGAAGGGAAGATAGGACAAAACTGAATAAAGTCAGAGAAGGAGAGAGTAGAGTGACATTGTGCAGACAGTACGGAAGGAAGAGCCAGGGAATAGGAAACTGAAAGACATATAGGGGCAGGTGACAAATGATGTTAGAAAAGGTTCTTAGATCAAAGTTTCATCACAAGTGTCAGCTTCTTTGCCCCTGACCCCTTGCACTATTACTTGCACCAGAATCAGAGAGAGTATGTGGCTGTGTATCATGGGCAAGTGTTGTCAGGGTTTATAAATAACCAAGAGCCGTGTGAAGTGCAGCTCTCTCTGATACTGTCATTCAGGAAAAGCACCACTAAAACTCTTCAAATGAGCAGACCCAAAGAACAGAAATTTCTCAAGACTGGCCTCAATAATGTGTTGTAGTTACTCTTCCCTTTCAGGAAAAGAGAAGGCTTTTAAGAAGTACCTTAGTATTCAATGAAGGCAGGGAAAGCTTATGAACTCTGGATCACCATAACTCTTCATTTTTAAGTACTTTCTGCTGCTCCATCATTTTGAATGGGACAAACTGAATGTGGAGTCCGTTTGACCAGTCTTTAGGAGGCAATGCGAAGAAATATTTCACACAGACTAGAAAACTTACCTCTTATAAGCAAATAGATTACTTCTATTAAAGTATATGATTCATTGTTTCATTTTTAATTTATTTAGAGATGAGTCATATGAAGTCTTGAGAAAACATAGAAATTACACTTCACTGTGATTTAGCAAAATTCTCTATCACAGGAAGTTATGGAGGGTAGGGAGTTCATTGAGAATGGGGACTCTCTGTGCCCACACTTCACATGGCTCTTCCTAGAAGCACTGGGTTAAACAAAAACAACGGGGTCTGCAGCACAGAATGAGGCATATGAAAAATAAGAGAAGTTTCCCAATATGGTTCCTGAAAACATCTTTATGGAAGAAACTATTCCCTTGCTCTTAGAGAAAAATGTCTCTGAGTTCAGCTCTCTTCCCAGGTTCTCCTTTAGAGAAGCATGAGTCAAATATTTAATTATTTTTACTGCATTGGATGTTTATAGTAATTCACACAAATGTTTTCAATGCCTAAGGCAAGCTTTCAGCATCAGAAACTCTAAGGAAATCCTTACTCCCTACCCAGTCTCAAAGGATTATCCAGTGAGCTACCCAGCTCAGACAGTCCATGAGCAAAAGCAAACCAAGGAGCCTGTTAGTTAAACTGCAAATCACTTTGAATTGCAGGTAAAGAATCACCATTTCTTTCTCCATATGATTTGCTTAAACACATCTCTTCTACAGGCAGGAAATCTTGAAGTCAATTAAAGGTAAACATAGGTGAAACAAGAGATCTGGCATCACAACTTAACTGCTACACGAATATAAGTCTCCTCACCTATTGAATTTTCAATTTGTTGGCTATAAAAGTTAACTGGTAATAATAATCATTTATTTAAAATAATTAATATTAATGTATTTTTAAACCAATATAACAGCAAGAAAAATGAGAAAAGTAAAAGGTAAAAGTTATTGCATATTTGTCTTTTTTATTTTCCTTTAACTTTAAAAGATATACCTGAGAGTACATCAACTTACACAAAAGAATGTTTAATTTTTGTTTTTAAATATAGTTGCTAGTTTTTAAGGATGGGACAGATTACCTACAAAATCTCTCTCCCACCTGGGAGACCATATTGCTACACACTTCTCTGGCCTAAGAATTAAGTGCTTTGCACATCATATCTGCTATGTACCTTCAGTGAGAATAAAGCAAAAAGCATGGCTGGGGATGGAGAAAGAGATGGGAACAGATTGGGAATGGGAGAATGGAATATATAGATTGTCCACGTTTTGCACTTTTAATGAATGGCCTAGTGGCAACCAGTACTTCCATGTGATTCAGCAAACTTCTTATAGAAAATTTTGCCTCAACATCTGACCTTTTTTATTAAACATGCACTGGAAGCATCATGAAGATATTTGTAAGTTGCTTATAATCTCTGAGCTTGAATTTACACATCAGTTGAATTGAAATAAAAAGACTTACCTTTAAAAAGATACAACACATGAAGAGAAAGATTCCCTGGCTCAAAGAAGGTACAGAAGGAATATTTAAATATTCTTATTAATCCACTTTAAACATGTGGAATTGAGGCCTAGGGAATGAAAACACCTCACTCAGGTTCACACAGCTAATTAGTAATAAAATTTAGCTTAATATCTGAAACTATTAATTACAAGTCTACAGCTATTTTAAAAAAATAAAATAGTACATTTATGTCATAAGCTTTCTTGACATGGTAATTAAGACAGGCAATGAATGGATCCCCACATGAAATATTCCAGCCAAAGGAAACTAAAATAACTCCCAGCTATGAGGGAATGAACAAGCCTCCCATATATGTTTGGGAAACATTTGGAGATGGTAGTTCTGAAGATTATTGAATTTCCCAGAGGGAAGAAGCTGAGTCAGTGATTCCTAGAAGTTGCTTCAAACTCAGAAACAAATTGGCTGTATGCTCACTTAATATGAAATATTCCTTGTAAAATGAATGACTGGATTACCAAACTGGACTCCAGGTTCTGGCAAATCAATGTCAGATTCAACTGAATACAGTTAACTATGGAAATCTCATCATTGGAACTGTAGAAATGGAATAGATGACAATTGAATTCATACTCTTTTGGGTTTTGATTCATTTTTCTCACATATTCTCAGATAAATTAGAGCCCTATTTTAAATTCTTCCATTTAAAGTTCTCTCTTATTTAGATTATATATCTGGTGAACAATTTAGAAACTCTATTTAGAATCAAATTGGAAACCTGTATAGTGGGTGTTTATATATGATATAAATGGAACTAAACAGATGACAACCACAACAAAGTGGGAGGTGCAGTTGGAGAAAATTTTTTGCCTTTCTTCTGCACTATAGTTTCTCCAAGAATATAAAATAAGTACATAGGAGATAAACCAGGAAAATGAGCCATTCCATGCATTTGGCACCACTATTGGACTGAACTAGCACATTTATCACATAGGTATCCAGACAGGCAAGTTGCAACAAGTACTTCAAGTCAAAAAAGTAGTGAGAGCACAGAAGGGTAATCTCAAAGGTAGGAAAGTTGTAAAAAATGGATACAAGATCCTATGTGAGCCAGAATCAAAACTTGTTCCAGACACACTGCTTCAGATGGTCATGTACCACACTGTCTTCCTAATACCCACAATATGATCAAAGGACATGAGATGATCTCCATGTTACCAAAGAAATGGGTTGCAAAGACCTAAGTCATGCATTCATTAAAGAAAGTGGTATTCCTCTAGTAAGGGCCTCTGTAATCAGTCTGGGGACCATGGTTTTAGAGGATAGGCATCATCAAAGACAACAGAAAGAAGCACATGGGAAACCAGTGCTCCAGCTTGTTTTAACTGTCCCCAAGTTGAGAAAATTCCCTAATTAAAAGATCAAGAAACTGCAAATATTGCTTTCTATTTCCCAGAATTCTGTGTCAACCCAAGCAAAATGAGTTCACTCACACTCTTTTTCATTGCCATATTGATAGCTATAGGTAGAGTTTAGTAGAAAAGGTTTAATCCACAGAGAGAAAAAAGGTGTGAGACTTAGGAAGATCAGTGGTATAAACCAATCTAATACATGCTCGGCAAATCTGGTACATGCTCTCTGTTACCTTCAACTGACTTTGGTGTGTACTAGAATCCCATATGATTCCTTACAAATTACATATACACAGGCCTCTACAGGATTGATCTATTGATTCAAAACCTCACTGAATTGGACCAACACATTTGCATTTTGGAAATAGATAACATCTTTCAGAAATTTGTCCTTCTTAATAAGTGCAATGCTTATTTCCTGGGCAATGGATTAAATTGCTCAGAAAAATTAATTGAAGATACCTATCCTACTTTATTGGGAGTTTTTGTAAGAATTTAAAAGAAGATTTTTTACCCATACCTACACACACACATGCAAACATTTATTTCATGCATTATGTATTTATTTATGTGCTTTGATTTTCCAAAATCACTAATCCAATAAAACAAAGTACTGTTATTGATAAAGAATCCCTACTGAAAAAATATCCTCAGTTCAGTTTACTGATTCTTATGTATTTTTATAACTGACCACTTGAATATCTTGAGTATAATATGCTTTACAAAAAATATATTTAGTCTACCTTGTATTATGCCAAAATGTCTCAGCTACAGTGATGGCCATGACAAAACTTATGTCTGGATAACACTTTGAAGATTCTATAATGAAGTGAAACTATTCTTTAACTTACTGTTGGATTTATTCCATTAATTACCTTAAATGTGGAATACTGGGATTCTCTACTTTTGAATTCACACTAGTATACATTTTCCAATATTCCAATAACCTTGGTTGTTCTGTACTCATATATGTACCTTTTTACTCTGAGTTCCACAAAATATTTCCTCTTAAAACATGATTTGGAAAAAATCATATAATTCCAACTACTGTTTTATGAATTTTCTTTGTTAGTTCTGTGTTCCTATATCATTCAGTATATATGTAGTTTATATAATGGAAATAATCATGAAATACCATTTAATATTCAGATTTTCAATTAGAATTATTATAAGCACACTTCTTATAATTTCCATATTTAATATTCAATTTAATGTTATGATAATGCATATATTTTATAAAAGTATTTATTTGACCATTTGTTCATTGTTACATTTATGTTATCTCCAATACTCACTCTCATAATTAACAGTTCTACAAACTACTTTGTGATAATATTCAAAATGCATTATTGTTTCCATAAATGCCAGGGTTTTCATTTTTATAGATATGTAATAAAATTATTTTCAATATTGCCATACCCTTTTATTAGTTATATTTTATTATATAATAATAAATTATTATGAAAAAATATTCAAATAAACAGAAGAATCTGAGAAGAAAAATAAAAATCTCTCTCCCAATTCTTTGAATCAATACTTCTACTCTCCAAACAAAACTACCTGTTTCTTGAATTGCCTTCCAGAAATTTTCAGTAAGTGCAGTTGCTTATGTGTGTACTGTATCCATGTAACTTTAATGTACAAGCACAAGCATGGCAAGTGTTTCAGTATCAATGATTTTGCACAAAATGCATTATGCATGTAAATAATAGGCCCTCTTGTGATGTTATCCTTTCTCATTAGGTTAATAGTAATAAAATTATGTTCTTTTTGTTTTCATTAAATTTATTACCCTCAAAATTGTATAATTTTATGCACGGGCTTTCTGAAAATTGGCCCTTCTTAGGTTCATTTATCTTTTATGAGCACATCTTTTTTGGATTTTGTTATTTTACTTAGAAAGGGTATTAATCTATCATAAAAAAAAGTTTATATATCTTAGTTAAGAGTTCAGCTACTCAAGTTAAATGGCCTGAATCAATTCTGACCTCCTTTGCATACTAATTGTGATCTTGGGAATACCTCTTTACACGTAACAGGTTTACAATGTGGATTAAATGAAAAAAGTTTTGTTTTTAAAATGAGCACTTGGCATGCATCAGGATCTGTTTTTGCCACTAATATGACTTTGCTTATTCTCAATTTGTGTTGATTTCTTTTTTTGTGAAATTTTCCAGGGATTATTATGATTATTTTTTTATTTGAGAATTTGTGAGTTTACAAAACAATCATGCAAACCATACAGGATTCCCATACATTGCGCTATCACCAGCTTCTTACAGTGCTGTGACACGTGTTACTGTTGATGAAAGAACATCATACTAATATTACTGTTATAATATAATATAAATATAAATATTACTGTTATAATATAAATATCCATGGTTTATATTTGTTGTATTATTCCCACAAACCATCCTATTATTAATACTATGTATTAATAATGTATATTTGTTACAGTTCATGAGAGAAATATAGCTGTACTTTTAACCCATCCCATCACTCACTGTGCAGTTCACTGTGTTTTATGGTCCCCTGCCTTGTAAAAATTATCCAAAGCCAGAATTTATTTATTATATTAATATATATATATTTTTTATTTTTAAAGGAGCTTTAGATAACATAAATGCTAAATCTGTAGGGTACGTTCATAGTAACATTATTCATGAGAGTCAAAAGTAGGAAACAACCCAGGTGTCCATCAACTGATGGATTAATAAGCAACTTGTGGTGTATACATATGAGGGAATATTATGCAGGATTCAGAAGAAATTAAGTATGAAGCATGACAATATGGATGAACCTGAAGGACATTATGCTGAGTGAAGCAACCGGACACCAAAGGGCAAATACCGTATGATTGTGCCTTTATGAACTAAACATATTATGTGAAATATAAATATAGTATGTGAAAGAAGAATATAGGTAAAATTTCATATATAAGACTAGTTTTCTTCAAAGCTGAACAAATGGATGTTACTACTACAAAATGTTAATATCAGAAAAAAAAAACATTATGCTAAGTGAAGGAGACCAGACATTGTGTACTACATATTATATGACTCCTTTTATATACAAAGTAAATATAAATCAACTTATATAGATGAAATTAAATTAGTGGTTATATATAGGGGAGGAATGGTAATGGGTGTGGAGTCTTTCTTTTTGGAGTAATTAAATTGTTCTAAAATTTTTGTGGTGATGAATGTGAATATACTAGATAGCATTGATTATACACTTTGAATAGATCATATGATGTGTGAATATATCTAAACAAACAAATATATATATATTCATAAACAAACAATTAAGTGTCCAGGAATACCCAGAAATAGCTGATAAGAACAGCAGGGGAAAGACAGATTGAGAGGTGAGGAATTTTCTTATTTGTTTATCTGTTTTTGTGTATTACTGTTATTATTATTGAAATAGTGAAAATGCTCTAATAATGATTGAAGGGATGAAGTGAGGATTATACCAAATATGACTGATTGTAAACTCTGTATGAATTATATGCTTTATCATTATGTATCAATAAAATTGATTAAAATATAGGGGATTCCCATATTTATACAATCCAATTAGTCAATTTTCCCATTGTAATTTATTCCATTTTTTCAAAATAAAGAAATTATCATGTTTTCTGTTTTCAGGCATTCTTTCATAGCTGTCTTTTTATCCAAAGAGTGAATCAAAATTACTTGGCATTATTACAAAAACTATGGAAATTCTCAATTCTCATCTCTTCCAAATATCTTAATATGAGTTTTATAATAAACGTAGATAGGATCATTAATTTTGTAAAGCACTTGTGGGAGGTATTAAAAGAGTAGAAACCATCTAATTCCTATAGTACTAACTGGTCAGTGAGCAATTCAAAATTATCTAAGAGACAAGCTACAACTAACAGGTGAAAGTCAATTTCCAAACCTTGTCCTTTGATAGGCAAATCTTCAAAACCTTTTCTTTGAGAAGTGTGCGAACACAGTGATCTATGCCTAGAGTCTGAAGCCTAGATTCATACCCATTAGTGATATGACATTTCACACGTCCCTTGATATATCTGTGCTTTATTTTATTCACCTTTAAAACAAATTATAATCAAATTTATTTATTCTACACACATTAAACATCAAGTCCCCCTCTCAACTTTCATTCAATCCCCTAGTAACTATACTCTAGAGTTTAATGCCATGAGTTTAATCATCATATTTAGTCCACATTATTGAGATCAAACATTTGACCTTTTGTGTGTGGTTTATTTCACTCAACATAATATCATCAAGGTTCGATACTGAGCTTCCTGAGTAATTGCCAAACTGTCTTCAACAAAAGCTACACCCTTCTATGTTCCTACCAACAGTGAAGGAATGTTCTTTCTCTACATTCTCTCCAGCACTTGTAGTTTTATTTATGTTTAAATAATGGTCATTGTATAAGGATGACATGATATCTCATTGTAGATTTGATCTACATTTCCCTAATAGATAGTGATGTTGAACATTTTTTTTCACATGCTTAATGGTCACTTTTATTTAGTCTTTGGGGAATAAAATGTCTATTTTAATCTTTTGCCCATTTTTTAATTGGGTCCTTGTCTGACAGAGTGTTCAGTCTGTGCAGATCTTCCTCTCCTTCCTGGGGTGCTTTGGACCTGGGAGTGCCACAGCCATTTAAATTGGATGAGTGAATCTACATGCTCTGTCCTGAGAAAGTGATCAAACTGCACACAACTTCCACACAAGCATTGGCTGCTGGTAGCTCTTCAGTTTGATTGTGCAGAACATTATCCCTCCCATTCTGGGAATCTAATATGTTTTCTTTTTTCTCTTTCTTCTTTTTTAAATACATTTTTTATTTCATTAAAAAGACACTTAGATTACACAAATTATTAATCAAAAAGTATAAGGGATTCCCAGATGCCCTACCCCCCACATCTCCCACCTTTCCCCACATTAACAACTTCTTTCATTAGTGTGGTACATTCATTGCAATTGATGGACCATCGCTGTTCCAACTCCTGCTGGGGCAGAAACAGAACAAAGACTGCTGGTTTCATTGTGGCTTAGTGGGATCAAGCTTCAGCTGTCTCAGAATTGAAGTTGCTAATCAATAACCCTAGATGGGCCCAGGCCACTTGCCCTCTCCTGTTTTGGGGAAAGGGAGCTTCTGCCTCCAAATTGGGAGTGGGTCCCCAGGCAACATGGAGAAATCTACTCATGAATATTCACCACAGATTGCCAGTCTCCACCTTCTGCTCTATCTCAGATGGTGTATACTGTTCTACTGGTTTATAGAGGCCCCCAAACAGTTTATTGTTAGAACTTTCTACTCTATGACCATCTTGGATCCTCCCCAGTTTCTTTAACATTTTTCAGTTAGTCAGTCAATAAACAATGGAAAGAAAAGAGAAAGGAAATGAATTTTAATGTATTTATTTTAATGACTTCTGAATGTTTAATTTACATAGAACAAAATACACCATTTCCAAACTAAAAGCTAGATGAGTTTTGAAAGTTGTATGCACCCATGAATTAATACTTCAGTCAAGATATTGAATATATCCATCATGTCCCTTGCCAGCCAATTGCATTTTACAATTTCTGCAATAAATTCTTCCATTCATGGCAAAGAAAAATGTGTATTTCCTTTTAAACAGTGAAGGAATGACACAACTCTGAAAAACTATTTTCCTAAGAAGGAGACCATAATATATTAAAACCTAATTCTATAAACTTCGTATATGCCTATTAGTGTGATAAAAGAAGGTGGAAAGGATGTGTCTGGAAGTAAGAACTTACAGTAAAAAACACTGACAACTTGAATTTTGTGAATTTTGTGACTACATTCTTAAACTAATACATTCCTGTGAATGTGGAATACTTTAATTGCATTAAATTCAGTTAAAGGCCTGTATTAGTTAGCCAAAGTGGTGCTGATACATAAATCAGTTGGCTTTTATAAAGAGTATTAATTTGTGGTAGAAGCTTGCAGTTACCAGGCCATAAAGTATAAGTTACTTCCCTCACCAAAGTTTTTTGCCACGTGTTGGAGCAAGATGGCTGCCAGAGTTCAGGTTTCCTGGGTTCCTCTCTTCCAAGGGTTCATCTCTTTCCAGGTTCAGCTCTGCTGTTTTCCCCATAAGGTCAGCTGTAGACTATGAGGCTCTCTAGGCTTTGCCGCTCTCCAGATGTAGACTATTAGATGAATGGCTTGTTTCTCTTACCAGGGCCTTCTCTCTTTCCTCACACCGAAACTCCTCTGTACGCTTACTTCCTGGGGCTCAACTCAAGACTCCAGAATCCAAACTCCAACCTCCCTTCTCTGCAGTGCAGTTTCCCTGTGATTGGGTGGGGACTGAACCTCCTATTGATATGGCCCAATCAAAGGTTTAGTCATTATTTAATCAAGTAAAAGTAAAATTCAATATACTCTAATATGCCCAAAGGAAAAGACCAGTTCAAAAACATAATCCACTATTTCTGTTTGGAATTCATCAAAAATATCAGCCTCCTAAAGGGCCTTTTGATTGAATTACTTGATAAGATCACTTTAGGGTTTTTGATTGGACTATTTCAGTGAGGAATGACTCAGCTTCCTTCTCACCCTCATGCTAGGTCTGACATAAAGGGAGATAAAGAGAGAGAAACACAAAAAACAAAAGAAGCTGCCATTTTATCCTGCCATGTGAGAGAGGACTTGAGGATCACTAGCAGCCAAAGCTTAAGCATGAAGCCCTCAAGCAGCTGGGCCAATGGAGCAGCTCAAGGGTAAAGAGATGAGCCATATGCTGGCTATCCCACAGCTCGACTTGGGGAAAAAAGCAGAGAAACAGAGATTGAGAGTGGAGACCCAGAAAGAGTCAAGCCCTATGACTGGTTGCCCACATTGATTTTTTGAGATGGTAACTCCTGAGGGGGAGGCGGGGACCTGGGTAGAGATCAACTGTCATCTTTGTCACATGATGGGACACCAGGATCACCAGTAGCTGACTTTGGTGAGAAAGCATCTCCAATGGTGCTTTGATTTGGACAATTCATGGCCTTGGAACTGTAAGCTTTTATCCTAAATAAAATTCCTATTATAAAAAAAAAAACCTTTTCTAGTACTTTGCATATGCAGCATTTTGGCAAACTAAGACAATCACTCTAATAATTTTAGCTGGCTCCTAGTAAAATGCATTTTTCTGGAAAGACATTATGTTCCAAAACTTTCTTTAACCTTAAGTCTGCTAGACCAGAATGGACTGACCCAGCGTCCAGATCCAGAGTACGCTCACTTATAGCACTTACATGGGCAATAATGCCCTTTACATTACCGTCTTGCTGACTCTTCAGCAAGAAACCACTGAACTTAAGTCAATGTTAAATGCAAAAATTGGCTCCACTCCCAAGCCCAACCACATGAGGGCCTGGGCAGTCCAAGTAATCATGTAGAGACTGAGGATTAAAAGCTTGGACTCTGCTTTTTCTCTGTTTTCTTACACAATTAGGTGACTAGAATAAATTTACAACCAGAAATACACTACCAATTAACTAAGATTAATTATAATTAAGGGTTTTATTTAAGGTTACCTACCTGAAAAAAAGCCACCAGTTTTGAATAAGGTACTGTGGTGCTAAGCTACAACAAAGAGACTTTTTGAGGTTGGTGCTCCTATACTACTTTTAATTTGATCTTTACAAAGTATTGTGAAATCATAGTTCAGCAAAGAAAGGTACTATCTACAATTCATTGACTATTAATGATATTTTAACTTCTCAATATTATATCTGATAATTTCTTATATTGTCATAGGTAAAAACACTATTTGCGCCATTGTAATGGAGAACAGGATTTTATTTATATGACTTTAAATGTTTATCTGGGTGACCTAGAAAATGTTTTATGTACGCATGTTTTTTATTTCTTGCAAAAAAATTTTATTGACTTGTAACATATGTGTAGAAAAGTACACAAAGAACAAAAATACAGATTAATGAAATATATGAAAGTCAACAGTCCATGTAGCCAACACCAAACTCCAGAAACATTATAGCCAGAATCCTAAATCCCTGAAAAGCCGTATTGCTTATGTCTAGCAAATTACTCCTCAAGGGTAACTACTAAACTGATTTTTAAATGTATGGCTTAGTTATATTATGCTTTGAAATTTCTAGAATTGAAATCAGATAGAATATTCATTCTGTATATGGTCTATTTCATTCACAAAATATTTGTGTAATTTATCAATGCTGAACATTTATGGATTATTCAGTTTCATTGCTTTATAATATTCATTTTATGACTATTCTACAATTTATTTATCCTAACTTCCATAAATGGGTATTTGTTTTGTTTTCAATTTTGCTCTTCTCTTAATTAATGAACATTTTAAACATTTTCTACTTGATATAACTAAAAATGAAATTGCTAGGTCTTTGATATGTATATGTTCACCTCTACCCTACTGATTTCGATCTCCAACAGCAATGTGTGTGACATCCAGTTACTCTATATCCTCAATAATTTAAATTGTCATTTTTATTTAAGTTATCTGGTGAGTATATAAATGTGTATAGCCTTGTCTTATGAAGTTTATTTTTCTTTATTTCCCTGATAACTAATGAAGTTACCAACTTCCATTGATTAAGCACTTTTAAAATATAGTTTATTACCCTTTTGGATATAGAAATTTTGCCGGGATCAGTATCCTCATTGTGCGTGTATCTCTCTCTCTCTCTAAAAAAGTAGGGTGAGAATGGTTTATTTCTCCTTTAAATGTTTAGAAAAATTGAATATTAGAGTCATATGGCCTGAAATTATCTTTGTGGAAAGCTCCTTAATAACAGATACATTTAGAGTAATATCATTGAATGTGAATGGACCAAATTCTGCAATCTAAATATATAGATTGATGAAATGGATAAAAAAAAATAAGCCATCCATATCCTATCTACAAGATACTCACCTTAGATCCAATGATACAAACCAGCTGAAAGTGAAAGGTTGGACAAAGATACCCCACAAAAAAGTAACCAAAAAAGGGGGGGGGGGGTAGCTATATTAATTATTGGACAAAACAGACTTTAAATGCAAAAATATTATAAGAGATAGAGAAGACCATTATATATTACTAAAAGGGAAAATCCACCAGGAAGAAATTACAGTTAAACATTTATGTACCTAATCCAGTGTGCCCCAAAATACATAAGGCAAACTCTGACAAAAATGAAGAGAGAAATAGACATCCCCACAATAATAGCTGAGGACCACTCACTTCATAAGATAGAACAACTAGAGAGATCAACAAAGAAACAGTGAACTTTAACAATAAGATAAATGAGCAAGATTTAACAGACATATACAGAATGTTGCATCCTAACTCATTGAGTTATACATTTTTCTCAAGTGCTTATGGATCTTTTTCCAGGATAGACCACTTTAGGTCATAAGGCAGGTCTAAATAAATATAAAAAAGATTGAAATTATATAAAGGACCCTGTCAGTTCAGAATGGAATGAAACTGGAAATTAGTAAAAGAAGGGAAAGAGGTAAAAAAATCACAAATTTGCAGAGGCTCAACAACACAGTCCTAAATTATCAGTGAATCAGAGAAGAAATTGTAAGTGAAATTAGTAAATACATTGAGACAATTGAAAATGAGAACAAAACTTATCAAACCTTAAGGGATACAGTGATGGTAGTACTGAGAGGGAAATTTATAGTCCTAAACACCTACATTAGAAAGAAAAAAGAGGTAAAAAACAAAGATCAAACTGAACAACTGGAGAAACTAGAAAAACAAACAAACAGCAAACAACTCCCAAAGAAAGCAGAAGAAAAGAAATAATAAAGATTGGAGCAGAAATAAATAAAGTTCAGAATAAAAAAAAGACAAAATTTTTAAAAAACCACACATGCTGTTTCTTTGAGAATTAAAAAAAAAAGACAAACACTCAGCTAAGTTAAAAAAGAAAAAAAGAGAGAAGACACAAATAAATAAAATCAGAAATAAAAGGGGGAAGTTACGAAGTACCCAACAGAAATGAAAAGTGAAAGAGGTTATTCTGAGAATCTGTATGCCAACAAACTAGTCAATCTAGATGAAATGGACAAATTCCTAGAAATGCACAACCTACACTGATGCTACAAGAAATACACAAACTTAACAAACCAATCCCATTTAAAGAGATAGAATCATTCATCAAAAATCCCCCAACAGAGAAGTGTCCAGAATGAGATGGCTTCACAGGTGAATTCTACCAAGCATTTTGAGGGGAATTAATACCAATTCTGCTTAAACTCCTCCAAAAAATTGAGGAGAAGGAAAAAGTACCCAGCACATTTTATGAAGCCAACATCCCCTTAATGCCAAAGTCAGAAAAAGTCACTCTAAGAAAAAATTACAGACCAATCTCTCTCTCTAATGACAATAGATGCAAAAATTCTCAACAAAATACTCAAAAATAGGTTCCAATAGTGTTTCAAAAGACATACATCAAGACCAAGTGAGATTCATTCCTGGTATGCAAAGTCGGTTCAACATAAGAAAATCAATTACCATAATACAGCACATTGAAAAAAAAATGAAGGATAAAAAATGAAACATGATCACCTCAATTAATGTAGGAAAGACATTCGACAAAATCCAGCAACTTTTCTTGATGAAAACACTTCAAAAGATAGAAACAGAAGGAAAATTTCTCAATATGTTAAAGGCATATATAAAAAACCCACAGTCAACATAGTGCTCAATGAGGAGAGATTGAAACCTGTCCCTCCATCATCAGGAACAAGTTATTTTTCAACATTGTACCAGAAGTTCTAGCTAGAACCATTGAACAAGAAAAAAAAAAAATCATGTAGAAAAAGAGGAAGTAAAACTCTATTTGCAGAAGACATGAACCTATATTTATAAAATTTTGAAATGTCTACAACAAAGCTACTTGAGCTACTAAATGAGTTCAGCAAATTGGCAGGATAAAAAATCAACATGCAAATATCAGTATTGTTCCATACATGAATAGTAAATGATCTCAGGAGGAAATCAGGGAGAAAATTCCATTTACAATAACAAAAAAAGATGCAAATATCTAGGAATCATTTTAACCAAAGAAGTAAAGAACCTATACGCAGAAAATTACAAAACAATGTGAAAAGAAATCAATGAAGATCTAAACAAATGGACAGACATTCCATGTGCATGGATTGGAAAACTAAGTATTGTAAGGATATCAATCATACCCAAACTGATTTATAGATTCAATGCAATATCAAAGAATATACAGCCTATTTATTTATTTATTTATTTATATTTTGTCTTTATTTTTTAATATTACATTAAAAATATATGAGGTCCCTATATACCCCACACCCCCCTCACCCCACTCCTCCTCCCATGACAACAATCTCCTCCAAAATCACCAGACATTCATTGCATTTGGTGAATACATCTCTGAGCACCACTGCACCTCATGGTCAATGGTCCACATCATAGCCCACACTCTCCCACATTCCACCCACTGGCCATGGGGGGACATACAATGTCTGATAACTGTTCCTGCAGAAGCACCCAGGACAACTCCAAGTCCTGAAAACACCCCCACATCTCATCTCTTCCTCCCATTCCCTACCAAAAGCAGCCACCATGGCCACTTACTCCACACCAATCGCACATTTTCTTTGATTACTAATCACAATCATTCATTAATAGAATATCAGTAAGTCCACTCTAATCCATACTCTATTCCTCCATCCTGTGGACCTTGGAATGGTTGTGTCCACTCCACATCTATATTAAGAGGGGCCTCAGATTCCACATGGATGCTGTTGCAATCCTCCTGCTTTCAGTTGTAGGTAATCTTGGCTCCCTGGTGTGGTGGTTGACCTTCTTCACCTCCATGTTAGCTGAGTGGGGTAAGTCCAATAAACCAGAGTGTAGGAGCTGAATGGTATTATATGTAGATTGAGATATTTTGCTGGTCCGAGTTGACCCTTTAATTCATTGTCATTTTCTAGTTACATCATTAGCTGGTACTTGGTAGTAATCCCTCGGCACCAGAGAGGCTCATCCCCGGGAGTCATGTCCCAAGCTGAGGGGAAGGCAAAGCATTCGCATGCTGAGTTTGGTTTTGAGACTGGCCACATTTGAGCAACACGGAGGGTCTGGGGAGGTAACTCTTAGGCACCCTGCAGCTCTAGGCCTAGTTCTTATTTCAGGTGCAGAGACTCACAAGCATAGTCATTAGTATCAAGGGTTCATTGATGGACCTAACTTCTTTTTTGGTCTTTGCCGTTGCACTTGGGGGATTGTTGCTGTTACTTTAGGAACTGTGATAGAAATGCCCTGGCTAGGAACTCAATACTCCCTCAGTTGTTGTTTTTAATTGTATCCACTATGAAAATATCCAAACATTTTTATGTACCCTGGATATATGTCCTAGAGAACTCCCTGCCAACCATGTGTCCCCTCTCAATAACATCCCACACCAGTATTCCTCCCCTGCCATTGCTGAACCTCTCTGTGATCCAAAACCTCCTGAAAAGTGAAGCCCAATATATTGCCAGGTTCCATTAATAGTAAAATGGAATATAGTGATGAGTTTAAAGGTTAGATATAGAATACATATTAATTTAGAAAAATTAAGGTAAAAATAACTTGAGGTATCAAAAAAATTAAAAATACAAAAGCTTCGTTTTTGATGTTTTGCCTTCCATCACTGCCATAAATGTTGTCCTGTATGCAAATTGGCAAGGCAAATTCTTCTGTCTTTTCCTCAGTGTCTATGTCCTATCTTTTTCTTTTCTTTTTTCTAATTATTAAGCTTATCTTCACAAAAGTTTTAGATCACAGTAATTCATATATACAATATACAGTACACTCACATATCCAACATAAAACCTTTTCCCTTCCACAGCAATAATCTTTTTACATATTCATACTATAGTTACTGAAACTGATGTGCAGATATTGAGACAATAGCTTTCAAACAAGGTAACATTGTGTTTACATTGTGGTTTATATTATAAACTATACAATTTTCTAAATTTTTAGTTATCTTATATTTTACATTATTATTTACATTTTAGCCTATCAGCCCCTATATATTTTTGGTGTGGTTTTACATGTCGTATATCCATTCTTGCATACTCTTGTGGAACACTTCTATTCCCACACAGTTAAATTGGTTCCATCTATTTAATACCTCTTTCCCCCTCCCCTTAGGACCCACAGTGACCATCAATCTTCATTGCTTGAAGGGCCATGTTCAGAGATACTTGCAACAGTGTTGAAGGCTTGCCATGCTCAACTGCCCTAATGCACTGGAAGCCACCATTTCTCTTGAGAGATACAATTCCCTCTATTTGAGGGCATCAGTCCTCCCCAGGATATGGGTATACCTTCACTCTCATTATATGGGTCTTTATCCAATGATATAACCCACTATGGCAAAATGAGCATTCACAAATTCCCTAGGAGCCTGTCCTGCATCAGATTATCCCCTTTAAGCATCTTAAACAGGAAACCTTCCTTATTATATTTTTGAAAAGGTTTTCTCAGCATTATATTCTCAACAAAATACCTGAAAATCTCTTATGTTCATATGTTGCCCCACCCTCCCCCCAATTTCTTGGGCAATATTACCCATCCTCCCATCCCTAGCCCCCCTCAAGCCTGCAAATCCCCACCCAAAGGTAATCCTATGCCTCCATTTTATCACTTCCTTGTACAAATACTTACCTCCAGCTTATCATAGATTTCACCCATGTAGGTGTCAGCTTACATACTTCCTGTACACCCCAATTTCCTTTAAGCCTATCATCCAGTCTCTAACTCTCTGAGGCAGCTTGGTTTACTTATTTCATATCATTGAGGTCATGTAGTATTTGTCCCTCAATGACTGGGTTGCTTCACTCAACATAAGCTTCTCAAGATTCATCCGTGATATCACCTGTGCTTGTAGCGTATTTGTTCTTAAAGCGGAGTAATATTCCATTGTATGCATACACAACATCTTATTTATGCATTTATCTGTTGATGGGCATTTGGGTTGATTCCAACTTTTGGCAACAGTGAACAAAGCTGCTATGAACATTGCTGTGCATATATTGGTTTGTGTTCTTGTTTTCAGTACTACTGGGTATATGCCCAGCAGTGGAATTGCTGGGTCATATGGTAAATCTATAGCTAGTTTTTTGAGAAACTGCCACACTGTCCTCCAGAACGGCTGGATCCTTCTGCATTCCCACCAGCAGTGGATGAGTGTTCCCATTCCTCCACATCCTCTCCAGCATTTGTAGTCTTCTGTTTTTTTCATAGCTGCCAATCTTATGGGAGTAAGATGGTATCTCACTGTAGTTTTGATTTGCATTTCCCTGATAGCTAGAGATTCAGAGCATTTTTTCATGTGCTTTTTAGTCATTTGTATTTCTTTTTTGGAGAAGTGTCTGTGTAAATCTTTTTCTCATTTTTTAAAAGGGTTGTTTGTCTTTTTTTTTTCAAGATATAGGAGTTTTTTATATACGCAGATTTTAAGTCTCCTATCAGATATATGGTTACTAAATATTTTCTTCCATTGTGTAGACTCTCTTTTCACTTTCTTGACAAGCTCCTTTGAGGTGCAGAAGGCTTTAATTTTGAGGAAGTCCCATTTACCTATTTGTTCTTCTGCTGCTCGTGCTTTTGGTGTGGTGTTCATGAAGCCATTTCCTATTATAAGGTCTTGTATATGCTTCCATACACTGCTTTCCAAAGTCTTTATGGTCTTGGCTCTTACATTTAGGTCTTTGATCCATCTTGAGTTGATTTTTGTATAAGGTGTGAGACGGTAAGCCTCTTTCATTCTTTTACATATGGATATCCAGTTCTCCAGGCACCATTTGTTGAATAAGCCATTCTCTCCCAGTTGAGAGGGTTTGGTGACCTTATCAAATATTATATGACTATGTATATGAGGATCTATATCAGAACTCTCAATTCAGTTCCATTGGTCTGTCTGTCTTTCTTGTGCCAATACTATGCTGTTTTCACTACTATAGCTTTGTAGTATGTTTTGAAGTCAGGTAGTGTGATTCCTCCAATTTCGTTTTTTTTTTTTCAATATGTCTTTGGCTATTTGGGTCCTCTTTCCTTTCCAGATAAATTTCATACCTAGTTTTTCTAGTTCCTTAAAGAATGCTGTGTTGATTTTTATTGGGATTGCATTCAATGTTTAGATCAGTTTTGGTAGGATAGACATCTTAACAATTTTTAGTCTTCCTATCCATGAACATGGAATATTCTTCCATTTATTTAGTTCTTCTTTGATTTCCTTGAATAGTGTTGTGTAGTTCTCTCTGTATAAGTTTTTAACCTCTTTAGTTAAATTTATTCCCAGGCATTTGATTTTTTATTGATTATTGTAAATGGTATTTGTTTCTTGATTTCCTCCTGAGCTTGCTCATTATTGGTGTACAGAAATGCTACTGATTTTTGTGCATTGATCTTATATCCTGTGACTTTACTAAACTCTTTTATGAGTTCTAGAAGCTTTGTTGTAGACTTCTCAGGGTTTTCTATGTATAGGATCATGTCGTCTCCAAATAATGAAATTTTGACTTCTTCCTTTCCAATTTGAATGTCTTTTATATCTGGTTCTTGCCTCAGTGCTCGAGCAAGTACTTCTAAGACAATGTTAAATAGAAGAGGTGATAGTGGGCATCCTTGTCTTGTTCCTGATCTTAGAGGGAAGGATTTTAGGATTTCACCATTGTAAATGATGTTGGCTGTAGGTTTTCCATATATACTCTTTAAAATGTTCAGAAAACTTCCCTGTATTCCGATCTCTTGCAGTGTTTTTATCAAGAAAGTGTGCTGTATTTTGTCAAATGCTTTTTCTGCACCTATAGATATAATCATGTGATTTTTTTCCTTCTATCTGTTTATATGGTTTATTACATTGATTGATTTTCTTATGTTGAGGCCTCCTTGCATACCCAGAATGAATCCCTCTTGGTCATGGTGTATAATTTGTTTAATGTGTTGTTGAATACAGTTAGCAAGTATTTTGTTAAGGATTTTTGCATCTAGGTTCATTAGAGAAATTGGTCTGTAGTTTTTCCTTTCTTGTGGTGTCTTTGTTTGGCTTTGGTACTAGGTTAATGTTGGCATCATAGAATGAGTTAGGTAATGTTCCTTCTGTTTCAATGTTTTGAAAGAGTTTCAGCAAGATTGGCATTAGTGCTTTCTGGAATGTTTTGTAGAATTCACCTTTGAAGCCATTTGGCCCTGGGCTCTTTTTAGTTGGAAGGTTTTTAATGACTGATTCTCTTTACATGTGATTGGTTTGTTGAGATCATCAATTTTTTCTTTCATCAATATAGGGTGCTTATGTGTTTCTAGGAATTTGTCCATTTCCTCTGAATTGTCATTTTTGTTGGAATATAGTTTTTCAAAGTATCCTCTTATGATAGTCTTTATTTCTGTGGGTTCAGTGGTGATATCTCCTTTCTCATTTCTTATTTTGTGTATTTTCATCTTCTCTCTTTTTTTCTTTGTTAGTCTAGCTAAGGGTTTCTCAATTTTATTGATCTTCTCTAAGAACCAGCTCTTGGTTTTGTTTATCTTTTCAAGTGCTTTCTTATTTCTGTTTCATTTAGTTCTGCTCTTATCTTTGTTCTTTCTTATTATTGTACCTCTTCCTGTGGTGTTACTTTATGTTATTTTTTTTTTTTTACTAATTCCTCCAAATGTGCAGTTAGTTCTTCAATTTTTGCTCTTTTTTCTTTTTTGATGTATGAATTTATGGCTATAATTTTCCCTCTCAGTACTGCTTTTGCTGCATCCCATAAGTTTTGGTATGTTGTGTTATCATTTTCATTAGTTTCAAGGTAGTTATTAACTTCTTTTGAGATTTCTTCTTTGATCCACTGTTTTTCTAAGAGTGTGCTGTTTAATTTCCATATCTTGGTGTGAAATCTGGCCCTTGCAGATTTCCAGCTTCACTCCTCTGTGGTCAGAGATATTATTTTGTATGATTTTGATATTTCTGAATTCATTGAGCCTTTCTTTGTGGCCTAGGATATGGTCTACCTTGGAGAATGATCCATGTGCACTTGAGAAAAATGTATATCCTGCTGTGTTTGGGTGTAATGATCTGTATATGTCTATTAGATACAGCTCCTCTAATATACTGTTCAAATTTTTTTGTTTTTTTATTGATTCTCTTTTGAGATGTTCTGTCCAAAGTTGATAGTGGTGTATTAAAGTCTCCCACTATAATTGTAGAGGCAACTATTCTTTCACTTAATTTTTCCAGTGTTTGCCTCATGTATTTGGAGGCTCCCTTGTTAGGAGCATAAATATTTATGATTGTTTGTTCTTCTTGAAAGATTATCCCTTTCACTAATATGTAGTATCCTTCTTTGTCTCTCACAATTGTTTCACATTTAAAGTCTATTTTGTCTGATATTAATATAGCCACTCCTGCATCTTTTTGGTTATTGTTTGCTTGTAAGATTGTTTTCCACCCATTCACTTTCAACCAAATCCCTGGGTCTAAGATGTGTTTCTTGTAGACAGCATATAGATGGGTCATATTTCCTTATTCGGTCTCCCAGTCTGAATCTTTTGACAGTTGAGTTTAATCCGGACATTCAGTGTTATTACTTTCAAGGAATTATTTGTGTTAGCCATATTTTGTTTGGACTTGTGTTTGTCATATTTTGCTTGTTTTTTTTTCCTTCTCTTTTTGTCTTTTTTGTTACTCTCACTCTCCTCCAACTCTGTCTCTCCTGTTTTTTTCTTTCTTCCTGCAGAACTCCCTTTAGGATTTCTTGAAGGGCAGCATTTTTGTTGGCATACTCTCAATTTCTGTTTATTTGTGTATATTTTGAACTTTCCATCATTTTTGTATGCTAGTTTAGCTGGGTAGAGTATTCTTGGTTGGAAATTTTTTTTCTTTTAGTACCTTGAGTATATAATACCACTGCCTTCTTGCCTCCATGGTTTCAGATGAGAAATCAGCACTCACATAATCTTATGGAGCCTCCCTTGTATGTGATGGTTCTCTTTTCTCTTGCTGCTTTTAGAATTTTCTCTTTGTCTTGAGCATTGGGTAATTTGACAAGTATATTTCTTGGGGTGGGCCTGTTGGGATTTATGATGTTTGGGGTGCATTGTGTTTCCTGGACATGTACAACCATCTCTCTCAGTAGATTTGGGAAGTTTTCAGCCATTATTTACTCCAACACCCCTTCTGTTCCCTTTCCCTTCTCTTTCTGGGATGCCTATAAAATGTATGTTTGTGTGTTTTGCATTGTCTTTCAGGTCCCTAAGTCCTAGCTGGATTTTTTTCTATCTTTTTATCGATCAGATCTATTATCTGTTTGATTTCAGATGTGTTGTCCTCCACATCACTAATTCTCTCCTCTGTCTCTTCTAATCTGCTGCTATTTGCTGAGAGTGTATTTTTGATTTCTTGAACTGTGGTGTTCATCACCATCATATCTCGTATCTTTTTGCATATGTCTTCAATTTCCTTTCCAGGTGTTTCTTCATATTGTTATTCTCTTCCTTTACTTCATTAAGTTGGTCTGTAATATCTGTTCTGAGATCTTTAATTACTTGTCTAATGTTCTGCTCCCTTTCCTGGTTTTTAGTTTGTTCATTGGATTCAGCCATGTTTTTCTGATTATTGGTTTTGTTTGTAGTTTTTTGTTGCTGTCTGGTCATCATTTTATCTTGACGGGTTTAATCAGTTCCTTAGCTTCTTTGTCTAGTCATGGGGATTAATTAGTTGTTGTTCATGCATAAGTGTTTTGTTTTCTCTTTGTCACTTTGTTCTTCTTACTCTATTTTCTTGTTGCTGGCTAAGTTCACTTTGAAGGAAAATATTAGGGCCAGAGAAAGCAAAATAAGTAAGAAAAGAAAATGTATAAAGTAGTATTGGTGGTAAATGTTAACAGAGCAACAATGTGAAATCTGGGAGAATGGATATTAGCCTCATGTAAGTTGTGTAGTGTTATAGCAGTAAGTAGAGTACCTATAATGAAACAGTCAACTGAATATGGGGAAGAATGTAGTATGAATTAAAAAGCCAGTGTTTTCATGAGAGAGGGAAAGAGAAAATAAAGACAATAATATCAAGAGTTGATAAAAGACAGAAAACAGAACAAAGATATTAGAAATTAAAAGTCAGACAATTTGGGGCCCAAAGGAAGGTGGAATGTAAGAGAAACAGTAGATGATGAAGGATAGAAAGATGTGGGTGAAAGGGGATAGTGTAGGTGGCCAAAATCAATACACAAAGAAAAGAGGAAATGGAAGATGAGGAAACACAGCAAGTGTGAAGCACTCCCTGCAGAACCTATTATATAAAGAAAATAAAATAAAAGAATAAGAAAAAGAGAGAAAAGGAAAAAAAAGACAAGAGAAAAAGCAGGTGGGCAAAGAAAAGGGGGAGGAACAAGCGAGAAAAAAAAAAAAGAGAAAATAAACTAAATCAATGAAAAAGGACCTTGGGAGATAAAATGGGAGAAAAGATTAGGAGATAGTGCAATATTAGCAACACAAGACAAAAAAACAAACAAACAAACAAACAAACACAAACACTGAGGGTCAGGCAATCAAGGACCTCAGACAGACCCCAGGGCTGTGGATTCAGGGATGGGAAGTCTGTGACACTGCAGACTCAAGGCGTATGAGCCTCTGGAGTGTGGGCCACCAGGGCCTAGGGAACACAGACCTGGGAACCATGCATCCAGCCAACAGGGAGCCTGGGAGCACTGCAGCACATCACAGCCTTCAGGGATTCCCGCATCTGGGTGCCAGCCCTAGGGGGAGGGGCCCCACCCACAACCTCTGACCTCCATGTCAGAAACCCAAAGTTCCACCTCTTACAAGAATCTCTTCTGCCACTGTCTCACCAAATCGACATCCAGATACCTCCCACCCTGCAAACCCCCAAAACAGCCCACTCAGGGCTCGGGAGCACCACTGCACAACAAATATTTCAGGGATCACTGTGGTCAGATCGCCAGCCCTAGGGAAAGGGGCTCCACCCACAACCTCTGGCCTCCATGTCAGATACTGAAAGTTCCACCTCTTACAAGAATCTCTTCTGCCACTGTCTCACCAAATTGACATCCAGACACTTCCTGCCCTGCAAGCCCCTGAAACAACCTGCTCAGGGCTTGGGAACTCTTCCACACAGCAATGCCTTCAGGAATCGCCACCACCGGGATGCCAGCCCCGGGAGAAGGGTCCCACACACAACCCCGAATTCCGTGAAAGAGACTTAAAGTTCAACCTCTCGAAGAATCTCCTCTGTCACCATCCCACAAAATCAAAGTCCAGCCCCTCCTGCCCAGCAAGCACCTGAAACAGCAGTTGAGCAGGACTCCTACCCTACTCAGCCACTTCTTTGCAGGAGAGATTATGAGGTGCACTCACTCAGCCACCATCTTGCCCCCCAGCCTACTTATTTAAGCAGCCTACTTTAAAGAAATAGAAAAAGCAATTACCAAATTCATTTGGAAGGGAAAGTGCATCTGCATAGCCAGACGCAATGGGAAAAAGTATTTGGAAATCACATATCTGATAAGGGTTTAATATCCATGATAAATAAAGAGATGCTACAACTCAACAATACAAAGACAAATGAGTCAAATAAAAATGGACAAAAAACTTGAATAGATGTTTGTCCAAAGAAGAAATATAAGTGACAAAAAGAAAACACACATGAAAAATGTTCAACATCACTAGTGATTAGGGAAATGCAATTCAAAGCTGCCATGAGATATCATTTCACACCTATGTGAATGGCCATTATTAAAAAGGCAGAGAAGTATATGCATTGGAGAGGATGTGGAGAAATAGGAACATTTATTCACTGTTGGTAGGGGTGTAGAATGGAACAACCACTGTGGAGGACTGTTTGACATTTCCTAAACATGTTGAATATAGATTTGTCACATGACCTAACAATACCACTACTGAACTGAAATCAGTGGCACAAACAGATATTTGCACACTGATGTTCATAGTGGCATTATTCATGATTGCCAAAAGATGGAAACAACCTATGTCCATCAACTGATGAATGCTTAAACAAGCTGTGTTGTATTAACACAATGAAAAATTATGCAGCTGTAAGAGGAAATGAAATCTTAAAGCATATGACAATATGGATGAATCTAGAGGCATTATGTTGGGTGAAATAAGCCAGACATAAAAAGAAAAATACTGTATGATTGTGCTACTATGAACTAAATATATTGTGTAATCTCATGGAGCTAATAACTTTAATATGAGTCACCAGGAAATAGAATGATGTCAGATAATGGAAAGCTGATTAGTAATGGAAGTAAATGAAACATTGATGTGGAGAAAGTGGCCATGGATGCTGCTGAGAGTAGGGAATGGCAAGAAGAGATATAATATGGGGGCATTTTCAGGACTTGGAGTTGTTCTGGGTGGTACTGCAGGGACTGTTACTGGACGTTGTATATCCTCCCATGGCCCACTGGTTGGACTGCGGAAGAGTGTAAATTATAATGTGGACCATTGACCATGTGGTGCAGCAGTGCTCAGAGACATATTCACCAAGCGCAGTGAATGTCCCATGATGATAGAGGAGGTTGTTGTTATGGGAGGAGTGGGGTGAGGGGAGTAGGGGGTATATGGGGACCTCATATTTTTTTAAATTTAAGGCCTTAAATAAAGGCCTTAGGGAAGGACAAGAAAAAGCTAGGAAGGAACCTGAGTCACTGAATGGAGAGTTGAACTGTCCTGTTAATCTGGAGGATTTACATGTAGCTGTCACATCAAAAAGAATAAACTTCCTGTATGTTAAACAACTGTGCCATTGAGTCTCTCTTTTAAGGAAATCTGGTCTTACACTAAATAAATTCATATGCACAACATAAATGATTCCACTCTCATCTTGATGTAACAATACTATACCCCTGAGAGGGTATCTCTAGTTCTAATATTTTCAGTCACATACAAAGATAAAATTACTTCCCCAACAATTTGATTATTTTTTCATTAAGAATATAAGTTTGTGTTGATCATTATATCTGTAAAAATATATAATGATCATGTTTGAAGTTTATCAACATAGATACATATGGAGAAAGGGTAAGAAATTGCCTCCTCCACAATGGAGCAACTACAGATCATGGTATGATTATAAGATTTATAGGACAGATCAGAATCTGTTAATGGCCAGTGAAGAACTGTCTTGCATAGCATAGTTTATTTGACAAAATAAAAAAAAGGGTCTAGAAGATAAATGAAAAATGAGTTTTGTAATTTGCTGGGAAATGCAATTAAGGAACAGGCCTTAATAATTACAATATTATAGATCTATTGTCGTATAACAAATTGCCACAAATTTTGTAGCATGAAACAATTCTCATGTTATCTCACAGTTTCTGTAGCTCAAGAGTGTTTTAGGAAAATGAAGATTTTAGTTAAGGTCATTACTGAAAGAGTGGTTTGATCAAAGAAAACAGATGGGGGAAAGTGCCTTAAGGTACAGGTCTGCCTGGTGTGATCAAAGGAAAAAGCCACTGAGGCCAGAGATAAGAGAATGAAGAGAATGAAGGTTTGAGTAACAGACGTGAAAGATGCAAGAGAAAGTAAAATTATTTTAGGAATTTTCGCTTTTAGTCTGAATAAAAAAGAGAAACCACAAGGTTTTATTCAGAGGAGAGTTCTGAATTTATTCAAGTTTTATAAGGAGCTGCTGTGCTGAAAATAAATTCAACCAGGAGGGGAGGGAGTACGGCAGGAAGAATAATGGTTCTATTGCTACAATTGAGTGAAACGATGTTAACAGCTTAGACCAGAAGAGTTGAGGAATTAGTGTGAAAACATATCAGACTCTGGATATATATTGAAGCTCAATATTTTTTTTTTCTAATTTAGGTGTGAGTTATACTTATGGTATCACCTTTTTTTTTACTTTGATGTTTTTAACCTTGGAAATCGGAAGGATGGATTTGTCTGGGGAAGGCAGAATGTAGAGCAGGTTTAGAGAAAAAGTAATCAATTGATCATTGTGAAGATGCCTTTTCAGTTTATAGAGGAAGAATTCAGGTTATTAGATGAATGCAGAAGTCTGTAGGTGAGAGCTCCTGGATAATGATGCAAATATGAGAATCTTCACCAAAATGATGACACACAAAGGCATAAGAATCCTTGATTTGAATTTGATAATATATAACATAAAATAGAAATGAAATTATTTCTCTGAAATTTGGTGTCCTAAACCCCAGTCTGTCCAAGGAATCTAAGTTAATCTTAGGTAAATAGGGTGAGGATGCAGGAGTTTCCTGATCATCACTGACCTTCCACAAATGCATATGTCCAAAGGAGATTATTAAAATATAAAATGAAAAATTTCTCCCCTCTATCATGTTATCTCCATCACCATCCCTCTGTCTTCCATTTCTTTTTCAATTCCTGATATTCCCTTCTGTCTATATACCAGTGCTAAACTACAGCATGGGATGGTACTACGAAATTCATGAAAATTCAAGTAGACTTGTTGATAGTTTAAGTTACAAACCAAGAAAATCCTGCCTCATCATCAATAGTACTTGCAGTTTTAGAAGTTTTCCAGTAAAGAATATGTGCTTTATGTACATTTTCCAAAATGTTATAATCAGAGTTTGAAGGTCAAGGTGTGAAGTTAGGCCCTAGGAGTCATTCTTTTACAAAAGCCTCCCAAACAGGCATTCTATAGGCCAATCCAACAGTTTAGAGTCCTGACCTCAGATATATATGGAAACAATCTTCTTTGTTTTTTTGCCTGGATGCCCACACAGATTTATTCTTGTTGCCTGAACTCATTAGTTAACACTGTTCTGAAGCAGAATGTAAATTTAATGAGCTGCCTTGAAAAATCGAAGTCAAAAACACAAAAATGCTTATCCTGGTCATTAATCGGTCCATTTCTATCCAGGGAGGAAAGTCTATATGAAATCGAATTACAATATAATGTTTTCTTTACAACGGTAAACTTTGAGCAAGGGACATTTTTGGTTATGACCTTAAGTAGCCATATGGTTAAAGATCTGTCCTAACACAGAAATACACCTGTCAGAGAGACTGGCCAGTAAGTCTTACTATTGATTAATGAAATACTTCATTGTCTTAAAATTGTGCCTGAAACCTAAAGAGACATTTTACTTCCTTGCAACACTCTATTATGTATTCACTTCAGTTAAATATTCTATCTTTTCAGATGGATTTTATATGGTACTGACCAGTTCTTTTTTATATATCAGTTTTTGTTTTCTCATACTCAGGAAGTGTTGATTATCATAACTCTCACAATTTTATTAAACTGTCACAAATTCACCAACCAAAAATTTTGTGTAGTGTCCAATGACTGAAATTACAAAAATTTTACTAAATTAAATACTATAAATGAAGAATGATTAACATGATGAGCAAAAACTAACGATACATGAGAGATTATGCCTCAATAGAGTGAATGTTTTTTTATAGTCAGGTTTGAATGTTTTTGAAAAAAATGATTATGAGTTATCTCCTTGCACATGTTCAAGAGGAGGATGGAAGGCCATATTTAGGGATGTCACTAAAAGAACCCAAGACGTGGATAAACGTTTAATTACCTATATTTATACTCCTCTTGCAATGACTTTAGGCTGAATCCTGAGCCAGAAAATATGATCTATATTCATAAATGTCAGAACTGAATCACCAAAAAAGAAAATCAGATAGAAGTCAGGGGCAAATATTAGACTTGGATTAGAAACTAAGAGAAGAGAAATCCAAACAGAGTACAAACAAAGAGGAAGGTAAGTTATAGGCATCACAAATTGATTTACAAGCTGCAATGAAGAAATGGAATTAAGTACTGAGATTTTGCTTCCTAAATGTTGGTGCAATTGATGTTCTTTCACTTTTTGTAACACAGCTCAAAATAAAATGTGTCTTCACTGTGCTAAAACAGTTTCCCAAAAAGTCTCACTGAGAGAGAACTATATTTCTTACATCTGTATATCACCATTTTCTCTCCTCTCTCAATCAATTTTATTTAAATAGTTAACAGAATTAGCAAGTGGAGTTTCCTAATCTTTGCCACCTCAAATCACAGTTTGTTACACCATACCCTTCTCATGGCATTTTTAACTTCTAAATTCCTCAAAGTGTAAATCATCGGGTTGAGCAAGGGAGTACCAGTGGTATAAAACACTGCTACCATCTTGTCTACAGTAAATGTGGTTTGAGGGCGAGCATATGTGAATATACAAGGAACAAAGAATAAGATGACCACAATTATGTGGGATGTGCACGTGGTGAGAGCTTTCTTTCTTCCTTCTGCACTCTGGTTTCTTAGGGAATGTAAGATTAAAGTGTAGGAGATGATCAGTATTATGAAACTGACCGTACATATGGCCCCACTATTAAAGACTATGAGTAGATTTATGACATAAGTATCCATGCAGGCAAGATTCAACAGAGGTTGCATATCACAGTAATAGTGATAAATAACATTAGGACCACAGAAGGGTAATTTCAAAGCCAAGAAAATCTGTGCTAAAGAGTGAATACAAGATCCCGCCCAGGCCACATTCACCAAAATACCACACGTATGTCTGCTCATGATGCTTGTGTATCTGAGGGGCTTACAAATGGCCACATAACGATCAAAGGACATAAGGACAAGCACAAAGATCTCCATGCAGGCAAAAAAGTGAAATGCAAAGATTTGGATCATGCACTCATTGTAGGAGATGATTTTCTTCTCAGACACAGCATCTATAATCAATCTTGGTGTTGTGGTTGTGGATAAACAGGTATCAGCAAAGGATAAGTAAAAAAGGAAGAAGTACATGGGGCTCGTAAGCAGCTGACTGTATCTGATGGTCATCACAATAAGTAAATTGGCAAAAAGAGTTGCAAGGTAAAGAAATAAGAATACTGCAAACACTATTTTCTCTTTCAGAATGTTCTGTGTTAACCCAAACAGAACAAACTCCTGTACACTGCTATTCAGGTCCATGGTTACAGTAGTTGTGGAAATCACACAGCTGAGAAATGGACTATCTGCAAAGAAAATTGAGAGTGTTGGTGTGACAAGAACAATGGTCTTGGACTCCAAATTACTGCTATATAGTTCTAATTGATGGACAACAAATCTCAGTGTTCCAAAACCCCATTTAATCCCCATTAAAATCACATGGGAATTTTTAAAAGTCTGATTCCCAGCTCTTAACTATGGGGACTTCTTGGGAGGAACATTTTTTTTAATAAAATAAAACAATTAGGTTATTGATTGTGCTCTGTCAAAGTTAAGAATTGCTGACCTTTCTGTATGGAATTTAGCAAGTAACTTTAAAGACTTAAAACTTTTACTTTATTAGAAAATTGGAGATTTTAATAGACTTTTAAAATGTTGCATATGTATAAGATATATATGGGCATAGATATTGTTCTCAATAACTGAAAAGATTATTCTTATATAATTCAAAAATATTAAATTTTGAGATTCATTCTTGAGAAAAATATTTCTTAATTTGCACACCTACATCTATTATTCTTGACCTTTTAAGTGTTTTTGTTTGGCTATACTTTAAGAAGAAATTATTTTTCCAATTTTTGACTCACAGTGGCCATACTATGCCTTCATTGTCATTCAAGATATATGAGATGTTTTAATAAATTATTGAGCCTGGAATTATTGAGGGAAATTACATGTACATGAAATCACCCATTGCTCACACTAGATGCATGATATTCTGTTTCACATACCAAGGATCCAACTTGATGTATCATTTTATATATTTATATAACCTGAATAATATATTTACTCACATAGGATTCTCTTACCTCTATCATTCAGAGGTTTTATTTTTTCCCAGGTTTGTTTTCCTTGAAACATCATTTTTCCCCTTATTTTTTTTATCTCCCTCCCTTGTGGCTTTTTTTTTTTTTTTTTTTTTTTTTGGCTGCTTTCTATGTCTGTTTGCTGGATGCTCTTCTGCATTTTTGCTTGTCTCCCTTTTTGTTGGGTCACCTTGCTGAATTGGCTTTTTGTGGCTCTTGCAGGCCAGGTGGCACTCAACAGCTTATGGATGAGCCTGCCTTCACAAGAAGGCCCTGGGACGTGAACCCAGGGCCTCCCATATCGTAGACGGGTGCCCAACTGATTGAGCCACAGCTGCTTCCCCTCCTGAAACATCATTTTTAAAAAGTATTTCATAATTTCCCTACTCATATATTTCGCCATTGATCTTCAATTTTCTTTCCTAATCTCTATATGCATATCTTTATAGTTACAATCATCCTGTAAATTTATTATATAAGCTGAATTTAATTTTGGATTGTTAAAAGCATTTTTCTTTGTCAATAAAGGGATTCTTATGCAGTATGCATTTTAGCAGTTATAAATTCACACATAAAATTTATTAATTTTATCATTTATTTTTATTAAATTAAGGAGTTTTCAAAGTTACACTCAAAAAACTTTTTTATGGGGAAGCATATTTGGCTCAATGGATAGAGTTGAGTAGAGTGTCCGCCTACCACATGGGAGGACCAGGGTTCAAACCCAGGGTCTCCTGACCCATGTGATGAGCTGGCCCATGCACAGTGCTGATGCGCACAAGCAGTTGCCGTGCCATACAGGAGTGTTCCCCATGTAGGGGAGCCCCATGCACAAGGAGTGAGACCTGTAAGGAGAGATACCCAGTGCGTAAAAAGTGTAGCCTGCCCAGGAGTGCAACGCACACATGGAGAGCTGATGCAGCAAGATGATGCAACAAAAAGACAGATTCCCGGTGCCACTGACAAGAATATAAGCAGACATGATACAGAAGAACACACAGAGAGCAGACAACTGAGGGGGAGGGAGAAGGGGAGAGAAATAAATAAAAAATAAATCTTAAAAAAAAACTTTTTATGACTCATTTTTCATTTGTAAAATGCAAAGGCATCAGTATTTTAATAAATCATAAAAACATTTAAATGGAATTATTATAGCACAATAGATGAATATTGCATAATTATTGGTAATGATTATCAAGTAGCCTTCCAATTTCATTTTATCTGAATTTATTAGAATTATTTTAATTATAAAATGAGTATATTTCCAAATTAAACATCCGAAGTTTAAATAGGTTAGAGGGTCAAATATAAAATTGTCCTTTCAAAAACTACTATTTCCCAATCCCACTACCCGGAAGTAACTGTCAATTCCTTACAAGATATTACAGGTTTTTCAGTTTATACACTTATATAAAATTTGTTTTAATATACCTTTGATATGCACATGGAATCATTATTCTGCATGTTTCAACAAATATATGGTTATGGTATAGCATTCTAAGGAAAACAAATTTGGAATATCATTTCTCTGCTTTTTTAGTAAGGTGAAATCATGATATACTTTTTTTTACTGGTGATAATATATTGTTTCTTCATATTTTTCTTCTTATATATTATCCAGCCAAATTATTTATAACATTTACAAGTCAGTTTCTTTATATCTTTAAGTTTTGAACTTTTCCCAATTTTTTTTCTTTTCAGTTTTAGAGTTAAGATTATTACTTTTATTATTTAAGTCAACATATTTATTTTCCATATGCTTTTCAGTATTGATCCCAAATGATCTGGGTTTTATTTACATATTAATTTTAGGTACTCTTCCTTTTTGTCTGATTAACCAGGAAACCATCAATGAATCAATAACACCATCAAGTGTGTTATCATATATTAGTAAGAACCTACTTATACCTGCTGTGGCTGAGGGGAAAGATGTCCCCAACCTCTTCACAACTGAATTTGGGGGATAACATACTTCAAGATAAGATCTTAATTACTTAAGAAATAGTCACAATTGTATAGCACCAAATGTGTAGCACCAAATGAATTGTGATTGTAAAAGTTGAGAGATTCCTACTGAATGAATTGATTGGTCAGTGAATTTCAAAATGAGAAAGTAATGGAATTATGCTTTTAAATGAGTAAAATTGAAATTTCCAACTCTGATGAAACTCGGGTATTCAGTAAGCTTATACTGGTTTTCTCTGGTAGGAATATTTCAAAAAATAGTAACAAATTGTCCATTTATTATAATAAACCTGCAAGATCACAATAAAACTGCAAAATTTTTGAAGTCCAGCTTTATTAATATTACTTCAATGTGATAACACTAGTTATAGTATGATAACTAGAAGCTGGAACTGGCAGTTCCAATTATCTCTGTAAAGTATAAAAAGAAAGTGATTTAATTATAACAGTTTCAAAACATTTGGTTCCTAAGGGAGGTTAAAGACCAAAAGTTGTAGACCTTGGCTGTGAGGAGAGGAGCATTTAAGTGAGAAAAGTGAGTAAATGATTGTAAAGGAAAAAAGCATGGATTGCTTCAGGTAAGCACAGCAATAAAAAGACAGCTATCTTCTCTTTGGGAACTACATTCTTATTAAATCAAAAAGTGATAGAGATAAATTTTTAGACAGAAAGTGGACAGCCATGAAAGCCAGGTCATCTGAATCTATTTTTTAATCAGCAAAGAGAAAATTTGAGGACATAATGATAGGAAATCAAAGCTGTAGCAATGTGTATGATTTGTCTCAGAATAATACCACCTCAGAGTTTTATCATTTAATTCAGTCACTATTTCCTAATACTCTTGTATTATCCTATAATTTTGATTTGGGTGGTCATTCCAGTATGGAGAATACTCTTTTCTATTCTTTAATATCTTTAATTGCTCTTCCTACCTGTTTGAGTTTTAACCAGTTCAATTAATCTGGTTCCAGAAGTCTAAATTTGGGCCTAAATATTCTCCTTTTTCTTCCCTAGAAAATGAACATCCACCTTCATCTCCTATGCACCTATGTAACTATGAGCTCTATTAAATCTGTTCTAAATTATATATTATTCTTGACTATTACCGTATAATCAATAAAGATTTTCTCTCTTCATTGCTTTATTTGACCTGCACATTTTCTTGTAAAGTGTGATCATTTGTCTTGTTCACTTACCTACAAAGGTTGATATTTGTTAGAGTTTTGTTGAATAAAGTTGTGCTAACATTGGAACAAAATACTACTAGCTAGTTGCTCCCTCTAACATCAACACTACATGTCATATAAAGCACCAAATCCCAACCGTCCATGGGAATTGCATCCTAGAACAGAGAATTCATGAGGCAGCTGAGAATGATGCTTCAAATTCTGTCCTGTTCCCAAAATCAAGTTTGCTAATTTTATTGTTGGACAATTAACAAAAATGGAATACTGGGTACATCATAAATGGTATTTAAGAGAGTAAGGCCAGAAACTAAATGAAGTCAGAGAAGGAGAGCCTGGAATGATAGTGAGCAGAAGATAGATGAGAAGAGACTATTTACAAGGGTAAATTGACCAAACTTTCATCACAAATGTCAGCTTCTTTCCCCCTGACCTCCTGGATTATCACTTTCTCCCAAAGCAGGGAGGGGTGCAGCTGTGGGACATGAGCAAGGGTCTCCATGGGTCTTTAAAACACAAAACTAGTATGTAAAACTGTGGTTCTATCTTATAGCCTGTCCCTGAAATATCACTATTTACCTTAAACTCTTTAAATGAAGGGATTCCCAAGAATAGGAACTGCCAGGTTGGCCTCACCACTAAGGTATGGTTTATACCCTCTTGTGAGCAGAAAGGCTGTGAGAAGCAGTGTAGTTTTACTCTGAGGTCAAAGAAGTCTTGGGAATCATGGACAACCACCACCCTCCATTTTGGAAATACTCTCCAGGAGAGTCACTTTTTCTGAGGAGATGAACTGGTTTTAAAGTCCATCAAATCAGTATTTAGGAGGTACCATTAAAACTAAATTTCAGACAGATTGAAAAACTTACCTCAAGAGCAGATAGATGTCTTCCAATAAATATATTTTTCATATCTTCAACTTTAATTTACTTAAAAGGTGAAGTCTGGATAAAACATGCAAAATGTACTTCATCACAATTTAGTGCTATTTTCTCTCACATGAGCTTGTGTGGAGTGGGGAGTTTAAGGAGAGAGATGATCCTGCTTATTGCCCAAGTTCACGTTTCCTCCTTAGGAGCAATGGGTTAGACAAAACAACAGGGTTTATGGCACAGAAAGGGATGTGTGGAAAACTGGAGAAGTTTCTCAATACAGATTCTGAAAACTTCCTTAAGGAAATATCTACTCCTGTGCTGTAAGAAAAACCTCTGAAACAAGCTCTGTTCCCACAGATTCTCTTTGGTTAAAGTGTAACTTAGTGTTTATATATATACATATATATATATATATTTATTATATTGAATATTTATATTAATTCTCACAAAAGCTTACAATCTGAAGGCTAAGTTTTTAAGTTCAATGACCACAATGACATGATTTCTCCATATGCAATCCCAAATGATTGTCCAATGAGCAGCTCAGAGTGTCTGAGTGCCAAAGCAATCCTTGGGGCCAATTAGTGAAACTGCAATTCACAGTCAAATGTGGGTGAGGAAACTTCATTCCCTTCTCCTTATTATTTGCTTAAGAAAGTCTCTAAGAGAGGCATGGAAGTCTTTAAGCCAGTTAAAAATGCATATAGGTGAAATATGTGTCATAGACTTAAGTACTGGCTCCACCACATACATGTGTATGCATTTAAGTCAGTTTCTTAATCACTAACTTGCAATTTCCTCTTTTGTAAAATGTAACTAATAATAATATTTTTATTTAGCATTATTAATATTAAATCCCCCAATTCTAATCCATTTATAGTTTTATATCAGTGTAGAAAGGAGAGAAGTAAGAGAGGTAAAAGATAAAAGAATTATTGAATACTAGTGTTTAGCATTATTTTTAGTTTTTAAAGATTTATCTGACGGTATATGCTGTTCTACTGTTAGAGAATAAAGTTTGATTTTTGCTTGTAATGTGTTTGTTAAAAATGGGAAAGATTAAATTACAAAATTACTTTCCTATGTAGGGGACAAAATTATTACCTAGAACTCTAACTTGCACTTTACCTGTTTGCTATGCCACTGACTGCTTGTTACATGTAACGATGAAGCAGAAGGTCAGGGTGAGGGTGGGTAAGAGAGATGAGAGAGTGAAATAGAGATGGATAATGACATGAAAAGAAGGCACCATCCTTTGCAAATTTACTGAAGGACCTAGTGTCCCAGAGAAACTTCAGTGTCCCAGAGAAACTTCTTGGAGAAAATTATGCCCCAGCACCTCACCAATTTTATTAAAAATGGACTGGAAGAATTTTGAGGAAGGTTTATTGCAAGTCACATAAAGTTTTTGAACTTCCGTTTCCCACTGATTAAATGGGAATAAGAAAGCTTAGCTTTAAAAAGTCTCTTAAAGACTAAAAAAAGGTTATATATATATATATATATATATATATATATATATATATATATATATTTTAAAAGGCTACCTGGCTCAGATAAAGTTATGAAAAAATATTTATATAAGTGTTCTTATCCTCCTGAAATAAGTGGAATTGAGGCCAAGAGAAGGAAATAGTTCTTGAAGCTCACCCCGCTGATTAGTAACACAAATCTTTTTTCTTTTTTTTTCTTTATTTTTTAATATTACATTAAAAAAATATGAGATCCCCATATACCCCCTACTCCCCTCGCTCCACTCCTCCCCCCATAACAACAATCTCCTCCATCATCATGAGACATTCATTGCATTTTGTGAATACACCTCTGAGCACCGCTGCACCTCATGGTCAATGGTCCACATCAAATCTCTTAATGACAAGTTTCAAATGCTTTTCCTTTAAAGAACAGATTGCAATCATCATAAGTTTCCTTGTCCTAGGAAATAAAAAAGCCAATGAAAGAGATACAGCATCACACTTTCCCATTGAAAGACTTTAAACTAATTCCCAGCTCTGAGGCAATGATCAGGTCTCTCAGTTAAGTGTGGAAATTTTGCAGACAGTGGTTATCTAGGCTTTCATTGAACTGCCCAAAGTCAAGTAGCTGGGTCAATGATCCCTTGAGGTTCCTTTAAGCTCTGAGGTGAGTTGATCATGAAAGCTCATTAAATATTCATTGTGCAGTGAATGACTGGGCTATTTAACTGGACCCCAGGTTCTGTCAAAGCTCTGTCAATTTTAATTGAAACAGTAAATTGTGATCATTCATTCATGGGAACCCTAGAATTTGAAATAGAAGATAACTGAGGTTTGAACACTTTTGGGTTTTGATGTATCTTTTCCTCACATGTAATCTTAGGATAAATTAGAGCCCTACTTCAAACTCTGACCATTAAGATTGTATCTTATTAAAATGAAGTTCCCAAGGATAATTAAAAAACTCTGGCCAAATTCAAATCCAAATAATAAAATGGAAAATTGTTATAATAGACAATTTTATTGATATCAAAACTAACCTCAGAATAAAAATCAGATCACAGAGAATAACATTTATTTTTTTTAAGAGATGGGAGAAGGAATGTTGAAATGGGAGTGAAAAGAAGACTGGAAAGAGAATAATGTGATTATACACTATTTTAATTTTCAGTATAGATGAGAAAATTAAATAGCATATAAAATTTATTTGAAATGTCACTATGTATTGTATCAAAGTATGAATTATAGCTATTTACAAGATCCAGAGTCTAATCTGAGGAATAACTTTTTGCCTGAAATTAATATTTTATGGCTTAATATTAGAGATTTAAATGTGAATATGGGAAAAATACCTTATATATCCACTTATTCAACAGATATTTGTTTATTTTCCACTGCATGCTCTTCTACATGTTAGGAAAACATTGGTAAGACAAAGAGAAAAAAATTCCCCTTCCAATAGCATACAACTCATTAGAGGAGGAAGGCAAAAACACAACTAAGTAAATTATATTTATAACAGAGGGCAATAAGTGTTATGGAAAAATAAAGAGTAGGTGGGAAAGTAAACAGGCATAGGATTCAGCAAGAAGGAGAGAGAGTTAGCCATGAAACATGGAAAAGGAAGTATCAAAGCTAAAGGAGACATTGGAAGGGTTTGAGGCAGGAATGTTTAGATGTGTTCACAGAACAGAAAGGAGTCCATTGTAGTGGGAGCAGAGAGATCAAGGGGAGAAGAGGTCAGGGAAGTCAGTGACACAGAACAGGTAAATTTGTGAAGGCCACTATGAAGACTTTGGCTTTTCTGTGAATGAAATGGAAAACCGTTGCAAGATTTTGAACAAAGTTGTAATTTGATCTGATTTATTATTTATTACAATCTTATTACTTGAAGTTAAAAATCAGATCTTTATTATCTTCCTTCAGATATGCAGGTGCATTTATAAAAATCACCTCTTTTCTAGTAGACAATGTTCTGAAAATTCTTTGAATAAGTGCAGCAACTACAGAAAGTCCACTTAATGTTAGCAAAATAGTTAAATTCCTGAAGAGGTCATAAAACTAGAATGAATTTCACCATACCTATGCAAAATCAACATAGAAGAGAAAATGGTAAGCTAAAGCAATAATTTTTGGGAAATTTTTGCAATATTCTATTTATCAAACTTATTGGAATGAAAAAGGTTGGATAGATATCATTCACTATTAGATTTTTCTTATACTAAACAGTATGTTTTCTTTTCTTCTTGAAAAGTATAATCACAATCCATAATGAGAGGTTCATAGTTTTTATAGCAAAAAGTGTGAATTTGAGTATGTGATGAATCAGATATGAATTTGTATTGGTCACAACAATCTGGCTAGAATGTTTTATTTTATGGTATTTTCAAGTCTTTGATATATGTATTCATGAGACATTTGCATCAGTGACATTGGACCATAATATCAATAGCTCATTCTTAGGAGTAAATGAACTATTTAACAATAGGAACCTGCCTGTGAAAGGAAGACCTATTATGAAGCTAGCCTTGCTGTGGCAACAGACAAAAAATGAGAAACCATTGAAAAGCAGGAGGAAAGTCTATTAAAATGTGTGAACCTTTGCACACACTTGGTCTACTGCAGCACCCATTTGTTGAAATGATGTTTTAAACTTTTAATCTTAATCCCGCATAGATTTCTTTATGAGGATCATCCTGAAGAAGAAAACTAATATGGAAGATTAAGGAAATGAAAAATAAAAGATTATTAGTATTTCCCCACAAAAACTAAATTAATAGCATTTCATTATTTTGTGCTAGGGAAAATTGAAATATTTTACTGTGAGTCAAATTATTCCAGAAGCTACCTGGCAATCTGAGACCAATGAATCCTAACTATGGGAACAATATATAATATATATATATATATATATATATATAAGATACATAATAATATATAAGATATGTCTGAATTTGAAAAATCTCTTTATTAATTATTACACAGAGTTGTTTTTATTTGGATAGACAAAGTCAACAAAATTCAAATCAACCAAGAAATTGAAATGCAATCCTCTTTGGAAATCTAGTTTTTATTCCCACATGCTAATGGTTTCTATTCCCCCTACAGTGACTTTGCTAAAACTGTAGCTTTGGTACTGGATTTGCAAGTAAAGTTCTCCCTCAAGATTCCTCTTTGGTTCTGCTCAAATGAGAGACAAGCATCACATGAGAGAAAAATACTCTTTTTTTTTTTTTTTTTTTTTAATTAATTTTTTTTTATTGACTTTGTAATAATGTTACATTAAAAATATATATGTGAGGTCCCATTCATCCCCACCCCCCCCACCCCCCCTCTCCCCCCCCCAACAACACTCGTTTCCATCATCATGACACATCCATTGGATTTGGTAAGTACATCTTTGGGCACCTCTGCACCTTATAGACAATGGTCCACATCATGGCCCCCACTCTCCTCCATTCCATCCAGTGGGCCCTATGAGGATTTACAATGTCCGGTGATTACCTCTGAGGCACCATCCAGGGCAGCTCCATGTCCCAAAGACGCCTCCATCTCTCATCTCCTCCTGCCCTTCCCCATACCCATCGTCCACCATGTCCACTTTTCCCAATTCCATGCCACCTCTTCTATGTGGACATTGGATTGGTTGTGTCCATTGCACCTCTATGTCAAGAGGAGGCTCAGATTCCACATGGATGCTGGATGCAGTCCTCCCATTTTCAGTTGTAATCACTCTAGGCTCCACGGTGTGGTGATTGTCCTTCTTCAACTCCATCTTAGCTGAGTGTGGTAAGTCCAATAAATCAGATTGTAGGTGCTGGAGTCTGTTGAGGCTCAGGACCTGGCTATCACATTGTCGGTCCAGAGATTCAAATCCCCTAAATATATCTTAAACCCCAACGTTAACTGCACCTCCGGCACATTAGCATGAAAGACTTATGAAGGGAGATCCCATCTGAGTCCAGATTCATCACACATACACACCATTTCCAAAGAGGGGCCATCTGCCCTGATAGTTAACCCCATCGGCCATGACCATAACTCTCATGGGTCTCTTTAGCCTTCAAAGGAACCATTATCTGGGGGTTGTATCTGCTTTATCTGTCTCTCTGACTCTGCTCAGTTGTGCATGAGGGCAATCCTTCTGCCAGCCTCCAGACTCTTTTTTAGAAACTCGTAGCCATATAAACTCATTTCTCCTTTCCATTTCCCCCTTACTTTAGGTCAAACAGCATTTTAAAGTCATGGTATTTTATGTAGACATGGATATTCTGCTGATCCGCATTGAACCTTCCGTATAAGGTCCTTTTCCAGTTGCATCATCAGTTGGTATTTGATAGTGGTCCCTCGTTGCCAGGGAGGCTCATCCCCGGGTGTCATGTCCCATGCTGGAGGGAAGGCATTGCATTTACATGCTGAGTTTGGCTTCGAGACTGTCTCTTTTATGGAATCTGTCTTCTTTTTCTCCCACAGCTGATTTGTATGGAGTGGCCACATGATGCAATAGGAACCCATCTGCAGCAGTTTGATATTATTTATGAATTCCAAAAAGAAATATAGATTATTTTTGTAAACTGGTCATTTCCTCTGGTGTAATAACCCTTGCATTGTATTAGATTCAACTGAGATGTCTGATTAAATTATGTTAAGATTAGGGCTCTGATCCAACCACGTCATTAGAGTGAGACAAAGTGTTGAGTCCCAGTCTCCTTGGGGATAAAACAGAGGCTTACATGAAAGTAAACACACAGAGAATCAGATATGTGAGAAAAGAGAGAAGGCTCCATTAGGCAAGGCAGAGACTCCAGGAGGAGAGATTAGCCTGATAGTCTATAGCTGACCTTGTGAAGAGCACTAAGCATCTGAGCCTGGAAAGAATCAAGCCCTAGGGAGAAAAATACATGTATGCCAGTCTTCAGCTAATATTAGAAGATGGGACCACAATGCCTTAAGGGGAAGAAGGAAGACATTGCCTGCCATCTTGCTCCAACATGTGGCCAATGACTTTGGGTGAGAAAGTACCTCTCAGGATTCTTTGAGTTGGACTCTTTGGGGCCTTGTGATTATAAGCTTTTACCCCAAATAAACACCCTTTATAGAAGCCAACAGAGTTCTGGTACTTTGCATCAGCACCCCTTTGGCTGACTAATATGACATCCATAAGCAAGACTGAGCAATCAGGTTTTATCTTTCAAGAAATTCAACACATGACTCAGCTTCTGTAGCAGAAGTTAATGGATCATTCTTAAACAATGAAGTCATACTGTACAGGAATACCTATGTAGTACTAGAAAAAAACAGTAAAGCTTAAATATTAAGGCATTTTCCGGCACCTTATAATGTTAGAAAAATTCAATGTAACTCTTGCTCAGGTTAGGAGGAATGCAGAGCGACAGCTTTATCGTTAATTAGATTTAGCGTCACCAAAAATGCATAATTAAACACTCCCTCCCTGGATATCTTTAATCACGTTAATCCTTATTTATATTTCACATCCATACCACCCCCATCCTCATCACCCCAAGATTACCCAACACCAGATACCATGCATATTTTAAGATTAACAGAAAAAATTTTTTTTTCTCGACTCTTCTTAGATATGTCACCCTTAAGATTAATTTTATTTCAACCAGTATAAAAGCTTGAGAAAATCCTTAATGGGGAGGCTGGTTTGAGAAGGATTGTACATCTCTGGTCTTCTGTTGGTGAATACACCCACTTTTCCTTCTTAGTCTGGTTTGTTGTGTCTTTCTATTCTGCTGTGCCAAGCAAATGAACCTAGCCTCTTCACCTACAGTTTAGGTTCTAAGAATACCCTATATCTGCAGCTCCTGAGGCTGTCTTTTGTTTTTCCTTTATATTCACTGAGATCATTGTGCTAAAAATAAACTTATTTTCCCTTGAAATAATTTAAAGAAGTCTCTTTTCTTAATCTCTAAGATATTTTTCTCTTCTTTCATGAATGTTCAAAGTTTGTCAAAGCATTGTGTGAGTGACAAGAAATTGGATAGATAATTTGTTTCTTCTCTTTCCTTCTTTCTTTTGATTATTATATTCTAAGAAGCATAAATTCAACTCTCTTGAATTTACATAGAATGATACTGAGTAGTGAACTCAGAGTTGTTGAATGTTCAAGGGTGGAAACATGGTTCCCTGACCCCCATATTAATGCTTTTTCTATTGAAGTAAATTATGTCTGTCATACCAGGTCCACTCCCCATAAGTGTTTGTCTAAGACTATTTGATTTCTTTCCTCAACCTGAATTTGTTTAATGTTTTCTTTTTCATCAGAAACCACAACCAATCTGTTCAACACATTCTCATGATATTTTTCACTTCCTTATTCTTGAAAGTGTAAATCACAGGATCAAGCAAGGGAGGCAGGATGGTGCAAAATATTGCTACCATTTTGTCAATGGACAGAACAAATGACAAACAAGGACAAAGAATAAAACCACCAGAACAGCAGTGTGAGATACACAGGTGGAGGGATCCCCCCACTATTCAGAATTATGAGTTCTCAGAGACAGGAAGATGACATTACAGGAGACTAGCAAAAAAAAAAAAAAAAAAAGTTTATGATGCAGATAAACCCACTGTTGGCCAGTGCAGGCAAGGCACAACAATGGGTACAAGTGGCATGTGTTGTGATCAAAGACACTGGGGACACATAGAGAGGTGGCTAGAAAGTCAAGAGAATTTGTATCACAGGTTCAGAATTCAGGCTACCCCAATTAGAATGCCACAAAACATCCAGTTCATGATAGAAAGGTAGGGCAAGGGCATCCAAACAGCAACATGTTGGTCTTAGGCCTGGCTGTGAAGACAATCAGCTCTACCCTAGCAAAGAAATGTTCAGCAAAGAGGGTCATGCAGCCCTAGAAGGAGATGGTTTGTCTTTCATGGATGAAATCCACAACCTTCTTTGGGGTGATGACAGAGTAGAAATATGCTTCCAGGAAGGACAGAAAATTAAAAAAGAAGTACATGGTGGGGTCCAGAACTTCCAGAACTCTGATAATGGTCACCACAATTAGCAAGTTGCCTTCAATATTTGCAATGTAGCAAAAAAATTACAACAAATCCTATTTTCTGAACATTTCCAAGGTGTGAAAACCTCAGAAAGATGAACTTAGTTATGGAAGCTTTAATTTAACATAATTTCAGTGGAAAAGTTGAAAGCTATCATAGTGACCTTGTAGTATCTGCCTTTAGGGAAAAGAGATATTCACCTCGGGAGAGTTTATGGTATTATCACAATCATATACAGATTGGTTCATCCATAGCCAAAAGTATTTTAAGTGTTTCTTTTGTCATTGAGAAGATAAAATTAGTTGAAGGTGGTAATGGGAGAACAGTCAGAGTTAAGATGGGGGTAAATTATCATGAATTTAAAAATAGCTAGATTTTCAGTGTGGAGGAGGAGAAAGATCCATAATTTGTTGGGTGATAAATAGTTTTTGTCTTAAGTGCCACTCTGTCCATTTAGGAAATGCTTCCTGAAGAAAATTGGTGAGAATCCTGAAGTCTTGTCTAAGTTTTATGGAAGGGAGGACTACAATTTATTTTTCTTTTTCATCCTCTATTTTTTTTTTTAAGTTACATTAAAAATATAAGAGGTCCCTTCATAGCCCCCACACTCCTCACCCCACTCCTCCCACATCAACAACCTCTTTCATCATCATGGGTCATTCATTGCATTTGGTGAATATATTTTGGAGTACATGCACTACATGGATAATGGTTTACATTGTAGTTTACACTCTCCCCTAGTCCACACAGTGGGTCATGGAAGGACATACAATGTCCAGCATCTGTCCCTGCAGTACCACCCAGAACAACTCCAAGTTCTGAAAATGCCCCCACATCATATCTCTTCTTCCCTCTCCTTACTCTCAGCAACTACCATGGCCACTTTCTCCACATCAATGCTACAATTTCTTCCATTGCTAATTATAGTAGTTCCACAGTAGAATATCAGTAAGTGAACTCTAATCCATACTCTATATCTCCAGCCTGTGAACCCTGGGATGGTTATGTCCACTCCACTTTTATATCAAGAGGGGGCTTAGATTCCATATGGATGGTGGATGCAATTCTCATACTTGCAGTTGTAGGCACTCTTGGCTCCCTGGTGTGTTGGTTGACCTTCTTCACCTCCCTATTTGCTGACCAGGATAAGTCCAATAAACCAGACAGTAGGAGTTGCAAGTCTGCTGAGGCTCAGGGCCTGGCTGACACATGGACAGTCCAGAGATTCAGGTCTCCTGAGTATACACCAACCCCAGCACCAACCACAGGTCCAGTAAAAGTGACAGAAGAGGAATGTGTAGAAAGGTCACATCTGAGTCCAACTCCATCTCACTCAGGAACACAAACTCCAAAGAGGGCCAATTGACATGGCACTGAACTCCAGAGTCATCTGCCATGGTTATAGACACTATGGGACTCTGAAGCTCTCCGAAGAACCAGTACCTGGGGTTGATTACTTTGGCTGTCTCTGGGACTCTCCTGACATATGCATAAGCGTGACCCCTCTGATGATATCTGAACTCTTTTTTGGATACCCATAGCCATATAAACTCATTTGTCCTTTCCTTTTTCCCCTTTTAGTCAAGGTCAAAAATCAGTTTTTAACACCTGATATTACATGAAGGCTGAGATATTCCACTGGTCTGAGTTGACCCTTTTATTCAAGGTATTTTTCTAGTTACATCATCAGCTGGTGCTTGGTAGTAATCCCTTGGCACCAGGCAGGCTCATCTCTGGGAGTCATGTCCCACACTGGGGGGAAGGTAATGCATTTACATGCTGAGTTTGGCTTAGAGAGTGGCCACATTTGAGCAACATGGAGGTTCTCAGGAGGTAACTCTTAGGGACCCTGCAGCTCTAGACCTAGTTCATATTTCAGGCATGCAGGCTCATAATCATAGTCATCAGTATCAAGGGCACCTTGTTGGACCATTGACCCAACCCGCGGGTCAGTTGAACCAGGACCTGAGGGAGGGAGTGGGAATGAAAAGGACAAGAGACACAAAGAATGGAGACAAGACAGGATTCTGATCAAGTCTCATTTATTGAGGGTCAATCAGGGGTATTTATAGCCAGGGATGAAGGAGGTGGTACCTACTGATGACAACACATGTGTCGGTAAATGATTGGGTAACTAGATTTTGATTTTCGTGCCACACACACGTGCAGATGGTTATTTGGCAAAGTCTGCAGAAAGACTTTCGCTCTCTTTAGTGAGTGCCCAATCAGAGTCTGGGGGAGTGGCATGAGACTAGAAACTTAATTGCTTCAGCGAGGGTAGGGAAACAGAAACTTAACCGGGTTAGTATCTAAAAATAGCGTTTTGTAACAAGATGGCCAATACGATACCAGTGCCAGAGGCAGCTTCCCACAGGTGTCCCTTTTCTTTAATATTTTTAGCAGAAAAGGAAGACTGATAAGACAGCCCATTCTGGGGGGACTGTGCCTGTCTTAGGTCAGGGCTGGCAAACAGATGATCTCATTAGACCTTACCCGTCATTGAGAATCGTGGCAGCGAAAGGCCACGTCTCTGTCTTAGGTGGTTGTTATCGTGAGAATGCCTGGCCCAGTTGCCCGTCATTGACTAACCAGTCCAGTGCCTCAGAAAATACTGACAAGATATTCATGGTCTGGGATCAGGCCTATTGGCTGGATCCATTTGCAAGTAGTGGTCAGACCCCTTGTCGTAGTTGGCCATGTCCAGTCTATGATAATGGATCTGGATGGGCTTCATTTTTATGGCATCCAGTTGTTGCTTTAAAAAGGCCATAATCTTGTTAAAGAGAATAGGTCCTAGCGATAGAAGTATTAGTAAGCCAAGCAGAGGTCCCAAGAGGGGGAGTATATATGGTAACAATCCATTAAGTCCATTCCACAAGGGGTTGTCGGCCAACTCCTTTCTTCTTTTCTCCAGGTCTTCTTGAAGTTTCTTAACTTTATCTCAAACAATGCCAGACTTGTTGGCATAAAAGCAGCACTGTTCCTGCAGAACCAAGCATATTCCTCCACGATCTGCTGTAAGCAGATCTAACCCTCTCCTGTTCTGCAATACTACCTCAGTTAGAGTGTCCCTTTTGGTCTAAGCTTAAAAAATTTAAAATGAAAAGAGAGTGGGATAACAGATTTTTGGGGGATCCCCTGACAGGATACCACTCCCCCTTTTTTACTTTTTCGATGGTATTTTTTAGAGACAGATGCGCTCTTTCGACTATACCTTGCCCTTGGGGGTTATATGGAATGCCTGTGATGTGTTTTATGCCTAAATGCTGGCAAAATGTGGTGAATACATGGCCAGTATATCCAGGGCCATTATCTGTTTTTATCTGTTGTGGGGTTCCTAATACTGACATGGCAGTCAACACATGTGCGATAACGTTTTTTCCTGCTTCTCCTGTTTGTGGGGTGGCGAAGATAAAGTCGCTAAAGGTATCAACTGTAACGTGCTCATATTTCAGATTACCAAATTCAGGAATATGAGTTACATCCTTTTGCCAGAGGGCATTAGGTATCAGACCGTGGGGGTTTACTCCTAAATGTGGTGTAGGTAAAAGGGTTACACAGGAAGGGCATCCTTTAACAATTTGACAAGCTTGTTCTCGGGTAATTTTGAACATAAGCCTTAAAGTATGTGCATTAATATGATGTACCTGGTGGGCTTTAACAGCTTTGTTAAGGTTATTCGAGTTGTCGTGCATGCCCTGGTTAACATAGCACAGTAGCCGAGTGGCCTGATCAACCAAATGGTTTCCTTGGGTGTGGGGACCCGGAAGATTGGAATGAGCTCTGAGGTGACCAATAAAAAAGGGGTAATTCCTTTTATGAATAAGAGATTGCAGTTGAGTGAACAAAATAGCTGCCTCCGAGACATTTTTTATTTGACCGGCTGTTTCAAGTAAAGGGACTGACTGAGCTATATAAGCGCTATCCATGAAGAGGTTAAAAGAGACACTTCAGAATGCAGAGAACACAGCTATGACAGCTTGTAGTTCTGTAAGCTGTGCAGATTTTGAATGAGTTTGAAACCAGAGAGTTTTGCCATTAAAGACATAAACAGCCATTCCCGAGGAGGACCCGTCAGTGAATACTGACAGAGCTCCAGTGATGGGTTGAAGAGAGGTGGTCAAGGGAAAAATGAAGTCATGTGTACTCAAAAATTGTAGTAGCTTATCATTGGGGTAATGGTTGTCTATTTGGTTGGCATAAGATGCACAAGCAATAGGCCATATGTCAGTTGTCTGCAACAGCCAGCTGATTTGTTCCTTAGTATATGGCTGAATAATGGTATCAGGTTCCTTACCAAAATGACGTTTGCCTTGTTCTCTCCCCAGGCAGACAATATCTGCGACAGCTTGGTAGTAAGGATAAATTACCTTAGTGGGTGACGCGGGTAAATGCACCCACATTATGGGGGTGGTTTGCCAGGATACCACAGTAGGAGTAAGAGACGTTTTACATATGACAACAAACAAGGGTTGGCTATAGTCCATGGTAGTGACAAATTGTGATTGTATAGCTTGTTCAACCATCTTAAGGGCTTGGTGTCCTTCCTGAGTAATACTCCTAGGAGAGTTGGGGTTAGAGTCTCCTTGTAATATGTTAAATAGGGGTTTTAAGTCTTCTGTGGTTAGTTTTATGTAGGGATGGAGCCAATTTATGTCACCTAAGAGCTTTTGGAAGTCTTTTAGGGTTTTTGGTCTATCTAGTCTGAGATTGGCCTTCTGAGTAGTTATTTTATTTCCTGCCATATGGAAACCCAGGTAGGTGTAATGGTCTTGTAACTGTACCTTATCAAGGGCAGTTTGAAGCCCGTGTGCCTTTAAGGCTTTTTCCATATCATGGTAACATTTTAGGACATCTTGTCCATTTTTACCAGTCATCAAAATGTCATCCATGTAGTGGATGACATAAAGGTCCCTCCATATTGCTCTTACTTCCCTTATGGCAGTAGCCACAAATTTTTGGCATAAGGTAGGGCTATTTGTCATGCCTTGGGGTAAGACCTTCCAGTGATATCTCCTCATAGGTTCTTTGAAATTCACAGAGGGGAGGCTAAATGCAAAGCGCTTTTGATCAGCTGGGTGTAATGGGATAGTAAAGAAGCAATCTTTTAGATCTATGATAATTTTATAATGTCCAAGGGGGATGGCTACAGGGGTTGGAAGACGAGATGCAAAGCTCCCATAGGTATCATTGTTTTGTTCACTGCTCTTAAGTCCTGCAATAATTGCCATTTCCCAGATTTCTTTTTAATGACAAAAATAGGAGTGTTCCAGGGAGAATCACTCTCTGTGGTACGTCCTGCCGCTAGCTGTTCCTGTACTAACCGCTGGGTGGCCTGTAGCTTGTCTGAGGATAAAGGCCATTGATCGACCCATACAGGTTCGTTTGAAAGCCAGGTGATTTGGTCTGCATGGGGTACAGGAATATCAATGACTGCGACGGTTTGCTTGGTCGGTAGAGGTGGGGTCTGGCTGCAGACGAGGGGTCGGTCCAGCTCTGGACAAGGGGTCGGTCCCGCTTGGGATGAGGGGTCGGTCCCACTTGGGATGAGGGGTCGGTCAGGCAGCAGACGAGGGATCAGTCTCACAAGGGGTTGCACGGTTCGGCTGACGGGGTCACCCGGCAAAGCCGGCGACGAGGGGGTCGCCCGGAGAAGCAGGCGACGAACTGGGGACAAGGGAGGCCAGGCCCTTGTCGGGGGCTCTCAGGACTGGAGGGCGCATGGCAGAAGAACTACCGCGGAGACAAGGTAAACATGCAAGTCCACTTTATTGAGGGAGAGGCAACAGTTTTATAGGGGCTGGGGAAGGCTGATTGGTCGAAGCCACGCCCTGTTCTGATTGGTTGCCGGCGAAAGGTCAGTGGGCGGTACTGGACAGGGGAGGGGTGGTGGTTAGGGATTGGCTGTTGCTGTTGCTGGGGGAAGGGGCAGGGTTTAGGGATTGGTGGCTGCTGTTGCTGGGGTGGAGGGCAGACTTGAGTTTCCCACCCACGCCTGGCTGTTGCTGCTGTCAGGGGAAGGGAAAAGGGCAGACTGGATTTTTCCGCCCACGCCTGGCTGTTGCTGCTGTCGGGGGAGGGGAAAAGGGCAGACTGGAATTTTCTGCCCTGCGCCTGCGCAGGGAGAAAGAAGAAGAAGGGTGCCGCCCCACAGGCATCGTGTGGCGCCATCCGGGAGGAGGGGCGGCCGCGGAAGCATGGCTACCGAGAAGGGGAGACCCGAGGGCACTCTGCGCCCATGCCGAGCTCCCTTCAGGGGTGGCGGTGAGTCCGACCAACCACCCTATTATGGGGGCAGCGGAATTAGGCCTACCGCGGCCGCTCCCCCGCCAGGCAAGCAAACCACACTTCAGCCCGAGGGGTGACCACAAATGACCCCTAGGCTGAATTTCCCAGGCCCCTTTTGCTATTTTGTCCCTTTATAGATAGGGGTTGAGCAATGCCTGATTCAGGTTTTCCTAAACCTTTTCCCAGTTTAAACCCTTGCGAGAGCATTTGAGCTGTGATTATATCATTGGGACTACACAGGAGAAGCCCTATTTGAGAAAGCAAATCCCTTCCCCAAAGGTTAATGGGGAGCCCTGGTATTACTTAGGGTTGTATAGTTCCTTGATTCCCTTCTTTATCCTTTCAGGTTAGTAGTTTTGAACTTTTTGGGATTTTGACTCTGACCTATGCCCCTTAAATTAGTCAACGTGGGAGAGAGAGGCCAATTAAGTGGCCAGTTCTCTCATTTTAAGATGGTACCATCGGCTCCAGTGTCTACAAGCCCATTAAATTCCTTACTGTCCAACCATAAGGTCATCATAGGTTTACTGGTGTTGTGGAATTTAAGAGAAGTTCAATTAATTGAGTATAGAGAGGCCAGGACTCAGGAATGATTTTGAGAAGGAAAAAATGGTTTATTGACGGCCGGCCGGACTCGGGAGCTTTCAGTTTGAATCCCGAGCCCCGAACAAGATTTTCAAACGTCTTTTATACAGAGAGGAAAGGCCAAATGGTCCCTTTGTTTCAGTTCTCAATAGGCTTCAATTAGCATATATCTCTTCCACATCTTAGGTAAGCTTTTAGCAAGGACTCCAGACATTCTAGATAAGCCTTGGTTTTTGCATTTCCCCTAAATACTTAAAGTTTACAGCTCTTGCATTGTTAAACATTTCCTGGGACTGGAGCCTGTTTGCCATTTTCCCTAAGGGCAGGACTGCAGCCTCTTATCTTTCCACACTCACAAGTCAAACAGCTTAGTTATTTCTGAAGAGACACAAGTCAAACAGCTTAGTTATTTCTGAAGAGACAAAGAGCCTTCCACCCATAGCCCACATCATTCCCCCCTTTCTGCCAAAGATTAACTTGCTAAGCTTTGGCATAATTATTGTTGGAGCTATGAGGTGGATGGCTGTTTGTTGTTTTGATTGATTATTTATCAGTCTTTAGTACAGCATCCAGGACTGTTTTTAGAAGTTTAGAGCTTTTCATTCTGGACAGCAGAATCTTGGGCAGGGGCCTCCTGCAGTTATTCTGCTGCCACTGGCACTCACGTGCATTTCCAGTCAGGTTCCAGATCCATCTATTACTTTTATTTTACTCTTAAAGAGTTTACACCTTTAATTTAAAAGGGGTGCTGAAGGGAGACGATCTCTTTTCTGTAACTGCTTCCTGCTGGCCATGGGCTGTAGTCATTGCCTAATAAGGTGTAAAAACTCTTTAATTTATTCTAACTGGAGGAAGATGGATCTGGCATTCTGTACGAAGTTGGATGAAGTTTTCATATGGTTAATAAGATGTTCACTCTGAAAGAAACAAACTTAATTAAAAATTTGGAATACCCGTTTTTAAAAGAGGACACATTGGATTACAGAGATAGACAAGATTAGATGCCTATAAAGATGGCATTCCTTAAAAGCTGGTGGGAACAGCATATATATTCTTTTTTAAGTTATCCATCTTTAGAGAGAAATTGCAACAGACACTTGACACTTAGCTTTGTCTGAAGACACATTCCAAGCTGTTCAATGATTGACTCTCATTCGCTCTGTCAGATGCTCATGGTGAACTGGCACTCCTTGGGCAACTGGCTTCACTCAGGATTAGAACACTAATTTGGAAATACTCTTAGTTTTCACCTGTGGGAGTGATCAGAACTACAGAATAAAGATTTTTACACCTTGGGTTTCATTGTACAATTTCTAGCAATTTTGACTTGTTCAATAGGTGACTCACCATCAGCAAGCAAGCCTCACTTTTGCTACACAGCAGAGTACAGCAGAATATAGAAGTTGACTGAGACTGGCTGAGACTGCCACCTTATTCTATAGACATGTTATTAACTGTTTAGAAAATGATTTTACCAGGAATTTAACATGTCTAATATACTTCTGCACTTGATCCAAAATAGAAAAGATAACATTACAATTATTAGGCATATATTTAGTACAGGATAAAAGTGCAGCACTTAATATTAACTAATGTATTACTTAATGCATAAGGATTCAGAGTTGCAATTATTAGTTTTGAGTTTCAGGTTTGTAATACTTTACATGTTATCTCTCCATGAGAGCAGGCCATAATGCCAATTGTGTTTAAGTTTTACTTACAGTCTCCTGGTATCATGGCTCCACTTATCATGTTCTTCAACGCAGTGAGCAAGTTGCAGCATCCTTCCAGTATTCCAGAGATTTTCCAGTATTCTACTAGCCTGGTGCATAGTGCTCTCTGGCACCATGGAACAGTGCCAGTCTGGAGGCGATATCCATTGTACACTTGGCTGTACCGAGTCATTATTGGCTGCAGGAGCTTGAAACTGCAATATAGTTTCCATCAACTTCAGGAGCAGAACCAGAGACTGATATAGCACATATTTTTAATTGAGGGGTCAGTGACCAGCCTAGCCAATAACTCACATGGAGAGGCCACCTGTAATGTATACAAGGCCTGGTTCGAATGCACAAGAGTTTGACAATGTTAAAGTTTATTCCTTGTATTATATATATTTTAAACAACTTAACGCAATACATATATCAAATGACTATTTACTTACACAATTTTACTATGAAGATAACAGTAGGTACTTTACTTTAGTAATAGAGGAAAAATACTTTTCATTGTTAGAATGAAAACAGAATATTTCCAATAGAATCAAGACAACTTTTTATTGCCATTTACTTAAATGTGTATTTTGCAGTGGCCTTCAGACAGGTTTATTATCATGAAGTTATTTCTGCTACCAATACCAATCTAAGTTTCTTTAGTTAACAATGACTTCTACAACTAGAATTATTTAAACATTTTCAGTTTGGAAGATGTTTTACAAACTCTTTATAATTGACTATAACCGCATTGACTAGACACCTCATGTTTAAATAAACTTACTAAATTACAATTACCAATGAAAGAAATTTACTCTTTATTTAAGAGAGCATATCTACAATCTTTTTCCTTTAGCCTAATTTCACCAATGTGAACTTACAATTTTCATTACTCTAAAGATTTTGTACATATAATGTTAATTTAGTTTATAAATTAACTATGGGAGATTACACTCAAGTTAAATAAAATTGAAACCATAATAGTTTATGCAAGGAATGTTCTCTTTTTCCCTTACAGGAAGCTAAAAACTTCTTTTCTTTAAGTTATCAAAATTATTAAATTAAAAGCATACTGACTACCAGGTTTTAAAACACATGCATACTGACTACCAGGTTTTAAAACACATTACACAATTACTTAAATTTTTTAAAATCATAACCCAGGAAAGATCTCTCCATAGTTTTTATGGACTTTCCTTTACTTACTGAAATTTCTTAATAGAGCCACTAATTACCTTTATTTCATTGGAAAGAAATCTTCTGGAAGAATTAAGGCTCACCAGATTGTGGAGAAGAAAATAATTTATTCTCAATTTTGCAAGAAGGGGTGCAGAGCCAGATATGGCTGGTGCCACGAACAAAGAAAAATGACACAATTTATACCCCTAAGCCTAGCATGCAAGCTCTTCCTGTTTTTCCATAGATTGGATACTTCAGAAGTTACAGCTTATCTGAGATTTAACTTTCCCACGCAAAAGTTTGATTTAACTGCTTCTTCTATCACATTCCAACCATTTTAGTTTTTACCTGCTCCCCCCTTTTTCAAATAAGGAATAGAATTTAGTGCTGAAATGGCACCGACTTAGTTAGCTCCTTCTTGGGCATCCTTCCACTGCCCATAGGACTGGCCTAAACTGGTCTCCTCCACTGCTGTCCAACCCGGGAGTGGGAGACTGAGGCAGCAGGCCGCCAGGTTACATCGACATTTTTCTTATGTGAAAATTAACCTAATCTTTGTGTGTGTGTGTTTTTTTTTTTTTTTGTTTTTTTTTTTTGCAATTTATGGCTGACAAAGGTTTAAACTGGGAAATTACCAGGCAAACTGATTCTCAATTCCCTAGCCTAGTAAGATAGGTTTAATCTGCCACACCTAGTCTTGCCTTAAAAGCTCTTGCAAAGAGGAGGCCCTTTCCCAATTGTTTCCATAATCAGATTTCTATGACTTTTTCATCCTGCTTAGTTCAATTTGGGCTTTAAGAATATTTATAAATATAACTGCATATTTAATTTTTAACAATTTGAATAGACCTGTTTTAAGAATTTTTATTTGTTAATTTGATATTATCCTGATGTATGAAGACATACATTGAGCTTTTTTTTAAAAATGGGCAGACACAAAGAGTTAGACACAAACACAACTCATTGATATTACTTGTAATTTGCATTATTTTATATACTGTTTAACTTAATTAATTAGGGGTCCAGAAATACATATTACTTATATAACTGCATATTTAACCTCAACAATTTGAGCAAATAGGCAGACATGAATAGTTTGACACAACAACATGACTTTAGTTACTTTAAACTTTTCAAAGACTTTTGAAACTCTTCTTAATTTGCACTATGACCATGCAGTTTACCACAAGAATTTTCTTTCTTACTTAATGGATTGTAATAACCAAAATGTTCTCAATGCCTTAGCACCATTTTGTTTTAGAACTTTATATTTTACTTTGAAATTAGCAGAATTTTGGATAAGCAACAAGATTAACTTTATATATATTTACTGAGGCTATTTGAAGCCTCAGGGAGACAGACTGCTTTCTCTCATGAATTGCCACTCTTAGGAACACTTGATGTGGGCTATGGGTGGAAGGCTCTTTGTCTCTTCAGAAATAACTAAGCTGTTTGACTTGTGTCTCTTCAGAAATAACTAAGTTGTTTGACTTGTGGGTGTGGAACGGTAAGAGGCTGCAGTCCTGCCCTTCGGGACGGTGACAGCAGGCTCCAGTCCCAGGAAATGTTTAACAAAGCAAGGGCTATAAACTTTAAGTATTTAGGGGAAATGCAAAAACCAAGGCTTATCTAAAATGTCTGGAGTCCTTGCTAAAAGCTTACCTAAGATGTGAAAGAGATATATGCTAATTGAAGCCTATTGAGAACTGAAACAAAGGGACCATTTGGCCTTTCCTCTCTGTATAAAAGACGTTTGAAAATCTTGTTCAGGGCTCGGGATTCAAACAGAAAGCTCCCGAGTCCGGCCGGCCGTCAATAAACCATTTTTTCCTTCTCAAAATCATTCCTGAGTCCTGGCCTCTCTATACACAATTAATTGAACTTCTCTTAAATTCCACAACACACTGACCGTCCAGGCAGGAGACTTCTCCCCCTCCACCCCCCTTTTTGATTTTGGAGATAATAAAACTCCAGTGGCCATTTAACCTTATTCTATCAGGCAGCAATTTATTTAGTTTACACTTGAATTCATGAGAGAAAGGGTTACTAATACCAGGAGAGGAGACAGTGATGTCCCAGCTCTTCTCAATTATGAAATAACCATAGGCAAAGGCAAAGGGTGAGGTTAGGCTTGAAGTAACCATAAACAAAGGAAAGGTTAGTGTAGAATTTACACTTAAATAATAGTTTCAGGCTAAATTCACCCAGCTATAATCTCAGTTATTGTCTTTCCACTGTTTTATAATATAAATGCATTTATAAATGATTTTAACTCTTAGTTACAGTTTTTATTAATTTTTTTAAAAACCTATTAATTTTATAACACCTTTAAATACCTTTCATTCAACTTATAACATATTAAATGAACTTAACCATTACTTTAATTTTCCTTTAAAGTAAAAGAATAAATCTCTTGCAGTTAGTTTGAAATAAAAGGCTACTTTTCAGGATTTGATTTCTAGAACATAAAATGTTCTTTTAAAAGAGGTAAGACTCTTCTTCAAGCATTGAGGATATGATGAGGTTAAAGCACAAGAAGCTATTGATAAAAGATTTTCTTTATATATTGATCTTACTCAATTTAATCATAAAAATTTCCCTTCCACAAACCTTCTACACTTTCAGTATTCATTCAGGTTCTGTCCCACACTCTACTCTTTCCAATAATCAATCATTTTATCTTAGGACAAAATCATCTTCTGTTTCCTTAACAATAAAAACACACTCCATATATCCCACATACTGAGTTACCAGGCAAACTTCTTACAACATATAATTGCCATTAATACTAAACAAGTTTGTTAAAATAATGAACTTTTCTTCACTTTAAATACTTAGTAGCATGTAATACCAGAAACAGTTTTTTTGGAAGTAAGTTGGCAGGGGAGATTGGCTGCCGAATAAGTTTGTTATAAAATTGCCTTTTATTATTATTATCAATTCAGTTTTGTTAAATAATGACTTTCTGCAATTAGCCACTTAAATACCTTAAACAATGCTTTGTAAAACCTTTATATTTATACCCTTAAGACAGATTTTACCTTCACAGAACACATTCTCTTACTTAAGGTTACTACAATACCTTCTAAGAACCTGAGCAGAATGCAAACGTATTTTGGCTTTGACACCCTAAGGAGGGAACTGTACTGCATTTATTCTGATTCTGCTTTTCACCCCCTTCACTTCCCCCCCTTCCAGGCAGTCGGGTGCACAACAAACAGGAATGCAGCTTATGAATAGAAGGGTGGACTCACTGGAAAGGGGCAAGCCGCTCCCCCCTTTCCAGCTTTCAGCCAAAATGGGCAGACAGAACCTACTCAAATTTGGCAACTCTCCCAGGGACCCAGCCACCCTGACTGGGACATCCCCAACAAACTTGGGTGCGTGGCGCGGACACAGATGGCCTCCAAGCCCCGGCAAAGGGCCAGACCAGAGACAAGACAGCAGAACATGCACAAACATCTAGACTCCTCAGCTTTTGCCCCAGAATCATTTCACCCCCTTGCCAATGGCAAGGGAGGGCTCCAGCTCAGCTGTAATTCTACTTTATGTAAGGACACAATTCCAACACTAACATTGAGCTGACACAGACAGAAGCACAAAGGTCACTAATCTGACTCACAAGTTTATATATTTATTTTCACCACAGCTGCCCCCACAGCCATCACAAACCTCAGAACACTTAACATTTGGTATAAAGTGAATTCATTCACAAATTAGCACCATAACAAAAGATTTCAGCTAGACTTTTCCACTGTTTAAACTTTACATCCAGACCAAGCTCCACCAGAAAAGCCGATCCATTTTCCTGTAACCAAGTTTTGTTTTCCTTAATCTAGACCAATTTCCAGGATATTAGGACTTGAACCTATAAATACCCTTCCTATTAAAATCGAGACTCCACTCCTTTAGTGGATATAAGACCAGTACCAGATTCTAACATGCAGTTAGACAAACCCAAAACACCAGGGCTTTTCCCCGGTTTTCCTCCTTTTCCCAAGCCTAGAGAGAACGGCTTCCCCCCAGCCTTCTGGGGCTACTAGGGTTCTCTCGGGAGGTGATCAGCCTCCCCTTCCTAGCAATTAAAGCTAGGGCCTTCCAGACTGTGCTCACCCGGGGAGTCTTACCTTCTTCCATGTTCGGAGTTCTTTTTCGTTCCCAGAATCTTTCTCTTCAGACCTTCCATTGCCCCTCGATTTTGTTGGGAAGATTCTGGTGGAGCCCACATCTTTTCTGGATTAAATTTAATCCAGGGGCGCCCAGATTTGGGGTTCACCCGAGTCCTCCCGGCTTCCTCGGGGATTTGGAAGGGGCAGCAAAATGCTACCGTCTCTGGCCTTCATTTTTATCCCTTCGTGGTTGCCAAAAATGTTGTGGAATTTAAGAGAAGTTCAATTAATTGAGTATAGAGAGGCCAGGACTCAGGAATGATTTTGAGAAGGAAAAAATGGTTTATTGACGGCCGGCCGGACTCGGGAGCTTTCAGTTTGAATCCCGAGCCCCGAACAAGATTTTCAAACGTCTTTTATACAGAGAGGAAAGGCCAAATGGTCCCTTTGTTTCAGTTCTCAATAGGCTTCAATTAGCATACTGGCAGAGATAGCTTGTGCCCAATATTCATCGGAGGAACCAAATCCTCCTGAGCCATGCTTATTGCATTTAATTTGATTGTTTGTATCTAGCAGTGGCAGCAGCAATAGCTGGGCGATCCCTTTCCCTGAAGGAATAGTGGTAATATTTTGTGGAGCGGATGCTATGATTTTTATTTCCCCTGTATAGTCATTATCAATGATACCCGGGAAAACTAGGAGTCCATCAACTATGGAGCTACCGCGTCCAATTATCAACCCGAAGGTGTTTTTTGGCAAAGGACCAAATATGCCTGTTGCTAAAGCTTGCACTCCCATTTGTGGTGTTAATATTGTGTGGGTGGTGACACAGAGGTCCAGCCCTGCGCTCCCTGGGTGGCTCTACAGAGATCTGAAATGGATTGCTGTTGGTGGGAACAAAGTTGATTGCCCCATAAACTTGTTTGGGTTTGGGGGCCTGGGACTGGCCCGGGTTCCCGTTTCCCTGGGCGGGAGGTAAGGGTTGACCCTGAGCATCAGTTTTTGATTTACATTCGTTAGCCCAGTGCCTTCCTCATCGACATTGAGGACATAACCTAAGAGTAACGCTTTTCCCTCCTGTAAGCTTTTGACCCTTGCAGGTTTTAGCAAAGTGGCCCTCTTCACCACAGGTGAAGCATTTCCCTTTATTTTGCTGGGCCAGATACTGTTTTAACTGTAAGCCCTTGTAGGGCTGCCACCATTGCTAGACCCTGTTGATATGCAGCTCCTATATCTGAGCACAATCTAATATAGCCAGACAAATCTGTCTTTTTTCTATACAGGGGGATTGCAGCCTGGCAAGTGGCATTTGCATTTTCATAAGCTAATTGTTTTATAAATTCAGTGCCTGCTTCAGAGTTTCCAAATATCCTCCCCGGGGCGGTTATTAGCCAATGTACAGAGTCTGCAAAAGGCTCATCCGGTCCTTGTTTTATGCTAGTGAGGCAGGAACTAAGATCTCCCTTGGCAGGCAACCTTCTCCAGGCTCCAGTGCCTGCAGCTTGAATTTGAGCAAATAGGCCTGCATCATATTGCATTTGGGTTTTGTTAGAAGCATAATTTCCTTCTCCTATTAGCATATCTAGCATCCACCCATTGCCTGCTTGCGCATTGCCCCTGGCAGTATCTTTACAAAGCTCAACAAACATTTCCATAGCAGATAATCCCCTCCAGACAAAGTAGCATGGGCAATAGTGTGCCAATCCATGGGGGTGAGCCAATTTTCAGCAATGGATTCTACAATAGCTAGGGTGTAGGGAGCGGTAGCTCCGTATTGAGGGACCACGGTTTTAATTTCCTTAATGAGTTTAAAGTCAAAGCCGCTATGGTGTCTCCAGGCCTGATTCTGGTCATCTGTGGTTTCAGTTACAGGAAAAACCTCGGGTTCACTTAAGGTAGTTAAAGGATTAGAAGCCTGGGGGTTCCTTAACGCTGCTCCTGGAGCAGGTGGCTTGGCGTGGGATTCTGCAGTTTTACTTTCATTTTTAGTTTTTCCTGTTTTCAACCTTTCTAACCGACATATGAGTTCCTGATGTTCTTCTAATCAAATTTGTTCTTTTAGTTTCTCTATTTTTTCTAATAACTCCTTCCTTGGGTCAACTACCGGCATAACTATAGGTGGGGCTGCGGGATAGGGAATGTATGGCGGAGGTTGAGACTTTACCTTTTCCTCCTCAGATTCACCCGATTCTATATTAGAAGATTCATCATCAGTTTCCACTTCTAATTTTCTGAGGTCAGGGTACGGGTTCCTACTAGATGTGGCTTTAGTTCTTCCTTTATTTTTATCTTCCTTACAGGATCTTTTGTTTGATGGATTAACGGCTGCTTTGGCTTGGTGGTAGGCTTCCTGTCCTCCTCACTATCTAGCGAGATCAAGTCCTCCTCTGGACTGGACACTCCGGATGCACCAGGTGGTTTGGACTTTGGGCAGTCTGCTGATTTCTTAGGGTTGGTGGCTAGAGCCTCCAGCCCCTGCCCTTCTTGCAAAATTTCCTCACCCTTCTTAATAACATTTGCTACCACTGCATCCCTATGGTGAATACTTAAAATATCATTAATGAGACTCCAATATGAGAATGCGGTTACCGGGATTCTTTCAGGGCCAAAAGTTTTGTAAAAGTCCTGTAAAGCATCCCCTACTCTTTTCCATCTTCTCTCATCAATATTTCCTTCTTGAGGAAACCATGGACATACTTCTTTCAAAAACTCAAAAAACCTCAATAACTGTTTTACTTTCACCTTTACTCCTCGTGTCTTTAATTCCTCTTGGAGACCTACAAATGTCTCATGCTGGCTCATTTCTTGCCCCATGATCTCTGATCACTTACCGAGGCTTCAACCGAGAGGCAGATTCCCTCGAGGCGTCCTCTGATTCTCAAGTCCTGGCTGGCTCCTCCATCAGCATTCCTCACTTCATCCCTCGTACTCTGGTCCCTGTTCGGGCACCACTTGACCCCACCCGTGGATCAGTAGAACCAAGACCTGAGGGAGGGAGTGGGAATGAAAAGGGACAAGAGATACAAAGAATGGAGACAAGACAGGATTCTGATCAAGTCTCATTTATTGAGGGTCAATCAGGGGTATTTATAGCCAGGGATGAAGGAGGTGGTACATACTGATGACAACACATGTGTCGGTAAATGATTGGGTGACTAGATTTTGATTTTCGAACCACATGCATGCGCAGATGGTTATTTGCAAAGTCTGCAGAAAGACTTTCACACTCTTTAGGGAGTGCCCAATTGGAGCCCGGAAGAGTGGCGTTAGAATAGAAACTTAATTGCTTCCGAGAGGGTGGGGAAACAGAAACTTAACTGGGTTAGTATCTAAAAATAGCGTTTTGTAACAAGATGGCCAATACGATACCAGTGCCAGAGGCAGCTTCCCACAGACCATCCTTCTTTATTGGTCTTTGCCATTGCACTTGGGGGATTGTTGCTTTTCCATTGGGGAATGTGATAGAGCTCCCCTGGTTAGGAACTCAGCACTCCCTCACTTGTTGTTCTTAACTGTCACCACTATGAAAATATCCAAACATTTTTATGTACCTGTATACATGCCCTATAGACAAAATGGAGGGAGAGGGATACCTTTGGGTGGAGCTTTGAGGGCTCAAGGGGTCTAGGGATGGGAAGATATGTCAGATGGCCCAAGAAATTGGGGGGAGGGTGGGAAAACATTTGAACATAGGAGATTGTCCAGTTTGTGGCTGAAACTATAATGCTGAGAAAATTTGTTAGAAAATATAATAAGGAAATGTACCTGTTTAAGATACTTAAGGGAGAACATCTGACACAGAGCAGGCTTCTAGGTAGTGTGTGAGTGCTCATTTTGTCATTGTGAGTGATATCATACAATGAGTGTGAAAGTATACCCACATCCTTGGGGAGGACTGAGGTTCTCCAACAGAGGGAATTGTGTCTCTCAAGAGAATTGGTGGCTCCCAATGGGTTAGGGCAGTTGAGTATGTCAAGCCCTCAACATTGTTGCAAGTATCTGTGAATATGGTCCTTCAAGTAATGAAGATTGATTGTCAATGTGGTCACTGTGGGTGTGGGGGGGGGGAGAGATTGAATAGATGGAATCAGGGTAACTGTGGGGCAATGAAAGTGTTCCACAAGATCATGCAATGATGGATATAGGGCATATTAAATTACAACCAAAATGTTTAAAAGTCTATAGGCTAAAATGTAAACCATAATGTAAAACATAACTAAAAATTTAGAAAATTGTTTTGTCTAAGATATAAACCATAATGTAAACAAAAATGGAACCTTGGACAAAAGCTATGTTTCAATATCTGTAAATCAACTGTAGCAAATATAAAACAATTTCTTAATGATGACTGCTATTGGCATGGAAGGGGGAAGGAGTGAATTTCTTGACAATACTTTAACCGCTGATCAGGAAACATTATCTATAAATAAAAGAAGGAATAACACACAGTTTAAAGGGCACTTGGAAATCATGCCTACTATTTCAAAAATTTCTTTAAAAGTCTGAATTCTCTTGGGATTTTAGATGAACTGATTTATCACTATGGCAGTCTGAGATAATGTATGAATTCCAAAAATAGATTATTTTTGTAAATTAATCTATACTTCTGGGTGTTATAACCTTTGATTGTATTAGATTCAGCTGAGATGTTTTTGATTAAATTACCTGTTAAGATAAGTGTCGTGATTTGACCACATCCATAAAATGTGACTCAGGTTAAGTGTCTGTGTCTATGGTCGGCTTATATAAAAGGACACTCACTCAAGAAGACAAACCAGAAGAGAGAGTTTTGTTATGTTTGATCCTGGGTCCCCAGGGAGAGATGAACCATTCATCTGATAGTTTGAGGCTGAAGAGAACCAAGTAACTGAGTAGCTGAGAAGGCCCAGAAAGAAATGAGCCCTATGCAGAGACAGATATAGGAAGCCCTAAGATACCAGGCAGAGATCGTCTGTCATCTTGTTTCAACACATAGCAGATAACATGGTGAGAAAGTACCTGTTATGGTGCCTTAACATAGGTTGGACTTTCAATGGCCTTGGGGCTATAAGCTTTTACCCCAAATAATACTCTTTGTAAAGCAAAACAGAGTTCTGTTGTTTTGCCTTAGTACCCAATACAATCCCTTATAATATAGAAAGATTTATATGAAAGTGCTGAGCTCTAAGCTTGTGTATGTCCTAAGTGTTGTGTTGCTTTTGTTTTCATCCATCATTTTGAAATGAAAACTAGAGCTTAGAAAATTAACAGTAACTCCCTCACAGTGTTCTCATGATAACTAATAAATAATGCAAGAAAAGCAATTGTTCAGTGCCTATGCCTAAGAAACTGTCCATGCTAGATCATATTATCCTGATTTTACTGGTAGGAAACTAATACTTTAAAAGTTAAAGATAAATTAATAACAGATGGTGGATCTGGGATGATTTTAACACAGAACCTCTGGCTCCCACAACAATTCCTTTCCACTGGCCCAAAAGGAAAGGGTTGGCAATGTTAATTTTCTATAGTCTCCACCTCTTCTAAAAATTAAAGCCTTCTGATTCCCTTATTCATGTATGAACTTACGAGCAAGACTCCTAGGTGAAGGAGACAGGAAATGAATTAGAATCACAAAGCAATAGACCCATCACTTATGAATACAAATTGGCAACAAATACATAGGTAAGGAGTCAGAACAAATGATGATATAAGCCAGTCTTAAGATTTTGTTATTTGCCAATTGTTTCAATAATGTGACCCAAATTGATCAAACACAGCCATCCAAGGTATATGTTTCTAATCTGTAAGACTTTTTTGAAAACTAGAGATGTTCATATATAACTTGCCTGTTTATCTTACAGAATTATGATGAAGGTCAAATTAGAAACTGGGGAAATATTCCTTATGATAAAATGTCCTTATAAATTATAGGTGTTATTCACTTATTTTATTTATTTATTTTTGTTGGATAGATTTTTAAAATGAAGTATATTATTCATACATGAACATACAGAAATAATAAGTTGTGAACTTACATAATAAACATGCGCAACATCATAGTGGAGTCCCGAACTTCACCCCTCCACCAATATCTTACATTATGGTGAAACATTTGTTACAGACAATGGAAGAACATAATCAAAATATTACTAACTATGGTCCATATCTTATATTTGGTGTATTTTTCCACTAAACCATCCTATTTTTTAGACAAATCAATTTTATTGATACATATTAATAAAGCATACAATTTATCCAAAGTGTGCAATCAATGGTATTTGGTATAATCACATAGGTGTGCATTCATCACTTCAATCATTGTTAAAGTATTCTCGTTATTTCAATAATAACAGTAATAAACAAAAAACAAGGTAATTCCTTCCTTCTCAATCTCTGTTTTCCCTGCTGTATATAGCTGCTATTTCTGCCTTTTCTTTCACAATTTTTTTACAGTTTTATTGAGATTCATATATCATATGATCTATCCAAAGTGTATAATGAATAGCTATTTTTAACTGTTAAAAAGACTTTATTGCAAAATTGTAAAATAAATAAAAAATGGATTGAAAGGAATTACAAATTTTAAAAGAGAGCACAAGGCAAGGTTAGATTTAATATAATCAGTTATAAGAAATAACAGTATAGCAACAAACATTTATAAATGTAAATAATTTTAATATAATAGAAATTAATTATAATATAATTCTAATTTTTATTTTACAGTTCCAACTACTGGACAAAATAATCTCTAAGAATGAAATAAATTATTGGTTTAGTAGTTTAATTTCCATCAAGGCCATAATTCTTTCTGGATAATCAAATTGCTATTTGGGAATTCTTCACATCATATTGGAATGAATTATAAGAAATAACATTATGCAAAGTCATAATTTAAGGAGACAGAAAAACTCCAAATCTTTTTCAACTGTACACATGCTAAATCATTATTGATCCAGATGGATTATTTTAATTAATGAGTATGAATAAGAAAGGGTTAAAAATTGAAGGACCCAAAAAATATCTCTTCTGCAATCCTCCTCAATTAAAAACTAGTGTTTATTTTGTGTGAAGAAACTTGAAGAATACTTATCACAGAAACAATTTGCTAGTTGCACTGAGTAATTATTGTTCATATACAATAATATTTTAATTTTACATTTATCTGGTCTACTCCAGCTCTTTTTTGGTTACTATTTGTATGGGATAACTTTTTCCAACCTTTCACTTTTAACCTGGTTGTAGACTTACATCTGAGGTGGGTCTTTTGTAGATAACATTTAGATGGCTTTTTTCCCCCTAATCTATTCTTTCAGTCTATTTCTTTTGATTGAGGATTTCAATCCATTAACATTCCATGTTATAACTGCAAAGGCATTAATTGCTTCATTCATTTTGTCCTTTAGTTCTCTGTTATCATATGATTTTATTGTCTGTTTTCTTATCCTTTATTTTAGCCTTCATAGTAATCTTCATTTCTAAACTCTTCTCCAAAACTCTCACCCTTGACTTTTCCTTTCAGGCTGCAGCACCCCCTTTAGTATCTCTTCTTTTACCTAGTCTTCTGGTAACATATTCTATCAGCTTTTTGTTTGTCTGAAAAGACTTTGAACTCATCCTTATTTTTGAAGGACAGCTGCCACATTCACAGAAAGCTTTTCCATGAGTCATCCAGATAATTACTTCAACTTTTTAATTCATTTTCCATTGGTAGACCCCACATTGAAGGATTTTTTTTGTCTGCACTTGAGTTTTTAATAGAATCATATCAATTATACAGCTTATATATCCTGTTTTTTTTAAGTAGACAAATAATAGTGGGATTTATTTTGAGAATTATCAATAACTTGATTTTTATGAATGCCACTTAGAATTACCAAAATAAGCTAAAATGTTTAATAAAACTAACAAATATACAAATCTATGCTAATGGTTGTATGCTTGCATTAAAACAATCATTTATATTATATTCCCAGGATTTTTTGGTACTAATAAAAAGTATCTGAATCATGAACGCCATACACAGCTATAAGTTGTCATTCTAAAAATCAAAAAGTGATGCAAACTCAATAAAATCATGGGGTTAGTCATCAATCATTTATTAAAATGTAATTCTAGCAAATATATTACACAGTTGTGATCAGTTTAGCCAAAGGTCAAAGCAGAAGAGACAAAGCTATGAAACAGTTAAGAACATGGACACCATACTCATAAACATCTGGGTTTAAATTCAGGTGTGGGGGTCCAGTAGGTCCAGGGCCCTGGCTATCCTTTCTTAAAGGAAACTCATTAGGTGGCAAATAGCTGCCTGCAGGCCCCAGGACACTTACAACTGCAAGTATGTCCAAGTCAAACTCCTGCAAAGAAAGGAGCTCCACTGTAAGTAGAACGTGTAAGCCAAAGAGATTTTTTTTAAAAAGGAACATTTATCAGGAAGGGCACATTGGTCTGAGGGGTGGGGCAGAGATGTATGATGGGCATAAGATGGCAAAGCAGGGGGGCCTGGGAGAGGGGCAAGGTCAGCCATGAGCCTCAAATCCATATCATACATTTCCCCCCTTGATGGCTTCCCTGAGCAGGTCCACCACATCTTCCCCTTCACAGTCGGTGGCCTTGAAGCCTTTGGTCCACTCTATGAGTATTCCCTAAAAGAAGGGAGAAATTCACTTGAGCAATAGTTTGCTGGGACCACTGACAACCTCACCACCTACCAGATGCAAGGCATTATGTTGACTGCTCGTCACACATACGCACTTCTGGCTGTGCTTCCACTTCTGCAGCCTTAATGCTGAGGAGGGAGGCTTCCCACAGCATGATGCTCAGTGTCTACTGCTGAGTGGAATAACCATAGCAATTCATATTCATCGAGGGGCAAATCATGTTCCCTGGCCGTGACTACACAGAGTAAAGTTCTGGGATCATAGTGATCCCACTTCTAATCTAGTTAAGGTCAGAATTAAGATGTGAGCAAAGGTAAAGCTACCAAATGGGGGAGCTGATGTGGCTCAGTGTTTGAGTGCCAGCTTCCCATACTCGAGATCCTGGGTTAAATCCCTGGCCCTGGTACCTAAATAAAAAAAGCTACCAAATGGTCATCAAAGCGTTGCTCCACAGTGAAAATCTAGAGGCACTTTATAATTTCAACCATATGAGTCAATCTCTTATACATCCATAGAGGAAATGTTACACAACAATTAAAAATCATGGGAAGCGGACTTGGCCCAGTGATTAGGGCATCCGTCTACCACATGGGAGGTCCGTGGTCCAAATCCCAGACCTCCTTGACCCCTGTGGAGCTGGCCCACATGCAGTGCTAATGCGAGCAAGGAGTGCCGTGCCTTGCAGGGGTGTACCTGCGTAGGGGAGCCCCATGCGCAAGGAGTGCACCCCGTAAGGAGAGCTGCCCAGTGCGAAAGAAAGTGCAGCCTGCCCAGGAATGGTGCTGCACACACGGAGAGCTGACACAACAAGATAACGCAACAAAAAGAAACACAGATTCCCATGCCAATGACAACAACAGAAGTGGACAAAAGAACACGCAGCAAATAGACACAGAGAACAGACAACTGGGGTGGGGGGGAATGGGAGAGAAATAAATAAATAAATAAATCTTAAAAAATAAAAAAATAAAAAAATAAAAATCATGCTGTGGGGAGATGTGGCTCAAGCAGTTGAGCACCTGTCTCCCACATGGGAGGTCCTGGGTTTGGTTCCCAGTGCCTCCTAAAGAAGAAAAACAATGAATAGACATCGAGAGGAAAAACACTAGCAGGCAACGAGGAAAAAAGTAATGAGGAGACAATGAGCAAAAACCATGAGCAGACAATGAGCAAAAACAAATGAGTAGGAAGTAAATGTGGCTCAATAAGTTGAGCATCCACTTTCCAATGGGAGGTCCCAGGTTCAGTTCCCAGTGCCTCCTAAAAAAAAAAACAACAACACAAGTTAAGATATAACAGACTTCCTCAAAGGGAAACAATGTACAGATGGTAAGTAGATTGTACCTTTCCATGGATTGTACAGTTCCTTCCTAAAACATCACCAGATCCCATTTATGTGCTTCATGTGACCCTAGAAGAAACTCTGTTATGTAATGCCTTTGTTCTGAGATCCTTTATATTACCCCTAATTTTCCTACCTCTTTTTAGAGCACTATCTTCATTTTCCAAACCACCACCTTTGGAGAACCTCTCCTGTCCATAATTTCCAATAAATAAAGCTTATGTCCAATTCCATATCAGGTTGTGCATTCTTTGGTCTTGCAACAACCTGACTCTATCCTTCAGGAATTGTGTTAGAAAAATTGGTAAACCACCAGCTAGGAGACTGAAGAACTGTGAGAAGTAGCAGGCATGAGCTCAGGGAAAGAAGAATCAATGGGGGAAATCCTGAGTTGGTCTATAATGTCCATGTGGGGAGGGATGGCTGCTCTCCTGGAATGAATGGGGACTGTCAAGAGAGTAAGAGGACACCCAAAAAACAGCAGGTATACAGGTTATACTAGAGCAGGTAACAGAGAAGCTGCATTTATATATTTACTTTTATATTTTTTATTGTTTTTTTGGAAGGTACATAGATCACAAAAAATGTTACATTAAAAAATATAAGTGGTTCCCATATACCCCCCGCAGCTCCCACCACACCCACAACTTCTTTCATCATTGTGGCACATTCATTGCTTTTGGTGAATACACTTGGAACACTGCTACACTGCTTGGATTATAGTTTACATTGTAGTTTACACACTCCCCCAGTCCATTCAGTAGGTTGTGGCAGGATATATAATGTACAGTATCTGTCCCTGCAAACAAAGCTGTCTGAGAGAGTTAGAGACTGGATGATAGGATTCCAGGAAATTGGTGAGGGAGAAGAAGGTTGTGAGCTTACTCCTACATGGGTGAAATCTATGATAAAGTGGAGGAAGGCATAAGGGAAAGAATAAGATGGGGGCATAGGGATACTTTTGGGTGGGGCTTTGCAGGCTTGAGGAGGGTCAGGGTTGAGAAGCAAAAAAGGGAGACTACAAGATAGTAGCTGCAATAGAATAGTCACTGTTAGGAGTCTTACAGGTGGCTACTGAGTCAGAAAAATTGGCAAAGGCTTCTTTGTACTGCTTAGAAGAGTTAAGGTTAGAAAAGGAATATTTTTTTCCTAAGCAACTTGATCAAACCCTCCCTGTCTCCCCACCCAGGACCTCCTTCTCTTTGCAAAAGCTATGGGGGAAGTGCTAGTGTGACAAGATAGGGAAAAGTTAGTTCAGTTTAAAGTTCTTATCTTCTAGGCCAGGGAATTAGAAAGCATAGTTTGTCCTGTAATTACCCAACTTAAAACTCTAACAGCCTTTAAATTAGGGTAATTATTTCAATTATCAAATTTCAGTAAGTAAAGAAAAAACACTTGAAAGCTATAGAAAGATCTTTTCTAAATTATGATTAAAACAAATTAATCAGTTATCATATATATCCCAGAAACTGGAAGTCAATATGCTTTTAAGGTTATTCACAACTTTAAAATTAAAAGAAGAGATTTTAGCTTCCTGTAAGAGGAGGAAAAGGAAAAATATTTCTTGCATAAAATATAATTATTCCACGTTTATTTGGCTTTGGTGTAATCTTCTTAAGTTTATAGAATACTAATAAAATAAATTAACATTACATGCATTAAATTTTCAGATTGTGAAAATTGTAAGTTCATGTCTGATAAAATATAGATATGTCTTAATTTAAAATGACTAGTTTTCACAGAAAAGAAAGAGGAATATAAGACTAGACTTAAATGCTTAAAAGTAAAATTCATTGGTTGCTAAGTGTAATTTAATAAACTTAAAGATAAAAGTAACTTATAGGATATTTGTAAAAGCATTTTCTAAATGGAATTATTTCAATTTGGTTCATTCTAGGCAGCCATTATTAATTATGAACCTAAATTAATATTGTTAACAAAAAATAACCCCATAACAACAACAACAAAAAAAAACTGCAAAGTCAACCTCAATATGTATAATAAGGTGGTGGTAAGAGAAAATAATCAATTGGTAATCTTAGGTTTTAATGAAATAATAAAGAAAGTAGTTTATTACTATATCGCTAAAGTAAAATATCTGTTAATTAATGTAATCATGGTGAAGGTGTAAAAGATAAAGTATTAAAAATAGTTAAGTTGATTTGATATGTTATAAACTGCATTAAATTTATTTAAAATGTATAAAAATTAAAAGAGGTAGACATCATTATTGTCAAACTCTGTTGTGCATTTAAACCATACCCCCAGTAACCTGCATGGTGAGGTCAATGTCTATCTTAAAAAGAAATAAAGATGTTGGAAAACACACATCTGGACTTCAAAGCATATTATCAAGGTACAGGAATCAAAATAGCATGGTAGTTCTGGGAAAATGGAGTATTGGAGAGGCAGAGGGTTCATTTCACTCCCAGAGTTAGAGGAGAGGAAGCAACATCCTGTAAAATATTATATGGCTTAGCACAACAGAGGAAGGCTAGATACAACCCAGAAGAAAAGGGACAAAGAAATAAAAAAGAGAATCTTGACAGGAAAACTCTGTGAGTAAAATATATCAACAGTGCCTCCTGGTTCCCATCCACCACCCACAGAGCAGACAGATTTGAGTTCTCCAATCTTTGCCTGGCAGTGACAGATAAAGTGGGTTGCCAGGTTTTACTAACCCAGGAAAGGGGGGAGAAAGGGATGCAGCCTAAGACTGATTCAAATTTTGGTGAAAAAAATTGGTCTTCTCCCACAAGCCTTTCCAGCCTAGGTGGGGTCATACCATTGTTTGTCCAGAAGCCACCAGCACAATTTAAAAAAATTACCACAGGATATTTGTACTGAATTGGAAAAGTTAACTATGAAATTTATTTGGAAAGGCAAGGGGTCCCAAATAGCCAAAGACATTGAAAAAGAAAAAATGAAATTGGAGGAATCACACCACCTGACTTTAAAACATATACTAAGTTACAGTGGTCAAAACTGCATGATATTGGCACAAGGATAGTCATAATGATGAATGGAACAGAGCTGTGAGTTCTGATATAGATCCTTACATATATGGTCAACTGATATTTGACAAAACCAAGAAGCCCACTTAACTGGGAGAGAATGGCTTTGGTGGCAAATTATGTGGGGGAATTGGATATCCATATCCAACAGAATGGGAGAGGATCATAATCACACCCAATATAAAAATTAATTCAAGATGGATCAAAGATCTAAACATAAGAGCCAAGACCTTGAAGACCTTGGAAGGTAATGTAGGGAAGCATCTACAAAATCTGATAGTAGGAAATGGTTTCATGAACTTTACACCCAAAGCACAAGCAACAAAAGTAACATTAGATAAATGGGACCTCCTCAAAATTAAAAATGTTTGCACTTCAAAGGAGTTTGTCAAGAAAGTGAAAAGACAGCCTACTCTATGGCAGAAAATATTGGTAACCATTTATCCGATAGGGACCTATCTAGCATATATAAAGAAATCTAACACCTTGAAAATAAAAAGACAAACCATTTTTAAAAAAATGGACAAGTGATTTGAATAGACAATTCTTCAAAGAAGAAACACAAATGGGTAAAAAGCACATAAAAAGATATTCAACATCACTAGCTATTAGGGAAACCCAAATCAAAAATGCAATGAGATATCATCTTACATCTATTTGACTCATGCCTATTAGAACAGAGGACTACAAGTTTTGGAAAGAATGTGGAGGAAAGGGAATGCTTATTCACTGCTTTTGAGGATTTAGAATTGTGCAGCCATTGTGGAGGACAGTTTGGTGATTTCTCGGGAAATATCTATAGAACTGCCATATGATCCCAGCAATCCCACAGATGGTTAAATATCCAGAAGAACTGAGAGCAGAGACAGGAAGAGATACATGCACAACAATGTACATAGTGGCATTATTCACCACTGCCAAAAGTTGGAAGCAACCCAACTGTTCCTCAACAGATGAATGGATAAGCAAATTCTACTATATACATACAATGGAATATTACTCAGCTGTAAGAAAGAAGGCAGTATTAACACATGGGATAACATGGAATAATCTTGCAAACCTTTTATTCAGTAAAGTAAGCCAGGGACTGAAGGACAAATGCTACATGACCTCATGGATATGAATTAAGCAAACTGAGCATACTCACAGAGCTGGAGTCTGGTAAATAGGTTTAGAGGAGAACAGAAAAGGAGTAGAGAATTGTGAGCCAATGTCCATATGGTCAAAATCTATGCTAAGGTGGAAGTATGTAGTTGTGCAGTGGATGGGTGTGGCAGTGGTGCAGTGATGCTATTGGATTCAGTGGTTCTGATCTATTAGAGTAGTAGGGTGGGGGGATTAGATTGGACTATCCATAAAAATTGCAGGATGGATGGGGGAAGGAGCAGGTGAATTCTGGGGATTTGCAGGTCTGTTAAAACTACAATGTTTGGAATGCTCTTTTGGCAGATATGGTGTAGGGTGTTGGATTGTGTGTGTGTGTGTGTGTGCGCATACAGGGCAGGGTCCACCTGGGCAGGCTTCCATGGCATATGTAGGTGTTCATCTTGTCATAGTGTGTTATATCAGTAAGTAGATACCCACACAACAAAAAAGCAAATATTAAATTTCCATCCTGGGGAGTCCTGCTATGTTTCAATTAGAGGGGCAAGAAGCTTTCGAGAACATACACAGTGCCTAATAAAAGAAAATGGATCAATATACCAAGCCCTCAATATTATTGCAAGTAACTATGAATATTATTCTTCAAAATGTGAAACTTAGAATTTACCTAAGTCCCTGCAGGGGGGGAGGGAGGAGATGGAACATAGGTCATTTTTAGGGCATTAGAATTGTTCAGCATGATCTCCCAATAATGGATACAAGACATTTAAATTTTGTCAACTATTATAAAAGTATACCATCCAAAATATGAATCATAACATAAACCATTGACCATAGTTAGTAGTAATGTTTCAATATTTGTACATCAATTCTAGCAAATCCACCATCTGCATGTAAAATTTTCTTAAGAGGGGAGAGGGGAAAGGAGGGAAGGTATTGGTTATATGGAAATCCCCTATATTCTCTATGTGACTTTTCTGTAGCCTAAAGTTTCTTTGAAGATTAAATGAAAAAGAAATATAGGACACTGGGGGAATATACAGAAGAAAATATCACTGTACATACAAGACAACATATCTTACAGTAATGAAAGACAAAATGTCTAAAAACTTTTTATTTAAAATATTCAATTTTTTCTATTTTATACATTTTCTTTAAAACTATTATTATTTTTCATTTTCTTATTATTTTTATTTAGTTATTTTCTTGACTTTATCTTTGGAGAAGTTTTGGATCACAGAAGTGTCACAACTGTGATGGGGAAAAATACTGATGCAGGGTATTGCTAATGAGGGGATGCATGAGAGGGGGTTCATCTGGGGCAAACTTCTAAGGCATATGAATGTGTACATGTACGTGTGTTCATGGGGCATTGTCATGGCAGCTGGAGACCACACAATAACTGAAGGAATATTGAATTCCCATTCTGGAGGGGGTCTGCTATATTCTCTTATGGGACAGCAAAATCCCCTGAGTCCAGGGGTGGAACCTAGTGAAGGAGGATGACCATTGCACCAGACCCTTGATATTGATGATTGTACTTATGAAACTTCTCGTGAAATTGAAACTTAGCATTGTATTATATGTTGCCTAAGTGTTACCTCCTTGTTGCTCAATATGGCCTCTCTCTGAGCCAAACTCAGCATATAAATATACTACCTTCCCCCTGACATGGGGCATAACTGCTGGGGATGAGACTCCCTGGCACTGAGGGATAATTACCAAGCACTAACTAGCAAGGCACCTGGAAAAATCCTTGACCATAAGGAAGAAACGTTAAATACAAATGATCTCAAAGTGAGCTGGGAGATCATTACATAGATTACACTTCTGCACGTCTCAGCAGGATCTCATTGGCTGTCATAATAAATATTACATCAAATAGCAGAGCTACTGAGGGTTCTAGAGACATCCAAGCACTATAGGCAGGGCAGACAGCTCAGGAGTTTGGCACCATTCCAATGGGCCTTTTCTTGGAATTTATGCTCCCCAGTGTGATAATGTTGGACTCATCTCTATTCCCTACACAAGACTCTTCAGACCCTGCTATTTGAACCTATAGTTAGTACTATACTTGATAGATGTATGCCAAAGAGACTTTGGTCCATCCATGTGCAAACTGGGCCTGAGTCTTCTCCCTAGCCTGCTGGTCTCAGATAAACTCTGAGAGTGGGAGGGTTCTGGTGAGGGATGCAGAAGGGCCCAAGGAATGCAGGTTCAATTGTCTGGTATCCCTTTTTTGAGCTTGAAGGAGCATGCCAGCTGGCTTGGGGAGAGGCTAGGAAGAAAAGAGAGGCAAATCTGCTGAGAGAGCCTGATTTATCTAAATTATTTGGGATACGGAAAATTGGTCTGGGGGAAGGTGGAGTCAGGCAGTTAACTAGAACTGTGCAACACACCTAAGGGAGGGGGACAGTAGGACATGCTTGGTAGGCTTTCAATAGCATATTTAGGGTTCCCAGCAAGGTGTGGGCGCTAGCTCTCAAAGAGTCTGAGAGTCATTAGTTTCTATGGTGAGTTGGTTCACCAGGATCCCATTTGAATCTCAGAGGGGAGGTCTCACACAGACTTCCTGCTGCCCTGGGAGAGAGGAAAGTGAAGAAGGGAGAAAAGGGGAAGGATAGACTCCTAGGCAGTTTATTCAAATGCAAAGAGGACTCCTTGCTTGAGGCCTTCTCTGATCTTGTTTGTTTGTTGGTTTTCTTGTCTTTCCTTCCTCTTTATCCCCCCACCATCCTTTTTTATTCTTTTGTTTTGTTTTGTTTTTCTCTTTTTTCTATTAGGTGCTGCAGACTTTGATTCTTGTTTGCTGGACTTGCTCATCCTTGATTTCCTCTTTGCTGTGTGTACTGATTTTGGCTACCAATGCTATCTCCTTTACTTTCCATCATTCTACCTTCCATCTTCTAGTGTTTCTCTTACATTCCAGCTCTCTTTGTTTAACCACCAATTTTTCTGCCTTTTTATCTTTAACACCTCTATCCTGTTTTATATCTTTTAGTCACTCTTTATGTCATTGTCCTTTGTTTTCTCTTTCCCTCTCTCCTGTATAAACTGGCTTTTTAATTCATACTATATTCTTCTCCATATTCAGTTTACCATCTCATTGTAGGTACTCCATTTTTTAAATTGTTATAACTCTACACAGCTTTTTGAGTTTAATATCCATTCTCCTAGGCCTAATATTGTTCTTCTGCTAACATTTACTATCAATAAAACAGAAGCGGACAAAGAAACAAGACGCAGCAAAATAGACACCAAGAACAGACAACCGGGGGGGGGGGGGTTAAATAAATAAAAAAAAAAAAAAAAAAAAGAATGTTCTATCAGCAAGGCTGGTATTCAAAAATGATGGATAATTCAAAATATTCACAGATAAACAGAATCTATGAGAGTATGCCACAGAAAACCTGCCCTTTAAGAAATACTAAAGGGAGTTCTGCAGGAGGAAAGAAAAAAAAGGAGAGACAGAGTTGGAGGAGAGTGTAGGAACAAATAAAAAGACAAAAAAAAAAAAGGAAAAAAAACAACTTATGACTACACAAATCCAAAGAAAATATGGCTAATGTAAGTAATTCCTTGAGAGTAATAACACTGAATGTCAATAGATTAAACTCACATGTCAAGACACAGATAGGAAGAATGGATAAGGAAATATGACCCATCTATATGCTGTACACAAGAAACCAATCTTAAACCCAGGGTTTCAAGGAAGATGAAAGTGAATGGCTGGAAAATAATCTTACAAGCAAACAAAAACCAAAAAAAAGAGCAGGAATAGCTATATTAATATTGGACAAAATAGACTTTAAGTGCAAAATTATTATGAGAGACAAAAATGGATACTATATATTAGTTAAAGGGGCAATCGTTCAAGAAGAAAGAACATTCATAAACATTTATGCTTCTAAAGAGGACACCTCCAAATATGTAAGGCAAACATTGGAAAAACTAAGTGAAGGAATAGATGCCTCTACAATTATAAGGGGGATTTTAATACACCACTCTCAACATTGGACAGAACATCTCAACAGAGAATCAATAAAGAAACAAAGACTTTGAACAATATATTAGAGGAGCTGGACTGAATAGACATATACAGAATATTATATGTCTGTATACACCTAAATACAGCAGGATATACATTCTTCTCAAGCACACATGGATCATTATCCAAGATAAACCATAGGCTAGGCCACAGAGAAAGTCTCAACGAATTCAGAAAGACTGAAATTATATAAAATAATTTCTCTGACCACAGTGGAATGAAGCTGGAGATCTGCAAATGCTAGAGACCCAGATCAGGCATTAAGATATGGAAGTTAAGCAACACAGTCTTAAACAAACAGTGGGACAAGGAGAAAATCTCAAAATATCAGTAACTGCCTTGAATCTAATGAAAATGGCAACACAAGATATTAAAACTTATGGGATGCAGCAAAAGCTGTACTGAGAAGGAAATTCATAGCCATAAATTCATACGTCATAAAAAAAAGTAAGAGCTAAAATCAATATCTAACTGAATGCTTGGAAGAATTAGTAAAAGAACAACAAACTAACCATGGAGGAAGAAGAAAGAAAGAAAAAACAAAGATCAGAGCAGAATGAAATGAAATATAAAATGAGAAAGCAATAGAAAAAATAAAACAAAGAGCTGGTTCCTTGAGAAGATCAATAAAAATGACAAGCCCTTAACTAGGCTAATAAAGAAAAAAAGATAGAAGATGCAAATACACAAAATAAGAAATGAGAAGGGAGATATCACCACTGACCCCACAGAAATAAAGACTATCATAAGAGGATACTTTGAAAACTATATGCCAAAAGGACAATTTAGAGGAAATGGACAAATTCCTAGAAACACATAAGCAGCTTACATTTACAAAAGAAGAAATTGATGATCTTAATAAACCAGTCACAATTAAAGAGATAGAATCAGTCATTATAAACTTACCAATTAAGAAGAACCCAGGCCAGACATATTCACAGGTGAATTCTACCAAATATTCTGGAGAGAACTAACACCAGTATTGCTTAAGCTTTTTTAAAAAATTGAAGTAGAAGAAACATTGCTTAACTCATTCTATGATGCCAATATTTCCCTAATACCAAAGCCAAACAAAGACAAGAAAGGAAAGTTACAGGTCAATCTCTCTAATGAAACTTGATGTGAAAATCCTCTAAAAAATACTTGCTAATCATATTTAACAACACATTAAATGAATTATACACAATGACCAAGTGGGTTTTATTTCTGGTATGCAAGGATGGTTCAAAATAAGAAAATCAATCAATTTACACCACATAAACAAATCGAAGGAAAAAAATCACATGATCATATCTATAGATGCAGAAAAAATCAGATGACAAAATACAGCACCCTTTCTTGATAAAAGCACTGCAAAAGATAGGAATAGAAGGAAACTTTCTGAATATGATAAAGGATATATATTTAAAATGCACAGCCAACATATTTACAATGGTGAAATCCTAAAATCTTTCCCTCTAACATCAGGAACAAGAAAGGATGCCCACTATCACACCTCCTATTTAACATTGTATTAGAAGTACTTGCTTGAGCACTGAGGCAAGAACCAGATATAAAAGGCATCCAAATTAGACAGGAAGAAGTAAAAATTTCACATGTTCAGATAACATGATCCTATACATAGAAAGCCCTGAGAAATCTACAACAAAGCTTCTAGAGCTTATAAATGAGTTCAGTAAAGTCACAGGTTATAAGATCAATACACAAAAATTAGTAGCATTTCTGTACAACAATAATGAGTAAGTTCAAGAGGAAATCAAGAAACAAATACCATTTATAATAGTAAATTAAAAAATCAAATATCTAGGAATAAATTTAACTAAAGATGTAAAAGACTTATACACAGAAAACTACACAACACTGTTAAAGGATATCAAAGAAGACTTAAATAAATGGAAGAATATTCCCTGTTCATGGACAGGAAGACTAAATATCATTAAGATGACTATCCTACCCAAACTGATCTACAGATTAATGAAATCCCAACAAAAATCAGCACAGCATTTTTTAATGAACTAGAAAAACTAACTATGAAATTTATTTGGAAAGGAAAGAGGCACAGAATAGCCAAAGACATATTGAAAAAAAAAATGATATTGGAGGAATCACACTACCTGACTTTAAAACATACTACAAATCTACAGTGTTCAAAGTGTCATGGTATTGGCACAAGGATAGACAAACTGACCAATGGAACTGAACTGAGAGTTCTGATATAGATCCTCACATATACAGTCATCTGATATTTGATAAGGTCACCAAGCCCACTCAACTGGGAAAGAATGGTCTCTTCAACAAATGGTGCGTGGGGAAATGGATATCCATATGCAAAAGAATGAAAGAGCACTACCATCTCACACCTTATACAAAAGTCAACTCAAGATGATCAAAGACCTGAATAATAGCCAAGGCCATAAAGACCTTGGAAAACAATGTAGGGAAGCATCTATAGAAACCTATTGCAGGCAAAGCCTTCATAAACTTCACACCCAAACCATGAGCAGAAAAGAACAATTAGATAAATGCGACTGCCACAAAATAAAGTCTTTTGCAAGTCAAAGGATTTTGTCAAGAAAGTGAAGAGACAACCTACCCAATGGGAGAAAATATTTGGTAACCATATATCTGATAGGAGATGAATATTCTGCATATATAAAGAAATCCTGTATCTCAAAAATAAAAAGACAACCCATTTAAAAAATGGGCATGAGATTTGAACAGACACTTCTCCAAAGAAGAAATACAAATAGATAAAAAGCACATGAAAAGATGCTCAAAATCACCAGCTATTAGGGAAATGCAAATCAAAACTATAGTGAGATACCATCTTACTTTCATTAGACTGGAAGCTATTAAAAAATCAGAAGGCTACAGGTATTGGAGAGGATGTGGAGGAATGGGAACCCCAACCCACTGCTCGTGAGAATGCAGAAGGATCCAGCCATTCTGGACGAGAGTTCAGTGATTCCTCAAAAAACTACCTATAGATTTCTCATATGACTAGCAATTCCACTACTGGGTATATACATTGAGAAGACCTGAAAACAAGGACACAAACCAATATATGCACACCAATGTTCATAGTGTCATTAGTCGCTATTGACAAAAGTTGGATTCCACCCAAATATCCATCAACAGATGAATGTATAAACAAAAGGTGATATATACATATAATGGAATATTACTCAGCTGTAAGAAAGTATACAGTATAAACACATGGGATAACATGCATGAATATTGAGGACCATATGTTGACTGAAGAAAGCCAGGCACTGAGGGACAAATATTACATGACCTCTATGAAATGAAATAAACAAACCAAATGGTCTCAGAGAGCTAGAGACTGGATTATAGGTCTATAGGAAAATGGGGGGAGGGTGGAAAGGAGGGCTGTGAACTGATGCCTATGTGGGTGAAATCATGATAAGTGGAAGTTGTTATAAAGGGAAGGGATAAGACAGGGGCATAGGGATTCTATTGGGTGGGGATTTGTAGGCTTGAGGAGGCTAGGGTTGGGAGGATGGTCCAGATGGTCCATGAAATTGGAGGAAGGGTTAGGAAGGAGCAGGAGAACATGGAAGATTGTCAGGTTCATGGTTGAAACTATAATGCTGAGAAAACTCTTTAAAAAATATAATAAGGATGAGTTACTTGTTTAAAGTGCTTAATCCCCATCTGGAAAAGGGAAAGGCTTCTAGGGAGTGTGTGAGTGCTCATCTTGTCATAATGTGTTATATCATTGGGTGGAGACCCATACAATAAATGGGAAGGTGTACCCTCATACTGGGGAGACCTGTTGTTCTCAAACAGAGGAAAGGTGGTATCTCTCGAGAATTGGTGACTCACAACGGTGGAGAACAGTCTAGTGTGCCAAGCCCTCAGCATTGTGGCAAGTATCTGTAAATGTGGTACTTCAAGCAATGAATGCTTAATTGTCACTGTGGGCCCTGAGGGGAGGGAGAGAGGACTAGAATAGATGGAAGCAGGGGTAACTAGGTGACAATGGATGTATTCCACAAGATCGTGCAATGATGGATATAGGACATGTTAAATTTCACCAAAAATGTATAAAAATGTGTAGTCTAAAATGTAAACAATAATGTAAGCCATAAGGTAACTAAAATTAGAAAACTGTACAGTCTAAAATATAAACCATATTGTAAACCAAAATGGATCCATGTTTTGTAGCTATGTTTCAATATCTGCACATAAGCTATAGCAAATATAACATGAATATGTAAAAAGATCATTGCTGAGGAAGGAGGAAAAACATTTGTGGTTGGATATATGGGATCCTCTATATTGTATATGTGACTTAACTGTGATCTAAAACATTTTTGAAGACAAAATTAAAATTAAAAGAAAAGGATGTAGACACTGAGAAATGAATGAAAGAAATTGCCTTGCCACTGTACATACAGGGCAACACCTATTAGAGTGATGAAAGGCAAAATGTCAAAAACAAAGTTTTATGATATTTTTCATTTTTTAATACCCTGATTTATCTTTTACTTTATTTTAGTTGTTCTAAATTAATATGTATTCTATTTCTAACCTTTAAGCCTATCATTACTATTTCATTTTCCTACAAATATTGAATTTGGCAATGTTAGGCCTCATTTTTGAAGAAGTTGTGGACCACAGAGGGGTTCAACTATGGCAGGGGAGGAATACTCATGTGGGGTGTTATTGATGGGGGACACATGGTTGGGAGGGAGTTCAGGGGAGCTCTGTCACATTCCCCAATAGAACAGCAACAATTTTTCAAGTGCAAGGGCAAAGACCAGTGAAGAAGGATGGTCCAATGATAAGCCCTTGATACTGATGACTATGCTTATGAGACTGTGTGCCTGAAATATGAACTAGGCCTAGAGCTGCAGGGTGCCTAAGAGTTACCTCTTGAGAGCCTCCATGTTGTTCAAATGCAGCCACTCTTTAAGCCAAACTTAGCATGTATACTTATTACCTTTCCCCCAGGGTGGGACATGACTCCCAGAGATGAGCCTCCCTGGCAATGAGAGATTACTACCAATCACCAGCTGGTGATATAACTAGAAAAAGACCTCGAATAAAAAGGAGATAATGGTAAAAAACAAATGAGTTTATATGGCTAAGAGACTTCAAAAAGAGTCAGGAGCTCATCAGAGTGATCGCATTTATGCATATCTCAGCAGGATCCCAGAGACAGCCAAAGTAGCTACAACCCCAGGTACTGATGCTCCTGAGGGCTACAAAGACACACAGATTCTATGGTAATGGTGGATTGCTCTGGAGTTCAGTGTCCCATCAGTGGGCCTTACTTTGTAATTTGTGTTCCTCAGTGTGATAGAGTTGGACTCAGATGTGACTTTTCTATACATGCCCCTTCTGTCACTTTTCCTGAACCTGTGGTTGGCACTGGGGTTGGTGTATACACAGGAGACTTTGATCTCTGGACTGGCCATGTGCCAGCTGGGCCCTGAGCGTCAGCAGAGTTGCAACTCCTACTCTCCAGTTCGTTTGACTTACCCAGGTCAGCTAACAGGGAGGTGAAGATGGTCAACCACTACACCAGAGGTGCAAAAGTGTCTACAACTGCACGCAGGAGAATCACATCCATCAACCATGTGGAATTTAAGCCCCCTCTTGATTTAGAGGTGGAGTGGACATCATCACCACCCCAGGATCCACAGAAAGGATGAATAAAATATGGATTAGAGTGGACTTACTGGTATTCTACTATAGAACTATTGTGACTAGCAATGGAAGAAATTATATTATTGATGTGGAGACAGTGGCCACAGTAGTTGCTGAGGGCAGGGAGAGGGAAGAAGAGATGTGATGTGGGGTCATTTTTGGTACTTGGAGTTGTCCTAAATGATATTGCATGGACAGATGCCGGATATTATATATCCTGCTATAACCCATTTAATGTACTGAGGGAGAGGGTAAACTACTACAATGTAAACTATAATTCATGAGGTGCAGTAGTGCTCAAAAATGTTTTTACCAATTGCAGTGAATGTGCCACTATGATGAAGGAGGTTTTTAATGCAGGAGGAGTGGACGGGTGGGACGTGGGGTATATGGGAATTTCTTATATTTTTTAATGTATCATTTTCTGTGATGTATGTTGCTTTTTTTAAAAAAAGACAGTTAAAAATAAAGAAAAAATATAACATTTATGTAATCTAAAGCTCCTTTAAAAATAAAGAGAAAAATCTATTTAATCAAAAACAAACAAAAAAACAACAACAAGGAAATATGCTGAGAGGATAGAACAACTTTAATGGAGTGAAATATTGTTCCCATGGATTTGATATCTCAAACATTAATATTTTAACTCTTCTCATATTAATCTTTAGGTCAATATAATCCCAAACAAAATCCAAACAGGTATTATTTTCATATATTTACCAAATTCTTTTAATGTAAGTATGTAAATGTGTTGGATTTAAATTATTCTCAGAATTTACAAAGGAAAATAAAAGAAAATATACATTACCTAGTAACAAGTTATTTTATAAAACTATGTTGATAAAAATGGCATGAGGTTTTCATAAACATAGACATTTCGGCAGGGAGTAAGCTGGGGGGATCTTCACCAGCTTCTCTGAGCAACTTCAGGCACTTTTAGCCCATACAGACTGGTTACTCAGACATCTGTAGATCCAACCTAGCATCACAGTAGGATAAGAGACAAACTATGACCTTATTCTCTCTGGGCAACTGCAGGGGCTTTCAGCTCTGTGTTAACTAGTTAGGTGAGCACCTGAGTTTCCATGCCCTCTGTCCTCCATAGGATAGGAGGGGCCTCAAGTTTCCCCATCCTTTCTGAATAAAAACAGGCACTTTGGGTACACACAGATAGATTTTTGGGGCACTCTAGAGGGTACATTCCCATCCCTGGCAGGGAGGGAGGACAGCTGGTGCTGTCAGTCTGTCTGGGCACCTGTGGTCAGTTTTAACCCACACAGCTTAGTTGGCTGCCCAGACATGCAGCTCCATCCCTGCCTAAGGCACAGGAGTAAGGGGTGTGAAGCTTCAATAGTCTCTCCAGGCAATGGAAGATGGCTTTGGTCTGCATGATTTGTATTGTTGCACACAGCTGCATCTCCATCCCTACCTCTGGCAGGGGAGAAGGGTGGGAGAAGCTTCTTTGTGTCCTGGGGCAATGTAGGCAGCTTCAGCCTCCACAGCTTATAGTATCAACAATATATTAGCTCCTATTATGCAACCATCATGTTCAAAGAAAACTCCTTAATAAAGTCAGGAGTTAATAAACTCCTTAATAAAGAGATGGCTAAAGAGACTGAGGATATTAAGACACTGGGTCAGTCTTCTCTGCCCTGGGAGCAGCTCTTCTCCTCACAGTCCTTCACTTCTGAAAATGTACACCTGGGCCAAGTTCATCTTCACTTTGTCCCTGGTCAGGAGTACTTCCCAGCTGCTGAGCCCATCATTGTCTGTAGTTGTGCCGAAAGGACCCCAGACACTGAAAGATGAGAGCGTCAGCAGCTTGGCAGCCTCATGTTCTCTGAACTTATGTGTTCCCTGAACTCATGTATTCCCTGACTCAGCTTTCAAACCAGCACCATCTCAAAGGACATCAGCACAGCAGCAAGTTCACTGGGGCTGGGGCCACAATCAGGTTAACTGGCTCTGGGGCTGGGATTGAAACTGTGTTTGGGAAACTCATCATTGGTTATGCCAGGAGGTACCAGGGATTGAACCCAGGACCTTGTACTTGGGAATCAGGCACTCAACCACTGAGCTGAGAGCTGTTTTTATGTGTGTGTGTGTGTGTGTTTTAGGCGGTATCAGGGGTCAAATCCAGGACCTCATATATGGTGCTCAAGCACTTGAGCTACATCTACTTTCCTCACCTTTATCTTTTTATTATTCCCCTACACTCTATCCAAAGTGGATTATTTGTCTTTTCAGGCATTTATCTTGCTTTCCTGCTCTTAACTTATCTTCCATCTTTGCTCTTTCTCTTCCTATCTCTTCTTTCTTTCCCTGCATATTATTTCATTCTTTCCTCTTTCCCACTCTCTCTGTATTCTTAAAGACATAGTTTAAATACCACCTCTTCCTCCATGAAATTTTATCTGATTTTAATTCCTCTCAGTCAAAAGAGCATTAACCCCTATAAAGGATGATATAGCATGTTTTATCTCCTTTATAACACTTATGGCTTATAGTAAATTATAGATTTGTGCTGTATGTGTATGTCTTATCTTCCTAGTTAGATGGTCTATTTTAAAGTTTTTCATATATACACACAAAATATTTGTGTGCATGCCAAAAGCTCTCATTTTAACCACATTAGGGAACAATTCGATTATATTAATTACATTCACAGTATTGTACTACCATCACCACAATCCATTACCAGAACTTTTTCATTACCCTTAAATAACTTGTACCTATTTAGCAGTAACTCTCCCATTTCCCTTTCCCCCTAGCTGCTGGTAACCTGTAATCTACTTTTTGTTTCTATGAATTTTTGCTTATTCAAGGTATTTCATATAAGTGGAATCATAGAATATTTCAGCCTTTGTCTGACTGATTTCATTCAGCATGGTGTTTTCCAGGTTCATACATATTTTACAATGTATCATCCTTCCTTCTTTTTTATAAGAGGTACTGGGGATTGAACCCAAGGCCTTGTACATGGGAAGCAGACATTCAACCACTTGAACAACATCCACTCCCTCATCATTCCTTTCCACAGCTGAATAATATTATATTACGTATACATTTTGTTTATCCATTCATCTGCTGGTGGATGTTTGGGTTGTTTCCATTTTTGGCTATTGTGAGTGATGTGGGAAAATAGCTTGAATTTGAATATGGGAACCTGGCTTTAAGTTGAAACATTTCCGTAATGCAGATAAGAAGTGTGAGATTAGGAACACCGGCCTTGACTAGATGGAACACTGTCTGGTCAGCATGAAAATTGTTTGCGTGTGGAGATGTTTGAACATTTTTATTGCCTGCTCCCTAGCATTGTAGGGGCTACAGATTTAATATCAAGCAGCCTTGAAAGAAAAAATAGATAACTACTGCTTTGTAATTTCTAATAAATACAATGTGGAAACTAGGATTGAGGCTTTCAGTTCCAGAAGCTGTTGAGTCCCCTGGTCCCCTTTTTATTTTCTCTCTTGTATCTTTCTTTCTGTCCTTTTATTTCTTCAGTTCTGTGCTACCTTCCCTTCGTGCAAGCCTATTGCTGACCTCGTCTCAGCAGAGTGATGCTGTTGTGAATATCAGTGTGCAAGAATCTGTATTTAAAAACCGTTTCAGAATTACCCCAGATATATATTTCCCCATTGTTCTTCTCTATTCTTTCTTCATATATATGAAAGCAATCATACTACAAAATTATTATATAAGCTGATTTTTATTTTGGATTGTTGAAAGATTTTTTCCATGTAAATAAAGGGCATGCTTATGCAATTACACACGTTATAGTCATAAATTCACACATAAAAATCTATTAATATCAAATGTTGTCATTTATTTTTTATTAATTTAAGGGGTTTTCAAATGTTCACTCAAAACTTTCATATGAATCTCTTTTCATTTATAGACTTTTCAGCATTTTAATAATTTGTCAAAATATATTTAAATGGAATTACTAAAGCAAAAGAGATGAATACTTATATAATTATTGGTAAATATTATCAAATGGAGTTCCAATTTTTTCTGTATTTATTAGAATTACTTTAATTATAGAATAAACTTGTACTAGGTTTCTATGTTGAGAATGCTTCAAAAATAGTAACAAAATATTTATGTATTCTAATAAAACTACATAATCACAAAAAAAACTGCAAAATTTTTGTGACGTCTAGCCACAATAATATTGCTCAATGTGATAACACTAATTATAGTATGATAAATAGAAGCTGAAAATGGCAGTTCCAATTATCTGTGAAACATATAAAAGAGAAAGTGATTTAATTATAACAATTTTTAAAAGATATTTTGATTACATAAATGGTACAGAGGGTATATAGGGGATTCCCATATGCCCTGGTCCCCACACCTCCCACGTTTTCCCACATTAGCAACATCTTTCATCAGTGCAGGACATTCGTTGCAATTGATAAACACATTTTGGAACTTTGTCACTATATATATTTTACATTGTAGTTTATATTCTTTTCCATTTCACTCTGTAGGTTATGGTCAGATATATAATGATCTGTATCTGTCATTGTAATGTCATTCAGGATGAGTCTGAAGTCCCCAAAACGCCCCTTATTACACCTGTTTATTCCTCTCTTTAACCCCAGAACATCCATGGGTCACTGCCTCCACAAAAATGATATTTCTTCCATTGCTAGAATCACAATAAGGCTATAACAGAATACTAGTAAGTTTATTTTAGTCCATAGTTCATTTCCCATTCCTGGGGACTCTGGGATGGTGATGTTCACTCTACCATTAAGTGAGGCAGGCTTTGATACCATACAACCAATAGATGGGACTCCCTTGTTTGCAGTTGTAGGCAGTTTTGTTTCCTTGGTGTGTTGTTTGTTCATCAGCTCTTCCCTGTTAGTTGTCCTGGGTGAGTCCGTTGAACGGAAAATAGATGTTGCAACTCCATTGAGATTCAGGGCTCACTTGGCATATGGATAGCCTAAAGATTTAAGTCTCTTGGATATGTACCTACAAACTCTAGTACTAATTATAGGTTCAAATAGAAGAACTGAGAGTCATGCATAGGGTAACCACTGCTAGTCTAACTTTTTCACACTGGGGAGCATAAATACCAGATAGGGGGCCAATGGCAGGGGGCCAAATTCCTGAGCTATTTGCCCTGACTATAGTGTCTGGATGTCTCTATATCCCTGAGAAGCTTCACTATTTGGGGTAGAATCTACTTTGGCTGTCAATGAGATTCTGTTGATATGTGTATAAGCACTACCTCTGGAATGGTCTCCTGACTCACTTCAAAGTCCCTTAGCCATACAAACTCATTTGCCTTTAGCTTTTCCCACTCTTTGTCAAGGTCTTCTTTTTTCTCCCAGATGCATTGCTTGTTGGTACTTGGTAGCAATCCCTCAGTGCCAGGAAGGCTTATCCCAGGGATTCATGTCCAATGCTGGGGGGGGAGTGGTGGGATTTATTGCTTTTATATGCTGAGTTTGGTGTGAAGAGAGGCCACATTTGAGCAAAAAGGAGACTCTCACTAGGTAACTCTTAAGTACCCTAAGTCACTAGGCCAAGTTTCAATTTCAAGAGCAAAGTCTCATAAGCACATTCATCAATATTAAGGGTCCTTCAATGGATCATCTTCCTTCACAAGTCAATGTCCCTGTACTTGGGGCATTCATGTTGTTCCATTACAGAATGTGGCAGAAATCCCTCAATTAGAATTTGATATTCTCTTTGTTAATGTATGAATTTCCACCCATCCTGACAATGCCTCATGAACATTTGAACACATTTATATGCCACACATACACACACACACACACACGCCCAGGTGAAATTCTTCCCATGTATCACCCCTCACTGATGCCCCACACCAATGATACTCTCCTGCCACAGTTGCAAACCTTCTGTTATCTAAGACCTCTTCAAAAATAAAGCCAATAAAATAGCCACAGAAAATCAATAAGAAAATGAAACAGTAATGCTAGTTTTTATAAATAAGAAGTACAGAAAAAATATTGAAAAGTTAAAATAAGATTTTAAAATATTGGGCTATTAAAATTAATGAAAGAATATTTAAAGGAAAAAAAACTTTTTTTCTGTTTACATTTTGCCTTTCATCATTCTAAGAGGACTGTTGCCCTCTATATACAGTGATGTTTTCTTCCATTTATTCCCCCAGTGTCTTCCTTTTTTTTCTTTCATTTTTTTTCTTCAAAGAAGTTTTAGGTCACAGTAGAATCACATACAGAATACAGAGGATTCCCACATACCCAACATCCTCCCCCTTTTACCCTTTTCCCTCATTAACAACATTTTATATGTGGATGATATATTTGTTACAATTGATGCACAAATATTGAAACATAACTATAATCTTCATCAATAGTTCACATAATGGTTTACATTTTGGACCACATACTTTTATAAAATCTGGTAAAATTTAACATGGCCTGTATCCATCATTGCAAAATCATGAAGAACACTTCCATCAACCCCCAAAATAGTCCATGTTCCACCTATTTTATACCTCCCTTCATGCCTTTCTTTGGGCCCACAGCACTACCAGGCTTCACCCCTTAAAGGACAAGATTCATAGTTGCTTGCATCTTCACTGAGGGCTTGATACACTGATCTATCCTCCCCTATTAGGCACTGCTAATGCTTTCAAGTGACTCCCATTCTTCTGTTTGAGAACATAGTGGCCTCCCTACGATAGAAGTTTGACACTTTCCTGCTCATTATGTGGGTCTTTACCCACTGATGCAACACACTATGCCAAAATGATCACTGACATGCTCCCAAGAAGCCTGACCAAGATGTGCTCTGGTCCAAATTCCCCCCCACCCAAAGCCCTGAACCAATAACCCTTATCATATGTCAAATAAGCATTCCTAACATTGTAATTTCAATCACATATATAACATTTATAAGTCAGTTGTTTTTTGTATCTTTAAGTATTGAACTTCTCCCTGCTTTTTTCCTTAATTATAATGTTTTAGATCATTACTTTCATTAAAGTCAAAGTATTTATTTTTCATATGCTTTTTGGTATTGATCTCAAATGATCTGGATTTTATTTTCATATGAGTTTGAGATACTTTTCCTTTTTGGATTAATCAGGAATCCATCAATGAATCAATAACACCATCAAATGAGTTATCATATATTAGTAAGAACTTATTCTTATCTTCTGTGACTAAGGGGAAAGATGTCCTCAACTTCTTCATAATTGAATTCAAGAGATAACATACTTCAAGATAAGTTCATTAATTACATAAGAAATATACACAATTGTATGATCTAATACCAAATGAAATGTGATTAAAAACTTGAGCAGTTCTTACAGAATAAATTGTTCAGTCAGTGAAGTTTCAAAACGAGAAAGAAGTAGTTATGTTTTTAAATGCGAAAAACTGAAGTTTCCAACTCTTTGATTCAACTCACGTATTCAATAAGCTTATGCTGGATTTCTTTGAGAATGTTCAAAAATAGTAACAAATTATTTATGCTAATGAAACTATATAATCACAATAAAACTGCAAAAATGTTGAAATCCAGCTGCAATAATATTGCTCAATGTGATAACACTAGTTATAGTATGATAAATAGAAGATAAGAATGGCAGTTCCAATTATCTGTGAAATGTATAAAAGAGAAAATGATTTAATTACAGATACCAGGTCATAATGTTTAAGTTACTTCCCTCATCAAAATTATTTTGTCCTTGGCTGTAAGGAAAGGAGCAGTTAAGTGAGAAAAGTGAGTAAAAGATTGTAAGAGAAAACCACGGATTACTTCAGATAAACATAGAGCTGAAGAGAATGTTAACTTCTCTTTGAGAACAATTTTCTTATTAAATCAAATAGTGATATAAATAAATTTGTGGGCAGAAAATGGACAGTCACTAAAACCTGATCATACAATTCCATTTTTTTTAATAAGCAAAGAGAAAAATTGAGGACATAAAGACAGAAAATCAAAACTTGAACAATGTATACGATTTGTCTCAGTACAATATCATCTCAGAATTTTATCACGTGATTCTGCCACTATTTCCTAATACTCATGCTCTATCCAATAGTTCTGATTGAGGGTGAGATTGTACTCCCAATACAGAAAATTAGCATCCTTAATTTTCCCTACTGCTTGTTTGAATTTTAACCAGTCCGAATTAACTTGATCCCAGAAATCTATACATATGCCGAAATCATCTCTTTTTCCCACAGAAAATAAACATTCACCTCTATGCCCTATACATCTATATAATTTTAAGCTTTATTAAATTTGTCCTATATTGATCAAGATCATTGTAAAGTATATTTTAATCTTGATTTATCTCTTATAATCAACACAGTTATTAGTTTTCTGTTATTTTATTTGATCTTATTTTCTCATAAAGTGTTATAGTTTGTCCTGTTCACTTATATCCAAATAGGACAAAATGTTGCTAAATTGCTGTTCCCTCTGACATCACACTACTTGTCATATAAAACACAAATCCCAAACATCCGTGTGAATTGCATCCTCGAAAAAATAATTCACGAGGCAGCAGAGGATGCCAATGAACAATTTAAGTTCCTATCCTGGTCCTAAAATCAAGTTTTGTACATTTCATTGTTTGACAGTTAACAAAGGAGAAAACTAGGCATATAATAAATGACAATAGATGAGAGAAAGGGCAGAGACCAAATGAAATCAGAGAAGGAGAGGATAGAATGACTGTGAGTAGAGGAGAAATGAGAAAAGAGTACTTAAAAGGATAATTTAACCAAGCGTTCATTACAGATGTCAGCTTCTTTCCCCCCACCCTCCAGCATTATCACTTTCTCCCAAATCAGAGGGGGGTGCAGTTGTGGGACATGAACAAGGGACACCCTGTGTCTTAAAAAATCAGAACGAGGATGTAAAAGTACAGCTCTATCGTATACCCTGTCCCTGAAAAATCACCACTAAACTTAAAGTCTTCAAATGAGGGGACCCCAAGAATATGAACTGCTAAGCTAGCCTATTCACCCCAGTGCAGTTTATCTTTCCTTTGAGCATAGAATTAATGGGTTATATAACTGAATTCCAGGTTCTGTCAAAGCACTGTCAATGTTTTATTGAAACAGTTAATTTTTATCATTCAGTCATGGGAATCTTAGAATTGGGAAGAAATACCAACTGAGGTTTGAACTATTTTGAGTTTTAATCTTTTTTTTCCTCACATGTAATTTTAAGATAAATTAGAGCTTTGTTTTAAACTCCGATGATTAAAACTATATCTTACTAAGGTGAGATCACCAAGAAACATGCAAAAATTGTGGACAAATTCAAATCCAACTAATAAAATGGAAAATTGTTGTGGTAGACTATTTAATTTGTAACGAAAATTACTGCAGAATAAAAATCAGTTCACTGAGACCAAATCATTGTTTTGCAGCAGATGGGAGAAGGAATGTAGAATAGGAAGTGAAAAGAAGAGTGGAGAAAAGCAATGGCTTTGCTTACTATTTTAATTTACAGTATAGATGTGAAATTTAAATAGTATATAGAATTTATTTGAAATATCCCCTCTGTGTTGTCAAAGTATGAATTGTAGTTATTATCATGACTTAGGGTCTAATCACCTAATCTCAGCAATAACTACATTAATTTGGCTAAAGTTAACATTGCAGGGAACAATATTAAAGATATATTTAAATTTGAAATGGGAATATATTAATTTACCTGTTTATTCAACAGATATTTATTAAGCTCCCATTGCAAGTTTTTCTAGATCTTAGTGAAACATCAGTGAACCAAAAAGAAAAAATTTTCTTTTTCATAGCTTACAGTCTATTAGAAAAGGAAGACAAAAATACAGTAAATAAATGTGATATTATACAATAGAAGGTGATAAGGGATATCAAAAATAAAGAGTAGATGGAGGGGGGTGAATAGGCAGAATAGGATTCAATAGGAAGGAGAGGTAAAAGTTAGCCATGAAACATGGAAGAAGAAGGATGCAAGCCAAGTGGGGCATGTGAAAGGATTGAGGCAGGAAATGTTTGGTTGTGTTCAGAGAAGTAAGAAGCCCAATGTGCCTGGAGCTGAGTGAGCAAGAGAAGAGGTCAGGAAAGTAACAGTAATCAAGAACAGGTAAAATCTTGGAGGCAAATATAGGGACTTTGGCTTTTCCTCTTATGAAAAGAGAACCATTGCAAAGTTTTGAACAAAGTTGTAATTTGATCTGATTTATGATTTGTTACAATCGTCTTACTTTAATCTGAAAACCAAATCTCTATCATCTTCTTTCAGATATCCAGGTGCATTTATAAAAATCAGGCTTTTTCTAGTAGGCAGTATTCTGAAAATTCTTTGAATAAGTACAGAAAGTCCACTTAATGTCAACAAAATTGCTGAAGAGCTCATAAAATGAGAATAATTTCACAATATCTAAGAAAATATAATGGAAAATTGAAGCAATAACTGATGAGAAAATTTTGTAAAATTCTTTTCATTGAACTTTTGTTGAAATGCGAAAGGTTGGGTAGATGTCATTCAGTACTAGATTGTTCTTGTGCTTTTCACAGTTCATAAAGAGAGGTAAGTAGTTCAAATAGAAAAATATGTTTGAATTTGAGTATATGATGGATAAGATATGAATCTATATTGGCCATCACAATCTGGCAAGAATAATGATTTATTTTATAGTATTTCAAGTCTTTGATTTACATATTCATGAGAAAGTTGAGTTAATGACATTGGATCGTGATATCCCTAAACAGTTTTTAGGAGTAAATGATTTTTTAAAATAATAAACTCCCTCTCAAGGGGAAAAGCCCATTATAAGTTAGCCTTTCTGTCGCCACACACAGAAGAGGGGGAAAAAAATTGAAAAGTAAGAAAAAAATTCCTTAAAGTGTGTAAGTTTTTGCATAAAATTGGTCCACTGCAGCACCAGTTTACTGAGATGATGTTTTAGATTCTAATATTTATCCATCATGGACTTATTCATAAGGGATCATCCTGATGAAGAAAACTAATATGGAAGATTAAGGAAAATAAAAATAAAAGATTATTTAGTATTTTTCCACAGTACTTATCTAATAGCATTTCATTATTGTGTGCTAGGGAAAATTGAAAAGTGAAGTAGTGTACCTTGAGTAAAGTTATTTCAGAAGCCAACTGTCAATCTGAAACCAAGGAACCTTACTTATGGGAATAATACATAAGATATGCCTGAATTTGAATAATCTCTTTATTATTACTCCAATGCAAATGTTATTTGGCTAGAGAAAGTCAACAATTTTTGAATCAACAAGTAAATTGAAGTGTAAAGCCCTTTCAAAATCTTATTTTTATTCACACATGATTGTGGTTTCTACTCCCATATCGTTGACTCACTACACCTGTAGCTTTGGTTCTGGTTTTGCTAGTAAAGTGCTCCCGCAAGAGTCCTAACTGATTCTGCTCAAATGAGAGATAGGCAATATATAACAGAGAAATACTCTTTTATGGAATCTGTCCTATTTTTCTCCCATAGCTGATTGGTATGGAGCAGTAGTCACCTGACCCAAGAGGACTCCATCCGTAGGCAAGACTGTGCCAATCAGGTTTTATGATGGGGGACACATGGTTGGAAGGGAATTCTCCAAGGTATGTATATAGGGTATATAAAAATGTTTGGATATTCATTGGGTATTTTCATAGTAGTTACAGTTATAAATGACAACTGAGGGAGTGCTGAGTTCCTAGCCAGGTGAGCTCTGTCACATTTTCCGAATGGAACAGCAGCTATTCCCCAAGTGCAAGGGCAAAGACCAGTGAAGAAGGATGGTCCAATGATGAGCCTATGATACTGATGACTAGGTTTATGAGCCTGTGTGCCTGAAATTTGAACCAGGCTAGAGCTGCAGGGGGCCTAAGAGTTACATCCTGAGAACCACCATGCTATTCAAATGTAGCCACTCTCTAAGTGAAACTCAGCATGTAAATGCATTACCTTCCCCCCAGTGTGGGACATGACTTCTGGGGATGAGCCACCCTGGTGCCGAGGAATTACTACCGGTTGCAGTTTGATATAGTTATGAATTCCAAAAATTGATATTGGATTATGTTTGTACTCTGATCTATACCTGGACATGATTGAGTTATGATTAGGGCATTGAGTCCCCATCCACCAAGAGGTGGGGATTCACAGATAAAAGGCATGGCAAATAATGGAGTTGAGAATTTCTGATGTTGGAGTTTTGATGTTGGAGTTTGATTATGAAAACTTAAGCTGGAGCCCGGGGATGTAAGTACACAGAGTAAAGAGAAGCCAGCCCCAGGAAGAAAGGAAACTTGAACCCAGAGAAAAGCAAGCTCCAGGAGTGTAGGAACCCAGAAAGTCTGAACCCTCACAGACATTGGCAGCCATCTTGCTCCAAATAGACGTTGGTGAGGGAAGTAACTTAGGCTTTATGGCCTGGTATCTGTAAGCTCCTACCCCAAATAAACACCCTTTATAAAAAACAACAATTTCTGGTATTTTGCATCAGTACCCCTTTGGCTAACTAATACAGAATTTGGTACTGAGGAGTAGGGAAGTGCTTTTGCAATTACTGAAATGTGGAATGGTTTTATAAATGGGTAAGGGGTATTTTTTGGAGGAATTGTGAGATGCTTGATGGAAAAGGCCTAGAATGCTTTGAAGAGACTGTTGATAGCAACATAGATGCTAAAGAGACATTTTATGATGCCTTAGAAATAAATGATGAAACTATTATTGGAAACTGGAGGAAAGGCAATCTGTGTTTTAAACTTGCAGATAACTTAGCAAGATTAACTCCTGGTGTTTTATGGAATGCAGAATTTGAAAATGGTGAGCCTGGGCATTTAGCTGAAGAAATTTCCAAAGTAAACCCAGAGAATACAGCTTGGCTTTTGCTTGCAGCTTATAGCAAAATGCTAGACAAGTGAGATAAACTAAGAACTGAATGTTTGGGCACAGAGAAAACAAAAATTGATTTTGAAAATTCCAGGTCTCTGGAAATCAGGCTCCCAATGAATGTGACCCATTGAAAGACTTAACTAAACTTGGAACTTACAAATTAGGATGGGAGATGCAGTTACATCAGAAAATTTGTTGAAAGTCGTACTGTCTGAAGGCTTGAACTCCTGCTTCCTGCATACTAAACCAACAAAGTTTTTGAGAGAGCTGTATGAACAAAACCACTGTCAGCCTGGAATAAAAAGGACATGGAAAGGAGAGATTGAAGGAGAAGCAGCTTTAGGAGGAAAACCATGGAAGCTGGAATTTAGACATGACTTTGGACCAAGAGAGGATCCCTACCCATGTGTGTACAAAGAGGGTGAGTTTGCCCCAGCAGTAGAAAAGGGTAGATGTTCCTGTCCAAAGTTCTGGGAGAAATTTGCTGCCACAGGGTACAGAAAGGGTGGGGCACATTTGCCAAGGATTAGAGTGGTTAAGGTTAGCACCCCACAAGTCTGAGTGGGGTGGGCCTGTCCCAAATGTTAGGGAATCCCAGGTGGTCAACTCATTGCTCTGAGAGGGTTGAGCCTGTTTGTGAAAAGTTAGGGGGAATGTTGTCTTCACACCACTCTACTAGGGGGGGTTAAGACTCTAACACAAAATTGGGTAAGGTGTGGCAATTACCCCAAAACCCTTGGAGGGTGAAGTCTGGAGCTTGGTCAACACCAAGATGCTTGAAGAGGGAGGAATTGAGAAAATGTCTGTTGATCAAGGATGTGGAAAGGGTGGATTCCCATTAAGCACCAAGGAGAATAAACCATCAATTTAGGAATGACTCTCAGACTGGAATTGAACGGAGGATGCTCTGCAGGTTTACCAAATCATAGAAGACCCATGACTCATGTTTCCCTCCCAATTTCTCCTTATGGTAATGAAAATGTTAATCCTTTGTCTGTCCATTTGTGTACTGGAAACAGAAAAATTGTTTTGTAAATTTCAGAAGTCTATAGCAGACAGGACTTTGCCCTAAGACAAACTGTATTTCTTTAAAATAATTGTGATATGATTTAGTATTTGCATTGTTACTAATTTAAATTTTTTCCCCCAAATATTGTAAGATCTTTCTGGAATTCAGAGGGTGGAGTGTAGCAGTCTGATATAGTTATGAATTGAAAAATTGATATTGGATTATGTTTGTAATCTGATCTGAACCTGGGCATGATTAAGTTTTGATTAGGTCATTGAGTCCCCATCCACCAAGGGGTGGAGACTCACAGATAAAAGGCATAGCAAAGAGCAGAGTTGAGGGTTTCTGATGTTGGAGTTTTGAAGTTGGAGTTTGATGCTGAAGATTTAAGCTGGAGCCCTGGGAAGTAAGCACACAGAGTAAAGAGAAGCCAGCCCCAGGAAGAAGGGAAACTTGAACCCAGAGAAAAGCAAGCCCCAGGAATGTAGGAACCCAGGAAGCCGGAACACTTAACAGATGTTGTCAGCCATCTTGCTCCAAAAGAATTTTGGCGAGGGAAGTAACTTATGCATTATGACCTGGTATCTGTAAGCTCCTACCCCAAATAAACACCCTTTATAAAAAAACAACCAATTTCTGATATTTTGCATTAGTACCCCTTTGGCTGACCAATATACTATCAATCACTAACTGGTGATGCAACTAGAAAATGACCTTGAATAAAAGGGGAAAATGGTAAAGATAAATGAGTTTATATTGCTAAGTGTCTTCCAAAAAGAGGTGGGAGGTCATCAGAGGAGTTGCTCTTACACACACCTCAGCAGGATCCCTGAGACTGCCAAAGTAGATACAACCCCAGGTAGTGGTACTCCTGAGGGTTACAGAGACACACAGGTTCTACAGTCATGGCAGATGGCTCTGGAGTTTAGTGCCTTGTCAGTGTGCCCTACCTTGAAATTTGTGTTCCTGAGTGTAATGGAGTTGGACTCAGATGTGACCTTTCTACACATGCCTCTTTTGTCCCTTCTACTGAATCTGTGGTTGGTACTAGGGTTGGCGTATACTCAGGAGGCTTGAATCTCTGGACTGGTCATACGCCAGCTGGTCCCTGAGCCTCAGCAGAGCTGCAACTCCTGCTCTCCAGTTAGTTGGACTTACCCAGGTCAGCTAATAGGGAAGTGAAGATGGTCAACCACCACACCAGTGAACTGAGGATGCCTATAACTGCAAGCAGAAGAATCACATCCATCAACCATATGATATCTAAGGTGGAGTGGACATCACCATGTCAGGGTCCACAGGATGGAGGAATAAAATATAGATTAGACTGGACTTACTGATATTCTACTATAGAACTATTATGGCTAGTAATGGTAGAAATTAAAACATCCATGTGAGAGAAAGTGGCCACAGTAGTTGCTGAGGGGAGGGAGAGAGAAGGAGAGATGTGATGTGGAGGCATTTTTAGTACTTGGAGCTGTCCTGAATGATATTACAGGGACAGATGCTGGACATTATATATCCTCCTGTAACCTACTGAATGGACTGGGGAAGAGTGTAAACTGCATTGTAAACTATTATCCTTGTGGTGCAGCAGTGCACCAAAATATGTTCTCAAACTTCAATGAATATGCCACAATGATGAAAGAGATTGTTGATATGGGAAAGGTTGGTGGGGTGGCATGTGGGGTATATGGGAACTTCTTATATTTTTTAATGAAGCATTTTTTGTAATTTATGTATCTTCAAAAATACAATTAAAATATTATAATTTAAAAAAAAGAAATTCGACAATTCAATGGATGACTCAGATTCTGTAATAGATGTTAATGGATCCTTGTTAAACAATGGAGTCATGTGGTACAGGCTTACCTATGTAGTACTAGAAAAACCCAGTACAGCTCAAATATTAAGCCATTTTACTGCACCTTATACTGCTAGAAAAATTCAATGTAACTTTTGCTCACTTGTCAGGAGGCACACAGATATATAGTTTTAACATTAACTAGACTTAGCTCCACCAAAATTAGATAACTATACACTCCATCACTCCATAACTGTACTCCCATCAGTTCTTATCTAGATCTACAGATCCACAGCACTCCACATCCTTATCACTTCAAGAGTACCTGACCCCAGTTACCATGCATACTTTAAGATTAACTGAGAAACCAAAAACTCATTTTTTGGACCCATATTAGACATGTAACCCTAATGATTGACTTTCTTGGCTTCAACAGGCATAAAAATTGTGAGAAGTACCTTAATGGGGAGACTGATTTGTGATTATGTAACTCTAATATCCACTGGTAAATAAACCCGCATTTCCTTCCCATTCTAGTTCACTGTCTATTCTGCCATGCTGAGTGAGTGAAAGAAGCTGAGGACCTCTGGCCCTTCTACAGCTACCGTTGAAATTCTAAGAATACCTTATCTCTATCCCTCCTTATCCTTGACTGTTTTTCCTTTATATTCAGTGTCCTAAAAAAAAACTTATTTTCCCTTTAAATCATTCAACAAAATTTCTTTTTTTAATCTCTAAACATTTTTGTCTTCTTCCACTAAGGTACAAGGTTAGTATGAGCGGCAAGAAGCAATCTAATAGATAATATGCTTTTACTCTTTCATTCAGTTTTTGAATTATTACATTATAAGAAGCAAAAAATTTCAACTCCCTTGAATTTACATATAAAGATACTGAATAGTAGTTCAGACTTGCTGAGTTTTCAAGGGTGGAAACATCATTTCCTGATCCCCATGTTAAAGCTTTTTCTATTGCATTGCGTTACTCATGCCTTACAAGGTCCATTCCCCATAGACGTTTTCTCTAATATTATTTTGATTTCTTTCTTCAACTTGAATTCAATGTTTTATTTTTTATCAGAAAGCACCACCAATCTATCCCACATATTCCTGATGCCATTTTTCACTTCCTTATTCCTGAAAGTGTAAATCAAAGATTGAGCAGGGGAGTTAGGATGGTGCAAAATGTTGCCACAATTTTGTCAAAGGATAGAACAAGTGACTTGGCACATACCAAATATATATGGGACAAAGAATCAAACTACAAGAATATCAGGATGAGATGCACAAATACATCCAGCTTTCCCCCACTCTTCAGATCTATGAGTTCTCAGAGGCAGCAAGATGATACCATAGGAGATGAGCAACAGTGAGAATTTTATGATGCAGATAAACCCATTGTTGGGAACCACCAAATGACTAAGGATGTGAGTGTCAGTGCAGGCAAGCTCCAACAATGGGTACAAGTGGCCCATGAAGTGATCTAAGACAATGGGGACAGAGCAGAAAGTCTGCTGGAAAGTAAAGACAATTTCTATCACAAATTCAGAATTCAGGCTACCCCTATTAGAATGCCACAGAGGTTCCAGATCATAATAGAAAAGTAGGGCAAGGACTTGCAAATGGACCTAGCTATGAAGACAATCATTTCCATGCCATCAAAGAAGTGTTCAGCAAAGAGGGTCATACAGCCCTGAAAGAAGATGGTTTTCCTCTTATCAAGGACAACTATAATCATCTATGGGGTAATGATAGAAGAAATTTGTGCTTCTAGGAAGGACAGGAAAGTGAAAAAGAAGTATATGAGGGAGTCTAGGAGTGCCAGGTTTCTGGCAATGGTAACCAAAATCAGCAAGTTGTCTTGGGAGTCAGGAGGATAATAAAGTGATGCTCTCTAACACCCTCGTTACTAACCAAGACATGTTGTTGAGGTCGCTAGTGGGGAGTGGAATTTTTTCCTACCTGGGAAAAGGGAAATGATTGCCATCAAAGGGAGGAAAAACCTTCTGAGAAAGTTATTTGTGAGGTTCTGAGTAGCCCAGAGGCAGAATCCTCTGTCACATTGTTCTAGTCAGGGTTATAGTAAACACATTCTGACTAGGCTTTGAGTCAAGAGGTCTTTTGAAGAATGCCATCTTCTGCAAGTCAAAGGAAGTACATTTAAGGAAAATAAAAGAAAATAAGTAAAATGCCTTTCTTGCCTCCCTGCCCAAAGTCCATGAAAGTGGGTCTGCAGCACATTACTAAGACCATAGTTCAGATTTGAGTAACTAAACAGGACAATCTTAAAGAGCTCAAGAGATTGAACTATGAATCAAAGAACAGAAGTAACACAGTCACCCACTAGTAAATCCTTAAGCAAGAAAGAGAAATTGAGCAGCAAGGTAAACTCACCATCATACTCAGATGCTTAGATATGAGCAAAAAATTGAGAACCATACTAAGAAAAAGGAAGATATATCTTAAGCAAAGGAAAATATCAAAGTCCAAGATGAGACACAGGATTTGATACAACTAATCAATGAAGTTCATACAAATTTCCTAAATCGAATCAGCAAGTTGAATGACAATATTACTAAAGAGATAATAGACATCAAGAAGACACTGGACAAGTGCAAATAAGAATTTGAAACCATTTAAAACTGAACAAAAAAATAAGATACATTATGGGAATGAAGGATGCAATAGGTTAGCTTAAAAACACATTAGAGGCATTCAACATCAGACTCAAAATCATTGAAAAATGAAAAGTGATTTGAAGATAGAAAAGCTGAAATTGAAGAATGAGGAAAACAGTGAGAGAAAGGAATGGAAAAAAAATGAACAGGGGCTCATGGTGTTGAATAATAAAACAAAACACAATAACATGTGCATCATGGAATTTCCAGGAGAAAAAGAGAAGGGAAAGGGGGAAGAAAGTGTGTTTGGTGAAATAATGGCTGAAAATTTCCCAATTCTCATGAAAGAAATGAATTTACACATCTGAGAAGCACAGCTTACTCCAATCAGAATAAATATGAATAGACCCACTCCAAGACACATACTGCTATAAATGTCAAATGCCAAAGATAGAGGGAAAATCCAAAAGTGGCAAGGGAGAAGCAAACCATCACATACAAGGGATGCCCAGTAAGCCTTAGTGTGGATTTCTCACCTAACACCTTGACAGCAAGAAAGACAATGGTATGATATAATTAGGATACTGAAGAGGAAAACTGCCAGGCAAGAAGTCTTTATTGAACCAAATTGTACTTCAAATATAAAGGTGAGTTTAAAATATAAGCAAATAAACAGAAATTAAGAGAGTTTATGAAAAAGAATCTGGCTTTGCAAGATGCACTAAAGAGAGCTCTAGATCCCAGAAGGAAATGACAGGAAAGAGAGGCTTAGAGAAGAGTGTAGGAGGGAAGATTATCACAAAGGATAATCAAAAGATCAAAATGACAAATGAAAATGAGATATGACATATGAAAGCCAAAGAACAAATGGTGGAAGTAAATAGTGCATTTACAGTAATATCATTGAATGTGAAGGAATTAAGCTCCTTAGTAAAAAAGATATAGGCTGATACTACAATGTAAACCATTATCCATGTGGTGCAGCAGTGCTCCAAAATGTACTCACCAAATGCAATAAATGTCCCATGATGATGTTGATGTGGGAGGAGTGGAGTGAGGGAGGTGGGAGTATATGGGGACCTCTTATATTTTTTGAATGTAACACTTAAAAAAAATAAAGAGAGAAAAATAAATAAATCATGAGCCATCCATGTGCTGTCTACAATAGACTCATCTTAGATCCAGGGATACAAACTGGATGAAAATGGAAGATTGGAAAAAGATATTCTACGCAAACAGTACCCAAAAAAGAGCAGGGGTAAATATACTAGTATCAGGCATAACAAACTTTAAATGCAAAGAGATTTACAAGAGATGCAGCAGGCCACTAAATATTAATAAAAGGGACAATCCACCAGGAAGAAGTAACAATTATAAGTAACTATGCACCTAATCAGTATACCCCAAAATACCTGAGGCCAACACTGGCAAATTGAAGGGAGAAATAGAAATCTCTACAATATCTGGAAACATCAACATGCCAATCACATTAATAGCTTGAACAACTAGACAGAAACCCAACAAAGAAACAGAGAATTTGGAAAATATGGTAAACAATCTAGACATGACACACACCTATGGAACATGGCATACCAACTCAGAGGGTGATTCATTCTTCACAAGTGCTCGTGGATCTTTCTCCAGGATAGGACACATATTGCCTCACAAGGCAGGACTCAATAAATATTCAAAGAGATTGAAATTTTACAAAGGACTATCTCAGATAGTAATGAATTGAACCTGGAAATCAGCAATATATGGAAAAGGGAAAAATCTACAAGTGTGTGGAGGCTGAATAGCATATTCCTAAATAATCAAAGAGCCAAAGAAGAAATTGTCAGAAAAATTAGTAAATATCTCGAGACAAATGAAAACGATATCCAACTTGTCACAACTTGTCAGATACCGCAAAGTCAATGCTGACAGAGATATTTATGTTCATAAACAATTATAACTAAAAAAGAAAAAGAAAAAATGAATTAAAATCAAATGCCTAGCTTAATATCTGGAGGAACTACAAAAATAACAGGAAACCAAAACCCAAAGCAAGCAGAAGGAAAGAAACAATAAATAATTAGAGCATAAATAAATAAAATTGAGACAAAAGAAAATAAAGAAAATAAAAGAAACAAAACCTGGTTCTTTGAGAAGATCAATGACATTGGCAAACACTTAGCCAGATTAACAAAGAAAAAAGAAAGAAGATGCAAGTAAATAATATCAGAAACGAGAGGAAGTTCATTATAACCGAAATCACAGAAATAAAAAAGGACCGTATAAGGTATTGTGAAAACCTGTATGACAACAAATTAAACAGCCTAGATGAAAATAACAAATTCCTTGAAATTCACAAACTACATTGATGCTACAAGAAATACAGGATCTCAACAAGCCAATCACAAGAAAAGAGATTGAATTAGTCATCAAAAATCTCCAGGACCATTTGGCTTTGCAGGTGAATTCTACCAAGCATTTCAAGAGTTAATACCTATCCTGTTCAAACTCTTTCAAAAATTAAAGAGAAGGGAAAATTGCCGAACACATTTTATGAAGCTAACAACATCCTAGATGTTTAATAAAGATGTTAAAAGTAAAGAAAATTACAGACTTGTCTCTCTAAGTAACATAGATGCAAAAATCATCAACTAAATGCTTGCAAATCAAATCCAAAAGCATTTTAAAATATTTGTCTGTCACAATCAAGTGGTATTGATTCCACTTGGTTCAAGACAAGAAAATAATCAATGTAACACATTGCATTAACAAAGTGAAGGAAAACAACCACACAATTATGTCATTTGATGCAAATAAATCACTTGACAAATTCCAGCATCCTTTCTTGATAAAAACACTTAAAAAAATAGGAATAGAAGGAAAGTTCATGAATACGATAGAGGGCATATATGAAAAACCCACAGGTAACATGTTACTCATTGTAGAGTGACTTAAAGATTTTCTTCTAAAATTGGGAACAAAACAAGGATGACCACTCTAACCATTGTTATTCAAAATTGTAGAAGAAGTTCTAGCTAGAGCAGTTAGACAAGAAAAAAAAAAAGGTATCTAAATAGGAAAAAAGAAAGTAAAACTCTTGTTATTCACAGATAACATGATCCTATTTTTAGAAAATTCTGAAATGACTTGGACAAAAGCTACTTGAGCTAATAAATCAGTTCAGCAAGTGACAGGATATAAGATTAACATGCACAAATCAGTAATGTTTCTGTACAGTAATATTGAACAATATGAGAAGAAATAAGGACAAAAATTCCTTTTACAACAGCAACAAAAAGACTCAAATATTTAGGAATGAATTTAATAAAAGATGTAAAGTATCTGTTAGTTCATAAAACTACAAAAAACTGTAAAAAGAAATCAAAGAAGACCTAATCAAATGTAAAGACATTCTGTGTTCAAGTATTGGAAGGCTAATTATCATGAAGGTATTATCCTACCCATACTAATTTATAGATTCAATGCAATACCTATCAAAATTGTGACAGCCTACTTTAAAGAAATAGAAAAGGCAATTACCAACTGTATATCAAAGGAAAAGGCACTCAAGTAGCCAAAAAATCCTAAAAATGAAAAATAATATGAGAAGACTCTCATTGTCTTACCTTGGAATGTACTACAAAGCTATAGTAGTTAAAATATCATGGCATGAGCACAAAGTTAGACACATTGATCAAAGGAATAGAACTGAGAGTCCAGAAATAGACCCTAACCTTTATGGTTAAAATGATTTTTGTAAAACCTTCCCTGTCCACATTACTGGGACAAAAAGAGTCTTTTCAACAAATGGTGCTGGATGAATTGCATACCTATAACCAAAAGAATGAAAGAGGAACCCTATATCACTTCCTATAAAAGAATTAATTGAAAATGGATCAAAGACATAAATATAAAAGCCAGGGCCATAAAACGACTAGAAGAAAATGTACAGAAACTTTTTAAAGCCCTGATGGTAAGTGGGGGTCTCTGAAATCTTACATGCAAAGTTTGGGCAAAAAAAAAAAAAATGGATAAATGGACCTCCTCAAAATTAAACACTTTTGCACTTCAGAGGACTTTGTCAAAAGTGTGGAAAGAGAGGTGACTCAATGGGAGAAAATATTAATATTAACCATGTACCTGATAAGGGTTTAATATCCATGATATAAAAAAATATATAAAAACCCAAAAATAAAAAGCTAAATTATCCAATTAAAAAAATGGGCAAAAGAATTGAAAATACAACTGTCCAAAGAAGAAATACAAATGATGAAAAGCACATAAGAAATGTTCACCATTGCTAGCAATTAGTGAAATGCAAATAAAATCCACAATGAGGTGTCATTCACACTTATTATAATGCCCACTATTAAAAAGACAAAAACTACAAACGTTAGATAGGAGGTAGTGTTGTAGGAATGTTTATTCAGTTTTATTGGGAAGGTAGAATGGTACAGCCACTGTGGAGGACTATTTGGAAGTTCAGTTCCTATGAAGTCGAATATAGATTTGCCATGTTACCTTCCAATACCTCTAGTAGGTAATACCACTGTACTAAGAAGAACTGAGAGCAGTGACACAAAGAGACATCTGCACACCAATGTTCCTAGGGGCATTATTCACAATTGCCAAAATATGGAAGCAGTCCAAGTGTCAATCAAACAATGAATGGATAAATAAAAGTTATATATATTCATACAATGTGATATTATTGAACTATAAAAATGAAGTCCTGATGCATGCGATCACATGGAACAAACCTGAAGATGTCATTTTGAGTTGAAATAAGCCAGAAACAAAAAGACAACTATTGTATGATCTGAAATAATTAGAATAACCAATCTCATAGAATCAAAATATAGAATATAGTTTACCAGGGTATGGGGTAGGGGTGGGGAAGGGAAGCAAAAGGTTAAAATAATACAGGTCTCTGTTTGGAGTGATGGAACTGTTTTGGTAATGAATGATGTTGATGGTAGCAGAACACTGAGATGTAATTAACAGTACTGAAATGTGTACCTGACTATATTTAAAAAGGGACATTTTTTTGTTGTATATGTGATAACAGAATGAAAAGTTTTAAAACTGTACTTGGAACTGCGCTATACAAACAGTGAATCACACTTTAAATCATAAACAATGATTGACAATGTAGTTATAAAAATGGATTATCAGCAGTTGTAACACATTTTCCATACCTATGCAAGTTGTTGTTACTGGGGAAATTTAAGGGAATCTTTATTTTATGGATGATTTTTCTGTTAACCCTCAACTTCTCTACTAAAGATAAACAAATAAAAAATGAAAAATAAAAAGTAAAAGAAAGAGAAGAGGTAAGAAAAGAACGCCTACTCCCCAAACAAGAAGCCTCCTAAATATTCAAAATTGTGGAGTCAAATCCATAAAAAATAAAAAAGCCCTCTTCCATCTGAATTTCAGGGTTGAATCAGAAGCCAACCAATCTAAATGTACACATGAATTTAAATAAAAATTAAAATGAAGGTTCTTGGAAAAAAAGATAAAAAGAGCAATCTTTCTTGGTATATACCCAAAATAATTGAAAGCAGGGACTCAATCTGATATTTACACTCAAACATTATTAGCAGCATTTTTCAGAATAGCTGAAAGGTGGAAGCAAACCAAGTATGGAACAACACATGAATAGATAAATAAAAAGTGCTATATACACACAGTGGATTATTATTCAACTGCAAAAATGAATGAAGTTTTGATATATGTGACATCAGTAAATGATGACACCATGTTGAGTGAAATAATCTAGATACAAAAGAAAAATAATTGATACAGAGAACCATGTTGGAGGTATAAGACACTCCAAAGTTGTGTTCTCCCATACAACCTTTGAACGACTAACAAAAACTGGCCAGAAAAATAATGAAAGGGTGCTGTAAATGGGTAAATGCCAAATCAAGAGAATATAGCTTTAAAAATAGTAGGAGAACTGGATGGAACGTGAGAGAGTCTGGGCTATGATGTGGACCATTGACTATGGGGTGCAGTGATGCTCAGAGATGAACTTACCAGGTGCAATGGATGTATCACGATGATGGGAGAGAGTGTTGCTGTGAAGGGAGTGGGGGGCGGGGGCGGTGGGGTTGAATGGGACCTCATATATTTTTTTTAATGTAATTAAAAAAATAATAATAATAATTAATAAATATTAAAAAAAAATAGTAGGAGAAACGTATGTACTCTTACTGGCCCCTCTCATAATGCCTTCATATTGTGATGTAGAACCAGCTTGCATTTCCACTGTGGGTCCATATCCCTGTTCCAGGGGGAGCAGAATATCCCCTTTGTGCAGACGGGTACCTTATATGGTTTGCAATCTACCAGGTTGCAGCCTGAATGACTGATGCAGGGAATTATTTGCTGGCTGGCTCTGCCAGAACTTACCATATATGCAAAATCAGATTGTGGGCAGGTAAAGTGGTGTATAGAACAATTAAGTCAAAATGGCCTGGGGCAAAAGACTACCGAAATCTGGTTTCTGGGAAGCAACAAAATTGTCAAGGCAATATTGATTAAAGACCAGGACAAGACCCAGGCTTAGAAAAGAGATCTATACTTCACTGTCATCTTGGGCTGATTTTCGTGGTAGGCTGACTAAACGCTAAAGGAAAGCACTGGTCAAAGCAGGATCCTATTAAAAGACAAAGATATCTTTATTTATTTATTTTTTTATTTGATTTGTTTATTTTTGTTAGCTCCTGGGATTAAGGAAATCGCTGGCTTTTTACTAGTTGGATACAAATGTAAGGAGCTCACATATTAAAATATTAAAATGTACATTGTTCAACAAAAATTACAAGACCACAACAACTAAAAAAACAACCAAGAACAAAAACAAAAACAAATAAATCAAGCCCTATAGAAAGAAAAATACATCAAAGAAGATCAGATTTTGGACATACTGGACAAAGACCTTAAAATAATGAACTCCAGTAGGCTCAAAAAAAAAAAAATAATGATCTCCAGGGGGCACAAAAAAATAAAGAAAAAGGTAGATAAAGAGCTAAAGGATATCAGGAAAATGAATGAACAATATGAGAATCTGAATAAAGAGATATAAATTTTAAATAGGAAACAAAGAATTACTGGAGGTGAAAATCACAATATTTAAATGAAAAATTTCCCTAAAGTGCTTCAGCAGCAGATTGCAGCTGACAGAAGGGAGAATCAGTGAACTCAAAGACAAGATGATTGAAATTATTCAGGCTAAGAATCAGAAAAAAAAAAAATGAAAAGAGTGAGCATAATTTAAAAGACCTGTGAGGAAACCATTAAATTTTACCAATGTAAGCATTATGGGAGTCAAAATGAAAAGAAAGAGAGAAAGGTAAGAAGGAATCAAAGAAATAATTATAGAAAACTTGTCAAATTTAATTAAAGACTTGAAATCAAAGAAGTCAAAGGAACCAAAAGAAGGATAAACTTAAAATGGACCATGCTGAGACCCATAGTAGTCAAAACTGTCAAATGCCAAGGACAAAGAAGCTCCAAAAGAAAAGTAACATTGTATGGATCAGATAGCCCAACCAGATTAAGTACCAATTTCTCATCAAAAAAAATGGAGAAAAGTCCATTCAGTTGCCAGATAAAATGTCAAGGTTGTTTCCAAGTCCTGTTTATACAATTTAGAGAGAGAGGAAGATCATCTCTGGCACAAAAGTAGAGGGCATTTCTCATGGCTTCTCCAATGCTGTCTTCAGCATGATCTCAGGAGAAAAAAATAAAGAGGCAAAAATCCTCTCCTTGTTTGCCAACTGAAATTTTCATGGGGTTTCCTTGAGAGGTTATAAACGTGTATAATTGTCTCTCAGTTCTCCCTAGGGTTTGGTATTTTCCTATCAGTATGATTTTCTAGGACATGCTTTCAAGAAATTTGACTTGTTAAAATGTTTGAAAAAATTGTATGTCCCCAAAACAATTATTTCTCCTTTTTTCTTTCGTTTAACTGCTCCAGAATTACTATGTGAAGATGCTTTCATTCTCCTTGATATTCTAGAATAGAATATTGTGTATATTGGTAAGGAATATAGTATATTTTTTTTTTATCAGATTTAGGGCAAAACATTTGTGCTTACTAAATGGAAGAGCTGAATTCTGAGACACAGCAGAGCATTGATACATGAGGACAAGTGTTTTTCCTGGACTGGGATAACAAAGACAGTTTATTTTTGGTAGAAAGCTGCAACAATATATAGAGTTATCCAAAATGTTATTTTTGTCTCTCAACAATTAATTTTGATAGTCCATGTCTATATATATATATATATATATATTATATATATAATATATATGTTTTTCTTTCATAATTGAGATTTTATTGGCTTCTTTGAAGCTCAGCAGAGACCTTGTGAACACTCTGTACACAATTCTTAATATACCTACTGAAAACCTAAAAAACATGTAGTTGTTTTTTCTAAAGTTATCTCAGTGACTTTCCAGGTAAAATTTGGAGGCAAGTTTTCTTTAAGAGGATATCAAATACCAATATTTTCAAATGTTGATAAGCTGTTACGCCTTTAAGGCCCACTTATTTACAATTTAATACCATGTATACATACTGACTTGCACTTCCAGAATGTGTTCATTTATCCAATAATCCATTCTTTACCAATTTAAAATTCTATCATCATCATGTATTAAATAATAGAATGTACACTAAATTTCCAAGATAGATGGCTTAATTTACTGGCAATTTCTTCTGTTCCTTAAAGTTCTTTAGTGCTGGGCCTATAGCAAAACATTTACAAACTAGAGTTTTATACCTGGTATACTTACTGATACCTACTAGATTAGTCTCTGATCTTTATTCTCTCTCTGTTTTGTTTTGTTTTTTAATTACCAAGGCCATTCAACCATAGGCACACAATGATACTCATTTTAGAATTATCTTTTCAATTTCCATGAAAAAAGACTTTGTCATTTTCTTTGTGATTTAATTAATTCAATACAGAATTGATGTCCCTAAAATAGTGCCTTCCTTAGGGTGTGCAGAATCACACAAATAACTTTTATAAGATACCTGCAAATTAAAAAAAAATTTTAATTATAAACAATTTCCATTGTTAGGAAACACGACAAGTCTACAGTACAGCAACTGTAAGCCTACTCCATTGTCCATTCTCCAATCCTGGGGATTCTGTGATGGTGATATTCTCTCTACCTCTAATTGAGAGAGAGTTTAGATCTCCTGGGGCAGATGGATGGGACTTTCTTGCTTGCAGTTGTGGACTATCTGTTCCTTGAGATGGACATTGTCAGTCATCATCTCCTTATTAGTTGTACTGGGTGAGTTCAATGAATTGGAGAGTAGATTTTGCAGAAACAAGTCATTATGTATCTTGTAATAACTTGCAAAAATGTGTGGGAAAGAGTGTAAACTACAATATAAGCTATAAGCATCACTTAGTGGCAATGCCTCAAGATGAGTTCATCAATTGTGGCAAATGTCCCACACTAATGAAAGATGTTGTTGATGTGGGAATACGTGGGAACAGGGCATATGGGAATCCCCTATATTTTTTGTGTAAAATTTATGTAATCTAATTTTCTTTAAAAATTGTTTTAAAGTATATTAAGAAATTAAAAAAAATAAAAACCATAAACAATTGACCTAAGAAAATATTATAAAATCCATGGACCAGTGTGAGATAATACTATATTTACTGACACAGATTTAAACTTGTAAGTAAAGAGGTTATTAAACATTTGTTTATTGTCCAATCATAACATATAAAATGTCTTCCTGGTGCACAGACACCTCTCTTTCTGTTGAAGTCCGGGAACCATCTCATTTTGTTCTCTTTGGAGCCTGTGGGGATTGAAATAATTCCTTTGTACTGATATAACACAGGCCAAAATCTCGGTGGCATAAACCAACAGAAATTTATTCTGTCACATTTCTGGTGACTGGAAATCTGAAATCAAGTTGTCAGAAGAGCCATACTCTCTCTGAAGCCTATAAAAGAGAGTCCGTTCTTATCTCTTCCTAGCTTCTGGCAGCTACCAAAAATCCTTGGTATTCTTTGGTTTACAATAGAATAACTGCAATCTCTGCCTTACCATTCACATGGCCTTCTTCCCTGTGTCTCTCTGAAGGTGTCTAACTGTTCCACATAGAAGGGCACCAGCCATATTGGATTAGGACCCACTTGAATCCAGTTTGGACTCAATTGCTCAGACATTCAAAGATTTTATTTTCAAATAGGTCATCCATGGTGCTGGAGATAAAGACTTGAACTTATATTTTTACCCATAAGATTCCCATTGGTCCTTAATAGCATTTATTTGATGCTCTTTATTAACATCATTACTCCTGATTCTGTGTCAGTCATCTGGTGATCCCCAGGTACTGGCTTCCAATGACTTTGGCAAGGATTATTTTATTGATGATGTCCACAGTTGTAATTCTGATCATCATAGTACAGACTGTACATAGTACAGACAATTATTCATCCCCTGGTCATGTGAAATTGACTGTTCATAATTTTATAGCATAAGTATAGAACTATACACCTACCACCCATGTTGTCTTTTGAATTCCTCAGGCCATAATCACTCCATTTCTGGAATGTGGTGTCCCTCATTGGACATGGCTTAAAACCAATGCAGGAAAATACAATTCCACCATATCCATCAGTGGCCAGAAAAGGCATCAGTTGGAAAGGCATTATGCATTGCAGAACAATGGTCTTGAAAGCCACTGTAGGAGATAGGTGAAGCTATGCTAGGAGAACTATTTGAAACATGCCAAAGAGTCTGTGGCTGTACAGGGGTAACTACCCTGGGTGCCAGTGAGTGAGACGCATAGCAGGGAAGAATTCATGTAACATCATCACCAGCCTCAGTACTATAAATGACAACACAACTGTTGGAACATGGACAGATGGGAATTGGTAAAGCTCATACCCATAACCTAAGGGTAAGAATCATCAGAGAGCCATTTGTAGCCTAAATCCCTAAAACTGTCCTCTGTCACCCAAAATCAGAATGTACCACCATTCTGGTAAAGCAAGGTAGAACAACCCTGTGAAAAAATAAAGAGCCAGCCTGCAGTCATTTTGTTGATGGGTAACCTTCCTGGAACCAAGGTTCCTGCCACAGGGCTGGGGATTATGTCATTGGTCAAAAATCCAGAATCTCCTGTAAGGGAGAAATAGGAACAGGGCCCAGAAATTTGGGTCCAGGATAGGGTATTACACTCAGAAGACATTATAGATCCTAACCAGTCCCAGGACTTAGAGGAGATATTGGGAAATTTCACAGAATTCACTCCATGGTGTAGTGCTGAGGATAGGGCCTTTTTTGCCCAGGTCTAAAGGAAGCACTGCTTAAAATATTGGTTCATTTTACAAAATGGACACCTTGCTAATGCAAACTGGGGAGGTTCCAACCCCCAAATTTTCATATGTGTTTATCTTCCCATTCTTCTTTCCTAAACATTTAATTGTTAAATGTCAAAAGAAGTTTAATTTAGATTTATATTCATTTAGTAACATTGATTCAGCACCTACTAAGTGACTGGGAGTGTTTTAACCACTGAGTTTGCAGCATGAATGAATAAACTTAATTTCCACCCTAACAGGGATTACAATTTTGATAAAAATATAGAAAATATAAAAGTCAGCAAAAATTTTAAATTATATTTTGAGATCACTTATATTAAGTATATAAATGGAATGAAGAGTATAGAATAGCATAGAGAAAGCTATGAGGAAAGACTTCCCTGAGGAGTTCGGAGTTGGTCTGAAAATGGGAAAAAATGAGATTACTCCATCCAGGCGATGTATCTAAGAAAGAGGATTCCAACACAAAGAAGAGTGAGAAAAAAGCCCTGAACTGGGTCTTGTGGACTGAAGCTTGTTCACTATAAAGGCTTGTTCAGGTCCTAATACCTGGTCCTGTAGGTATGAACATATTTGTAAATAGGACCTTTGAAGATGTCATTAGTAAGTTGTTTCCAAACTGATTGAGGGTGGGCCTTAATGCAATTTGGCCGAAGACCTTATAAGCAAAGGAAATTGTACAGAGAGAAAGCAACAAGTGTAGCCGGGAAATGGAGGCCAACAGAACCCTGGAGAGCAAGGAAGGTCGCTGCCATGTGTTTTGTCATGAGACAGAGAAGTCAGGCAATCTCAAATTGCCAGCTATCTATAAAATACTAATTCCAGGAGAAAGCAAGCCTTCTAGCCTCTGAAACCAAGAGCCAAAAAATTCCTGTTGTGGAAACAACCCATTGTATTGTTTGTTTTAAATAGCTAAGAAACGAATATACCAGGGAAAGCTTGGATTGTTTAAAAGACAAATTTTTGAAAAAGGAAAAACAAACAAAAATTAAAAACTGTGGCCAGAGCCCTATGAGAAACAGAATAGAGTAAAAAATGTATTGGAGATGTCAGCAGAAACATGATTAGGGAGAACATTGCATATCATAACCTGTTGTGAATGCATATGAGATGCCGCTGACCACTGGGTATGGGATGGATTGGAGTGAATGGTAAGGATAAGTCATCAATGTCTATGAAAAAAAGATTTGTTTTTAGCATATCAGCTAGTGACCTCCCAGGGTTTCTCATTTCATCCAAAGTTTCCTCATGGCATTTTTCACTTCTGCATTCCTCAGGGTATAGATCAAGGGATTTAACATGGGTTCAACAATTGTAAAGGACACAGCCATGGCCTTGTCTATGGGATAAGTGGCCACAGGCCTCACATACAAGAAGATACATGGCACAAAGAACAAGATGACCACTGTGAGGTGGGAGCCACAGGTGGAGAGGGCTTTGCGTTGCCCTTCAGAGCTGCAAGACTTCAGAGAGCAGAGGATGACCACGTAGGACGAAATAAGCATAAAGAAGATGGTCAAACACATCACCCCACTGTTGAGGATGACAAGAAGACCCAGGATGTGGGTGTCCATACAGGCCAGTTTCAACAATGGAAATAAATCACACATAAAGTGATCAATGATATTGGGACCACAGAAGGGTATTTGGTACATAAAGAGAAGCTGTATCATTGCATGCATAGATCCCCCAACCCAGGCCATTCCCAGCAGCAGGCAGCATAACCGAGGACTCATGATGGTCTGGTAGTGCAGGGGCTTACATATGGCCACGTAGCGGTCATAGGCCATAACAATGAGGAGGATGATCCCCACACCACCAAAGAAGTGTTCTGCAAAGAGCTGGGTCATGCAGCCTTCCAGGGAGATGGTAGTGCTCTCAGAGAGGGAGTCCACAATCATTTTGGGAGCAATGACAGAAGAGTAGGTGATATCCATGAGGGACAAAGAAGTAAGGAAAAAGTACATAGGTGATCTCAGACTACGACTTGTTGTCATGGTTACCACAATGAGTAGGTTCCCCATCACTGTGGCCACATACATTATTAGAAACACAGCAGAGAATATTTTCCGCAGCTCTGGATTCTTTGTAAGACCCAAAAGAATGAACTCTGTTACATTGTTTTGACTCTCCATTTTTTATGTGGTAATGTAAGCATATCACTGTGAGCTGGAAAATCTGCAATAGCAATATTATTTTTAATTAGTAATCATTCAGGGTCTTGGGCACTTTGTGAGCTGTTTCATCCTCTTCTGACCTACTGCTTTTCTCCATTTCTACAGCAAACAGGTGCTTACAATTAGTCTGGAGCAGCTTGATTCCGTTGGATCCTCCTAACAACATCTCTTCTCAATCTTCTCATGAATTCATGTCTTACTTTCTGTCTTGGCACTTGCAGTTTGAGACACTTTGGGAATCCTGCTTTATCATTCTCGTGCATATGCATACTTGGAAATATGTGGGAATTAACACTTCCCAGGGAAACACTTGCCTATTAGGACTTAAGGGTCAGTGGAAAAATGCTAATCAGCTTAACAAAATATTGGGTTAACTTCCATTCCTTACCACTTTTTCACTCTTTCCAGGGCCTCTATTCAATTTTGCAAGAGAAAATACTTACATACAAGCCCTTCTCTCAGCCTCTGTTTATGGGAAACCCAAGCTGGGGTGCTTATCTTCATTTATCACAAGGTATATTTAAGAACTTGTAAAATTTCATATGAACTCATTAATTTATTTCAAATACTTACTGAGCTTCTAGAATATGCCAGTTGAAAGCCTACAAGATAGATATGTCATATAATAAGAGCTCTCCACTTTTAAAAAAATTTACTCTTTCCATCTACATGTTTTCCTTTTCAAATTAGTTTATTATTATTATTATAACTATTATTAATATTATTACATAGAGCTAATATTTGATGGTTCCTTGCTGTGTCCCAGGTGGTGGAATCATCCACGAAACATTTTCCTAATTTTATAGATAAAATACTGGGGCTGAAAGGAGTGAAAAATGACTGAGTTCAAATCCATCTTTTCAGGGTGCTCAAAATGTGTGAAACACTGTGCTTCATGATATAATTTTCATAGCAATCCAGAGAGACAGATTTATGATTCCTGCACTCATTTCATTCAACAAGACAACTGTATAAGTTCTAGCATACAATTCTAACATGTTCTAATTATATATAAGAACAATCTAATACTAAAGCTAGAAATCACAATCATTGACTTTATTTTCAATTGGTGCTAATCATTTTCAAGATGTGCCACTGATTATGGAAACTAAAACATTGAGTTTTTTCTCTGCTCTAGGAATGCCCAGACCCACAATTTAACTGATACCATCTCTGCACATGAACCTGTATCAGTGTAAATTGTCCCTTCTATTCTTCCTTATGTAGTACTGTTTCTAGATGGAACAAAGGATTCTAAAGGACAATAAAAATAACAGTAAAACAACACAATTCTTTTCCACTCACTATGTACCATCAATGTGGCTCCTCAGTCATGTGCATTATCCATTTTCACATCATTCAAGGTGGTTACTACTATAAAATTCATCTTGGAGATGAGGGAACTGAGGCTTGGAGACATTCAGCCTGTCATCTAAGATAAGCGGGGATAATGAATCCAGATACTTTCATTTTGAATGACACGTTCATAACTATTACACTCTACTGAAGAAATGAACAACAGTCTCTACCAGCTAAAGGCCATAGCTATTTCAACCAAGAACAAGTTGTATGATTAAAAAAACCCAGCTTCATTAAGTAGAAAACTTTTTTCTAACAAGGGTATTTAATTAGAGACTGTCATTCTGATAGAATATATTAGAGGACATTTTTTTAAATGGGGATATAAATTATATGTTCTCTAAGACTCATCTAAATACTCAGAGCCCCATTCTTAGTATCCTTCTCCATGCTAAACAAAGTATACCACTCCTAGAAGACTCTGCAAATCTTCAATGTGGACTAAACTCCGGCTTTCCCATGTTGAGTTTGAGATCTTCAATAGTTCTTGAAGAATCCTTATAAAGTAGAAGGAATGCTTTCTTGGAAATCAGGATAACTGGATTTATTTTACATTGACACTCTACTTCCTTAGGATACCTTGTTTCATTGCTGGCCCCTGTGGACTTTTGTTCCCTTATCTAAAAAGTATTTGTGGTTGATCAGTGGAACATCAGAGGCTCAAAGAAGGCAAACTCAGGGATGCTGCCCCTTTCAAATGTATCTCAGCCCTTATCCACATTGATGGTTTGTACTTTCAAGTAAGATTTCCTTTGCATCATCTCATAATGTAATATTTTTAAACAATATGCAGTAGAATAGATAATAATGTTCCTTCTGTCTTAAAATCAATGAATATATCACACTTCCCTTTTGACTACTAGTTCACATCTAAACTTCTCAGCCTGACATTCAAAACCCTCCCCAATACAATCAACCTCCTCTTTTGTACTCCTCCCTCCTACCACAGACAGGACCATCTCTTACTGCCGAAGCACACAACTCAGCCTGTTTTATACAGTGGCAATGGCCATGGATTCAGAGTGAACAGGCAGTTTCTCATCCCAGTCAGGCCACTTTTTGGCTACATATCAACTTTTCTAACTTTCAAATCCTGCAAAAATAAAATAATGCAAGTATAAAGTCCTAATTGTCTTTTAATTACTATGAAACAATATGAGATAAGAACTATTATTACACTGTTTTTCAGATGCAGTGGATGAGGGTTAGAGAAAATATGAAACCTGCTTAAAGTCTTTTGGCAGGTTCATATTTCAGGGTGCCAAACACTGTCTTCTGCATCCTCTCCAAGAATTTCACATTCTGCATCATCACATTGTTCTGAAGATCAAAGTTAGCAACAAGCATGAGATTCTATGGAGAGTACTATTGAAATATTCATCATGATTATTTTTCATTCCTAGAAGCTGCTAACTTCCTGTTGCCTCTGACCATACCCTTTGCTATCAACCAAATCTATCACCGTTCCGTTCTTCCTCCCAATGTTTCCTCTTGTCCCCATAACCTTGAGGGTTTGCTACATGCATCTGTATAGCTTTGTACTGTGTTGGCAATGATTATTTTCTCAGCTCAATTTTTATATCAATTTCGTATTGGTCTTATCTCTTTATGTGGGTGCTTTAAGCATAGCAAATTTAGTCTCATTTCACTAAATTCTTATTGCTGCACTTTGCATATATTTGTCATTTAATTAAACACATTAAATTGAATTCATACAATGAAAACTGCATTTGCATTGAAATCTGGGTCCCCGACCAAAATGGTACAAGTTCCTGCCTCCCTAAAAGAGCTTGCCATTGTGAGAGTTACCTGCTCTTTTATTGGCATCTAGGCTCAAAAATCGAATTTATCATCCTTAACATTTACAAATGTAGACATGCATTAACAAAACCCACCTGCAAAATCATACCTTGCACTTCCAGTTCAGGTGAATCATTGCTATCATATCATCTCTATAACATTTTTTCTTTTCTTTCTGTAGTGAGTCCCAGTGAAAGACCATTGTTCATAGTACTGTTGAAATGAAGATGTGGGGAATTACATTTCCTTCAATTGTCTATTTACCTAGATAGTAAATATTTCTAAAGTTCAGTAGGATGGAAGAGAGTTTGGAGGATAGAAGGAAATGTCCTATCATTAAAGATGGAAACAGAATAAGCATAAATGAAATAATATGCAAACAATGTAAGTTCCAGAATTGAAAGATATCAATGTGACCTATTCATTTTAAAGAATATGAAAGGGGTAGGCTTTGATTGGAAAAATTAGAAAGTTGAAAGGAAAGTGAACAGTAAGGACAACAGCATGACAAGGCATGAAAAGAGAAAGGGCAAATATGATGTTTGTAACCAAAGATATGGATTTTGACATCACTTAAATGACTTTGCTGTGGACCTTCCAGGGATGGAACTGACTAGAGGTTATACATTTCCTCTAATTTTCAGTTTTTTGTTTTGTTTTCAGTATTATTATAACACACATATAAAGTGCCTGGGACTATGGTTTAAAATTTAATGTTTGAACTTATTAGTATTAAAGTATACTAAAAAAGTAGTATAGATATTCAGACATTAAAATGACTGTCATATTGTGGGCATATCATAAAACTTAGTTGCATACATTCCGAGGTGCATGTCGCCTTCATGTGCCTAACTAGACCACAGTTCATTGGGAAAATGCAGTGAGAACTTTAGTCTTATCTAAATCTATGTAAAATTCCAGATTCTTCCAAGTACCTACTCTATGCCTGATAAGCTCTTTGTGCCTCAGTTTTATTCTCTACAAAATGGGAAATTAATGTTCTTTATCTGAAATGGTGGTTTTAAGTATTAAATGATTTTTTCATCATTTGGATGCTTGGAGCAGCATCCGATTTCTTTTACCAGGATGAGAATGGTGCCAATCACAATTTTAAACAGATCATCTGTCTTCAGGTTTTCAACAAACATGTCTACCTCTATTAAATGCCCAGCTGACAAACAGGATATCATGACTCATCAACCCTTACCAGTATTCATGATTTGAAATGACTTTAAAAGTCAAATCTTCAAAAACCAATTTCTAAAAGAGCCTAGAGTTCTAACTAAAAAATTCTAGCCATTTGAATAAAACCGAGGGGTTTCTTTATTGCTATAATTATACATTATAAAAGTAAAGTATTGCCCTTGGAGTGGTAGAGTAATTGAAATTTGAGAGTCAATGGACCACTCCCAACCACAAAATTCACTCAACCCTGTATTAGCAGTTTAGTTTGTGATCTTCAGATATGCATTTTTATGCAGGTTTATTGTATATGTACATTCATTTTTGTATCTTACACTATAAAATATGCAAGAATATTATTAAAATATGTATTTTATATTAGTACTTGAATATTTTAATTTAACAATTTACATAAACATTGACCTCAGTATTTATTCATTTTCCATTTTAATTGCCATATATAATTCCGTTTTATGGTTACACCATTGTTCACTTAACCAGCTCATTTCTGCCTGATATCTATATTATTTCTAACATTCTGCCTTAAACATATGCTGTAATGATATCCTTTTACAGACATCTTTACTTACTAGTTTTGAATATTTCTGTTGAAGAATTTCCTAGAAACATCATCACCAAGTCAGATATGCATATTTTAACTTTAACATATTTTGTAACATTACTCTTACAAAATTCTATACCAGATTTTTTTCACAATAGTATACTAAATGGTCATTTTCCCCTACAGTCTTACTAATACTAAATATTATCAATCTTTATTATGTCCACTGAACAATGTGGTGAAAAATAACTTTTAATTTACTTTCATTTATTCATTCATTCATTCTTACATTCATGTAATTTCACTGATGCCATAAACAAGATCACATAAACAAGAAATTGTTATTGGTCTCCAGATAAAACCAAATGAAGTACAAAGTAATATTTAAAGAGACATACTGTCTATATGCAGATATACATATCAAACTAAATTAATAATAATAATAATAAATTGATAAGCACATGAATGAGACATTTTGCTAGTTACTTTACACATATTTTATCATTTAATCCTCACACTTGCATATGATGTGGCACATTGTACAACCGAGAAAGAGGAAAGTAATTTCCTCAAGGCCATGCAGTTAATAAGTAACAGAGCCTGGATTTGAATCTAAGAATTTGACTTTATACTAAGTGTTTTTCCTGCATCTGAATTTTTCATGAAAATAAATAATTTCTCCAATAAAATCCTGGATAATAAGTTAAGTTTGCTAGCAATAGTTTAGTGAGTGCCTTGGATTATCATCAATGAACCATCAGTGGTCCTGTGTCCTTTGGAAGGTCTATTCCCTGAGACATGCACCATCAATAGTACATGTCTCCAATTAAGGCCTTTAAACAGATTATTTCTTTTGGTAATTCCCCATAATTTACTTTGCTTTCCTTCAATGATGAGACCTGGTTAGTGGAGACGGAATTATATACAATAGTATCTTTATAGAACAGAAATTATTATGCCGTTTTAGATAGAGTTAGTGTTTTCTTGGAATTCTTTGAGAGCGGGACTTAATCCAGAAAAAAATCTTTCATGATCTTACCATGCTATTTCCAATCAAATTATCTGTATCCCCCCCAATATCACTACCACCACCCTTTTATTTATTTATTTATTTTTTTACCACCACCCTTATAAGCATAGTTGAGAGCTCCTCACAAATAAATGTTTGTTCTTTTATATACATATTGATAGAGAAGTATAGAAAAATTCCAACTCATTCTTACATTAAAAATGTAAAAGAGATCTAATGTATCATTAATTAAAACAAAGAAAATCCTGAATAAAGTTCCTTCTCAGAGGTTTTTAGTAGAAAAATAAAGCTTAAAGTACCTTGGTAAAAAATGAAGGTAGAAAATAGAGTTGAATAGGTAGAGAGATAGTTAGAGAGATAGATATGAGAGACAGAGAAAGATATGAAAGAAAATAGGGAATAAGAAAATGTCTCTGAATCCATCCTACACATACCAGCTATTTCCAAGACTCCCCTTACGTAAAGCACATATCTGAAACAGATAAAAAACAATTTGCTCAACTTTATAATCTGGATAGAGGCCAAAAGACAGTTATTTTTTGATATTTTTTTCAAAAAAGATGAAATTAAATCAAGCTAATTTTTTTCATAGCACAAGACTCTCCATAATGTAACCACAATTTACATAAACAGAAACAGCAGTTCAATTATTAACACATTTAATTATCACATAATTGTGTATTATTTAGATGATTCAATTATTTCAACTATTTCAAAATAGCAACGGAATTAATAGGAACTTAATTAATATTCAATTAACTTTCTAAGATCACATCACATCCAAAGCTCAGCGTAGGGTCATTTCTGTGAGCTCTCAAAACCCAACCAGTTTACCCAATGGAACCAGTAGGTAGAAGGTGGAAAATTGTACAAATCAATTTTCTAGGATCACATCAGCCTAACTAAATATCTGATCACAAATAAAATTTACTCACATGAAGTTTCTTTTACAGAAGAGCTAGGAATCATGACAACTTCGAGTTTCAACTTGGTTATTCCAAGTGTGGAAGGAGTAAATCAGGTCCTACACAAGGAAAAAATCATCCAATCATTTAATGAGGATTTATTTTGATAGAACTAAAGTATCCAGTGATTTTAAAGAGAGATTTAACACAGATATTCTAATTGCCCATGGACTTAAGAAACAACCCTTCTACTTGGCAAAATAATTTAAATGTAATCTAAATAGGCAAGTTTGCCAAAAAAAGCAAGCCAGGTAAGCTCTTTATAAAACCATTCAAAGGACTGTGGCTCATTTGGCTGTATTTTAAGCTTATTTTGAAAATAGTTTGCAATTCACATCTAAAAGAAACATCATTAATACTATATTCTCCTTTGGGTAATGAGTCTGGGCTAAAAGAGGGCAGAATGCCATTTTCAAAAGTGGTGAAAATGTGCAGGTTTGCATCATTCCAATTGCATCCCTTTGAGGTTGGTTCTCTACTGACTGATGCGCTAATCACAATGCCAATGAATTCCCACCCACCCCTTAAGTGACACACGGTTCCCAGGGACTCAGCTTCACTGGAAGTGGGCCAAGCTAATGCTTCACAAGCACAAAACCAAATCATGATATTAACCATTCAATTAGTTGCCCCGGAAATAAGCTCTGTTCTTTGATAAGAGAATAGTTACACATGATCCATCCACCTGATGATATGGATGAAGAAAAGGCAATATGATTATTTCTTGACCACCTAGCAAATAGCAGGACTGAAATTTTCAATCACCTATTTAGTGTTCAGTTCATCTAAGACTATTATTAAAATTATGTCACTTTGACTGCAGGATAGTTACAATTATTAAAGATTAAAACATGTATCTCAGCTAGGAAAAATAAAGCAGTTTTTCTTATTCATAACAAATACTATTTTTAAGTAATGTATTTACAATTTAGAAATATTTGGAGTTATAGCCTTCATTATTTTTCTATATTCAATAAAAAAATAATATCCTATATTTACAATATACTTCACAGTTTATATTATAGGCGGTTCACTGACACTTGACCTAACATCCTGAGAACGCTGAGAGAGAAGATTCTCACTTTTACAGAATATAATCCTTATAGCTGATGGTTTATGAAATTGCATTATCTTTACTAAAACTCCAAAATTACCCCACCTTCTTGCCTACATATTCAGACATGTCAGGGCAGTCTTTCTCAACCATTTTTTTTATTACATCCTAAGTAGTCTTTTTAGACATTTTTCTTAATCAACCCTCTCAGAATATTTAATGCCATAGCTATTCTATATACCTATTTATGTTGTTAATATGTAAACTTAATATGTAAAAACATTAAATTTGGCTCATTCATCAAGAGTCAGTTTTTACCCTCTTGGGAGAGACATCATCCTCATTGCAAATGCATCCATTTAGGAAACCTAATTGCAGAAAAAAGTGAAAGTAATGTCATCCTTCAAATTTGTGCCTAAAGTTCTAGATGTGTTTCAACTAACAAAATTTGGTTTTTCTCTTCTGCTTCAACCTTTTCTTATCATTCTTATCACTAACAATATCATATTATTTATTGCTTGTTTGTTTATTATTTCCCACCAGACTTTAAGTTCCACACAAACCTGACCCTTGTCTGTATTTTTCAACACTGTAAACCCAGTCCCTAAAACTCTCTAGCACACTGAAGGCACTGATAAATATTTATTTTATATATGTAATCATTCAAAATTTCCTGAACTTATTTGACAACAGAGCCATTTTTCAATACATTTTCAAGTAATATATATGAACACAGTATGGGATAACAATGTGAAGATCCCTAAATAAATAATATTTAGCTCTTCAATGTGCTACTTTTACAGACAAACAGAGTATCAAGTCCCTCCATAGTTGAGTTGCTTCTTTTTCCTCCAAACATCACTCTCATTCATGTGTTACTTCCTTTGCAGTTCAACCATAAGTGATTCATTCTTTGAGCCCATTGTACCCCATTTTTTCAATATGCATATATTTATGAAGGGTAATATATATGTGGGAATGAGATTACCAGGTGGCTTTCCCTAACACAATGCCTTGAATGAAAGGGGGAAATGTTAAAGACAAACGAGTTTATATGGCTAAAAGACTTCAGAATGAGTCAGTTGGTCATCAGAGAGTTGCGCTTATGCACGTCTCAGCAGAGACAGCCAAAGTAGATACAACCCCAAGTAGTGCTGCCGCTAAGGGCAATGGAGACACCCAGGTCCTACGGTCATGGCAGATGGCTCTGGAGTTCGGTGCCTTGCCAGTGGGTCCTACTTTGGATTTTGTGTTTCTGAGTGTGATCGAGTTGAACTCAGATGTGACTTCTCTACACAGGCTTCTTTCCTTTTATGGAACCCGTGGTTGGTGCTGGGGTTGGTGTTTACCCAGGAGACTTGAATCTCTGGGCTGTCCAAGTGCCAGCTGGTTCCTAAGCGTCAGCAGTGATTTAGCACCTACTCTCCAGTTCATTTGATTTACTCAGGTCATCTGAGAAGGAGGTGAGGATGGACAACCACCACACCAAGGAACCAAAAATGTCTACAGCTGCAGGCCTGAGAATCTCATCCACCAGCTGCGTGGGATTGAAGCCTCCTCTCAATTGATATGTGGAGTGCGTATCACCACCACAGGGTCCTCAGGATGGAGGAATAAAATATGAATTAGACTGGACTTACTGGTATTCTACTATAGAATTATTGGTACTCTAGCAATGGAATGATATGGGGGTATTTTTGGAACTTGGAGTTGTCCTGAATGGTATTTCAGGAACAGATGCAGGACATCACATATCCTGCCATAATCCACTGAATGGACTGGGAGAGAGCATAAACTACAATGTAAACTATAATCCATGCTGTGTAACAGTCTTCCAAAATGTATTCATCAATTGCAATGATTATATCACACTAGTGAAAGAAGTTGTTGGTGTGGGAAAAGTGGGAGGTGTGGGGAGTGGGGCTTATGGCAACCTCTTATATTTTTTAAGGTAACATTTTGTGTGATCTATGTATCTTTTAAAAATACATAAAAAATATATTTTAAAAAGAGCTATCTAATGATATGTGCTACTAGATTTAAGAGTGTTAAACTATGCAAAGAACCTAACAAATTTATGCTTGATAACTGACCTTCGACAGTGTTTAAACTACTCATCTCAATTAAATAATCCATAATAATTTAACTGAACTGAATGTGCAGATTAAACCAAAGTATCCCCACACATCAAATCCAAATATTAATCACCATAATCATTTCTATGAGGAAATATACATACTTCCTTTTATGTTATTTTAATTTTAAAGTACCAGGAATAATCAGATGGAAATTGGTTTCTGTGAGATATTCTTGATAGCATGCAAAGAAATATCTAATACCTTACCATTATTCCTAAATGGCAAGATTGCAGCTACTGAGAATGTCAGATGGCTTTACATTTCCTCCTTCAGTTCCTACGTATTCCAAATTTGATTTTCACAGTTTGTAATCTGTGTCTCATTAATTATATCACTCCTCCATTTAGGACTTGGTTTCTCCCCTAAAACACAGTCATTGGTCTGGGTTTCTTTCTTCAAATCCTTTTTTCTTAAAGTAGAGGTGGCATTGCCTCAAAATATCTGTACCTATTGCTGGCCGATTCTCATGTCTTATCTAATAATCTTAAAGCAGAATGAACTCTGAATTATTTAGTCTAGATTATCTTGAAATTTCTTACCCGCAATTACAACATTGGCCATTTGAGTCAATTAGCTACTGATGCTGATTATATTGTGCCCCAAGCCTAGACCTTTAACAGGTTCTGTTTTATATGAACTTGAGATAGCTATGCATAAGCTAGAGCATGTAGTCATCCCAAAGAACAGATGTTTCTTGTTCTGTCATTAGTGTAGGCTGAAATAATGGAGGAAATAGCTTGAGATGATGATTTGAGAAAAGGAATGTTTTTGAGAAGTAACACAAATGGGAGTATTAGAGATAGAGAAGTTTTAATTCATAAATTATATAGTAATTTAGAATGACCCAGTGGTGGACTTAGCCCAGGGGTTAGGGCATCCGTCTACCACATGGGAGGTCCACGGTTCAAATCCCAGGCCTCCTTGACCTATGTGGAGCTGGCCCATGCCCAGTGCCAATGTGCGCAAAGAGTGCCCTGCCACACAGGGGTGTCCCCCGTGTAGGGGTGCCCCACGCGCAAGGAGTGTGCCCCATAAGGAGAGCCGCCCAGCGAGAAAGAAAGTGCAGCCTGCCCAGGAATGGCATCGCACACACGAAGAGCTGACACATCAAGATGACACAACCAAAAGAAACACAGATTCCCGTGCCGCTGACAACAGAAGCGGACAAAGAAGACACAGCAAATAGACACAGAGAACAGACAATCGGGATGGGGGAGGGGGAAGGGGAGAGAAATAAATAAATAAATTCCTTAAAAAAAATAGAATGACCCTATATTTTTCATGTGTATGGAGGAAAATCATTGTTGAAAGATATTGCTACATATGAAACAAGGTTACAAAAAAATGGCATCATCTTTCTTGGAGGTTAAAGTATGTTATTAAGAGTGGATATAAATTTCTTATTTAAACACATAAACATACTACAGTCATCTGTGGTTTATTTGGAAGAGAATAGGATTGAGATTAAGAAGACCTGGATTTGAATTCTGTAGCTGAAACTCTGTGTGACCAAGGCAAGTAAGTTTCTAAACCTCTCTTAGCTTTGATTTGCTTCAATGTAAATGGGGACAGTAATTTTGTAACTATAAATTTAGTATATGGATTATATCAGATAATTGACATGATTATGCCTGATAGTAACAAAAAATTCATTTAATGCAAATATATGTATTACACTTATGGAACGATGGCATTGGAACTTACCATTTTTGTTGATATTAAGTAAAGGAATGTTTAACCTTATTGTTTCAAATAGTTTTTTAAGTCTTGGTAAGAAGGAATAAAAAGGACAACTTCCTTTATACTCAAGAAAATCTATGAACCATGAGGATATTTGAATAAATAAGAATAAATTAAAGGAATATTCAAATTGTCTGACTTAGTTTATGTGCCAAGGAAAAATTTACAGATAATCTTAGGATTTTTCCTTTCTTCTTTTATATAGTGCTTCTCTTTTTTCTTTCAGATGATTCATAGCAACAAACAACAGCAACAACAGTGGTGGTTCTTTCCCTCATCCGCTGTCCATTGCCAACCATATACCCATCCTGGAATTTCTTCTTTTTGCTTCACCAAAGGCATAGCCAAAGTAAAGGAAGTTCTGGAGCTACGGTTCAGTAGAACAGTCATTTCACTCAAGTAATAAATGTGTGAAGAATTGAGTAAAACAGCAATGAGACCCTGGAGCAAAACATTCCCTACAATCATCAAACTGAGGATTTACAGTTCTTTCCATTGCATATTCTAGAATATGAATATCATACATGAACATGAATCCTTGGTTAAGTACATGATAAGCAATTAAATACAACTAATGAAGTTTCTAGTCACTATTAAATCCTCATAAATGTTAGTCTCTCATCTTTTTTTTGGATCAATTACCTGAAAACTTTGGTAATCCTCTTTTTTTCATTTATATCCACTAAGATTTATTTCGTTTTTTATTAGCTCATTGTATTTATGTATGTATGTATGTATGTATGTATTTAATTCGCTTTCACATTTACCAATGCTTTTACGTGTCATCACTTTCTTGGCCTTATAACCAGTCTAAGTTACTCTTTTCTTCCACAAATTCCTCATGGCATTTTTCACCTCTGTGTTTCTAACTGTGTAAATGATAGGGTTTAACATGGGGGTGAGGATTGCAAAAAACACAGTCACCAACTTGTCTACTGAGTAGGAAACCACGGGACGCATGTAGGTGAATATGCATGGCACAAAAAAGAGTACAACTACTGTAAAGTGGGAACCACATGTGGAGAGAGCTTTGCGCCGTCCTTCGGAGCCATGGGATTTCAGCGAGCGCAGAATGACAATATAAGAGATAAGTAACATGGACAAAATGAGCAAGCACATAGCCCCACTGTTGGCAGCCACCACTATCCCAAGCATATAGGTGTCACTGCAGGCAAGCTTCAGAAGTGGAAAAAGGTCACACATGAAGTGGTCAATGACATTGGGGCCACAGAAAGACAAATTTATCATGAAAAGAATCTGCACAGTGGCATGGAGGATCCCCCCAACCCAGGCCACGACCACCAAGAGGCGGCAGAGCCGCTGTCGCATGATGGTCATATAGTGCAGAGGCTTGCAGATCGCCACATAGCGGTCATAGGCCATTACAATGAGGAGAATGATCTCTGATCCTCCCAACAAGTGCTCCACAAAGAGCTGAGTCAGGCAACCACCCAAGGAGATGCTTCTCCTCTGGTAAAGCAGGTCAATGATCATTTTAGGGGTAGTGACACAGGTGTAGGAGGCATCTATGAAAGACAAGTAGGTGAGAAAGAAGTACATAGGAGCAGAAAGTGCGGGGCTGAGAGAGATGGTGAGGACAATGATCAGATTGGCCAGCACAGTGAATAAAAAAATGAACAAAAACACAATGAAGAGTATCTTCTGCAAGTATGGATTCTGTGTGAGTCCCAAGAGAATAAATTCAGTCACATTGTTGGGAGGCATGAGGTGATCCATTCAGGGAGTAATACCTTCCTGAGGCCTGAATCACTTACAAAGAGAAAAAGAAAGATACTTAACCAGGGAAAGGTTCTTGTCTGAATAACATAGTAGAGAAATAAGGTAGTCACCATAACTGTGGAGTGCATTTGTGACCCTCTTCACACAAGTAATTGTTTCAATTATTCATTCCCATGTCCTACATGATGATTCTTCCTTATTTTAAGATACCTTGCATTTGTTACCTATATACCATCTTTTATAGGGAACCATTTTATCTAACAGCTAATGAAAAAATACGGGGCTGTATGTGTGAGAAGACCTGGAGTCTCTCTTTGTTCCAACTCTGTTTGACTTTGCTAAGCCACGTCAGTTGCTGTAAGTTTCCAAGGCCTCTTCTGTATCTGTGAGCCTACTAATGGGACTGCAGAATATATTTCGTAAACTCCAAATGCTGCAAACAGTAATGGGTTATTTCATCTTCCAGGAGAATTGACACATGAACCAATAGCTCTAACTGTGAAAAGAAAGGCATTATCCACTGGACAAGCAGTGTCATAAATGGCAGATTAAGTAAATTTGTAGTAGTAGGAAACACCTCAGCTCCCTACCACAGCACATGCTATTCATGTCTCTTTTCTCACAGTGCAGAGTAGAATGCCAGAAGTAGAGTCTGTGATGCCTGGCACTTATTAAGTACTGAATAAATGCTTGGAGAATTGCCACACTTCTTACATGTTCATGTGAGAAAATAGACACACGACTCAGCCCATAAACCCAGGAGCTCAAGTGGTCCTGTCAACCTGTTTTGTTTATCATTACCCACTATATGAGAAACGTTACAAAGAAAAGAAACTTTTGAAAGAAGTCTACATCCCAGAATTAGAGTTTATAACATATTCTATAGGGTGAGTATAGAAATATTACATCTCTCTAGGAAAGAGTGTGTCACCAGGTTATTTGACTTCCAATTTAATTATAACGCTGATCAATTAATATTGTTTATTTTTTAAAATTATGTTTCTTATACAATTCGGTATATTACCACTCAGTAAACTTACAGTTTCAATAGAAAGGGGTTAAAATGAAACAAAAACAACAACAACAAAAACATCTTGGTAAGTTCTCCATTCTATGAAGGTCTTTTACATAAGGGGAATCTTACTTTCAAAGTCTTAAAAAGTAAACGTTTAACCTGGAGAACAGAAAGAAGTTTTTAAAGCTTGCTAGCTAGATAGACAGATAGAGATACAGATGATAGATAGCTTTTAGATAGATAAAATACTATATATTTATATATATACACACTTATACACACAAACACACATTTATAAAATCTACCTGTTACTTGCATGCTCACTAATCCAACAATTATCTATTGGACTCTCACTATGCATATAATTTATATGTTTGTCTGCACAGTCACAAAGAGTTCTTGTTAAATGTCTTTGATATTCCCTCTAAAACTTGCAGTATTTTATTACCAAACAGCAATGGTTCAAACATCCATAAGATGAATGATCTTCCTAAGTGTTTTACATTTCTGATATAAGCACTTTCATCCTTTCTCTTACCATTCTCTCATAACATCCAACAACCATCATTGAATAAAGGGTGTCACATTATTTCTCAAATGGGAGAATCATCCCAATTTGGGGACATAAATTCCCCAAAGGATAAAAAAAAGAAAAAATTAAAAAAATTATTCTGCAAAACATATTTATTTCTCCTTCAAAAAGAAAGAGATAAAGGCATTTTGGTTTTAATTTAGCTAAGATGAAAATCTTATGCACATGTGAAAAGTGCTGCTGCTTCTTTGCAATTCTCTTATACTGGGTTGAATTCCCCAAACATCTGAAAAAAAGTATGGTGTTTAAAAAGTAGACATAAGATATTATTTACAAAAGTGATTTAGAAATCACTATGGAGAAATAGAAATAACTGTCTTTTTTTTCCTTTGAATCAATACTATTGATTCTAGGAGTACACCATAAAGGAAAATATTTTTAAAAGGAAAAATCAATATTGACAATATGTTCAACAAAATTATTAGTTTTGAAAAGTTAGAAAATGCATTGACTGCCCAATGTTAGAAAAATGGTTAAGTAAAAATAGATTGCATCACTTCCAACAGCTTGTAGATATTAAAAGAAATGACTTCAAATATTGTGTAATGTTGTAGGAAAATTTCTATCTTCTAATATTAAGCAGGAAATCTGGATGCTAATTTGAGTACATAATATCTAAGTTAAACACATATCAATAGGAAAAAAACAAAAAAAGATCCCAAAATGCTACCTGTAAATTGGTGAGAGTAGGGTGATTCTATTTTCCTTGATGGTTGCATGCTGAAGGGATTTAAACTTCAAATTGTTGGGGCTGCAGTGAGTTGGGGTATGATTACATTATCTTTAAGATCCATTTAAATCTAGGATTTATATGTAATCATATGATTTCCAGAAATAAAATTCTCACCTCTAAACTTGTTTGACACAGTTCTATGCCAGGGCCCCAGGCCACTGTTAGTTAACACAGAAGGAAGTAAAGTTGTAAAATTTAAAATGCCAACTAGCTCAGCTACAAGAAGTCTCTGTTGATTTGTAAATGGCACCTATGGATAATAGGTGCCATTTCTCTGGAGTCTTAAAAGTGCTGCCACATATCCTGTTTTAAGAGAAGTTTCTTAGCTGTGGCTAATGAGACCTCAGGGGCATTTCATCATTATTAGTAGAACTTGTGAACCATCCAATTATTTCACATTACTTAACCAAACATCAGAGGAGAACTTTTACAGCATTTCATCCTTAACTTTCAAATCCATCCTTAAGTCTACCAAAAGACATATCAGAATAACAAGAGAAAAAAATGAATCAAACACTTACAAATTAACTAAATGACACTACAATTTTGGACATTTGATAATAAATGTGCCTAGTATGGAGATTCCAGGTGTTTGGTATAGTAAAAAGTAGACATTTATGTACATAACTATCTGATTTTTTAAAATTATCAACATAATATTATGTTTCTTTTTTCAAGCCATCCTTTATGTTGATTGTAAGTTTTAGATATTATATTCCGGTATGCTTGCAGGACTGTTATAAACCCTACTATACTAAAGGAACCTCACACCAGAGGAAATGTTCAGAGCTTCCTCAAGGTAGTTGTTTATTGCTCTCATTATGGAATAAACTAATATGATAATGACGAAAATAATTTCACCTATTGAATTATACATATAGAGTAAAATGTATTTCTTACAGCAATTAGAATTTAATCTCACAATACATCTGTGAAATGGGAAAGATAACTCCTGGATTGATTCAAGAGGGTGTGATCACTTAACAATATGTCATGATAGAAAAACAGCTCAAGAAAATTGTCAGAGGTCATGTAACAAAATTAGTTTGTTGAGACCATTTGACTATTACAGTGCTAGCTATGATAATCTTTGTGATAGCAAATGCCAAAGAAAGCTTGAATGTGATTTGAAACTATGCAAAGAACTTTAAGGAATATATAAGCTCATCTGCGAAAAAGTCTTCAACATGTCTTTCATTTCTTAATTGAAAGAGTCAGATCATAGAACTAGCATGTACTTACAAAGTTAATCTTCCCATCCTCATAAAAGGTTGAAATTGATTCAGTGGATTTGGGGGTCACCCAATAAATGGTCATCCATCTTCTACTTAAATAGTTAGGGTGGTAGCAACAAAGTTTTTGTTTTGTTTTTTTTTCTTAATCCCTACATTTGGGGAGTTTTACAGGGCCTAAAATACTATGGCATGGAGAAAGCGCAACGTCTACAGTAATGAGTCTAAAGTCTGGGTTGTCTATAAAAGTAATGTATCTATAAAAAATTAATGTTTAATTAAAATGTCTATACCAGGAAAGTCTGTTTCCAGAATTCAAGTTCAAAGAGAAAGTGAAAAAAATATTGGAAAGAGAGTAACACATTTTCAAACTAGAAGGGTAAATCAGAATGAAAGCAGAAGAAATGAAATATGGATCAGATCACAATTGGTCAGAAAGCTGTTGAGATATACTTTGATGTTTGACAGTTTTAGGAAATAATTCTGCAACAATTGGGGGCTTGGCAGTTTTCTTATGTGTAATTTTGTACTTTTCAATAGACATAAATTCATATTCTCAAGGCAACAAAACACTCAACAGTAGAGTGCATATCCTCAAAAACTCAGTTCAATCCAAAGATCCTTCCACCCAGAAGGACATTTTCTTTTTTTTGAAAAGATTTATTTATTTATTTATTTTGCTCTCTACCCCCTCCCTCCCTCCAAGTTGTCTGCTCTCTGTGTCCATTCGCTGTGTGTTCTTCTGTGACTATTTCTGTCCTTATCAGCGGCACCGGGAATCTGCATTTCTTTTTTTTTTGTTGTGTCATCTTCTTGTGTCAGCTCTCTGTATGTATGGAGCCATTCCTGGGCAGACTGCACTTTCTTTCGTGCTGGGCGGCTCTCCTTATGGAGCGTACTCCTTGCGTGTGGGGCTCCCCTACACGGAGAACACCCTTGTGTGTCATGGCATTCCTTGTGCACATCAGCACTGCGCATGGGACAGCTCCACATGGGTCAAGGAGGCCTGGGGTTTGAACTGCGGACCTCCCATGTGGTAGGCGGACGCCCTATCCATAGGGCCAAGTCTGCTTCCCCAGAAGGACATTTTCTAAGGCATTTACCAGAAATGGGAAAGTTTAGGGTGGTGGACTATGGTCAATTTCCGGCTTCTACATATAATCTCTCATAACTCTTCAATTTTACTTCTTAAACTTGGGGTAGAAGCAAATATATTTATAAATATGTTAACAATACTTAAAGTAATAAAAATGACATTTACAGAATAAAAAATCTTGGAAACACCTTCTGAATTACCTAAATAAACTGCGTTTATAAATGGCAAGACAGTTTAAAGTCATAGAATGAGATGGTCTCACAGGGAAAAATGAAACTCATGTCTCTTGATCCTGGAACTTCATTCTTATTCTCCTTCATTTTTTCTACAATCATAATATGCTTGCTAAATATTGTTACATCATGATGGCCATTAACTTCTTTGATAAAACATATGGTACTCATGACATGGGAGGCTGGATTTGTCGAACTGAAGAAGTAGCGTAAAGTTACTTGCAATATTCATTTATCTTTGGGTATCAGACCTCATTTTTTAAAAGACCCAAAAACTATTCATAATATGAATAGGTCGTATAACCTGTGGCTTAAGTAAGTTTAATTAAGAAATACTTCCCTTGTTCAAATGTGGAATAATGAATCCTGTTTCTTCCATACCTTATAAACCATTTTGGAAAGCAGTTTGCAAATAGGATACTAAGAAGTGTTCTTAGTAATGTAAAAGTCAAGTAACTAAGCAGCTGAATTTTAACAGTGAAAAATGTTTTATGGATGTATTTCTCTAAGTGCTTTTGAAAAATATCTGCATTTAGTTTCTACTAATGATTTTGAATCTAATAACTTATCACTTCCTACATAATATAATAAAAAATATTTTATTGTATCAAGTCATAACCAAGCTAACACCAAGGAATTCTATATAATTAAAAGTTCTCGAGAAATAGACTAAGAATTTTGGGGTTCAAGACTGACTTACATATTCTCTGATCTAGTTATTTAACATTTATGATCCTCCTTTTTTTTTGTAAAATAAAGGAACTAGATTTTAATTTCATAGGGTTGTTATGAGCATATGAGGGCACTTACTAGTTTTCATTTTGATTTAAATGCAACAAACTTTTATTATTACTGGCATTTCCTACTCAACAAAACAAGAACCCTATATAATTTTAAACATTAGGTTATGGAGTGTGTTCCAATATAAATTTATCAAGTATCTTATTTCTAAATTGTATTACATACTCTCCTATATACCAGTAGTCAATACAGTTTTGTGAGTACTAGCTGCTTTTATATTAGGTGTGTTATGCAACTCTGCAATTAGAAGAGAGATTTGGGGAAAAAAATCTGTAAGTGGATAAGAGGTGGGGTAATTAGGTTTTAAAGTAATAAAACAAAAAAATAGTTTTTGATAAAAATACAATCTTTGTATTGGATCTTTTTCTCTCTGAAATTACATTCCTATGTAATAATGTTCTAATAGTATGTTTTACCTCTGTGTTCCTTACCTTATACATGACAGGATGTAATGTGGTAATAACAAGGTTATAGAATATTGCCTTGATTTTATCCATGGAGAAGATGATTACTGGACATAGATACATAAAAATACAGGGAACAATTACAAGACAACTGTGATGTGGGAACTGAACATACAAAGAGCCTTTTTCCTCCATGCAGATCTGTGAGTCTTCAGGGACGACAAGATGACAACATAAGATATCACCAATATTAAAGGTGATCACAGGGACTACTCTACAATTGGCAGCTACCCAGGGACCAATGAGGAAAGTATCATTGCAGGCACATGTATCAGGGTGGATTGTCATACACAAAATGTTCCATGATGTTTGGTCCACAGAATGAGAGCCAGAAGGTGACTAGAACTTATCCTATAGTATAGAAAGCCCACTGTCTTAAACATTTCCACCAGAAAGCAGCATGTGCAGTGGTTCATGAAGCTTACATAGTGCCAAGATCTGAAGATGTCAATATAGCCATCACAGGCCAAGAACATAAGGCCAACCTCAGAATGCCTAGGAAATTCAGTAAAGAACTGTGCCATGCAGCCAATGAGGGAGATGACTTTTGTCTGAGAGAGCACATCACCTAGAATTTTAGGAATTATCGAAAAGAAATAGCATGCATCTATCTAAGACATGAAGGAAGATATATATTGTTGACACAAAAGTCTGAGTACAGATTATGGTACTCACAATCATTAGGTTGCCCCTGACAATGACAATGTAGATGATAAATAAGACCCTGCATAGAATTATCTGCAGAAATCCTTTTAGAATGAGTCCAGCCATGTATATCCTGTCTTTCCTTCCAATGTTGATGAGGTACTCAGAAGTGAGGCATTCATATTTTTAATACCCAGATAGTGGACATTTTATATTTTGGATTTTCAGAGAAACCCAAAGCAGTTTAGTAATATAAGTAGTTTTATTCCATACTGTGCCAGAAAAGAAGAAATATGCTATTTTTTCAATTTTACAAAATGAGAGTTAGAATGAGCCTTTGAAGTTGCCTAATTCAGTTTTTTAAATGGAGGCTGGAATCCCTTTTAACACACTTTCTGAAAAGTCACTGGGTCTTTGCTGCGGGACATCTAGGCACAGGGAGTTCACCTTTTAATAAATCTGATTCCTTCTCAACCAGTAAAAAAAATATTGGAACACATTCTGAAATTAAAAACTAACCTTTCTTCAACTTTTAGTTCTATATTTACAGATTGTTGATATACAGATTAAATCTAATTTGCCTCACTCTTCAATTCAAAAGTCCTTTAAATTAGTCACAGAAAAACAAGGCTGTATCTGTCTTATTCACCTTTTTAGTCCAAGTGCTAACTTCAGTGTCTGACCCATAGTGGTATTTGTGGAATTCAATGACTGTTGACTGAGTAAAAATTAAAACGTTGGAGAGTTCTTACTTATTTCTCCCATGTCCTCATTTTTCCAACTAACTCCAAAAGGGAATGCAAATTAATGTACTGTAGGAACATGAACTAGAAATACTCCTATCATTCCTTTTCCACCCAGGAGTAGGAAATCATCTATGGTCCACTTCCATGCTCTGCTTCAAACAGGCTGCATTTCACTCTGGTTATCAGGAAATGTGAGCTAAAAGTTAGAAAGCATGATGGGGAAGTAAGGAAGTGGGGTGTTTTTTCCGCTGCTTCCCTCCTGCAGTTTGTGAATGGCTGGATACCTTTAATTAAGGTATATACAGCTCTGGTACAAATCCATTTCCTTCTAGGTTACTGTAATCACTTCTACCACTGACTTTCTCAAGCCTCCGTGTGCTAATGGCTTCCCACCCTTGCTATCTCTGGGGTGCTTTTTCATCCCTTTTTAGTTTCCCTTAACTCGTCTCATGCTTGGATAAATAATTTTCATTAAACTATTTTATTGTCCCCCTCTGAGTATGGTATTTCATATCAGGACTACTAAGGATACAGGAAGTTTGTAGTTTGTACTTTTCTTTTATTAAAAAAAAAGTAGAAATAAATGGGAGACAAATTTTCACTTTCATAAACTTATTTTATTTTAAAAATTTCCGTACTTCATTTGAATATTGTTGATACTTTATCTTCCATTAGGGAAAAAAACAGTGAAAGACTGAAATGTAACAAAATGTTTATTAGGTGCTTCAATGAAAACTTATGTATTGCTTAGCACACTCATGGAGGTTACATGATTCTATGTGTTTTGTGATTTTCACTATCTTTGGGCTATTTTGGTTTGGGTTCTTTAAATCAAAGAAAACTGATAATAATGCAAATAATTCTTATTCATAGAAATACAATTGTTGTCAGCAGGAGGTTCAATTGATTTCCCTCAACCATTGTGGTAGGTGGACATCTATTTATGAATTCATTACAACATCTTTGAAAGAGTAATAATATGTGTGGTACATTGGATTCTCCTCTAAACTGATTATGTCACTCTTTCTCTTATTAATGAATGGGTTAAATACATTCTCTGTCATGTGTTCATTTTATAGTTGCATAGTCAGAGTTCGCCTTTCTTTGAAAATTATTTTATCTGTGGATATGGCAATTACTAGGAGAGATAAGTTAAAAGACTCACAAAAATCCAGATCCTGTTTCCCTCTCTTAATTCACCATGGTGTTACCAGATTTTGTTTAGGTTCATAGACTATGCTACAGAAATGAATTTCAAGTGCATGTCAGGTGAATTAAGCCAGTAATTTATTCAGGTAGGGAGGGAGGAAAGGATATACAGATTAAGTCCTCTCAGGTAGAGAGGAAGGGGCTGAAAAGTGATAAAGATGGTTGATTTACAGGCTACAATTTCCCATTATAGGTTATAAATGCCCAGGTTTACTTGTGTGGTGATCCAAGCAAGTGAGAAGCTCCTGGAGCTGGAGTCCAGAGACAAGAGAGAACGAGCGGGAGAACTTAGCCCTGGTGATGCTTTTTAAACTGTTAATTTTCCACCCCTTTGCTAATGGGAGGAGATGAGTTCCAGCTGTTCACCATTTTGATTGCTTATTTCCCCCATCAATCTCCCAAGACGGTCCAATGATAAAGTCCTTTGGGGAATATCTGGGGCTACTCCTGGTTGCAGAGGAAGCCTTCTTCTGAGTGGCAGAATCTTGGGGGTGGGTTTCCTCCAGCAGTCCACGTGGACTCTCTGCCAAGTTCCAGATCTGTCTTTTCCCTATCTTACTAGCCTGCTTCAATGGGTTTTTACATTTTATTTTGTTTGGGATTTGTTTATATTTAATCCATTTATAAAAATCTTCCAAACTTGCTTTGAAGTCAAATGAAAAAATTATGATGCTAAAGAACAACTTTTTAGCCTCCCAAATCCACTCCCATTTAGATGTATAATCTATTGAAAATACACTTACACACACAAACATACCATACCACATATCTCAATACACCACACCATACCAGATATATTGGTTAATGTTGGCACTGAGAAGACGGAAGCACAATTTGTCACCCATGATTAGAGTTTTAACATCAATGACACATGTAATTTTCTGGCATCAAGAAATAGGCTTACTGGGGAAGATGGTGATGGACTAAGAGGCAGACCTGAATGCTCTTACAAAAACAACAGAGAAAAAGCCAAAAGCTGTCCGAAGGACCTGCTTTGGGGCTCAAGATATCAGGGCAGTGTTACACATCTCCCAGGAAGGTGAAGTACAGTGAGAGGAAGAAGCTGAAATGACAAACGTGAATTACCAAGCCTCCTGAGGCAGCCAAGAAGATTTCTCCTCCCCTATCCCCAAGATATTAAGCTGGGCTAAAAACCCTGGCTTGCTGCAACCTCCTGAGATGGGAACAGACATCTTCCTTCCTGTCAGTTGTTTCAAGAGAAAAGGGAGGGGAGGTTGGGATGCTTTTCTTCAGTGAATACATCCAGCAGAGCCCTCTTTGAATCTCTGATGTATAGATTCAACACGGGAACACAGGAAAGCCGAGAAGAAATACTTCCGTGTAAAATCGTACTGACTAGCACCATCTGCTGGCCAGTCTTACACTGCATGGGAAAAAACTTCAGACCTTCTGCATACAACCCCTGGGAGAAAATCTGCACCCATTAGTGAGTCTCCCGCCTGACTTCAAAAACTTAAGCTGGGCAACTTTAAAGACTGAGAATATAAGTTGAACCAAATACCAAAGAAGAGCTGTTAAAAAAAGAAAAGAGAGAAAAATAGTCAAGAGAGAGAAATTAGCCACCAGGGTAAATATACCAACATATTCAGATGCCTAGACATCAGAAAAAAACAGAAAGACATGGTCCAGCCAAAAGAACAAACTAAATATAATAAAGAGATACAGGATCTAAGACAATTAGTCAGTAATAATCACACAACTATCTTAAAGCAAAGAATTTATAGAAAATATGACTAAAGAAGTAAAGAATATTAAGAAGACACTGGGAGAGTATAAAGAACAATTTGAAAGCCTGCAAAGAAAATTAAAAGACCTTATGTGGATCAAAGACATGATGGATTAGTTTAAAAATACATTAGAGACACATAGAAGCAGATTGAATTGCTTGAAGACAGAATTAGTGACTTTGAAGGCAGAATATCTGTTCTGGAAAAGACAGGAGAACAAAAAGAGAAGAGAATAGAAAAAATGGACCAGAGTCTTAGGGAATTGAACGACAACATGAAATATTCACTTTATTGGTTTCCCAGAAGGAGAAGAGAATTGAAAAGGGACAGAAAGAATATTTAAGGAAATAATGACTAAAAACTCCCCAACCATTATGAAAAGGATAAATATCAATATCAGAGAAGAACAACAAACCCTAAACAGAATAAATCCAAATAGAACCACCCTCAAGACACCCACTATTCAGAATGACAAATATCAGAGATAAAAAGCAGATTCTGAAAGCAGCAAGAGAACAGCAATGCATCATATACAAGGGAAACTCGATAAAATTAAGTGCAAGCCTCTCATCAGAAACCATGGAAAAGAGAAGAAAGTGGGTATGATGTATTGAAGACACTGAAAAACTGCTAGCTAAGAATTCTGTGTCCAGAAAAGCTGTCCTTCAAAAATGAGGATGAGTTCAAAGTCTTTACAGACAAACAAAAATTGATAGAATATGTTACCAAAAGACTCTATTTGCAAGAGATACAAAAGTGGGTGCTGCAGCCTGAAAGGAATAAACAAGGGTGAGAGATTTGCAGCAGAGTTTAGAAATGAAGATTATTAGGAACAGTAAACTCAAAGTTAAGAAGACAGATCATAGAATGGTATGACAACAGAGAACTCAAGGACAAAATGAATGAAACAAGTAATGCCTTTTACCGTAATAATGCTGAATGCTAATGACATGAACTCCCCAATCAGAAGACATAGACTGACAGAGAGGCTTAAAGAAATGTGAGCTGTCTATATGTTGTTTACAAGAGATGCACTACAAACATAAGGTGACAACCAGGTTAAAATTGAAAGGTTGGTAAAAGGTATTCCATGCAAATAGTAACCAAAAAAAAACCTAGCTGGAGTAGCCCAGATAATGTGAAATAACAATATTGTAATGTATGAACAGTAATTACTAAGTGTAACTAGCAAATTGTTCCTTATTATCAGTATTCTATAAGTTTCTTCACGCAAAATAAACACTAGCACTTAATTGAGAAGGACCGGAAAAGAGATATTTTGGGATACTTCATTTTTCTTTAATCTTTTCTTATCCATGCTTGTTAATTAAAATAATCCATCTGGGAATGGGTATTAGATGGATGTGATATGTTTAATTTTCCTAGATGTGATAATGGTATTGAGGTTATGTAGGAGACTGTCCTTAGGAGATGCATGCAGAAATTTTTAAGTTTGAAAATTCATGATGTCTGTAACATTTTAAAATAGTTCACCTGAGACAGTATGAGATAACGCAAGCATGTAAAAAATTATTTAACTATTGAGTCTTTGTGGAGGATGTAGAGATGTTCATTGGTCATCCTTTAAGCTTTTCTGTACGTTTGAAACGTATAATAAAGAATTGAGGCAAAAAAAAAAATAATCCATCTGGATCAGTAATGACTTAGCATGACTACCATTGAAAAAGATTTTGAGTTTTTCTGCCTCAAAAATTTATGAGTTGGCATATTGTTACCTTCTGTAATTCATTCCAGTAAGATGCAAAGAATTCCCAAAGAGGAATCTGATTATTCAGAAAGAATTATAGCCTAAATGGAAATAGAATATTTACACCAATAATTTATTTTATTCTTAGAGATTATGTCTAATAGAGCTATAATATGAAAATTAGAATTTTGTTATTATTAATTTCTATTATATTAGAATTATTATTTATATTTATAAGTATTTATTACTATACTATCTATATCTTATAATTGATTATATTAAACCTAAACTGGTCTTGCATTCTCCTTTAAAATTTGTAATTTCTTTCAACCTATTTTTTCTATTTATTTTACAATTTTACAATAAAAGCCTTTTTAACAGCTTAAAAAAAACATTGAGTGTACATTTTGGATTAGTCAGCATTCTCAAAGGAACAGAATGAACAGGAGATATCTGTATATAGTATGAAATTTTATAAGATTCTCTTTTGTGACTGTGGGGATGCACAAGTCGAGGTTCCGCAGGCAAGTTACAAGCCAGGGCTTCTGAAGAAAGTTCAGTGAAAATCCTTGATGAGTTTCCTGGAGACATTGGCTGGCCAAAGGAGAGCTGGGAAATTTTCTCTGAATGCTGAAATCACTTTTCCTTTCAAGGCATTCAACTAATTGGATAAAACATGCCATTCTCCAGTATCCATGTGGAATCCAAGCCCCCACTTGACATAGATGTGCAATGGACACAACCAATCCAATGTCCACAGAGAAAATGTGGCGGGGCGTGGGAAGGGTGGCCATGGTGGCTGCTGGGTGCGAGGAATGGGAGGAAGAGATGAGATGGGGAGGCGTTTTCGGGACGTGGAGTTGTCCTGGGTGGTGCTTCACGGTCAATTAGGGGACATTGTAGATCCCCGCAGGGCCCACTGGATGGAACGTGGGAGAGTGTGGGCTATAATGTGGACCATTGACTATGGGGTGCAGTGATGCTCAGAGATATACTTACCAGGTGCAATGGATGTGTCATGATGATGGGAGAGACTGTTGCTGTGGGGGGAGTAGGGGGTGGGGGTGGTGGGGTTGAATGGGACCTCTAATTTTTTTAATGTAATATTAAAAAAAAATAGTGAACAACAACAACAACAAAAAACAAAAAAACATGCCACTCTTTGCTGACAACAAGTTTCCTGGTCGATTGTAGACGTAATCAGCCATCTACGCAATAATCTCATTGATAACTAAAACCCATAAATTTCCTTGTATTATAATTAGTTCATAATTGCTTGACCAAACAACTTGGCACAATTAACTGACCAAGGAGACACATAAGCCTAACCATCACATATGGTATGTTAAAATATCTCAGTAAAACAGCTTAATAAACACAGAAATAATTGTGCAAGAATAGCCAGAAACAGCAGTTTTGTACAGAAGGGGAGACAGAAAGACTGAAAGGGGAGGAATTTCCTTGTTTTTTGTTTGTGTGTTGTTTATTAGTATTATTAATATAATGAAAATGCTTTATTAATAATTGAAGTGATGAACACAAAATTATGTGATTATACCAATCACCATTGACTGTACATTTTGGATAAATTGTATGCTTTACCAAAACATAACAATAAAATTGATTTGATTTAAAAAAAATAGGGTGGACAAGGGGGAAAATACACCAAGTGTAAGATATGGATTATAGTAGTAGTATTTTGATAATACTCTTGCATAGTTTGTAACAAAGGTATCACATGCAAGGTGTGGGTGTAGGATGATATATGATATTATGCATGTTTATTTTGTAAATTCACAACTTTTACTATACAGTTACTATTTCTGTAAGTTCATGTATGAATGATATACTTCAATAAAAAATAAAAAGCATTTTTATGTGTGATATTGCACATATAAGACTGTTTTAACAGAAGACAAATACAAATATACTAGAGAAAGAAAAAAAAGAATACGAGCTAAGTACGGCAGGCAAGACTTAGACTGAGAGCTAATGAGTTTTGTTTGTTCATTTGTTTATTTTTTATTATAATTTTTGGGATAATGAAAGTACTCTGGGAATGATTGGGGTGACGAATGCACAAATATGTGATTACACCAAATACCATAGACTGTACTCTTTGGATGGATTTATGCTTTATTAATATCTACCAATAAAATTGATTTGTTTAAAAGGGAAAAAATAATACATGTTTATTGATCTATAGTTTGACTGCAATTTGGGTAAGCCAGGGGGAGCACATATGAAAGTAGAAAAAATGTTATTGAATGAGAGTGGAAAATTTAGAAACAATATTGTCGTAAGCACATTGAAATAGAATATGTGCCTGATGAACTGGATGATCTAAGGAGATTTCTAGGTAAAGTGTTGAAGGTGTTTCTCAGCTTATTCCATTTGCCCCTAGTAAAATTTGAGGAGAGAGAGCCATGCTAAACAAAGAGCTACTAATTATTAATGAATCAGAACTTGATTGATGAATTTGAAAATAAAATTGGTTCTCATTCACAGCCTCTTTCTGTGGCTTTTATCTAATGTAGCAAATTCCAATAATATTGGGCAACTTACAAAATTACAGAAATTTTATTAGTTTGGACAAAAAGGAACAGAATAAATACAAAATCCACTGTAGATCTCTATTCTTCTATAGATAAAAAGTAGCCTAAGAAAAATACTAACCTACAAACACAAATTATATATTATGGAAGAGAATAGATAATTAAAATGCAGATCAAGAGTTTAAAGGGAAGAAATGAAAGTCATGGAAGATCACTCCCAAAATTCTGATTTGTCAACAGCCAAGCATTTGCAACAATATATGTCTGACTGACTTTCAGAATTTCTATAGAACATTCACTTCTGTGTGCCTCTGCACCTTCTGTTTTTCCCTGTTGTTACATGTGTCTATAAAAGTTTTACCATGCCATTGTTTGTTGGTGTTGGGATGGGACAGATACTTGCCCCTTTTGTTAACATGTCTTACAATTGAAAGGAATGAGACTTAAAAAGTTGCATTCAAGGAACCACACTCAGGAGTATCATCCATAACTATGTAATTAGATGATGAGATATGGACCATAAGCCTGATTCTGATGCTATACTTAATGTGGCTGGAGAGGAGTCTTTGGAAAAGGGGAAAGTGTGTATTTCGTTTACGGAACAGATGTGTATTTTTGTGACTGGAGGGCATATGTGGCAGATGGTACATAAATGACAATATACCTACCCTTATTTGCTCTTCAGGAATATTGCCACTTCCTTATCAAGAGGTAGAGTGCACGCCTTTTCTCTTTGAACCTGGAAGGACATTATTACTGGATTGACTAAGAGTATGGCAGAAGTGAATCTGAATGACTTCCAAGGTTATGTTCATACAGCTTCTGTCTGGTTCACTGTCTTGGGACACAAGGATTTTCGAGGTCTGAGTAACTATGTATAAAAGACCAACTACCCTGAAGCCACCCTGCCTGAGAGGCCATGCAGAGAGAATGTGTAGAGATAGAAGGGAGATGCCCAAGAAACACCATCTATTCCAGCCCCCACTGTGCAAGACTTTCAAGCCCTGGCACCAGTCATGCAAGTAAAGAAACTTTCCAGATGATCTCACCCCAGTCACTTTCTGACTAAAAGCCCATGAAAGACCCTGAGCCAGAAGCACCTAGCTGATCTGCTCAGAAATAACGACCCACTTAATGTACCTGTATAATAAATGATTGTTTTTTTAATGCCACTTAGTTTCGGAGTGAATTTTTAATAGAGCAATAGTATTTGTAACACTATAGTAATTTAGAAAGTGTGGTATTAATTCATGGATAAATGAACTAATTGAACAAAATTGAAATTCAAGAAACAGAAAATGCATACTTAAATTAACATTTGGAAGAGGCGGCATCACAGGGTAGCAGAAAATTGAATCATTATTCAATAAATAGTGCTTAGACAGTTTATTCTTATGATATAAAAGTACATCTCCACCTCATACCATAACTACAGGTTAAAATGCTGCATGGATTAAAGCCAGAGTTGTAAAAATCAAAATTTTAAAATTTCTAGAGAATATTATATTTTACAAAGTCAGGGCAGGAAAGGACTTTGTTAGTAGTTGCTGTGACCTGCCTTCCTAAGCTTTGCTTCCTTGTCTCTGGATCATAGCTTAGGTCGTGTATGCCTGATCTCAAAAGTGCCCACTCCTCTTTCCAAATACCAACTCCTCCAACCTCGCTAACCATTTCATTAGATCCTAATTCCCTTTTTTGGATTATTTTCTTTTTTTCTTTCTTTCTTTTTTTTTTTAAATATTTATTTATTTATTTAATTTCCCCCCCTCCCCTGGTTGTCTGTTCTCGGTGTCTATTTGCTGCGTCTTGTTTCTGTTGTCGTCAGCGGCACGGGAAGTGTGGGCGGCGCCATTCCTGGGCAGGCTGCTCTTTCTTTTCACGCTGGGCGGCTTTCCTCATGGGCGTACTCCTTGGGCGTGGGGCTCCCCCACGCGGAGGACACCCTTGCGTGGCGCGGCACTCCTTGCGTGCATCAGCACTGCGCATGGCCAGCTCCACACGGGTCAAGGAGGCCAGGGGTTTGAACCGCGGACCTCCCATATGGTAGACGGACGCCCTAACCACTGGGCCAAAGTCCGTTTCCCTGGATTATTTTCTAATTAAAACTCTAGAACACTTTTTATTTCCTTCACTGATAAATAAATTGCATAACTGGCATTTAAGTACACTTAAGTGAATTTAAGTTATAAGTAGAGAAAAAAGAGGAAAAATTCCAATGTTACGTTTTACTACATATGTTATGAGTAGATTTCGCAACAGGAAAAAGGTAAGTCCAAAGCCTTAAAAATTGATCCTTGTAATACAAATTACATCTGCAAAAATGCTACAGTGCAATTATAAATGGGAAGATACCTTTGATTTATCACTTAAGTCAATGAGAACGTATCGTTTAATTTACAAGGACTCAGAATGTCATTTGTTGTGTAAAATAAAAGAATACAATCTGTTCCCATATGTTTAGCCACCATTGTTTTTTTAAAATGTGTACCCAGAGAGTTTAAAGTAATGCAAGCATATTCTAGTGTTATGATATGAATGGCTTAAATATGTATTTCAATTACTGGGGGAAGACAATGGATCTAGAGATGCATAATGGGGTTGAATATCTTACTGTTAAAAGGACAGTCATAATACATTCACAAAATTAACATATGGTATCTGCTTATTTTCACTCCATCACAGACTATTAAAAGTTAGCATGTAGCATATTATAAGGCTAACAAAGTTCATTTCTCATCGGTATATCCTCAAACATTAGCACATGCTGTGAGACTTTACTTTGACCAAGACAATAAGCTTTACTATTAGAATAATTTTTTAGCAATCAGTATTTTAAGTCAAAATTTTATGCACTTGAAATGAAATAAAAAATATTTGTCTACCAGATAACTTAACAATGTATAATTATGTAAATATATTTACATATATAGATATAAATACAGGATTAAGCCTGTGTAATATTCTTGAACTTTAAGGACTGTAACATATTCCACTTTCATAAAGAAAAATTTCTACAACTTTCTTAGAATAGGCTAAATAACCCAAATAGAATAATAAAAATATAGTAATGTGTTCACTGATAGTGAAATTATCCCTTACATTTGTGAAAGAGTAAACATCATGTTCTAAGTGAGGGATGTGTCCCTCTTTCAAGTAGGGTAACTTTTCTGCACCAAAGTTTCCTCATAGCATTTTTCATTTCTCAGGGTATATATTAAGGGGTTCAAAATGGGGGTTATGAAAGTTAAAACCATAGTCATGGATTTATTAATTGGAAAGGTGGAACTGGGCCTTGCAAACAGAAAGAAACATGGAATAAAGAATAAAATAACCACAGCAATATGGGACACACAGGTATAGAAGACTTTGTGCTTTCCTTCCAAGTCATGTATCTTCATGGAGTGTAAGATGACTCCATAGGAGACCAGGAGGATGAAGAAGATGACAGTGCAAATTGCATATCCATTGGCTGTCATGGAAAGTCCCAGCAGGTAGGTATTTGTACAAGCAAGTTTTAATATGAGGTATATATCACACACAAAGTTGTCAATGACATTGGGCCACAGAAAGGGAGCTGATAGATAAAGAGAAATTGAACTAATGAGTGCAGAAAGCCCCCAACCCTGGCCAGCAAAAGCAAAAGAACACACACCTGCCAATTCATAATGATCAAATAATGAAGAGGTTTCAGATAGCTACGTATTGGTCATAGGCCATCACCTCCAGAAGAATGACTTCAGCACCAATAAATAAGTGGTCTATAAAGACTTGAGTCATATAAGCCTAGAAAGAAATGGTAATGGTCTTCCTCTCTTGTAGCAAGTCTACAATCATTTTTGGAGCAAAGGCAGTAGAATAGACAGCATCTATTAATGATAAATAGGCCAGAAAATGGTACATGAGAGAACCCAGAAACCAGCCGGCCATGACTGTCACACTGTCACTGTGATGAACAGGTTGCCCACTATCATCACAATGTAGATGAGTAAGAATGTGACAAAGAGAATTTGTGCCTCTCAAGATTCTGTGTGAGCCCTAGCAGGATGAACTCAGTCACATTGTATATGTTCTCCCTGTGTTCTTTTAAGGGATCAGAGCCAGCAAACAAAAGTGACGATAATAAATTTGAGAATATTGCAAGTTCTATGTAAAAATGTGATACTTTACTCAACAATGTTTCTCTTACAGGCCCTCACACACAGTAGCTATTTAGAAAATGAGTGCTTGAAATCTCCCACAATTTCCCATTCCTTTTTTCCAAATTTCTTGCTTCACCTTCAACGATGGAACTTCAGCATTTTCAACTGGATGGTACATGGGAGTAGAAACATCTGTGAGATGATCTACTGAAGAAGAATGCTGCTTCCTTCAGAAAGTCTCACAAAGAATGCATCTTTGACATATCTCATTTTTTTTTTACTTGAAGGCTTTATGGCATTCTGGGATCAACCATCAAAAAAATTTCAATCTCGTGTGACACATTTATAGTTATGTAAGATTGTACCTAATGCATGGAGCTTCAAATTATATATGTACAGATGTGCTTTTCTGAGTTACTTCACTATGAGCTCTCAGAATATAAGAATAAATCACCTGCAGACATAAAGGAGAACCAAGGACTTTATGAGGGTTTATTAAACTTCATTTAATTAAACTGAGCTTCAAAAATCATCAGAGAGCAATTTAGCAGAGATAAAAATATTAAATTCTTCCCAGTCAAGAAAGTCCAATTAAAGTAATGTTTTGATAGAGGTGCAATGGACACAACCAATCCAATGTCCACATAGAAGAGGTGGCATTGGATTGGGAAAAGTGGACATGGTGGACGATGGGTATGGGGAAGGGCAGGAAGAGATGAGAGGTGGGGACGTATTTGGGACGTGGAGCTGCCCTGGATGGCGCCTCGGGGGTAATCACCGGACATCGTGGATCCTCACAGGGCCCACTGGATGGAATGGAGGAGAGTATGGGCCATGATGTGGACCATTGTATATGAGGTGCAGAGGTGCCCAAAGATGTACTTACCAAATCCAATGGATGTGTCATGATGATGGGAACGAGTGTTGTTGGGGGGGGAGAGGGGGGGTGGGGGGGTGGGGTTGAATGGGACCTCACATATATATTTTTAATGTAATATTATTACAAAGTCAATAAAAAAAAATAAATTAAAAAAAAATAATGTTTTGTTTGAAAATACACAATGGAGACACAGATTTAAACTGGAATGACATTTCTTGCAAACTAATTTATTTGAGGAAAGAAATGGACTCTGCATAGACATATTCTCTAGTTTTCAATACAGTTTTGAATATCTTATATTTAACCAATTCAGAGTCAATTCAGTGTGCTAAAATAGAAAAGTTAGGCAGAATCATGGCTTCATAGAAAGAACTCTATACTAAAAATCTGGAAATATGTATTTAAGTTTTAGCCCAGTCATCTTGGAAAATCTTGTCTTAAATTATATTACTTATTGGAAATGTATAATCTTCTTTCTAGACGTATGAGTCTCTGAATTCTTGTTGTTGAAATTTTTTCCTAAACCACAAAACAGTTTAACTGCTAGACTATTTTTTATATTAATCAGGGTAAAGTAGAATGTGCTACCAGTTGTTTACTTATTAAGATTATGACCAGGGCCAATTGTACGTATAAATATATATTTTTATACCATAATATGAGTGGAATTATTTTAAATGTGCTGCTATGATGTCTACATTCTTAGATGGTGATGTTTACATGGCAGAAAATTATCCTATCTTCTGTGCTTCTTAGGAAGACAATCTGTATTTAAGCACCATAGGGAGGTAAGTGTATGGATAGAAAGAGAATAAGAAATGTGCTGAAGAAAATACGTTTTGAATTTAAGTAAAAAAGTTGTTCAGTTCTGGGGTTCTGATTGAGTTGAGGATAGAGGAATTTCATTTCCTGAGCTGTCAATCAGGAAGTGACATGGAAGATAGTAGTATCAGTACCTGTAATTTCCTCTCAGAATCTTTGTACTTCTGGGAGGTTGTTGATGTGAGAGGAGTGGGGTGAGGGGGTTGGGGGGTTTACGAGGACCTCATATTTTTTTAATGTAACATTTAACAAAAATAAAGAGAGAGAGAGAAAAAAAGTAAAAATGATAAAACCTGATTCTAAACTTAAGAGTGTATCAGTAGAAGAGATGAGCTGCCTAAAGAGGGAGTCCCAGCTTTGGGGCTTCTGTAGTTAATTACATAAATATAATTAAATAGTCTCAGTTACAATTATCAAATTATACCTGCATTTACAATTGCAAGTAGATCCTCACAATTCATAGGAGTTGTCTGAGTATTTAAAACGTAATTTCCCTTAGAAAGATCTCACCTCTTGATTTATTGAGTACTTATAACATTTTATGAATTATTTGTTTATAGCTATATCTTTCATTATAATCTGTTGTCTTTATCCAGCTAGCAATCATATCTTAATAACTGTGTCTCCAGAATATATGAATATGCCATATGCATTGTAAATAGTCAATAAATATTTGATTATTAACAAAGTTTATGAGCATAATTATTATTCTAAGCTATTTAAAACTATGTGACTCCTTGAATAATATAAAATTATATACTTTATTAATATTATCTTTTATGAAAAAACAAATATATCTAATATAAACATTTACTAAATTCTTCAAATGTCTTAACATATTCAGTGAGAACGAGTCAGTCATAAAGGAACACTTCAAAAATGTGAATCTTTGATAAGCATCCCACAATGACAATTTAAATAAAATAAATTAAATAGCGCAACAATATGCCAAAATCAACAACATAAGGGTGGAAAAGCAAGCTACTATTATGTTAAGAAAGGTGTAAAATATTGGGAAACACCTTGAGTCAGCAAGGCTTTGGAGATTATAGACTGCAATTTTGAGTTTTAATCATGATCTTCTTGAAACATATATCACAACCCATGCCTAAATATGAATCTATTTAATTGTCCTTATAGTAAAAAACGTTTCCTATGAAAGCAATAGGATTTTGTTAAGTGATTGTGCAACAAGCACAGAAATGTCACCTCAAAATTTTTGAGATCTTAATAAACACCTAATCAGGACATTGTTTAAAAAATAAAAAATGATTTTAGGGAAATACTGCAATTTCCAAGTTAACTTTGTCAGAGTAAAGAAAAATTGCTACCTCTCAATCCTGCAGGTAATTGATTGGACTCGAGAGAAATAAAGAAAAGCAATAATTAGAGCAGGTGGATTGCCCATCTTTTACATAGTCTTAGTCAGTTTTTGGTTTTGTTTTATTATGTTTTGTTTTGTTTGCAAGGCAGGTTAAGGATTCCTACATAGTTTAGTTATTGATAGCTCAGGTTTTAAATTTAGGTTTGGAATTGGAATCTCAGAATCTACGTTTACCAACTGTGTTATTTTGGGTAATTTACTAAATAACACCTGAACAATGAGAATTGTAATAGCACAGAAAATTTAAGGAGGTTTTAAGTATTAAATAGGAAAATGAAAATGCAAGTTTTAGAAAATGGTTCTGTCAAATAAAATGGGCTAAATAAATGTGAGATATTGTATACTATTATGTGTTTCCCTATGTAACTTCAGTGCTACATCTCTACAATTTGTCTTGCATGAATTTCCCCAAAGTCCACTCTCCTCCTTCATTATACAAAGAGAGCAATCCATGTGGGATTGACTGTGCTAATACTAACACAAGTGTGGAATCTGTATTTTATATTACCATTCACATTACTGGGCAGAAATCTGTTCGGCTGCCTTTCTTCACACCTCTTTCCATCTTGTAAAATTTATCATTAAAATTAAATAAATCTATTTGTGGTAATGGAAAAGTTTTTGCCATGGTGGTGATGGCAGCACAACATTGTGCACTTAAAAAAAGCAAACAAATTTCATGTGAGGAATATTTTTTATAAAGTGATTAATCTAAAGATTAACTAGGTACGTGATGTGATATTTTTAGTTTTATTCACAATATTTTTAAAACCATGAAAATAATAAAATGCTCATACAATTAGCCCAGATCTTGCATCTATCAAATTTATTTCTATTTCTAAATACACTAAAATTCCTTTTCTAAAAAGATATAAGCATAGGTTCATAACTAGAAAGTAACTAAATTTCCACATTTGTGTTAAACAGCTACTCATTTGCACAACAAAATGTTATTTTGAAGATAATATATAAGTTATTTTATATTGTTATAGTATGATTTCATGTTATGACATGATACATTATGCTATATGTTTCCTTTATTTCTGTATGTATGTAAACAACTCTAATACAAAGAAAATCATTTCCATTGCATTTTTTCCAATAATAGTCTATAAAATAGAGGAAATGCATGTGTTATCTCATTCTTGGAGTTTCAGGCATAAAACTTTGATATCAAATGATAAAACCTGCTTCTTAAAATAGAAATAGAATTCATTCCAAGTCTATTTTGACCTATCATCAAAACATTGAAAAGTTTTACAAATATGTTACTTGGGTTTTCTTTTTTTCCTTCAGTCACTTTTTCTAAATTCAGGCTCCCTCAATTTTATCTTTGGTCCTGAAAAACGATGGCTTATTATTCTTTTTGAGTTTCCTATAAAATGAAGATTGCCACCACAATGATACTGGTGTAACTATAGAGAAAAGATCAGAGAACATTAACTCACCAGATTTGGAAATACATTTTGTCACACACCATTCTATTTCTCTATGACTGGAGGAAACATGCTATGCCTGGAAAGAACATGACCATATACTCCAACTTTTATAAACTAGTTAATTTTTTATAAACAAGCTGGATTACAGAATTATCCAGAGTTGATTCCAAGGACGGAATCAGCACCATCACTTCCAGAGAATGATGTTTTATGTAAAGAGATCACTTTGGAACATTATCTGTCCATTCATTTTTAAAGTTGGTTCCAAGAATATACTGTTGACATGATTCATGAATCTTCAAATTGCATACTGTCTGATTTTGAGAATACTTATCAAAAATCAAACAAATCTAAAACATCATTACTACTTTTAACTTACCAAATCAATTAAACAAATCTTTAATGGCATTTTTAGTCAATAGTGCAATGAGCCAGATAATAACATAATGAATTTTGTTTTGGTTACTTTGTTAAGCTCTTATATGACTGCTATAATATGGATCATATTAGTAATACAGTGGTTTTTATTTTTATCTTGACAATAATATAATGCCCAAGTAGAAATCTTCTCCCAGGTAAGAAAGACATGAGTGGTATTTAATCAGTAATTGAATAAGAAAACCCTTCTCTGAGCTATTAAAACTGCTTGTTTCCAAGACTGCTTGTTCCTAACTAAATTCACTGAGGAATCTTCACCTAGATAACTGAGACCTTCCACTTGATACTTCAAATGAATTTTATATTTCAGAGTCTTCCTGTGCCCAATCACTGTAGGAGAATTAAGTGCAAAAAGAGCAATCTAACAACAAAGAAAAAATAACTTACTGAGAATAAAGACTTAACGTTGCAAGACAAAGAATATTTTATTTTCAATTAATCAACATATTTTTTAAATTCTCAGAACCAAGAGAGCACAAAAGTGAATAGAAAAGCTTAAGGCTTTGTTTTTGTTTGTTTGTTTGTTTCTGTTTTTAAAGATTTATTTATTTAGTTATTTCTCTCCCCTTCCTCCCATACCCCGGTTGTCTGTTCTCTGTGTCTAGTTGCTGCATCTTCTTTGTCCGCTTCTGTTTTTGTCAGCGGCACGAGAATCTGTGTTTCTTTTTGTTGTGTCATCTTGTTGTGTCATTTCTCCATGTGTGTGGCACCATTCCTGGGCAGGCTGCACTTTCTTTCGCGCTGGATGGCTCTCCTTACAGGGCACACACCTTTCGTGTGGGGCTCCCCTACACAGGGGATACCCCTGCGTGGCAGGGCACTCCTTGTACGCATCAGCACTGCACATGGGCCAGCTCCACACGGGTCAAGGAGGTCTGGGGTTTGAACCGCGGACCTCCCATGTGGTAGACAGACACCCTAACCACTGCGCCAAGTTTGCTGCCTTCCTTAAGGCTTTGTTCATGACAAAAGTACCTAATAGGTAAGTTTGGCATAGGATCATTGCTAACAAACTTCGAAAATATTTCAGTCCAACTCAGATAATACCCACATACAATTTTCCAACTAAGAAGGTTTGTCAGAAAGAAAGGAAAATTTCTTAAGTACATGCATAGGCATTTGGACTTTTCAACCTCACTACAAACTACAGTACTCAAGACAGTCGATATTGGCATAAGGCTAGACATATCAATGATAGGTAAGCCTATCGGTTGCAAAATCTGAAAATATACCCTTGCATTTATCATCATTTCATATTTGTCAGAGGTACAAGAAAAGTCAGTTGGGGAAAGAATAGACTAGAAAAAGTGGATATCCACATTTATAGAATTAAGTTGCATCCCTACCTCACACCATATACAAAAATTAATCCAAATGGAGCAAAGACTTACATGTGAGAGTTCAACCTATAAAACACTTAGGATAAAACAGAGGGATAAATTTACAACCATAACCCTATACACAGATCCACCAAACATCTTTTATTCATTGCTGTGAAATCCCACCCAATATTGCTTCTGTCCAAGAATCTCATTTTTCAGTACAGTAAGGGATTCATGGCCATGAATTTCACAGTTCTTCTCATGTTCCCCATTACCTAGAAGCATCTTATATGATAAAAGGAGGGGATGAGGCTCTATGACAGTGCTGCCTGGAAGATAAGAGACGAGGGAAAACAACACTGGTTTTCTATCCTACCAGATGTGGTGTATACTAAAAGCAAAAGCTACACTTAAACCAAAAAGAGCTCTCCTATATTCAGCATGAAAAAAATGTTAACCAAATGTAAATATCAGAGTGACCTTTTTCAATATGACACTTAATATTATGATAATCCGCTTAAAGTATTTTTATTTGTATTTTCAAAAGTTGAAACATGGTATGTGTGGAAATCCTGTGGCCCACAGAAGGAATGATTCTACAAATGAATACTGACATTTTTCCTTTAAATTAAAACAACAAAACAAAACAAAAAACCTCTCCCATTATTATATGATTACCCCATGCTGATGAAATTACTGTAGTCAATTGGGTACTACAGCCTAAATTACAAAGGGAAACTGAATGGCTTCCTACAAATGAAGGCATAGGACTAACTTGGTCTGAAATCTCATATAAGTCCTATGCATGGTAGAGGACAAGGAGAAACTGAGGATAACTAATTTTATAAAAAAGAACCAATATTGATTTGAACCCTATTCAAGTCAATGGGAATGAAGGTTTACATTACCCAACTGAGTAAAATACACTGACCTCTCAAGGAACTCCCAGAAAGCAAACAGAAGAAGAAATGCATGGTTGATAACCAGGCATGATTATAAACTTAGGTGATGTAAAAAGGAATAAAGCAGTAGAGATAGTAGGGCTAAGAGATTTAAAATGGAGCTGGAAGGTTAATCTGGTGGCTATTCTCATACAAATATCAGCCAAATATTATGAACTTCCAAAGTATGCATAGTCATAATCAACAATGTTCATCAAAACCATAAGGATATCTGGAAACCAGAAACAAACCACATGATAAGGAACTCAGTAAACTATCAAACCTGAAGGAAACATTTGGAGCATCCCTAATATCCTCCAGCCACAAACAACTTAGGTAATACTTTCTTTATTCTTTGAAAATGTTTGCCTGGAAGCACCAAGACGGGAGATAATTTAGGTTGTTTTCTGAGTCTGTACTCCCAAAATTGAATTTTAAGACCCCAAATAAATGTCTTTTCTGTTTTGTAGCTTTGCTTGTTATTTCTCAGTTGAAAGTCCTATAAAAACTTTAGAAGCTTTATCTCAGCTATGTAACCATTTATTTACTCCTCCCTCTTATACTTTCTTTCTCCTGCTACTTCATAGTAAGACCATTGAAAGTTCATATTTTAATTTAGATTTGAGTTGGGAGTCTAAGTTAAAATCAAATGCTACTTTGCAAACTGAAGGTACATTGCATGTTACCTGTATTGAGGCAGTTTTGCAACCTAGACAAAACTGAAAAGTGGATGATAAAAGTAAAAAAATACACAAACTTTTCTTACATAATATGTGGCATATTATGCTTGCTCTACAGATCCAACTCTAATCTTTTCCACCTTATTCTGAACTGTAAAAAACTGACCCTTACAAACTACATTAACCAAGAAAACTTCCCCTCTGTCTATTGGTTGGATTAGGACAATGAGAGGAAATAACAGAATATCAGAGAGTGAAAAGAAAGGACATCAAAATATATATTCTCTTGGAATCCTCCTTCATGAACCAGGTTTGAAAATGTCTTTGTCCTCCTACCTTACAACAACTTTTCTCAAATGACCCCCACATATTCAGCTACAGCTATTAGCACATTCTGAAAAACCAGATCTTCTTCCTTTGTCCCCTCTGACCTGGGAATCATAATGATTTACTATTATTGGTATTCTTTGGATATTTCTCCAATTTTCAAATCCTTAATTCTGCAGAACTCTTCATAAATACCTTTCTGTTGTTCTTTTGAGGAGAGTTATCTGCTTCTACCTGGTCACTGACAGTGAGGATGACAACTTTTAATGAACACATTTTTTTTAATGGGGAAATACCATAGGCATCACCAATGAAGCCAAGAATATGTCAAGGTTTCCACCAGCCACAAATATTATTCCACATTTTTCTAAAAGCTGATGTAATACAATAATATAACAAGAAGAAATGTAATATAAAATACTGGAATGAGAACATGTTCCTTACTTAAGATGATATGTTTGCCTACTTAGCAAATTTGAAGAGTCAACTGAAAAGTTATCATATTAAACAAGGGGCATTCAGTAAAGTGGCTGAAACAAAAACTGAGCTGATTCACATGTATTAATAACTTTCTTGAATACTAGTCAGGATTAGTTAGATGATACAATGCAGAAAGGACATCTTTCATTAATGTAATCAAATAATAAAATATGTGGAAATAAACTCAAGGAAAATGTGAAAGAGCTGTATGATAAGAACAAAACAAAAGTGATGACTGAAGAAGTTCAAAGACCTAAAGAGAGACAACATTCATGTTATTAGATAGAATGGTTCACCATGAAGATGAAAATTCTTTCCAAACTTAATTATACATTTATTAAATTTCCAGTCAAATACCTAGCATGTTTCTATAACCTTTTGAAATTATTAAAATACTAATGTGGAAAAGAATAGTTTGAAACAGAAAGTGTTGTTTTAATAAGATTAGTGAGGATAAGGAATTTTATCAAGTATCAAAAAATCTGCTGTAAATCAACTAAAATAATGAGATATTGTCCCAGTAATAATCACTCAAAGAGTATCTAGAGATAGATACACAAATGTTTGTATATCAAATACAGAAAACAAAGCATATTGAATTGGGGAAATAAGGTAGATTTCTCAATAAATGCATTGAAATAAATTGATTTGAGGGCAGCAGAAAACCATTTGAACCAGAAAATCTTTACACACATACATACAAACATACATTTTCTATATTCTCCCATATACAAACATACATATATGTATACACAAAGCATTAAACATATTAAAAATATATAAATTAATTAAAATAAAATATCTATGGATTATATACTCTTGAAGTAGGAAACAGAAACATAAAGGGATATATATCATTGACAATTAAGCAACAGTGAAATAAAATGTATACTCTCTAAGCTGCAAAATATTATCAAAGAGAAAGCTTTCTTTTGCATTATAATATATAAAATCTCTTTAAAATCTATATAAAGATTTTTAAATGCCATTTGTAAAAGTACAAATGGAAAAGTATTTCATTGTTAAGAAAGTGAACAAAAATTTCTGGTTTAAAGTAAGATATAATTTTGCATTTATATGGCAAAGATTACAAATATTGGTGAAGCCTATGCTTGGTAAAGCTGTGTGTAAGCACAACAAAAATTAAAAATAAAATATCTAGGGAGAAATTTATTAAATATATGAAAAATATTTTATGAACTTTTAAAAATTTCAAGAGCATTAAATAAATGGAGAGATATGTTAAATTCAAGGGTAGGAAGATTGAATACCATAAAGATAACAATTCTTACCAAATAAATAGATAGAATCAGTTCAATTCCAATAAAAATCCCAACAATTTTTTTTTTAATGTGACAAGCGCAATCTAAAATGCATATGGAGAAGTGAAGGCTCAATATCACCAAATCTCTTCAACAGAAGAATAATGTTGGGGAGTACTTATCTTGTCATACATGAAAAATTTATTATAAATATTTTTATAGAAATGAACATTGGATTAGAACAATTGATTGGTTGACCAAAAAAAGATAAAGAGAATGAAAATCAAACATGAATGAAAACTCCATATATGACATATGGGAAGAATGGATTTTTCAATAAATAATTTTTAAACACCTAGTTTTCTACAGTGGGAAAAATGAGATAAGATGTCGACCTCAGCGTGTACACATAAATCAACACTCAATGGGTTAAAACTGAAAATTTTAAAAATGAAATAAATTGAAATCATCAAAAGATAATATAGAATATTTTCCTGGACTTAGAATACCAACAGATTTCTTAATTAAGACAAACAAACATTGACTATACGTATAAAGACTGAGAGTTCTGATGACATTAAAAAGTTCTTAATCATTAAATAAAATTATAAAATGTAAATAGAAAAACATCAAACTGGGAAATGTTTTTTACAATACATATAAATTTTAAAATATATTACAAGAATACCTAAAAATATCCAACAATTTAACATAACAGAAAAAAATCAGTCCAGAAGAAAAATTGGTAAATGACGTGAAAACACATTTCACAAAAGAGGGAAAATCACTGATGTCCATTAAACATGAAAACAGTTGACTTCAATAGCAATAAGGCATGCAAAATAAAACCATGATCAAATCCCATTTTATGCCCATCAAATAGCAAAAATACCAAAAAATTGACAAAAAAATTTATTAAGGATATAGACTAACAGAGCAGGTATATACTCCGTTCAGTTGTATAACTGATAATACAACTTAAGGAAAAAAATGCAACCATCTGTAAAAGTGTACAGGTAAGCACCCTGCTTAACACAAAATAATTTTTTCAGGGTGTCCAAAGTAGTGGTGCTTGCAATATCTAAGACTAAAAATATCCCAGTGACCACTGATATAGAACAGATGCATAGCCTGTGATAAATTCTTAATGGAATAATATGCAGCAGTGGAATTGATTGGGCTAGAGTGACATGCAGTCACATGATCAAATCATAGAAAGTTAACACTGAGTGATAAAAATAAGAGACAGAAAACCAAGCATTACAAAATATAATTTTAATAAAAGCAAGGAATAAGAAAATCCAAACAATATACTTTAATAACTCAAGTATATGCAAATTATTTTTAATTTTTGATTCACAAAATTTCAAAATTGAGATTACTTCTGAGGACAGGCTGAGGAATGGCATCTGAGGATGCACACAGGAAGTTTCGGTGATACTGATAATATTCTAGATAAGAGGTTACAAAAATGTTTGAATAAATTTTGTGTGTTATTCAATATGCATGGAAAGTACTATTATATAAAAATAAAAAGCTCTAAAATTTTTTTCCTTTATTTAGAATAGAAAAGTTTTTCTAAGTAGAGATGAAGTTATATTGAAAAATAATTCTTTCCACTTCATGGTTTTGGAATGTTCTATGATACCAAAAAAAAAGTTTTTTTTTTAAAAATAAAATTGAAAAACAAAATTTTTTATCAAGCAAATCATTACCATTTGTAGATGTCAAAACTAAGTCTAATGCAAATTTAAGGGCTCATACTACTTATGCAAAGTAATACATTTCTTTATTCATAAGTCAGCATTATGGAGACACAAGCAAACGCTCTCCCTATTCTTTTAAGGATGACAAAAATTCTTATAATAACTAGTGAGGAAAAACATAAAAGTGTACATACAACATGGGTTAGTAGGATATTCACGCCTAGAGTAAATTGTTATCTCTCCCTTAATAAAGCTCTAGAAATTGTTTTCATCATCAAACACATCCCACCAAACACTATATTATTTGCTAACCAAATATCCTGAAATGTACATGCATAAACACTGAGCTGAGAAACAAAAGAAATCTTAAATAAAAAATTTATAATTCCCTTAAGGAAAGTTCCTGTGTTGACAGAAAAAGTTACAAAATTAATTAACAAAAATATTCAACCTCAAAAATTTGTTTTTTAGCCAAATTGCTTTCTCAATTAGGATGATATTAAATTTGTAAAGTAATTTGTTTTAATATTTTCAAAACAAAAAATACTTTCTTCTAAACCCCATTTCAATAAAGACAGAAAAATAAAGCTACGTTGTGAGCTTAGCTATATTTTACTTAAAAGGACAAATACCTATGCCTTTTTTGAGCCATCAGAATTTCTCTATTAGATTGATTCTTACCTCAAAGGATAATTTTTTGAGTTTTTGAAGCCTTTGCAGAAGTAACCTCAGAGAATCCACTAAATTGACTAAATCACCCAATGTGAGAATCTTCTGCCTATTTGTCTGTCTAGCAGTAGCATCAAATGTGCTCAGTGTTGGTGACACATTCTTATTCTATCTATAGTTAATTTTTTATACCAGAGTTTTCCCATAGCATTTTTCATCTCAGAATTTCTCAAGGTGTATATTAAAGGATTCAACATGGGAGTGATAACAGTAAAAAACACACTCACAGACTTATCAATTGAAAAGTTGGAAACAGGTCTAACATACATGAAAATACAGGGGACAAAATAAAGGACAACCACCGCGATGTGGGCGCTGCAAGTAGATAAAGCTTTGCGCCTCCCTTCCTGACTGTGAGATTTTAGGGAGTTTAGGATGACCCCATAGGAGATGAGTAGAAGGATGAAGATGACCATGCATATTGCACCACCATTGGCAACCACTGTGAGGCCTATAAAATATGTGTCTGTGCAGGCAAGTTCCAATAATGGGTACATGTCACAGATAAAGTGGTCGATTACATTGGAGCCACAGAAGGGGAGGCTGTACACGAAAAGAAGCTGAACCACAGAATGCACAAAACCTCCAGCCCAGGCCACCAGCAGCAACAAGATGCAGATTTTTCTATTCATGATGGTTAAGTAGTGCAGTGGCTTACAGATGGCCACATAGCGATCATAAGCCATTGCCACCAGGAGGAAGACCTCTGCCCCACCAAAGAAATGTTCTATAAAAAGCTGTCCCATACAAGCTGGGAACGAAATAGTCTTTTTGTCACAGAGTAAGTCTGAAATCATTTTCGGGGAAATTGCAGTGGAATAAGCAGCATCCATGAGTGAAAGATAGGCAAGGAAGAAGTACATGGGTGAGCCCAGTGAGGGGCTGGCAATAACAGTCACCACAATAAGCAGATTGCCAACCATAGTCACGATGTAGATGAGTAAAAACATGACAAATAAGGCTTTTTGCCCCTCAAGGTTCTGAGTAAGGCCCAGAAGGACAAATTCTGTTACATTGTAACTGTGCCCCATTTACCCTTCTATAAGACCAGTTTCAGAGATGAGAGCTGAGGAGAACAGGATCTGCAATGAAATTGTGAACATGACTACAAATACATTCATTATGTCATTAAACAAATCTCCACTATCAATATTTCATACATATTTATTGTGCTTATATCCCAAAGAACCTTATATATTTTCCTTTGACAATTCTATTCCCACCCAGATTACTTGCTTGGACCTACAAGTAAGAAGTTCCATCTCAAAGTCTTAGTGGATCTTCCAAATAGAAAAGCAGTCAGAAGCCCCAAAGATGTCCATGCATTTAATAATGCCTTATTTAAAACATGCCAGCTCTTGGCACAGAAGTCAACAATGAAAAAGAGGGAAGAGGTTCCTGCTTTCAAGAAACTTGCTTACTGTCATGGAGATAAACTCTACACAAACAAATTGGCATAGAGTCAGTCCTTTGAGTTGATAGTACCTGTGCTGAGTACAACCAAAAATAATGCCTTTTCTGGAAATCTTGCTTAATGCTATGATATTCCACTATTAAACGTTCAGTCCTTCATGTCTCAGAGATCATTCAATTTTCATAAATTTACTAAATTTCAAGAAGTTGGATTTTGAAATGTACCAAATAACTACAAAATTATGTAGTACATATCAAGACTTTCAATAATAATTCAGACTGAACTTAAATGACTCATAACTATCACCAACTAGGACAATATAGGTAGGATTTTTTCAAAATACTTGTCATGTTCTATGCGGTAAGGAGGAAGATAATAGGCAATGAAGAGTGAGAGGAAAATGGGACAGTTTTATTTACAATGCTTCTTAGGCACTAAGAGTTTTCAAAACAGATCTTCAAAGACCATATTGCAAAATGTAGAAAGGAAATGTTCAAGCTCAGTATATGAAGTCATGGATTTCAGTTATTTTCTAAATTTAATTACAAGTCTGCATTATCATTGGAAAATAAAGAGTTTGAATTAGACAATCTCAGAATCTTTTTTAGCCCAATATATTATCAGTGCAGCTCCAACTTATTCTGTTATTCTATATTCTATTTTTTTAAATTTTTTCTTATATATATATAACCAGACAATAATTTCCAAGCTTACCACTGCTAGTCAGTGGCAAGTAAAATTTTGTAATTACAGTGACCAAATAATGATTACAAGGCCCTCATTTCTTGCATAAGACCCTAGACATCCTTAAAGGGAGAAAAATGCCCAGTGATGAATAATGTGGACTCTGGAGTCACACTACCTGTGTTGGAATCCCAACTTCACCACTAACTATGTGATCTTATGCAAAGTAATAGAACTTTCTGCATCTCAGCATCATCATTTGTAAAACAGGAATACTAATCCTCTTAGAATTGTTTTATTACACATGAAGTGCCTAGAATACTGACTATTTTTGTTATTATTTTTCTTGAATGCTTTACTATGAATATTGAATCAGAACAAATCATGTGGATCTTTGACAATTTGATAAGAATTATAGACATGGTCCAGGATAAAAATTAATTCGTGCCTATAAATCAAGAACACCATTTTGTACATAGGATAAATTTGTGTGTCTTAGGGATAATCTATTTTATTGTATATGAGTAATAATCTTTACCTGTGATGGGAGCTGCGTTGTCTAGAAGCAAGCAGAAGTATAGAAAAAAAAAATTGATCCTAGACATTAGAGGTAGAGCTAAAAATCAGAAAAGGAAAGAAAGGAAGGCTCAAATCTAGAAAAAGAGAAATTTTATTAAAGAAATGAATACCCCTATGTAATAAGATATTAAGATAATTAAGCAACGGTTTTATTATTTAAAAATCTTCTTCAGCAAAATTTCCTTTAGTGAGGAAGGGTTGGAAGCCCAACCACCTGAGGCTTCCTGGGCCAACCCAGGAGATTTCTTTGGTAACCACAGTGAATAAACCAGAGCACATCCTAGAAAAGAAAAGAAAACCCAAAAGAAAAAGATAAAAAAGTTACCACAGTCCTTAGGTCTGATAGTTAAGGACAAACTTAAACAACAGAGAATAATTATAAATGATAAAAACACATTTACTGTTGAGGAAAACACAGAATTACCAAACCACAAAAATAAGCATGCTTGTACCGTTCGTTCACAAAGACTTGGCAGTGAGGGAACACATGTGCAGACGAATATTGAGCTTTTTTTAGAAGCCGGCCATGACAAATATTCTGTATGTGTTATTCACATATTGGTTCCAGCTGATTCAAGAATTCTGCCACTGTTGATGCTACAGACCAAAAAAGACACTCCTGTTGAAAAATGTAAGGGGATAAAGTAGGCTATCTCCATTTTTTATTATCATTTTTTATGCCTTACTTTCTGCACTTTAAAGTGTCCCTACTTTTATTAATGATCAATGTTATATTTCAACAGAATTAATCTTCTATGGGTCAGTTAAATTAATTACTTGTAAAAATTTTGAATATAAACTATCCTCTATTGCCTCAATTATCAAAATGTTGATGATATAAAAACTGAAGGGTAGTTTTACTAAACTTTCAACTTAAACCCCTTAATACTTCTCTAGAAAAAATAATGTAACACAGTTTCTTAATAACATGGCTTTTAAAATAAAATTAATTAAAGTCCCATAGTAACAAAAAGTACCCTCTATAGTACAATACAATTAATAAATCTCTCTCTGACAGTAGGTGATAAACCTCCCTGTTCACTAGTTTCTTTATGTATATATATACTAAGAAGATTGCTGTGATAATTTAAAAAGATTTACAGATCCATATCCAGCTTCCACAACATAATAAGAAGTTGTACCTTTGTATCCTAACACATTTTACATAGTATACATTTTAAAACTCCCTAATTCAACTACATCTAAGTAATTATTAATATTTAACAACATATCATGCTATATATAAAATCCAATGAACCGAGGTTATGATTCCATTGGCTTATTTGTAATACATAACATGTTTCTTTTGTCATTTGGCAAAATGAACAAAAATGTCTTTCAGGCTATGATGCTAAAATGAAATAGACTTAAATATATCCATGTTGATTTCTGTGCTTTGCTAATTTAATTTTCCCTATTCTGACTTCCTTTAAAGAAAATACATATAAGGTATTAGCTAAATTTCAATACATCCCATTTTCATTGAATATTCTTTGCTAGTTTTTTTTTTTTTTTCAAGAACTCACCTGTTGGGTCCTGTCCTTCATCCTGAAAAGCAGCCTTCTTTCTTTGAAGGTAATTGTAGATACCTCCTATATCTATCTGTGATCATAAAACACATGAAAATATTTAACTGATCAATGGATCTAGAAATCATTAAAAGTAACTATAGTTTCCATATTTCCATTCAGATTTCCTACCATCTCCATCTTTCATATAAGTGTAAAGTCTAGAAGTATCCAGAGTGAATGCCTAGACTATAAAGATATTAAATAAAACATCAGCATTTATTGGATAAAGATAGCTGAACATTCTCATCTGCTGGGAATATGTGTTCAAAGGAAAACAAAAATAATATGTTGCATGAAAATGTAAAAACTGACCTAATCAGTGTTAATTAATCTGGCCAATTTCATTGTTTGGTGACACAAGCAAATTTTAAAACACTGATTTTAGATTAAATTTGCCTCTTCTCAGGCAGTTTTAATGAAGAAACCAAAAACTACTTTTCTTACAAATTTAGGATAACATTCATGGCCGTGACTATTAAGATTTTATCCAACAAAGCACATGCTGGAAATTAACTTTCTGAAAAAGCCAATGCCTGCACTTTCTTGCAGATAAGAATAGAACTCTTTTGCCATTCAGTAATTCAAACAGCATATCCCTATGGCTGCTTCTTCTCTAATTAAAAGCATGATCCTCTATCTCCCCAACATCATCCCAGGAAATTAATGTCTTCCACAAATACCTACAATCAATGAGAGATATACATGCAAGAGAAAATATAACAAGAAAACGTCAAGAAGACTAGATAACGTTTGAAGACAAAATCCAAACTATGCAGAAATTTGAGTTGTCTGAAATCTCTTGGGTCATTCCACAGTTTAGTTTATTAGAATATTTGGAACAAATTCAAATGGAGTAACTCTCCAAGACAGTTTTCCCATCACAACAATCCCTGGAGATAAAAGACTTAGATCTTGCCAAGAAAATTAGCAGCAAACAAAATGTTATAAAAACAAACAAACAAACAACAAACAAAAACAACCCTGTAATTTGAAAAGAAAATCTTAAAATAAAGTGGATAATTATTTTTAATTATCATATAAGGAAACCTATAGGTAACAGAAATAATATTTCATCCTAATGAAGTGAGCACCAACTCAAGGTTCCTTTCCACATCACCATATGACAACAATACTAGCTGTTAGAGGCATAGAGACAGAGAGTAAAGGGACAGAAATTGACATGCTGTTTCAGTTTCCTACATCATTCAAAGTAATACCATGAAATGGGCTCAGTGGAAACAATGTGAATTTATTTGCTTATGATTAGAATCTGGGAAAAATGTCCAAGTAAAGGTATCATCAAATTGATGCTTTTTTTCTGGAGACCATCTACTGAAGATCCCTGACTTTTCAGCCACATGGCAAGGCACATAGCAGTATTTGGTGATCTTTCTCTTCTCTTCCACGTTTCGTTGCTTTCAGCTTCTTCCTTCTATGGCTATATCTCTCGTTCTCTCTCTTTCTCATTTCCATCTCTATCTCTTTCTCTACCTCTATGTCTACCTCTACCTCTGTCTACCTCTACCTCTATCTCTATATTCATTTCACTTATAGATGGCTCCAGTAAGAGGATTAAGAAGCACTCTGAATGAGGTGTTTCACACCATAACTGGAGTAGTCTCATAAAATGTTCATACTTAAAATGGGTTTTCATGCAGAGGACTGAATTAAATTTAAGAACTTGCTTTTCTGGGGGTACATACAACTTCAAATCACCATGTGCCAATTCTTGGAAAAGCAGGTAATAGTAGTTCAGTAGTTCTGAGTTGAGCTGCATGTCTTTCATCAAAGTCTTCCTCTGAATGAGCTAGAGTCATAAAGACTTTCTATTTTGAGACATTCTTGAAAATTGTTTTTATAAGTAGCCACAACATGATGATTTATATTTTAATCTGAGGATATGTCTTAATTTAATAAATTTATTCTCAGGTGGATCAAAATTCAACTTGGATATTAGTTCAAACTGGTTCTTCAACTTTGAAAATTTTCTCACTGAATACATATATTTGTTTGAATATAGCTCAGTGCCAATCTAACCCAGGAATTCAAATCACTTGTCTTCTTTGTGGTCATATTTCAAATAGTCCAACTCCTATTTCAGGATTTCAATTATTTCCACACTCTTTTGCCTGATTCACTTGCATGTGTTTCTTGTGCTGAGACAGTATTTTTATTAATAGAAGCTAGATAGATGATGATAGATAGATTTATAGATAGATCACAAAATTAAAGAAAGTATATATAAAGGTTATTATCACCATTTTGCACCTGGCTACAAGGCCAAAGTTGGTATTTATGAATTATTTTCTCTACTATTTTTCTATGTTATCATCCTCTCAATTTCAGCCCAGTATCAATCAAGTAATTGTTTCTACAATAAAGGAATTGCTACTTTTCCAACAGGGACTTTCTCTACATCAAATAACTAAGGACTTTCACTGTTACTTCAGAACTTGACTTAATATAGGCCCACTTGTCCATCTTAATCTCCACATATATTGAATTTAATACAGAATATTTTGTGTCTTTAGGACAATAGGTAAAAGAGATGCATAAATGTCCATCTGAACTAGCTTAAGATCTTTATTATGTGAAGGACCCCACTAAGAACACTGTGCCTTTTTAATTGGTGACAAACTATGCAGAAATATTTCCTTGATTTGAAGAACTATGCAAAAAATCCCTGACTTCAAGGTCTTCAGAAATTTTAATGAAGAAGCAACTCATTTTCTTGAAATTTCCTTCACATAATACATCTGATACTTCATTTTCATACTTTCAGATTTCACCAACATGATGCTATCAGTATGTGGACCAAACCATCATCATTTGGGATGGCTAATATGGTCAAGGTTTCTGTTGACTAAATTATAACTCAGCTTTAGAAAAAAATATATAAACATGTAGCAAATATTTCAATGTTATTTTTAAGTGAATACAAAAATTCCTGATGCTTTCTGCTTTTTAAAATAAGACATAGTATTTATTTGATAGAGAAAGCCTTTAACAGCCACAAAGCTGAAGTTGTATGCTCCAAGAAGAATACATTGAAAATTGCATTCATATATTTATATATTTATGCATTTATATACTGTGTCAAGGTATACAATAAGCCATAGAAATTTTCTCTCTCAAACATTTATTGCTAAGCTAGAAAAATAAATGTAAATATTATCTTTATTTCCTGGAAAACCAAGCTTGGCTTGTTTCGCACAAAATTTCCAAGTAATAACAACAAGAAGACCAGAATAAAAACATAAAATGCATGTGCTTAAAAGCGTTAGAAAAATAACAGGTAATCGAAGCTATCTGGGGCTAATATTTTGTAGAGAAGGGAAGCCAGAAAGCTAAGCCCTGCATTTGGGGTCTCTTTTCTTTAAAGGCATGTGCTTTGTGGGCTTGATGGGGGCTAGGGATGGGAGGATGGGTCAGATGGTCCAAGAAATTGGGGGGAAGGTGGAGGAAACATTTGAACATAGGAGATTTTCAGGTATATGGTTGAAATTGTAATATAGAGAAAACTTTTTAGAAAATATAATAAGGAAAGTTACCTGTTTAAGATGCTTAAGGGGGGCAATTGATCAGGGGAAGCTTCTAGGGAGTGTGTGAATGTTCATTTTGTCATAGTGGGTTATATCATTGGGTAGAGACCCATGTAGTGAGAGTGAAGATATACCCACATCTTGGGGAGGACTGAGGGAACTCCCTCTCAAACAGAGGGAATTATATCTCTTGAGAGAATTGGTGGCTCCCAATGGGTTAGGGCAGTCGGGTATGTCAAGTCCTCAACATTGTTTTAAGTATCTCTGAATATGGTCCTTCAAGTAATGAAGATTGATTGTCACGGTGGACCTTGAAGGGAGGGGCAAAGAGATATTGAATAGATGGAATCATTGTAACTGTGGGGCAATGAAAGTGTTCCACGAGATCATGCAATGATGGATATAGGACATGCTAAATTACACCAAAAATGTATAAAAGTTTGTAGGCTAAAATGTAAACTATAATGTAAAACATAAGATAACTAAAAACTTAGAAAATTGTATAATCTAAAATACAATCCATACTGTAAGCCCAAATGGAACCATGTTTGAAAACTATTGTTTCAATATCTGTACCCCAGCTGCAGTAACTATAACATGAACATGTAAAAAGATCATTGCTTGGGAAGGGACAAAGAGTTTGATGTTGGATATGTGGGAGTACCATATATTGTGTATGTGAATTACTGTGATCAAAAATGTATGTGAAGGGAAGCGGACTTAGCCCAATGGATGAGGCATCCATCTACCACATGGGAGGTCCGTGGTTCAAACCTCGGGCCTCCTTGACCCATGTGGAGATGGCCCATGCTCAGTGCCGATGCATGCAAGGAGTGCCGTGCCATGCAGGGGTGCCCCTCCCCCAATTGGGGAGCCCCACTCACAAGGAGTGTCCTCCTTAAGGAGAGCTGCCTAGCGTGAAAGAAAGTGCAGCCTGCCCAAGAATAGTGCCATACACACGGAGAGCTGACACAGCAAGATTATGCAACAGAAAAAACCCACACAGATTCCCATGCCGCTGACAACAGAAGCGGACAAAGAAGACACAGCAAATGGACACAGAGAACAGACAACGGAGGGGAGGGATGGGGGGAAGGGGAGAGAAATAAATAAAAGAAATAAATCTTTAAAAATATGTAAAACTTAATTGAAGACAAACTTAATAATTAGAAAAAAAAAGAAAGGAAGTAGACACTGAGGAAGAAATGGAAGAAATTGCCTTGGCACTGTACATACAGGGCAATACCTATAGCTGTGATGAAAGGCAAAATGTCAAAATCAAAGCTTTTTCCTTTTTTCATTTCTTGATACCACAATTTATTTTTTACTTTATTTAATTTTTCTAAATTAATATGTAATCTATATCTAAACTTTAAATCAATCACTATATTGCATTTTACTATTAATGGAACCTGGCAATATATTAGGCTTCATTTTTATAAAAGTTTCTGACTACAGAGAGGTTCAATTATGGCAGGTGAGGAACACTGGTGTGAGGTGTTATTGATAGGGTGCACATGGTTGGGAGGGAGTTCTGCAGGACATGTATACAAGGTACATAAAAATGTTTGGATATTTTCATAGTGGTTTCAGTTAAAAATGACAACTGAGGAAGTGCTGAGTTCCTGGCCAGGGAAGCTCTATCACATTCCCCAATGGAACATCTGTTGATGGGCATTTGGGTTGATTCCAACTTTTGGCAATAGTGAATAATGCTGCTATGAACATTGTTGTGCATATATTGGTTTGTGTCTTAATCTTCAGTTCTTCTGGGTGTATATCCAGCAGTGGAATTGCTGGGTCATATGGCAAATCTATAGCTAACTTTTTGAGAAACTGCCAAACTGTCCTCCAGAATGGTAGGAGCCTTCTACATTCCCACCAGCAGTAGATGAGTGTTCCCATTCCCCCACATCCTCTCCAGCACTTGCAGTCTTCTGTTTTTGTGATAGCTGCCAGTCTTATGGGAGTAAGATGGTATCTCTTTGTAGTTTTGATTTGCATTTCGCTAATAGCTAGTGATTTTGAGCATTTTTCATGGGATTTTATCCATTTGAATTTCTTCTTGGAGAAGCGTCTGTTCAAATCTTTTCCGCATTTTTAAATGGGTTGTTTGTTCTTTTTTTTCATGATATAGGAGTTCTTTACATATGCAGGATATAAGTCTCCTATCAGATATATGGCTACCAAACATTTTCTCCCATTGAGTAGACTTTCTTTTCACTTCCTTGACAAACTCCTTTGAGGTGCAAAAGGCTTTAATTTTGAGGAAGTCCCATATATCTATTTTTTCTTTTGCTACTTGTGCTTTGGGTGTGAAGTTCATGAAGCCATTTCCTATTACAAGTCCCTGTAGATGCTTCCCTACATTGTTGACCAAGGCCTTTATAGTCTTGAGTCTCACATTTAGGTCTTTGATTCCTTTTGAGTTCATTTTTATATGAGGTATGAGATGGTAATTCTCTTTCTTTCTTTTGCATATGGATATCCAATTCTCTAGACACCTTTTATTGAAGAGGCCATTCTCTCCCAGTTGAATGGCCTTGGTGGCCTTGTCAAATATCAGATGACTGTATGTATGAGGATCTATATCAGAGCTCTCAATTTGGTTCCATTGGTCAGTGTATCTATCCTTGTGCCTATATCACACCGTTTTCACTACTGTAGATTTGTAGTATGTTTTGAAGTCCGATAGTGTGATTCTTCCAGTTTCATTTAGGCTTCATTGTTGAAGAAGTTTTGGACCACAGAGAGGTTAAACTATGGCAGAGGAGGAACACAGGTGTGGGTGTTATTGATAGGGGGCACATGAGTGGTGGAGAATTCCCCAGGGCATGTATTTAGGGGACATAAAAATGTTGTGATATATGTTGGGTTTTTTTTAGTAGTACAGTTAGGAATGTCAACTGAGGGAGTGCTGAGTTCCTATACAGGGGAGCTCTGTCACATTCCCTAATGGAACAACTATAATCCTCCAGTGTATCAGCAAAGACCAACAAGGAAGTATTATCCAATTGATGACAATGCTTATGAGCCTGTGTGCCTGAAATATGAACTTGTCCTAGAGCTGCAAGGTGCCTAAGAGTTACCTCCTTAAAGCCTCCATGTTTCTCAAATGTGGCCACTCTCTAAGAAAAACAAAGCATGTAAATGCATTACCTTCCCCCCAGCGTGGGGCATGACTCCTGGGGATGAGCTTCCTTAGCACCGAGGGATTACTACCAATCACTAAGTGGAGATGCAATTAAAAAGAGACCTTGAAGAAAAAGGGTCAACTCAGACCAGCAGAATATCTCAGCCTACATATTCGATCAAGTGTTAAAAACCGCTTTTTGACCACGAATAAAAGGAGGAAATGACAAAGACAAATCAGTTTATATGACTAAGAGTCTTCCAGAAAGAGTTAGGAGGTCATCAGAGGGGTCACACTTAAGCACACCTCAGCAGGACCCCTGGGAGATCCAACATAGATACAACCCTAGGCGCTGGTTCTCCTGAAGGCTATGGAGATCCACAGTGTATATACTCATGGCAGATGGATTTGGAGTTCTGTGCCATGTCAAAGGGCCTTACTTTGAAATTTCTCCTCCTGAGTGTGATGGAGCTGGACTCAGATGTGACTTTCCTAAACATGCCTCTTGTCACTTTTACTGAGCCTGTGGTTGGTGCTAGGGATGATGTATAATCAGGGGACTAGAATCTCTAAACTGCCCAAGTGCCAGCTGGGCCCTGAGCCTCAGCAGAGTTGAGACTCCTACTCTCTGGTTCATTGAACTTACCCAAGTCAGTTAACAGGAAGGTGGAGATGGTCAAACGCCACACCAGGGAATCAAAGAGTGGCAACAACTGCAAGCAGAGGAATTACATCCATCATGCATGTGGAATCTAAGCCCCCACTTGATCTAGAGGTAAAATGGACATCACCATCCCAGGGTCCTCAGAATGGAGGAATAAAATATGAATTAGAGTGGACTTACTGATATTATACTATAAAACTATTGTGACTAGTAATAGAATAAATTGTAGTATTGAGATGGAAAAAGTGACCACAGTAGTTGCTGAGGGCAGGGAAGGGAAGAAGTGATGTGATAATGGGGGAATTTTTAGACTTTGAGTTGTCCTAAATGACATTGCAGGGTCAGGTGCTGGACTTTATATATCCTGCCTTAACTCACTGAATGTACTGGGGGAGAGTGTGAACTACAAGGTAAACTATTTTCTATGTGGTGCAGCAGTGCTCCAAAATGTGTTCACAGAGTGCAATGAGTGTGCCACAATGATGAAGGAGGTTGTTGGTGTGGGAGGAGTGGGGTGGGGGGGTGGAGGTTATAAGGGATCTTCTTATATTTTTTAATGTAACTTTTATTGTGTGTGATGTATGTATCTTCAAAAAATACAATTTACAAAAATGATGGGGTAGGGAGGTGGGGAGCAAGGTATATGGGAATCTCTCATATTTTTTTGTTTTATTAAGTGTTTTTTAATGTAACATTTTTTGTGATCTATTAACTTTAATTTAAAAAGTGTAAAAGAATAATATTACAGAACATCTATGCGAGGTGACTCAGGAGTATAGTATGTTCATAAGCATAACATTCAGAACAAAATGTAATTTCTGGCGGAGTTTTATGCACCTGTTGCTAAGTGATATGAATCAGTTATTCATTTCCTGCTAAAAAAAACAAGATACATGATTTCCCAATGGAAGTTCCAAAATTGAAGGAAATAATTTGATATGGAAATCTGCTGAGTTTCACCCTCTGGATGGTAAAACCTTGTGAAAGAAGGCAATGTTAAATCCACTAAAAAATCAGATGTATGAGGGACATAATTAGCAAGGCAGGGAACAGTTGATTTTCAAACTCAGAGAAAAGTTTTTATGTTTAAAGATTCATGCATTGTGGCTCACAGCCTCATTATTTGGTCAGGCAAACAAGCTCCACTGAATGGACAGTCAATAAATACAGCAAAATGTTCTACAATGTTGTTATAGAAGGTTATATGAGTATTCTAAGGGTAAATTAAAGAGGTTCATGCGGATCCCACCAAATACCCAAGTATTGGCTCATTAAAGGAATAGAATACGTTTGGCCTAGTTTCTGGATATGGTTACTACGATATATAAGTTGAGTGAAATAAAATGATGGGCAGAATACCATGTTCCACTAAGCAACCAAAACTATTAGTGTAGAAGACCATGCTGAATAACAATATCAGAAATCTACTAGAAATAGATTTAAGTAGGATTCCCCAAGGCCAAGTACCAATAGGGAGAGTTTATTTAGATTAAAAAGAGCTATTAGCCACAATTCCTGCTGACTTCAAATGGATTTATCATGAAATAGACTTTAATTCCACTTCAGCCTCATTCCTTCTGTTATCCAAGCCTCAAAAGAAAGCATTATCATGCAACTGGAATAATATGTTGTATACTAATGTGCCCCTTTATATGTTTGTCTATCCCTAAGGGCACTATGGGATAAAGAGGCTCCTATGAGAAATAGAGTTTAAGCACAATAAAAAAGAAATCTTAAAGGGTCAAGAGATTGAATCAGACAAAAGTTGACACAGAAGCTAGAAATGGAGAGAGGAATACCAGAAATAAATAGTTCTTGGAAGAGAAGTTTTGAAATCTGCATTAAAACTCCTCTCAAATACTTAGCTGAGTACTGAATCAAGTATGGGCAGAGTGAGACTATGAGTAGCTTAAGAAAAAAAGCTGATAAGCTGAAAAAGGTGAGCAGAAATTCCAACAGCTTCTTAGTGCAGATGTATAGAAAAAGTCTGAAGTTCAAATTCTGCCAGGATGGAGTGACTTATTAAATGCTTCAGAATTTGCATTGAAATCCCGGAAAGTCACAAGCCTCAAAACTAAGGTCTGCATCTAAGAATTAAGGACTTTATTATAAAGATTTACGTTAAACTAAAACAAACTCACCCTAACAAAGATCCAGCATAAAATCTCTTAAAAATTCATTATACATACAAATAAAGGAGAAATATATGACTTGTAATCAAGAGAAAGGAAGTAAATGGAATCAGACTGAAAGATGACTCACATATTAGAATCAGTAGATGACTTCTTAAAAGTAACTATGAAAATTATGTTTAAAAATCTAGAGGCAAATATAAATATAATAAATGAAATGATTGTGATTAATGGAAATTCTCAGGGAGAACCAAATGCAGATTCTACAATTAAAAAAACACATTCTGAAACCAAAAATTTCAGGAAATAGAAGCGGCAGCAGAACAAACATTATGAAAGAGTATCAGTGAACTTGAGAACCAGTTAATAGAGATTCTTCTGAATAAAATAAAGAAAAATATTTTAAATGAACATTCTTTCTAAAATGCATTTGTGGAGTCCCATAAGGAGAGGAAGGGGATATAGTAGCAGAAAATATATTTGCAAATAAATTGGCCCCCTATTTTTCCATATTTCGTCAAAATTGTAAGTTCATAGTTCCAAAAATCTCAGCCAACAACAAGGAGGATATATACAAAGAAATCACATCTAGAGGCATCTTAGTCAATTTGATAGTATTCAAAGATAAGGAGAAAACTAGAATGAGGCCAGTGGTAATAAAAACACATTACACACCAAGAAACAATGATACAAAAATGGGATGGGTTCTTCACCTTGCTGAAAGAAAAAAATAATAATTATCAACTTAGAATTGGCAAAGTCATTATTTCACAATGAAGACAATATAAAGACTTTTACAGAAATACTTATGGCTGAAAGAAGTCACAGCCAGCAGAGGTACAAGAAATGCAAAAGGAAATTCTTCAGGTTGAAGGAAAACAATATCATTCTGAAATTAATATTTATATGAAAAATGAAGAAAACAGAAATGATATATGGTAAATAGAAGCTATTTTTTTCTAATTTTTAAAAACGCTACTTTTTAAAGTAAAATTAATAGCATTATATTCAGAGGTTATAGCATGTATAGCAGTAAAACATATGTAAAAAATTTATAAAGTGTAATGAGGTATAATTGTAATGATAATTTCAGTATATCTTTATATATATAACTAATTTAACATTAATTTTAAAATATTATGTTAAGGATGTATAATTCAGTTTGAAGGTTAATTTAATATGTCAGCTTGCCTAGCTTATTTTGTCCAGTAACTTGGTCAACAGGCACTGTCTTGTTAGTTACTGTGAGGGCATTTTGCTGTTGATTTGCATCAGTAATCCATTGATTGTTACATATTACTGATTGTATCTACCATCAACAAAGGTGATCGCTCTCAGTAATATGGGGAGTATCTTATTCCAATCAATTGGAGGCCTTAAAAGCCAGAATTGAGGATTTTAGAATTAGAAAAAAAAAAAGAATTTCTGCCTCAACTTCAGTCAGCAGCTTCCCCTGGGAATATCAGACTCTACTTCAGTATCATACTGGTTGGAGTTTCCAGCTTTCAGTCTGTCCTGTGGAGTTTGTACTTGCAGGTCTTCAGAATCACCCTATTTGGAGTTTCCAATTTTCGGTCTGCCTTATACAATTTGGACTTGCTAGCCCCCAGAATGAAAGTGAGTCATTACAATAATATCACAAAAGAGTGTAAAACAAATACTAATCAAAGTGATATAATGAGATGTTTTTTTAAAACTTCATTGAATGAAAAAGTGTCATGAAAGTAGATTTAAAAATATGAACACAGATGGGGAAATTAGAAAACATGTAACAAAATAATATAACAAAACCCAGTGATACGAAGAATGTCATGAAATAGAGAGGGACAAGATATTCCACTTAAAAGGCAGAATCTGTGAAATTATTTAAAACTTAGGACTTTACCTAATGTTTTCAAGAGATATGTTTTATTTATAAAATTAGGGGGAATGAAAGTAAAAGAATGGAAAATATATACCATGTAAACACTAAGAAATATAAAGTTGAAATGGATGTATTAATAACGAATAAGTAACCTTCAAGTTGAAGAAGGTTATTACATAATGGTAAATCTTCTGTTTTCTTAGAAGATATAATAATTCTAAATGTGTATGCATTCAATAACTGAGTTTCAATAAACATGAAACAAAATTAAGAGTACAAAAAGCAAAAATAGTCAAATTCACAATCGTGGTTAGTGATTTTCGTGGCCCTCTCTGTAACTGATAGAAAAAATAGATGAAATAAAAAATTATAGAATATATTTGAAGAAAACTCTCATCCAAGATGACCTAATTAATATTTACAGAATCCCTTACCCATCAAACACAGAACATGCATTTTTTTCAATTGCACATTGAACAGTCATAATAAACCATATGGTAGGCTATGAAACAAGGTCTAATTACTTACAAATATTGTAGTATGCCCTCTTATTACAGTAGAGTTAAATTACAAATCAATAGCAATAAGATATTGACTCTGAGTCCCAACTCCTGGCATTTTATATGATCACTGTCTTTGAGAGTGCATTGGACCTACTTACTTGTTACTAATAAATAGAACATGGATAATATATTGGGATGTCAATCCTGTGATTGAGTTATAAAAGACCATGATTTCCGTCTCATTACCTTTCATTCTCTGATCGTCCTTCCAAGTTTTCTGTGATGAAGCAAATTGGGAAAGTCCACATGGCAAAGAACTGAAAGTGGCTTTCAGTCAACCCTCAGTGAGGACAGGAGTACTTTGGTCTATCAGCCCATATAAACTGAATCCTACCATTGACCATATCAGTTAGCTTGGAAGTGCAACCTTACTCAAGTCATTTCTTCTAATGAGAATGGAAGAGGAAACATATGAAGAAATATTTTAGTCTGAGCTGATACCTTGATTATTGTTCCTCAAGAAGGGGAACCTGCTAAGCTATGCTCTGTTTTTGGACTTAGAGAACCTAGAGATAATGAATTGTACTGCTTCTAGTCACCAAGTTTTGGGGGTAATTTTTGGGTAATGTTGTCATGTGGAAATGGATATTTATTACATATATCTATAAAATCTTCCAAACATTTGAAAACTTAGCAATGAATATTTAAGGAGCCATTAATCACAGAAGAAATAATGAAATAAATGAGGAAATATTCAGAACTAAACACTAACTAAAATATATCAAAATGTGTGGATATAACCAAAGTAGTAGTAGCAGGTAAATTTATAGCTTAAATGCTTATATAAAAAATAAATGTTTAAAAAGCAACTATTTAAGTTTTTACCTTAAAATTAGAATAAGGAGATAAATTTAATGTAAGTTCAGTGTAAGAAGAATAAAGTTTATAATAAAGTCAGGCTCAAAGATCAATAAAATAGAAAACATGAAATAAAGTTTTTAAAAAGCCAAGTTATGTATTTGATATAAAAAAGTTATTTATTTGGTAATAAAATTGACAAACTTCAAGAAAATACGATCCAGAGTAAAATCCAAATGAATAATACCATGAATATAAGAGTAGGTAGATATCACTATAGATTCCTCAGACATTAACAGTATGTTCTTTTTGAGACGTAGTAAAATTGTATTGTCTAAAAATGGATGCAACAATATCTTCCATCAGATATGCTGTTCTGTAATACGACTTTGCCACTCCCCCATCAAGTGGTATATCTATTTCTCTACTCCCTCAAAGATGGCCAGAATCAGTGACTAATTTTACCAAAAGAAGATAGTGGACATTTCCCTGTGAAAGTTCTGAACATTATCTAACCTGAAAGCTTTTATATTCTAACACTAGAAGGCCTGAGCATCATGTAAGAAGTGCATCCTGCTGGAGAAATCTTGTGAAGACATTTTGCATCTAAATGGAAAGAGAGAGGAACCTAGAGGATCTCTTCCAAGTGTCACTTCTGAGACTCGTGAATATGCCTTGGACCTTTCAGACAAGACCAGTTATCATTTGAAAACACAAAATGCAGTCCAAGCCACATGAAGCAGAAAATGCACTTAAGCATGTCCTGTCTGAATTTCTGTCTCACAAAGTCTTGAGACAAATAGTTGTTACAAAATCACAAAAATTTGGAGTTATATATCATTGTGATGGTCTGACTTACATGCCAACCTGGCCAGGTAATGGTACTTAGTTACTTCACAAAACAAGCAAAGGCCTGATTTTAACTGTGAGGGTGTTTAATGGACTTAACTCATTAGTTATTTGATTGCATCTATGGTTGATTACATCTAAAATCAATGGTGGATATTGCCTTTAGCAATAAGAAATGTCTCATCTAATCAGTTGAAATTTTAAAGAAGAAGTGATGATTTCAACAAGTCAGAAGAGAAAATTCCCATCTCTAATTTGGCCAGCCACTTTTCCTGGAGAATTAATCAAAAACCTTCATCAGATTTCCCAGCTTGCAGCCTGCCCTGCAGAATGTGAAAAAGTACAGGCCCACCATCATGTGAGACTATTTTTAAATTTCTCATAATATTTACAGATCTCTGTTGGTTTTGAAATAACCCTGACTAATACAATCATGTAGCAAAAGATACAGTGAACAATAATTGGAAATTCAAAATAAGGTGTATCCATAACAAAAATCTAAAGCATGTGGCATTGACTGTGGTACCAGGAGGTAGATGGAAACTGAAAGACTTCATGGTTCATGATATGAACCATGCAGTGGGTTGGTTTAAACAATGGAAATTTATTACCTTAAATCTTGGAAGATCAAAGAAGTCCAAAATCAAGGAATCTACAAGTTGATGACTTCTCTCTGAAGACCGTTCTGTTCCTGGCTGTCAGCAATCCATGGGTGCCTTCATTTTCTTGTCATATGACAATGTCTTTCCTTTCTCTTCTGGGTAATATTGACTTCAGTTTCTACTCATCCACTGGACTTTCTCTTTTTGAAGAATACAGTGACAGGATTAAGGCCCAACCTCATAAAATTGGGTCAGATCATAACTAAAATCAACATTTTTCAAAAGATTCTTTTGACAAAGGTTCACATCCATGGGAATTAATTAGATTTAAGAATGCTTTTTGTTCTGGGGTACATAACTCAATTTAACACACCCTGTCCTTTAGACCTCAAAAAGATATGTTCTTCCCATATGCAAAATACATTCATTCCATCATAACAGCCCAAAAGCCTTATCCCATTTCAATAATAATGTAAAGTACAAAGTCACATCAAAATCACTTATGAGTATGGTCCATCCTGGGCAAATACAATGGTAGGAAAAACATAGATTATACATTTTGTGGCAGTTTGAGATTATTTAAGTAGTAAAAAAAGAGTGATTATGTTTGTAAATTGGCCTTATCCTCTGGGTATGAAACCCTTTGATTGCATTAATTAAATTCAGCTGAGATGTCTTTGATTAAATTATGTGAAGATTATGGCTTTGTTTTGACCATGTCATTTGGCTGTAACTCAAGTAAATCCCTATCTTTCCCTTAGTGGGCTACATAAACAACTACTCACTCAAGAAGACAGAAAGAGACACAGAGGAGAGAAAATAAATTTCTATAGACAAGTCAGAGGAGAAAACTTTGATCCTGGTGCCACGGAGAGAGCTGGACCTTTCACCTCATAGTTACAGATGACCTTGTGAAGAGATGAGGAGAAAAGAACAGCTGAGCCTGGAAAGAAAAAGACCTATGCCAGCCTAGAGCTGAGGATGAAAGAAGCTGGGACCATTGAACCTTAAGAGGAAGAAGGAAAGCCAAGCCCTCAGAGATATCTGCAGCCATCTTTGGTGACAAAGTTTATCTTATGGTACCTGGAATTGGACTCTTTAGGGTTTTCTAACTGTAAGCTTCTACCCTAAATAAATACCCTTTGTAAAAGCCAACCCATTTCTGGTACTTAGCATCAACATCTCTTTGGCTGATTAATACAGAATTTGGTACCAGTGTGTGGTGAAGCTTTTGCAGTTAACAAAAAAGGTGGGGCAGTTTTATAAGTGGGTAAGGGGCATTTTTTGAAGGAATTGTGAGATGCTTGATAGAAAAGGTCTAGATTTCTATGAAGAAACTTTTGGTAGGAATATGAGGCTTAAAATTATTTCTGATAAGGTCTTAGAAGGAAAGTATTATCGGAAACTGGAGAAAAGGCGATCTGTATTTTAAATTTGCAGAGAATTTAGCGAGATTGACTCCCGATGTTATATGGATGGTTGAATTTGAAAATTACAAACTTGGGCATTTCTTCAAGGAGATTGCCAAACTAAATATGGAAAGTGCAGCCTGGCTTCTCCTTGCAGATTATAGGAAAATGTTAGAGGAAAAAGATAGGATGATAACTTAATTATTGGGCACAAATCACTCTGGAAATTTCCAGCTGCTGAAATCAAGGCCCCAGATATAGTGCCCCATTTGAGGAATTAACTAACCTTGGAACCTGTAAGACAGGATTGAAAATGAAGTTATTCAGAATAGACTTGTGGAAAGTCTTACTATCTGATGGATAGGACATCTGCTCCCTGCATGCTAAACCAACAAGCTTTTTGTGAGAGCTGTAAGAACAAAACCACTGTCAGCCTGTATGAAAAGGGACATGGAGGGGAGAGATGGAAGGGAAAACAGCTTTGAGAAGAAAACCATGGAAGCTGAAGTCTGGAATTAACACATGTCCTTGGACCAATAGCAGGACCTAATCCATGTGTACAGAGAGAGTGAGTTTTCCCAGGCATTTGAAAAGGGTGGATATTCCAGTCTGCTGTTCAGAGAATGTTTTGCTATCCCAGGCTACAGAGAGAGTGGACCACATTCCTCAAGGATTGGGGAGAGTGACATTGATACTCCAGTGCTCTGAGAGGCGTGGGCCTGCTCCTCCCCCCCAGAGATTATGGAAGGTCAGGTCACCAGCTCACTATTCTTAGACTGTTGGATCTGTACACCAAAGATTAGGGAGAATCCTGCTGCCACCTCACTGTATTAAGGGAGTTGAGACTGTACCCCCAGAGATTGGGAAAGAGTAGTCATCACTCCAGTGTTCTTGGTGGAGGAGATCTGGATCCGAGTCTTCACCCAGATGCTTGATAAGAGTGGAAACAAGGACACAGCTGCTGGGCAAATCTGTGGAAAGGTGGAGCCTCATGGTGGTGAGAAGAAACTGTCAACCTAAGAATGACTTTCAGACTTTGAAATCTAATGGATATGCCCTGCAGGTTTTCAGAATATTGGAAGCAGATAAATTGTTTCGTGAGTTTCACAGGTCTACAGCCTGAGGTGACTTTACTGCAAGAAAAACTGTATTTGTTAAACTGTGGTGTGATTTTGTACATAGCATTGCTAACTGAAATGATTTAAGGATTTTAAAATATGATAAATTCTTTCTGGAATTCAGAAGGTGGAGTGTGGCTGTTTGAGATTATTTATGAATTCCAAAAAGAGATTATGTTTATGAACTGGTCTGTTCCTCTGGGCATGATATAATTTGATTGTAATAGATTCAGCTGAGATGTCTTTGCTTAAGTTATATTAAGATTAGAGGTTTGATTCAATCACATTAGTAGGGTGTAACTCAGATTAAGTCCCCACCCCTTGTTTGGCTATACAAATGGACAGTCATTAATGAAGAAACACAGAAGAAGACAGGGAGGACAGAAGAGAGAGCTCCATAGACAAGGCAGAGTAGAGAACTTTGAACCTGGGTCCCTGGACAGAGCTGAGACATTTTCTTGACTTTTTAGATGACCTTTTGAAAAGAATAGAGTAGCTGAGCCTGGAAATGAATGATCTCTTTGCAAGTCTACAATTGAGATTGAAAGAAGCTGGAACCATTAAGAAGAAGGGAGGTTGAATCCTAGCAGAGATTGGCAACCATCTTTGGTAAGAAAATATGATACCATGATTTGGACTCTTTAGGGTCTTATAACTGTAAGCTTCTATGTCAAATAAATACACTTTGAAAAAGCCAACAGATTTCTGGTACTTTGTGTAATCACCTCTTTGGCTGACTAATACACATTCCCATTACAGAGGGAACAATTTTCAAGGAAAATTATGATCACAGGTCCTGTATAAGTCTGAAATGCTGTAGGGTAAGCATCATTAGATATCAAGGTCTGTGAGTCATTTGTTGAGTTATGCTATGTCCCCCAGACTGTCTGGAGCAACATTCTCCCCCTTTTTAATGCTTGCTCAGCAGCCAGGCTTTTCACAAATGCTAGATGATAGGTCTTACCCTCTTTGAGGACCAAAATGGCATTCAGTCTGTTCAAGAATGCTAGAGCACAAGTCACAGCTTTGGGATGGTGACACTCTCCCTGAGCATCAAGGTGCAGACCTACCCTCTCATGCACAGGGCAGATGACCTGCCACCTTTAAGGACACAAGTGACTTGCTTTCTCCACACATGAGTGGATCTTTTCTCTTGGTCCAAGGAAATTGCTTTTCTCCAGAATTCTGCTCCCATGGTTCTGCCCTTAAGGGCATATTTCCTTTAATCCATTCATTCTATATCTCTTTCAGTTCAGAATGGCAGTGCTTCTGCTCATATAAATTTTGCAAAATACTTGTCAGATTTTCATGCAGTTCAAAGGGGTCCAAACGATCAGACAAAAGAACTTCCCACAGATCCTTCCTGAATAATTACTGTGGTGGTGTGTAGCTGTATGTATCCCATAAAAACATTTTCTTAAATTTAATGCATTCCTATGGGTGTGATCCCATTGTAAATAGGATCTTCTGATGAAGTTAATTCTTTTGAGATGTGGCAGAGCACAATCACAATTAATCTTAATCCTGTTATTGGAATTCTTTATGAGCAGAATGAGATTCAGATAGAGAAGAGAAGGCCACAGGAAACAAGAGACTGGTCATTGATTAAAGCTAGAAGAGAAGGGAGAGACCAAGAGATGCCACCATATGCCTTGCTAAGTGACAGAGAAGCCAAGAATCATCAGAAGTCAGCCCCAGGACACCTCAGATTTCAGGAAAATAACATCACTTTGATTACTTCTTGATGTGGACATTTTTCCAACCTCAGGCCATGAGCAAATTAATTCCCATTTTCAACCTGAACAATTTCATTGTATTTGTTTAAATGGCCTATGCAACTAAATAATACCATGAGAGTGTTGTACTGCTATTGCAAAACACAAAATTGTGGAGAGAGCTTTGGGATGAGGTAATGGGCAGACGATGGAAGAATTACAAGGTGCTTGATAGAAGTTTAAGAGGATTACACTTGAGGAAAAACAGTTGCCTCCGCTTGCCACTGTTTAGGACGGGAGTGTGTATTTTGGTATTCCTGGGTCCAATTGTTGCCTGGGCATGTGAAAGAGATAAGAGATCTCTGATTAATAGATCTGTAAATAAAGGGGAATCATCATTGAGGAACTGTACAAAGGAACTGTATCAGAGTAACTTAATCCATACCTGTTCTGGATTTAGCAGTTAACATCCCTCAAGTTGATGCCATAATTGGGGGGGAGGGCAGATCTTGGGAAAGGGATGAGCGTATTTTGTGCATATGCAGTATGTGTATTTTTTTTAAAGATTTATATTTTTTATGTCTCTCCCCTTCCCCCCCAGTTGTCTGTTCTCTGTGTCCATTTGCTGCATGTTCTTTTTGGTCCACTTCTGTTGTTGTCAGTGGCATGGGAATCTATGTCTCTTTTAGTTGCATTATCTTGCTGCATCAGTTGTCTGTGTGTGTGGCACCATTCCTGGGGAGGCTGAACTTTCTTTCACACTGGGTGGTTCTCCTTACAGGGTGCACTCCTTGTGTGTGGGGCTCCCCTACACATGGGGATACCCCCGCATGGCAGGGCACTCCTTGTGTGCATCAGCACTGTACATGGGCCAGCTCCACGAGGAGGTCAAGGAGGCCCGGGGTCCAGTCTCGAAGCCAAACTGAGCATGTAAATGTGTTGCCTTCTCCCCAGCATGGGACATGACTCACGGGGATGAGCTTCCCTGGCACCGAGGGATTACTACCAAGTACCAGCTGATGATGTAACTAGAAAATGACCTTGAATAAAAGGGTCAACTCGGACCAGCAGAATATCTCAGTCTACATATAATACCAGGAGTTAAAAATGCTTTTTGACCTGAATAAGAGGGGGAAATGGAAAGGACAAATGCGTTTATATGGCTATGAGTCTCCAAAAAGAGCCAGGAGGTTATCAGAGGGGTTGCCCTTGTGCACACCTGAGTAGAGTCCCAAAGACAGATAAAGTAGATACAACCCCGGGTATTGGTTCTTCTGAGGGTTACAGAGACCCACAGGTTCTATGGTCATGGCAGATGGAATTCAGTGCCATGTCAGTTGGCCTTACTTTGGAGTTTGTGTTTCTGTGTGATGGAGTTGGACTCAGATGTGATCTTTGTCCACAAGCCTCTCCTGTTACTTTACCGGAACTGTAGTTGGTGCTGGGGTTTAATGTATACCCAGGGGACCCGAATTTCTGGACTGACCATGTGATAGCCAGGCCCTGAGCGTCAACAGACTTGCAACTCCTACACTCTGGTTTATTGGATTTACCCCACTCAGCTAACATGGAGGGGAAGAAGGTCAACCACCACACCAGGGAGCCAAGAGTGCCTACAACTGAAAGCAGGAGAATTGCATTCAGCAATTCTTGATGTAGATGTGGAGTGGACACAACCATTCTAAAGTTCACAGGTTGGAGGAATAGAGTATGGATTAGAGTGGACTTACTGATATTCTATTCATGAACTATTGTGATTAGTAATCAAAGAAAATGTGTCATTAGTGGGGAGAAAGTGGCCATGGTGGCTGCTGGGCGTAGGGAGTGGGAGGAAGAGATGTGATGTGGGGGCATTTTTGGGGGTTGGAGTTGTCCTGGGTTGTGCTGCAGGGACAGTTACTGGGCATTGTATGTCCTCCCATGGCCCACTGGGTGGACTGTGGCAGAGTGTGGGCTATGGTGTGAACCATTGACCATGAGTTGCAGCAGTGCTCAGAGATGTATTCGCTGAATGCAATCAATGTCTCACAATGATGGAGGAGGTATTTTTTATGGAGGGAGGAGTAGGGTGAGGGGGTGGGGGGTACATGGGGACTTCATATTTTTTGAGTGTAACATTAAAAATATAAAGACAAAAAAAAATAAGATGCTTCCAGTACAAAAAAAAAAAAAAAAAGAGGCCGGGGGTTTGAACCGTGGACCTCCCATGTGGTAGACAGATGCCCTAATCACTGGGCCAAGTCTGCTCCCAGCATGTGTATGTTCATTTTTAGAGGGTGAACTGTGACAGATGGTATTTTCTAAAGTTGGATGCAACAGCTGTTTTCCATGTCATGCTGTTTTCCATGTCATTCTACCAATCCTCAATCAAGATATGCAGTTAGTTTCTCCACCTTCTAAATCGAGGCAAGCCTATGGTTGCTTTTTTTAGTAGAACGTGATAATGTGATGCTGGATGAGTTCTAGCAGTATCTATTAACCAGGCTGGCAGTGTTTGCCTTCTCCACCTGAGTCCTGTGCTGGCATTTTAGAAATCTGACAACCTTGCTGAAAAGACCTCACCTAGATGCCCAACATCTTCATGGAGAGGAAGAGGGAACTAACAGAACCCAGCCTCTAATCATCTCTTACAAGGTACTAACTATTCAGTACAAACTTTTCTTTGGACCTTCCATAAAACCCTAGCCATTAGCTAACTTACAAATTGAGAACTTAGTTCATGCTACATGTAGCAGAAGAAATGTTCAGTCAAGTTCTGTTTAAATTGCTAACTCAAAGAAATCATGAGATCTAATACTTCTTGTTTCAGCCACTAAGTTTTAGGATTTTTTGTTATACATGAAGTCAACAGAACAAGACATGATCCAAGTGCTTGACAGAGTTTATGTAGTGGATTCTATATCCCAGACTTTATGTAAGAAATAGAGGGCACAAATTTATTTAATTATTTTCCCTGCCTTCAGGGAAATTACTGACAAAAGAAAACCAGATATTACTACATAAATTTGAAAATTAACTAAACATCCAGAAATGGAGGACTAAGTTAATTAACTTTGTTATAACCATACTCTTGAAATTATTTCATGAATAGTGTTATGATAAGGCAGAACTTGAAGTCATAAAAGCAGTTGCTTTTTAATAATAATAGGGATAAAAATCAGGGTATGAAGTTATTAATACAATATTTTTTACCAGTGGAAAGCACTTGTTCTTCTAGATCTAGCCACTCATGTCTCCAGACTAATAGGACGGGCAGGAACGATGAGTTTGTTTGACCACATGTTTCCTATCATATTAGGGGCAAGTACTATTTTATTTGGAGCCTGATTTAATGAGACAAATTGTCACAAAGATTTTATAGTGTTTTTGTCAAATGAAACAATGTTTTCAGGCCTCTTTATTACCAGGTAACGGGCATTTCATTGATGAGGCAGGTGTGAATGGAAACAACATATATTGTCAGCATACTTCTTGAGAATGATGTCATTCAAAATTATCTAATGTCAATTTCTGCATTCTATATTGATGTTCGTGTATTACCAATTGTGCCAATTTTATATTTGAAAGAAAGGACTTCATGACTAGATGATTTCACAGGTGAAATCTACTAATCGTTATGGAAAGAACTAATACCAATATTGCTTAAAATCTTCCAAAAAATACAAGTGGAATGAGCATTACTTAACACATTCTATGGTGCCACCATCACCCTAGTACCAAAGCCACATAAAGACAACACAAGAAAACTACCAACCAAATCTCTCTAATGAACTTAGATGCTAAAATCTTCAACAAAATACTTGCTAATTGAACTCAACAACACATCTAATGAATTATAGACAATAATCAAATGGGTTTTATCTCAGGTATGCAAGGGTCGTTAAACATAAGAAAATTAATCCAGACAGGACCTGGATCTCTATTAGAAGGTCACTAAGCACCATAAGTAAAAAGAAGAATTATCAGATATTTAAAACTATCTGGGAAGAATAATAGATAATTTGTATTAAAACATAACACCAAATGAAACAGATCCACTTGAGGAGATAATATGATTTTCAGTTGGAAAAAATAAGTAAAATTTAGTCAATAAATTTTATCTGCCTAGTTCATTCAAATTCTTTTTGTATGTTTAGCCTCCTTATGATTAATAACATAACTCTGAAGCCTCATTTCTCTTCAACCTTTGCCTGCTATACAATAAGAACAAAACTATGTATTTAAAGTATCTTGGATATACAAAAATATGAATGTTAATAGTTGTTTTTGTGTGGAATGAAGTAAAAAACATTTTTATGTCATTTCTTTCTTTATTTTTCCAAAATCTGTAATGAGCACTATTACTTCTGGAAAAAAATAATTAACTTTTATAAGAGACATAAAACATTTTCCACTAACTGAAATAAATTTACAGTACTAACAATAGCATATCTCATCACTTAGAACATAAGTCTACAGACCAATTTCATATAAAATGAATGTAGTTTCCCTAAGAAATCTTGAAAATATAAAAATATATTTTGAACAAAATTGATTACTGGAAGAATTCACACACAATGAATGTGTTCCATCATGTACAATATCTTAAACCTGAAGAAAAAGTTACTAAATTATATAATCACAAATGGATTTCCTCAAAGAGCATCTCTTCATTGAAAATAGGCAATGCATTTTTATGCCATCTCACTTTTTTTTTTCTAGTCCAAAGTTTCTTCATGGCATTCTTCATCATGCATTTCTCAGGGTATAGATTAAGGGGTTCAACATAGGGGTAATAACTGTGAAAATACAGTCAAGGATTTATCCATGGGCAAGGTGGAAAGAGGTCTCACATACATACAAATGCAGGGGACAAAGAATAGGACCACTACAGTGATGTGGAAACCACAGTTGGATAAGTCTTGCACCTCCCTTCCGAAGTTTCTTCAGGGAGGGAAGAATGACCCCATAGGAGATAAGAAAAAGAATAAAGGTGACCACACCGATTGCCTCGTCATTGTCAAACATGGTGATGTATAGCTGTCAGGGCAGGCAAGTTTTAATAATGAGGGCATGTCACAGATGAAGTGGTTGATGACATTAGGACCACAGAAGGGAAGGTCATAAACCAAGAGAAGCTTAACTACAGCATGTACAAAACCTCCAACCCAAGCCAATAGGAACAGTAGAACACACGTCCGTTGGGTCATGGTTTTCAAATAATGCAGAGGTTTGCAGATGGCCACATAGCAGTCATAGGCCATTACCACCAGAAGTAAAATCTCAGCACCATCAAATAAATGTCCTATAAAAAGTTGGGTCATAAAAATTTAGAAGGAAATGTTTTCATCTAATGGAGTAAGTCTATAATCATATTTGGGGTAACTGTTATAGAATAAATAGCATCTGTAAATGATAAGTTGGCAAGAAAGAAGTACATGGGGGAATCCAAGGTTGAACTGACCACCAGAGTCACAACAATGAGTAGGTCGCCCACCATTGTCACAATGTAGATGAACTAGAACACAACAAATAATATTTTCTGACCCTGGAGGCTCTGAGTTAGACCCAAGAGGACAAACTCAATCACATTTTTCCTTCGTTACATATGTCATTCTGTGTATCCTTATTTCACAAGGCAGGGGCAATTTTACATAAAAATATAATTACGACTAATGACTCTATGAAATTTTAAAATAATTTTTATTCAAGTAGTATATATTATTATGTTCCAGCACAGTCTGAGATTATAAGAATACAAGGCTGATATAAAAAATGATCCCTAACATTAGTGAATTTATAGGCTAATAGATACACACACATACACAACACACACAAGTAATTATACACATATGTGGGAAATTGACAGATTATTAAATAAATGGGGCTGCTAAAACTCATTTTCCATCTAGAAGAAAATAAAATTATACATATAGATAATATAATATGTAAAAATAAAATGAAGATGATTTAAGATTTAATATAAAAACAGCAATATTTACATTATCTTTGCTGTCATGTTATAAAAGAAATGCCTTCCTACATTCTCGTTACAGAAGAATCTCTTAAACAATTTCAATTTCAAATAGATGTATTTGACAATTTCAAATTTTCAAGGATTTTAGGAAAACCTTCCATAAACCAAATCAATTAGAAAAAGCACTTTGGAAAAACAATTTATATTTCAGAGGAGAGTGTTAATATCTAAAATAAACAAAAAGTTCTAATTAGTTAGCAAATAAAAGAAAAACAAAACAAATAAGACAAATGATATGGATAAGCAATTAAAATAAGCCTTTAACCAAATGGCAAACAAACATGATGGGATGCTGAAATGCATCTGTAAATAACAAAATGCAAAAGAAAAAAACAAAACAAACATATCACATTTACAGACTAACGAACTAAAAAAAGTGTTAATAGCAATGACTGGCAAAAATGTAGAGTAACAGGGATTCTTTCACATTGTTAGTAAAAATAAAAATTTTGTTATATTTTTGCAATCTAGCATTAATACACCTTTTATCCCCAAACCCCACACTTTAGTATCTATCACATAGAAATTAAAGCACCAGTACATAAGGATATATGCACAGCATATATTTGCTGCATTATGTATGACATTAACAAAAACAACAAAAAATTTAAATGAATGATAGTAAATACCGAAATGGTTGAATAGATTAAAACATCTATTAAATGGAATATTACCATTTTAAAGAATGCAATACAACTATGCCTGTACTGTTAGAGAAATTAAAACAAAGTACTCTTCAGTAAGAAAGAAATATGCATAAAACTATGTATAATATAGTTATTTTTAAAAATTGTGATAAATGCACCAGCTTATAAATGTTTTTGTGTGATTATATGAGCATGGGCAAAATGCGTAAAGATAAAGGACACGTTTGATTATAAACATAGATTACACTTGTGCTGGTGGTTGGAAGGGGGAGGTGATGTATATGAAAGAATGAAAGTGATGAAAACGGCAATCCAAGAAAAAACATCAAAGAAAACACTTCACAACAACAACAAGCTTTATCATAAATGTTATCAATATGTGCCAGCCACACTATCTCTTAAGATAACCTTACTAACGATTCCTAATTATTCTCTTAAGTTTGTATTGACATTTATTTTCAGTATCTGATCTCATAAATTCTGCCCTATCTCCTCTTCACAATACCTGGACTGTTTGTCTTCCCAGCTATGACCAAGTTCTTTGCTTGTGCTTTAGATCACATGCTCTTAAGAACAAGGTCTTGTAATTATCTCCCCCATTTCCTGTAGCAACAATTTGCCTCTTGTTATTCCATCATCCTGTCAGCATATATGTATATGGTATATCTACCACATTTAAAAATTCTATCCCAGTGTTGTTGGGGGGGGGGAGAGGGGGGGTGGGGGGGTGGGGTTGAATGGGACCTCACATATATATTTTTAATGTAATATTATTACAAAGTCAATAAAAAATAAAAAAATTAAAAAATAAATAAATAAATAAATAAAAATTCTATCCCTTGACCCCACATCTATTTCAAATAATTACTCCAAATCTCTATTATACTTTATAAAAACACCTTCACAATTCTGCTTCTGAGAACCCACACTTGCACATATTTGAAAGGACAGATATTTACTGAAAAATTATTTGTCATACACAAAGTTTGGATAAAACATGAAGAGGACTTGTGTATTAATTTTAGTATACCTTTTGATGGAATATAATGCAGTGGAATCAGAAAAAGTCACATTTTCAATGTTAATTCATTCCTTTGGGTGTGAACCATTGTAAACAGAACTGCCAAAGATGTTATTTTTAGTCAGATGGTGGCCAAATTGAGTGAGGTTGGGTCCTGACCATATTACTGGAGGCTTTATGAAGGAAAAGCCTGGTGGAGGAGCAGGGAGCTAGAAGTCAACAGAAGCCAGAAGAGAAAGGAGATGACATTGCCCTGTAACTGAGAAGGGAAAAACCAAAGAACCTCGAGGATTGCCAGCCAGCCAGAAGATACTTACCCCTAGAAGAAGCAAGCCTTCTAGCTTCTTGTTTTAGTTTGGCAAAGGACTTCTGTTGCAAAGTACAAGACATGGGTTGGATTTTTAAAAGGAGATTTATTTGGGGTAAAAGCTTACAGTTCCAAGGTTGTGAAAAACCCAAACCAAGATATCATCAAAGATGCTTTCTCACCAAAATCAACTGCCAAACTGAAATTTGTCACCATCTCTGCCAAGGTCTCTTCCATCCCCTCCAGAAACTACCATCTCTCAGAGTCAAGCTCCCAGAGTTCAAACATCAACTATCAATCACAGGGCTTATCTCTTTTTGAGCTTCTCCATGGGCCAAGTCTCTTGGGGTCTTCATGCATAAGCATTCCTCTAGTCCTTCCTCATATGGCAGGATCAAATATGGCAGCATTCTTTTTCTCTCTGTCTCAGTGTGTGTGTCTCTCTCTGTGTCTCCATTTTTATCAGACATGGCAAGAGAGCAGAGAATTAACATGAATCACACTTCACTCACATAATCCAATCAAAAACTGGAAAGCGCTCTTATCAAGTAATCTAATCAAATGTTCCTCAACCAAACTTACTACAATCAAAATGCATCATAGCCAAAGGAATATATCAGTTAAAAATATAATCTTTCTCTTTTTGAGATAAATAAAATAATCTCAAGCATCTGAAACCTGAATAAGCCTCCATTTTGACAGTATTTGTGATAGCGATTAGGAAACTAAGTTATGTATAATGAAGATAAGTTAGAATGTATTTCATCTTTATGTACTGGTATGGAAAGTACATCAAGCTACTGAGTAGTAAAATGCAAATGCTAGTGCACACTAATGACATAAACACATATACATATAACTTGTGTGAATATGCTTGTACTTGAAAAGATGTTTGAAAAATCTTACATTACAGAAAACAGTATTTGCTTCTAGGAAGGAACACTGGGAGACTCTAAAGTGGAGGTAAGTAGTTGTGCAGTAAAAGGATGAAACAGGGGCTTAGGGATAATATTGGGTGGGGCTTTGTAAGCTTGAGGGGGCTAAGGTTCAGAGGATGGATCAGATGGTCTGTGAAATTGGGGGGAGGATTAAATAGGAGCAGATGAACTTGGGAGATTGTCAGGTACATGGTTGAAAGTATAATGTTGAAAAAATCTTTAGAAAACATAATAAGGAAGGGTTACTTGTTTAAGGTGTTTGATGGGGGCATCTGGCACAAGGTGCAACTGCAGCAGGCATCTAGGGAGTGTGTGAGTGCTCATCTTGTCATAATGTGTTTTATCAGTGGGTGAAGACCCATACAATGAGTGGTAAGGTGTTGTACCCTCTCCCAGGAAGACCTGATGTTCCCAAAGAGAGGAGAGGGTGTCTCACAAGAGCATGGGTGGCTCTCAGTTGGGGAGGACAGATTAGTACATAAAGCTCTCAGCATTGTTGCAAATATTTATGAATCTTGTCCTTCAAACAGAGAAGCTTGGTTGTCACTGTGGACCCTGAGGGGAGGGGCAGGGAGGAATAGAATAGATCGAAGAGGGGTTAACTGGGGGGCAGCGGAAGTGTTCCACAAGATCGTGCAATGATGGCTATAGGCTGTGTTAAATTTCACCAAAAATTTATAAAGTGTATAGTTTAAAATGTAAACCATAATGTAACCAAAAATTTATAAAAGTGTACAGTCTAAAATATTAACCATAATATAAACCATAATGGAACCATGGTTAGTAGCTATGTTTCAATAAGTTTACATCAGCTGTAGCAAATATAACATCCACACGCAAAAAGATCATTACTGGAGAAGGGGGAAAGAGTTTGATGTTGGATATATGGGAGTCCCCTATATTGTCTATGTGACTTTACTGTGATCTAAAACTCTTTTGAAGATATAATATATATATATTTTAAAAAGGATGTAAGCACTGAGGAAGGAATGGAAGAAATTGCCGTGCCAGTATACATACAGGGCAACTCCTATTACACTGATGAAAGGCAAAACATCAAAAACAAAGTTTTATGATATTTTTCATTTCTTAATACCCCAATTTATTTTTTACTTTATTTTAGTTTTTCTAAATTATTATGTATATTTCTAATCTATAAACCTATCTTACTATTTCATTTTCTAACTAATTGAAGCCAATATATTAGGCTTCATTTTTTAAGAAGTTTTGGATCACAGAAGGGTTCAACTAAGGCAGGGGAGGAGCACTGGTGTGGGGTGTCATTCATTGTGTACATATGAGTTGGAGGGAGTTCTCCAGGGCACGTATGTAGGGTATATAATTATGTCCAGATATTCATTGAATATCGTTATAGTTGGTAGAGTTACACACGACAACTGAGGGAGTGTTGAGTTCCCATCCGGGGAGCTCTCTCACATTCCCCAATGGAATATCAACAATCCCCTAGTGCAAGGGCAAAGATAACTGAAGGAGGATGGTCCAATGATGGGCCCTTAAGGCTGATGACTATGCTTAAGAACCTGTGTGCTTAACATTTCAACTTTACCTAGAGCGGCAGGGTGCCTAAGAGTTACCTCCTGAGAGCTTCCATGTTGCTCAAATGTGGCCACTCTGTAAGACAAACTCAGCATGTAAATGCATTACCTTACCCCCAGCATGGGACATGACTCCTAGGGATGAGTCTCCTTGGCGGCAAGGGATTACTACCAATCACCAGCTGGTGATGCAACTAGAAAAAGACCTTGAATAGAAGAGGGAAATGGTAAAGACAAATGAGTTTATATGACTAAGAGACTTCAAAATGAGTCAGGAGGTCATCACGAGTGTCGTATTTACACATGTCTCAGCAGGATCACAGACAGCCAAAGTAGATGAATTCCCAGGTAGTGGTACTGTGGAGATACACAAGTTGTATGGTCATGGCAGATGGCTCTGGAGTTCAGTGCCCTGCCAGCAGTGCCCTGCCAGCAGGCCCTATTGTAATTTGTGTTCCTGAATGTGATGGAGGTGGGCTCAGATGTGACCTTTTTATACATACCTCTTTTGTCACTTTTACTGAACCTGTGGTTGGTGCTGGAGATGATGTATGTTCAGGAGACATATCCATATTTAGCTGGGCCTTGAGCCTCAGCAAATTTGCAACACTTACTCTCCAGTTTGTTGAACTTGCCCAGGTCAGATAACAGGGAGGTGAGGATGATCAACCAGCACACCAGGAAACCAAGAGAGTTTACAACTGCAAGCAGGAGAATCACATCCAACAGCCATGTGGAATCTAAGCTGCCTCTCTATTTAGAGGTGGAGTGGACATCGCCATCACAGAGTCTGCAGGAAAGAGGAATAAAATATGGATTAGAGTGGATTTACTATATTCTACTATAGAAATACTATGACTCTACAATGGAAGAAATTATATCATTGATGTGGAGACAGTGATCACAGGAGTTGCTAAAGGCAGGGAAAGGGAAAAAGAGATGCGATATTGGGGCATTTTTGGGATTTGGAGTTGTCCTCAATGATATTGCAAGGAGAGATGCAGGATACTGTATATCCTGCCACAACCCACTGAATGGACTGGGAGAGAGTGTAAACTGCAACATAAACTATAATCCTTGCTGTGCAGCAGTGCTACAAAATGTATTCATCAAATACAATGAATGTGTCACACTGATGAAAGTGGTTGCTGATGTTGGAGGAGAGGGGTTGGGAGGGAATGGGGTATATGGGAACCTCTTATATTTTTTAATGTTACAGTTTGTGTGATCTCTGTATCTTTAAAAAAAAGACAATAAAAATTTTTCCCCAAAAAAATGGGTAGGTTTATTTTTTGCATAAAAACATTTTGTCATTTGTTTTGTACTATATAATATTATATTCTAATTATTTTATTTATAAAAAGTAGGATTACACAAAAATGTCATATAATGCAACCAAAATGGAAAGTATAGGACAGTCTAGATAGTATTAAGTATTAGCATCATAGTATACTAGTGACTAGTGTATTACCAACTACTACAGTAAAAAGAATAAACAAATGACAGAATTCATGTCCTCTATAATGAGATGACATTTGACCTGCACACTGAGTGATGATTACAGAAAAAAAGACTTCATAGTGAAGATGGTTGTATTTTATTTTTCTTAATCCTGATTTTATGTGAGCTAAATATTAATAATATGGATAAATTTACTAGGTGATCTTCAAGTTAGAATAGAGGAGAATGGATAATGATACTCCACCACAACAAATAAAATTTCCCTTCCATATAACTCCCTCTAATAGTTTTACTCCTGTCCTTTCCACTTAAGATCTTTTGTTCGAGGACATGGCTAAACAATGCAAATTCTTGCTTTTGGCGCACTGTGACACCAAATCTAAAGAGGGCCATCACTACGCTGAGTCACTGTTAAATCACTTTTATTACTTTTTAGTAGTTTCTTATAATTGTTATTTTTTTTATCATACTCACTTATTTAACTTCTACCTTTCTTTATTCAGGTGTATGCTATTATCATATATTTATATTCATGTTTAAGAGGTCAACCCTAAATTCAAACTATATGGGTTTAAACTACACCTCATACACTTGATGACATATTCCAAGTTTCCATCAGACTTTCAAAGTGAATCCTTCAGGGAATTACTATCATCTATCTATCTTTCATTTATTATACTTGGTTAACTCTCAGAATTCTGAAAGTTTCTCATGGTCTCTTAATAAAGGATCTACAAGTAATTGAATAATAAATATGAGTCAGTTTTTTAAAAGTCATATATAAATGGGACACTGACTTGCAAGTGAGAATGACAACAAACAGGGTGAAATTTATTGTTACTGCAGAGGGCCAGGCACTGTCCCCTGTGGGCTCGCTGGCAGTGATTAGCGGCCCACGAGGTCCGGGCAGCCTTCCACGGCTCGGCGGGAAGCCCCTAGGCCAGCGCGTAGGCCTAGGTTCTCCAGGCGTGGGGGACGCGCGGTAAAAACCACGGAGACAGCCTGAGCACAGGAACAAGTCTGCTTTATTGCGGAAATACACTTGGTTATATAGGGTTGGGTAGAGGGAGGGGCAGGAGCTGGGGCGGGTTAACTACGGGGCGGTAGTGGATAGGCGGAGTTGTGCAGGCGGCTATGAGGTAGGCAGTAGCCAGGGAAGAAGGCAGATTATATATTGGCAACGTGGGCGGGACTGGCGGGAAGGACAGCAACGGCTGGAGGAAGGAGATAACAAAGGCTCGAGGAAGGGATGCAGCAACAATTGCTCCTTCTGTTTTTTAAGGGAGAGCAGATGAAAACAGAGTATCTCTGGGGAGGACGAGGGGTGAGGGGGCAGAATTGACTGGCTAAGGGCAAATGACATAGCATTTGATCAGGATGCATGTATAGCCCTTAGAGTCGGTACGTGCTAGTGCTAAATGAAATATCTAACCTGATGTTGCTTTTTTGGGGTGGATAGCACTGTGGCTAACTTAACTGCAAAATTTCTCTGACGTATAGCAATAAAGGGGGGTGGGGGGTGCACCCAAGCCCTTTACGCCGAGGGAAACAAACCCATGCCAGCGGCTACGGTCAGGGAGTTCTACAGTAAGCAGCTTACAGGCAGGAAGTACGGTGGGAAGGGGGGCGAGGACATGGTCGATATTGAGGAATGGAATCAGAAGCAACGAGACGTTGGTAATGAATTTGGACAAATGAGGAGAATACACTGTCAGCATGATCTTTGGCAAGGCGGATGATTCGTCGAATGGCCCAGGGACCAACGGTGAGGCCCAGGACAATGAGCAGAACTGGGGTTAGTAACGGGAGGAGATAGGGGAGGAGGGGCTGCAGGAAGCCCCAGGAACCAGCAGTTTGGGCTCGTTCAAGTCGGCGTTGGTTGAGACCTTTTTCAAGTTCTTTTAAGCTAGAGTCTACTAAGCCGGTATAGTTAGCATAAACACAGCATTCTTCTCCTAGAGCAGCACATAGGCCACCTTCTTTAAGGAGGAGGAGGTCAAGGCCTCGGCGGTTTTGCAGGACAACTTCAGAGAGAGAATTAAGAGAGTCTTTAAGGTATTTGACTGCATCACGGAGGTAGATGATATCAGAGTCTACTGCTTGTCTGAGGTTTTGGAGGGCAGATGCTTGTGTGGCTAGAGCTGCAACACCAGTGGCAGCTCCAGCTGCAGCTAGGAGGGAAGTGACAGTGAGTACAGCAGTAATAGGTTCGCGTTTGTGGAGGTAAATAGCTTCTTGCGTGTGATCAAAGGCTTCAAAGAAATGTAGAGGAGTGTGATAAATGACTCGAGGTGTGAGGAGGATAAGAGCACATGTTTCTTTGGTCTTGTTAAGTGTAGCAACAGATAAGCATGGAGTAAGTCCGGTGGAAGAGCAAAGCCATAGGGTAGTGTTTAGAGGAATTAAGTATTTGGTAGAGATATTTGGGGAGGTATAGTTGGCACAGGCTGTAAGGCTGGGAGTGCGAGAAGAACAGGGGTGAATGCATAAACCTTTGGAAGAGATGTGCGTAAAAGTGAGTGGGACATGAGTAGATTGATTCCAATTGCAGGAAGAGGGGGAATCGTCGGTGGAGGAAGTAAAGAGTGGTGAAGGAATAGCAAGTGGATCATAGAGGGGGAGGCTGGGGGAAAGACACAACCAGCAAGAGCGAGTGAGGTTGGGGTGGGAGGCGTTGAGAGAGAAATAGGAGGCGTTTAGGAGTTTGAAGTAGGGACTAGAGGAGATGAGAGGATGTGGTTGTAAATCTGAAGCAGGGGGGGAAGTGGGCCTAGTAGAAGGAACGAAGGCGGTCGAGGTGGAAGAGATTTTGAGGGGAGTAGATGAGGACGGAAGAAGGTGAACAGTGGGTGGGGGAGGAGGGTTAAGGATGTGGTTGGGACCAATAGCAGAGAGTGGGGCGGAGACAGGTCTTTTCATTATAATAAAAAAGGCACCAGGGTCATACTCGGTCATATACAGACAGATCCCCCAAGTGCGGCCTGTGAACCACTGATCTGAATTAGGGTCTTTGACAGAAAGTGTGACGCGGTCCCATCGATTTCCATACTTGAGGGTGAGATATGGGTCTTTGTCTTTTGGGGTTGTAGACAGGCCATAGGCTATGGTTTCACAGCCCCAGGATGGGCAGTAGTAATGTGTCGGATCATGACAGCCTCTCACTGAAGGGGGGCATATATAGTAACTGGAAAGAGTTTTCCCGTAGGGGCCAGTAAGGCCACTGCTAGGGGTGCCTGAGCACTTGGGTCGGGGTGGCAACTTATTACTGATGTATCCCATGTTAAATGTATTTATAACAGAGCTTGAGATTTTAGTATCTGTGTGATCGTATCCAGCTAGCCGGCAAACGTGCAGCGTGAAGGAGGGGGCTCCAGCAGTCACGTTGAAGGCGAGAAGTTTTTCAAACTGCCAGAGGCTGAGGGTCCAATTGAAGGGCTGGTGATTCAGGTTGGCGGTAGCAGAGGAGGCTAGAGACAGCATGAGGATAAGGAGATGAATGAGACGGGGGAGGGTGGAGGGGCAGGAGGCGGGGGTCTGGATAGAGCGGGCTTGTCTGAGGAGTTGAAGAATTTGGCGTTCGATGGGGTCATCATCTTCAAGAGAAAGTCGGCTTAGGCGGTGGGTAAAGAAGCGTTGTCGACGTCGTTCGCGGCGAGAGAGAGCTGGTGTGGTCCCCATGGGCGACGGTGTTGGGGTAGTAGGCTCAGATGAATGTACTTGGGGGCGCATAGTGGTCATGGGAGAAGGACTACAAGAGAGATGAGGATAGCAATTAGAAGCAACCAGGCAATAGCGAGGAGAAGACGTTGATGAAGGTTCCAGTCTGTTGGGGCTGTGGCTGCGAGACAGACAGCTGAAAAGATTGTTAGAAAAATGAAAATTGCAAGAAAAAAGCAAAGTAAGAGTGGGTGGGAGGGGAGCTTGAGGAGCATTTGCACGGTGAGTTCCCTTTATTGATAGGTTATAAGGCACGTTTTGGTGAAGGTCAGGCACTTGTCAACGGCGGGTTGCGGAGGTAGCAGAGGCTTCTCTTGTGCAGAGTTGGGTCTTTGGAAAGATCTGGAATGACAAAAAGGAAAAAAGAGCCCCCATAGAGGAGGGGCAATCAGCAGAAAGAAACTTAGAGAGAGCACTTATTGGAATAGAAACATTTTTAGGAGGGGGCTTGGCCGATGTCTCAATCATTGCCATTAGCATTGTGTTCTGGTATCAAAGGACGTGGGATGTCTTCGGGGTCTGGCGCTAGTGGGCGCGGGATATCATCTAGGTCAAGCTGCTGGGTTGCAGGCCGGATGTACCTTCCTGGGACCCAAAGAGGCTGTCGTTCTGTTTCTGGGAAAATACAGGCGAACCCTCTTCCTTGTGCTAGCAGAGGGGCAGGTTCTTCTTGCCAGCGATTGGAAGCTGGGTCTTTCCAGTAGACCACAGGAGTTTGGGAAGGCGGCCACATAGGTCCCCAATGCTTATGCGTGGGAGAGAGTCCTTGACTATCAAAAGTTAGGAGATTGTGATGGATGAGACAAGCTGTTACAACATCTGCTGGAGCTTTGTGGGGGGAAGAGGCTTTCTCTTTTTGAATGAGTAGCTTGAGCTGTTGATGAGTGCGTTCGACAATTCCTTGTCCTTGTGGGTTATATGGAATGCCGAAGTGATGTGTGATGTGATACATTTGCACAAAGTTGGCAAAGGAAGCACTGCGGTATGCTGGCCCGTTATCTGTTTTGAGGTCCCACGGGACTCCCATGAACAGAATGGCTTGGCGAAGAGCCTTGATGCAATGTTTGGCACTCTCCCCTGCGAGGGGCACCGCGTAGCACAGATGGGAAAAGGTGTCAATGGCTACGTGAAGATACTTGAAGCGGCCGAAGGCGCTGACATGAGTGACATCTAGTTGCCACCGCGAGTTAGGTCGGAGGCCGCGAGGGTTGACACCTCGGGGTTGCAGGGGCCCCAGAGGGAGGAGAGGGGCGCACACGCGGCACGAGCGCACTAGGTGCTTGCAGGTTTCAGCGGGTAATTCTGGATAGAGCTTGCGAATTGTCCGCGCTGAGTAATGAAACCGCGAGTGCAGCAACTTAGCGTGGTTGATGGGGTCTCCAAGCAGATTTTCATCCACAACATAATCTTTGCAGGCTAAAGGAAATACTCTAAAGCTTGACACCGCCGCATCGGCAAGGTTGTTGCCGTGGGCAAGGGGCCCCGGAAGGTTGGAATGACTTCGCAAATGTGTGATGAACCAGGGCTGCTGTCTCGTTTCAAGTAAGCGCTGCATGAAGGCAAGCGCTTGGTCAATGTTTGAATCACCTGGCAAAATGGTGGCAAGTGGCAGGCTGCGACAAACTTGTAGTGTGTATAGGCTGTCTGTAAAGATATTGAGAGGCTGGCTTGGGTGGAGATTGAGGACCGCTGCGACCGCTAGGAGCTCGCCTACTTGAACAGAAAAGTCATTGGCGAATACTAAGTGCTGGGGCTCAGGTTTTCCAGGAGTGTAGATAATGGCTGCAAACGCTGTTTTTGAGGCGTCTGTGAAGGCAGTGATGGCTGATGGAATGGGGTTCCGCGCAGGCAACGGGCGGAACGGGTTAGAGAATGCTAACTGAGACACCCCTTGCAGCAAACGGTGATGAGGGTAGTGATTATCAAAGGAGCCGCGAAAGAGCTCTACTAAGCTCTGCATCTGGGTATTGTTCATAATAAGGGAAGAAACTTCTTTGGCATCAAGAGGCCAAATAATAGTGTGCGGTGGGATACCATACGTTTGTATGGAAAGGAAGACTAAGTCAGTGGCCAACGCAATCCAGGCCCTTAGGAAAGGGCAGATTTTTGGGAGTTTGCTCTTTGACGTGTGCAGAAAAAGAAGAGGACCATCTTGCCACAGGAGACCTGTCGGGGTGACCGGCGTCGGTAGAACCAGGGCAAAGATTGGAAGATCTGGAGAGAATCGCTCGAGGTGGCATTGCTGAAGCGCATCACTGACTTGTTGGACGGCTTCTTGCGCAGCGCGGGTGATGGTGATCTTTTGCCGGACTGCAGCAGGTGGGCTATCTTTGGTTTGCAGAAGCTCGAAGAGAGGCTGCATTTGTGCTGTCGTGATGGGAAGAGCTGATCGAAGCCAATTGATTTGCCCACAAAGTTGCTGAAGTTCAGTCAGTGTCATAGTGGGAGAGATGTGCAGCTGAGGGCTTGACGGTTGTATGAAGTGATGGAAATGAAAGCCCAAGAATTGAAAAGGAGGTTTGAGGTTTATTTTGTCTGACTGTACGGTAAGCCCGAGACTCGAGAGGTTGGTCATCACTGCAGAAAGCAGGTCATTGAGAAGGGTGCTAGAACTCGCTGCTAAGAGAAGATCGTCCATATAATGGATGATGTATGTTTCTTCAGGCTGGAAATGAGAGCGCAGCGGCTCGAGGGCACAGTAGACATAAAGCTGGCACATGGTGGGGCTATTCCGCATACCTTGTGGTAGCACTCTCCACTGGAATCGGCGTGCTGCGCCCTGGTTGTTAGTGCGTGGGACTGTAAATGCAAATCGTGGGCAGTCCCGTGGGTGAAGAGGAATGGAGAAAAAACAGTCCTTGATGTCGATGGTCGCTGCATGAAAATGCTGGGGGACTGCAGTAGGATGGGGGCAGCCTGGCTGGGGTGACCCCATCGGCTTGATGTGCTTGTTGATTTCTCGAAGGTCGTGGAGAAGGCGGAACTTGCTAGTGTTTTTTTTGTTAATGACAAAGATTGGTGAGTTGTAGGGACTGGTGGACGGCTCAATGTGCCCCGCTTGTAGTTGTTCCTCGACGAGGGCAGAGAGAGCCTGTAACTTGTGCACGGGCAAGGGCCACTGCTCGACCCAGATGGGCTCCTCTGTGTCCCATTCCAGAGGGATAGGGTCAGGTCTTGAGACAGGAGCAGTGGCCCCTAGAAGGGGGGGGCAGCGCGGCTGAGAAGGCTTCTGTGGTGATTCGAGCTTTTAGCTGGCTGAGGACATCTCGTCCCCACAGGATGGTTTGAACTGAAGAAAGGACGAGTGGACGAATTTGGCCTTCGTGACCTTCTCGATCGTTCCAATGCAAAGGCTGTGATGTCTTCCAGGAGGTAGCAGCTCCCGTGGCGCCAATGACTTGAGGGCCGGTTTCGAGGGGCCAGTGGTTGAAGGCAGCGATTTCAAAGGAAATACAAGAGATTTCAGCACCAGAGTCTAAGAGCCCTTCAAGCCACTGCCCGTTGATTTTGAGCTCGAGGGAAGGTTTCTGGTGACGTGTGATAGGCATTGTCCACATTAGGGCTTTGGAGCTCTCTTGAAGGCCTCTTGGGAGAGGGGCTGAGGCCTGCCCCGTTGGAAGTTTAAAGGCTGTTGCGAGGAACGGCAATCGCGAGCCCAATGGTACCCTTTTCCACAGCGCGGGCATGGTGTGGGGGGGCCTCTCGGTCGGTGCAGTGCCTCGGCAGGGCGGGGAGCCGCTTGTTGAGGGCACTCGCAGATGAAATGACCAGGTTGACCGCATCGAAAGCAGGCAGAAGCAGAGGCAGAGGACACAGCCATGGCGGAGGCGAAGGCAGTAGTAAGCGCTTTAGTTTGAGGGTCAGTATCTCGGCAGGCTAAGACCCACTCGTGTATCTGCTTGTCGCGAAGAGGGAGGATGACAGTCCGGAAGGGTGCGAGGCATCCGTCGAGAATAAGCTCTTTTGCTAACATAAATTGGGCGTCTTCATTGGTGATTTTCCGCTGACAGGTTTCTAGAACGCGTGTGACAAACGCGGGAAAAGTCTCTTGTGGGTCTTGAAGCATTTGCGCAAATTTGGTAGATTGCTTGGAGGAGACTAGCGAAAATGACCGCTGGACAAGGTTCTTTGCTCGTTGCCAAAACCCTGGATCTATATTGACATAAGACTGAGGATTAGCAAAGCCGTTGATTCCGGTGTAGGCGTCCGGTGGATCTCTGACACTGATGCAGGCGTTCTCTGCTACTTGCTGCTCAACAGCATGCTGATAATAGGCACGCCATTCAAGAAACTGACCGGGCGGAAGGATGGCGCGGGCTAAGGAAATCCAGTCATAGGGGAGCGCAAGTTGAACTCCCAGTTCTTCTAACAATTGTTGGACATATGGGCTACCTATACCATCTTCTTTCACGGCCTTTCGCAGTGTCTTGATCTCTTCGGCCGTAAAGGGAAGCCAGGTCTGAGGGCGCTGTGGCGTAGGCAGCGGGTTGAGCGGGTAAAGCTGAGGGGCGGAAGGGTGCGCTCTTCCGGAGTCGCCGTTATATGGTGGTGGCGAGGGATGAGCGGTAGCGGGAAACAAGTGAGGGAGTGGCAGCTTAGCAGCGTCAAGGCGGCAACAAGCTGGTGGCGGGACCCTTTTGAGCGTCGGACAAGATGGCGGTGAAGCCACGTCATTTCCGGGAGCCGGCCAAGATGGCGGCGAAGTTACGTCACTTCTGGGGGCCGGCCAAGATGGCGGCGGAGTTACATCATTTCCGGGGGCTGGCCAAGATGGCGACGAAGCTACATCATTTCCGGGGGCCGGCCAAGATGGCGGCGAAGCTACATCATTTCCGGGGGCCGGCCCGGGGGATGACGAGACAGGAAGGGGCGGGTAAAGGCGAGAGGAAGCGCCTTTGTTCCCGCCGGCGGGCTCTAATCCGGGTGAGGAAGAAGCAGGAAGCACGCCATCTTGGGCAGGGGTGGAGGAAGGAGGAGGAGGTCCGCTATTCTGAGGAGCCACAGAAATGGTTTCTGTAGGCGGCGGGGAGCGCGAGCGGGGAGGCTCGCGCTCGAGTGCTGCGGCGAGCTGGTCAGACAGAGAATTTGTGTCTCTAAGATCATCGGGCTCATAATCATTGGGTTGTTTGATCGATTTGTCCCGGATGACTTCGGATGGTGCACCAAGGAGGCAGGCACGAACGGCCACAAGAGTAGGCAGCAGGCCGGGCGGAAAAGACCGCCTTTCATGCTCTGTGGCAGAGGTAACTCGATCTATTAGCCATGAGTACGTGTCCGGGCTCCAGAGCTGGCAGGTGGCGAGCCACGGATTGAAGGGGAGTAGTAAGTCCCAATATTTTTGGAGCTGTTTCAGGGAAACGCGAACCCCATTGGTATCAAGCAGGGCGGCTAAAAGCCGAACCTGAGGGGTATGGTGTGAAGAGAGGGAGGTGCCCATAGTGGGAGAAGAAAAGACGGCGACGGGGTCCCTACCTGGAGAGCTGAAATGGTCGCCAGTAGACAACAGCAACAGCAGACAACAGGGGCCGTAAGGCGGTGGAAGGAAAGAATCCCGGACGAGCCCCCAAGTGTGGGCTCGCTGGCAGTGATTAGCGGCCCACGAGGTCCGGGCAGCCTTCCACGGCTCGGCGGGAAGCCCCTAGGCCAGCGCGTAGGCCTAGGTTCTCCAGGTGTGGGGGACGCGCGGTAAAAACCACGGAGATAGCCTGAGCGCAGGAACAAGTCTGCTTTATTGCGGAAATACACTTGGTTATATAGGGTTGGGTAGAGGGAGGGCAGGAGCTGGGGCGGGTTAACTACGGGGCGGTAGTGGATAGGCGGAGTTGTGCAGGCGGCTATGAGGTAGGCAGTAGCCAGGGAAGAAGGCAGATTATATATTGGCAACGTGGGTGGGACTGGCGGGAAGGACAGCAACGGCTGGAGGAAGGAGATAACAAAGGCTGGGGGAAGGGATGCAGCAACAGTCCCCTATGCTTTGTAAATAGTATGCCATCTAATAATTGAAATTACTTTATAAAATGCATATTACTATGTTAGTTTACTCATGAACTAAGATTAAAATAAGACTCTGAGTGATTGTGAAATGTATATAGCATTACATAAATGAATGAGATGGAATTTAATCCTCCTAGTTCTGTTGACTGCAGAGCCAAAATCTTCCCATAAAATCTAAAACTTTGCAGACTTCAGGACTTCTAAAAGCTGAATAATGCCCTAATAGTTCAATAGTGTTCTTTTCTGAAGTTCAAGGAAAATGTGACATCACAAAGAATTAGTCATGCAAGAAGTATCTTTTCTATCTATGGAGAAAGTGTGCAGGACAAGATCTACAGTTTCTGATTCCAAAATAATGAGTTTCCTGCTAGTTTTAGAAGAGATCAAAGTTCAAATCTGCCTTAACTGTAAGTTGGATCAGTACCACTCAATATTTTTCTTTCAAAACACATTTATATAATGCTATGTGGCAGGCACTGTTTAATTCACTGAAAATATATTAAACCATTTAATTAACTTAACAACCATGAGGTAGGTACTATCATTACCATTTTACAGATGAAGAAAATCACTTTCCCAGGTCTCATTCACAAAGCATTTCTTTTTCCAATAAAAGAAAAAAGGTAAAGTGAAATATTTCATTAGCACAGAATTTCTCAAAAATTTAATAACGTAGGCCAGGGATCTTCAAGACAGAGATATAGTTAGTAGTGTTTCCAGAGTTCGTTGCTGTTTTTGTTGTTTTAACTACAAACCCCTTTCTTAATGGAACACCTATTAATATCTCAAGATACTTTGAAAGATGTTCATATCTTGATTGAAGAAGGTAATGTCATCAACATAGAATCATTTGAGCTTTTAATATCTGAGAATCTTTTTTATATGGAAAGAATACTCATAGCTCTCTTTAAGTTTTTGTTTGCTTGTTTGTTTGTTTTGGTTTTTAGTTACTAAGGGCCCTGGCACCTCATATTTGGGAAGCATGTGCTCAACCTCTGACCACTGAGTCACACTGGCTCCCCTGAGTTTGTTTGTTTTTGGAACCTGGGACCTCCCATGAGGGAAGCATTTGCTCAAACATTTAAGCCACATCTTCTCCCTCCTTAAGTTTTCAATAACACTAATTATTTGAAGCTTGAAATCTTAAAGCCATTTTATTTTATTTTTTGTTTGTTTTTAAAGATTTATTTTATTTATTTATCCCCCCACCCTCATTGTTTGTGTTCATTGTCTGTTTATCTTCCTTTTATGAGGCATCAGGAACCGAATCTAGGACCTCCCATATGGGAGGGAGGCATCCTAATGCTTGAGCCTCATCTACTCCCTGTTGTTGTGGCTGTCCTTGCATCGTCTTGTTGCATCATCTTGATACATCATCTTGATGCACCAGCTTGGCACTAGCTCAGCATGCCACCTTGCTGTCTTGCTTGTCTTCTTTAGGAGGCACCAAGAACTGAACCTGGGACCTCCCAGGTGGTAGGCAGGCACTCAACTACTTGAACCACATCCACTTCCCTCTAGTTTGTTAATAATATCTATTCTAACATCTTGAACAAATATTTTTGTTGAAGTTTTTGATGATGTTATAAACCAACTTAAAAAAACTTACAAATAACTCACTTTAGAAGTCACTAAAGTAAATAGCATGTAAGAGTGGTATTTTTATTTTTTATTTATTTTTTTAAAGATTTATTTCTCTCCCATTCCACCAACCCCGCCCCCATTGTCTGTTCTCTGTGCCTATTTACTGCATCTTCTTTGTCTGCTTCTGTTGTTGTCAGCGGCATGGGATTCTGTTTCTTTTTGTTGCGTTATCTTGTTGTGTCAGCTCTCCCCGTGTGTGCGTCACCATTCTTGGGCAGACTGCACTTTCTTTCGCACTGGGCAGCTCTCTCTATGGGACACACTCCTTGCGCGTGGGGTTCCCCTACGCGGGGGACATCCCTGCGTGGCACGGCACTCCTTGCGTGCATCAGCAGTGCACATGGGCCAGCTCCACACAGGTCAAGGAGGCTCCGGGTTTGAACAGTGGACCTCCCATGTGGTAGATGGACGCCCTAACCACTGGGCCAAGTCCACTTCCAAGAGTGGTATTTTTAAATGAGGTACAGTGGAGGTGGTTAGAATCTTTCCCTCTGCTGGCAGGACAGAGAGCTTGGCTTTTCATGTGGTATTGTGTGGGTTTTTTTTATTTTTATTTTTATTGAAGTTTATCGTTCTTATTAAGCTCAATTTTCAAAAGCCAGAAACTCTGATTCCAGTGTCTGCTCTTAACCACTGCACCATACTATGGTTTCTGAACATATGTCAATATTTATTTTAACTCTGCTCATATTCTGGTTGCCTGCTATGTTGACCTCTTTGAGCTTTTTCTGTGGACTTGTCAGGAGAAAATCATAGAAACAACTGGAGTAGCTCTAAGACCCTGGAAAAACAGGACCAGCAAGATCATGTGAATCAGTTAACAGGTTGATTGTAAATATAATCAACAGCACTATTGTTCAAAGTATATGCAAATTTCACTTGCTTCAGAAACATCTAGATAATCTGTTTAAAATATAGAAACATCAATCCAAGCATTGCCCTAAATAGGTAGAATCCGTAGAGCTGTTTCCTCGAAATCTGTATGTTAAAAAAAGATTAACCATTGCCTATTTAACCCCTCTTTATTTATTTTTAAATTATTGTCTTTTTTTAAAGATAAATAGATGACACAAAATGTTACATTAAAAAACATAAGACGTTCCCATATACCCTACTCCCTATTCACCCATCCCCGCTCCTCCCACATCAATATCCCCTTTCATCAGTAAGGCATATTCACTGTATTTGGTGAAAATATGAGGTGAAAACATCTATGCCTATATTTCACTAATGGATAAAACAATTAAAAAATAGATCAACAAAGAAATTGAAGACTTGAACAATACTTTACAATGAATAGACCTAATAGACATTTAGAGAAAATTCTACAGAACAATAATAATGTGCTTTTTTATTTTTTTATTTTTTATTATTTTTTTAATTTTTTAAATTTTATTTATTTTGTAAAAATATTACATTCAAAAAATATGAGGTCCCAGGTCCCATTCAACCCCACCACCCCCACCCCACCACTCCCCCCCCAGCAACACTCACTCCCATCATCATGACACATCCATTGCATTTGTTAAGTACATCTCTGGGCATCTCTGCACCTCATGGTCAATGGTCCACATCATGGCCCATACTCTCCCACGTTCCATCCAGTGGGCCCTGGGAGGGTTTACAATGTCCGGTGATTGCCCCTGAAACACCATCCAGGGCAACTCCAAGTCCCAAAAACGCCTCCACATCTCATCTCTTCCTCCCATTCCCCATACCCGTCAGACACCATGGCTTCTTTTCCCACACCAATGCCACCTTTTCTCTGTGGACCTTGGATTGGTTGTGTCCGTTGCACCTCTATGTCAAGAGGAGGCTCAGATTCCACATGGATACTGGATGCAATCCTCCTACTTTCAGTTGTAGGCACTCTAGGCTCCATGGTGTGGTGGTTGTCCTTCTTCAACTCCATCTTATAATGTGCTTTTGTAATTTGCACTGTAAACATTGTACAGGGTAGTCCATATGAGAGAGGATAAAACAAAAAAATCAATGTATTTAATAACAGAAATTTTTAAAAAAAGATTCTCCTGATACCTTTTGTTTAACTGAAAAATAACTCACCCAGTTGTCTTTTATGTCATTGCAGCTATTGCTTTGTTTTGATAATCCCTATTGCAATTAAACTTAGGATATCACTAGATAATGGATAACAGGGGAAAAAAAAAGTAAGAAAAGTGTAAATGTTGGAGAGGATATAGAAGGATAGGAATGCTTATTCACTGTTGGTAGGAATACAGAATAGTACAGCTACAGTGGAGGACTTTTTGGCAGTTCCTAAGGAAGTTGAATATAGACTTGCCACTGGAACTGGCAATACCATTGCTAGGTATATACCCAGAAGTACTGTGAGAAGTAATGTGAATCAAGACATCTGCACACCAATGTTCACAGCAGTGTTATTCATGATAGCTGAAAGTTGGAAACAACCAAGATGTTCATCAACTGATAAATGGATAAACAATTGGGGAGTATATGCACTATGGGTTATTATGCAGCAGTAAGAAAAAATGAAGTTGTGAAACATATGACAACATGGATGAACCTGGAAGACATTATGTTGAGTGAAGCAAGCCAGACACAAAAGGACAAACACTGTATGATTTCCCTATTATGAACTAAATAAATTATTGAAATATAAATATATTATGTGATATGTGAATATAGATAAAATTGCATATATAAGATCATTTTTCTTTGAAGCTCAACAAATGTGGTTTAATACTATAAATAATATTAGACAAAAAATTCATATAAGGAGAATAGACACAGTACGATATATTGTATGATTCCTTTTACATAAATTGTAAATATAAACCAATTTATAAAGATGAAATTAGATTAATGGTTATGGGTTATGTAGGGCTGGGGATGGAATGCAAAGGGTGTGGAGTCTTTCTTTTTGGAGTAATGAAATTGTTCTAAAAGTTTTGAGATGATGAATGTACAACATTATGATTACACTAAATGCCATTGATTATACACTTAGATAGATCTTATGGTATGTGAATATATCTCCATAAAACTGCTTAATAAACAAATAATTGTGCAAGAAATTCCAGAAATAGTAGCTATGTACAGTAGGGGAAACAGGGATTGAGAGGTAAGGAATTTTCTTGTTTGTTTCTTTATTGTTTATTATTATTATTGAAATTAAAAAATGCTTTAATAAGGATAGAAGTGACGAATCCACAACTATGTTATTATGCCAAATACCATTGATTGTATACTTTGGATGAATTGCATACTTTATTAATATGTTCAATAAAATTGATGTTTAAAAATTTTTTTTAAAAGATTAGCCATTTGATTCTGAAAGTACTTTAAAGATCAAAAATTGAATAGACAATAAATTAATCAAAATTGGATATTTTTATACTGGTAAGTAATTTACTGCCTGGGCCTTTTCTTAAAGAATCTTTATGCCATAAACATAGTCTTTGACACAAAATATTCACTGTCCTTAGAAATTGGCTTCTTTTCTCTTAGTGGTAAAAAAACAACAACATTATTTTATATGGTTGGAAATATTTCTCAGTTAAATCACCTTTTAACCCCATAGCAACTTCGTAGCATTTTCGCCTCTGCCCTTTTGAGAATGTAGGCCGAAGAGTTAAACATGGGAGTTATTATGGTATAAAACATGGTTACAAATTTATCAATGGAGAAGTGACATTTTACACAGATACAGAAATATGCAGGGCATGAAGAATAAGATGGCCAGTGAGATATGAGAAATAAAGTTGGACAGGGTTTTCCATCTCCCCTCTGAAGGGTGAAATTTCAGAGTGTACAAGAAGATCATACAGGAGACCATCAAGAGGAGGAAGTTTGATAAGTTGATGAACACACTTTGGTGGCCACAAAGAGACCAAGAGTAAAGGTACCCATGCAGAGAAGTTTCAAAAAAGAGATCAAAGCACACATGAAGTTATGCAGGGCACTAGAGCTATTGAAGAGCAGCCTCATTGTGACCCAAACTAGGGTCAAGAAAGCTTCCCAGAGTAAGGAATATTTTCACTGGGTTTAAAAGATAAAGTGAGAATTGGCTAGAACAAGAAAGGATGGGAAAGTGCACCATTTATAAAATCACCAATTTCACTACTTAAGCACCCATATGGGTTAATTTACATATTTAAAGGGGATTTAAAAATTATGAAAGGAAGACTCTAGACCAAAGTTCACTGATCTGTTTTCTTCATAGCATACTGAAACCTCCTTTGGGTCTTTGGATGGGATTTCCTTCTTTTCCTGAATTATGTATGTACGTAACTACCTAATGTATGTAACTACCTATGTATGTAACTACCTAATGAATATCACTGATTATCAAACTGGTGTTCATAAAACTAAATCCTTAATAATCCACACCAAACCTATCCCTCATCACATTAAATAGTGTCATCTTTCATGCTTTTTTTTTCAGAACAAATATCTTATAATATCTTTCACTCTTTTTATTCCTCTCACATAGCTTAACATATCTTCAAAAATATTCTGTGACATCTACCTGCAAATTATACTACAATTTTGACCATCCTCATTTATTCCCTGGCATCTCCTTGGCTTACTGAAATTAGCCTCTTGCCTGTCTCTCCAATTTTATTCCTGCTTTCAAATATCTGTTCTCCTGCAGCAGCCCTAATAATTCTTTTTAAATCCAGTTTAGGTAAAGTCACTCACTTTTTCAAAATCCCTACAGTGAATTCCTATACATACTATCTACGTAACTTGGCCTAGAAAACTCCAGAAGACGTTTATCCAAGTTACTGCCCTAAATTCATTTCTTACAAGTCTCATTCTGGAGACCTTCTGCTATATCTCAAACATATAAATTGCTTTTCCATCTCCTTAGTTCCACTGTTCTATCATACATATTCATTTCATTTCAGTGATCAGAAAGAGTTTACCTGTAAAATAATTATAAATATTGGGAAAGGGTGTATTATAAACTTAATATTTTATTTATTCATTCAATGGAAAATAATTATAGAATAATTATATTATGTCAAACTTTTCCAGTAAGGTAGACCCAGTCATCACAGAGGATCTACTAACTCATTTAAGCTCAGGATTTACTCCAAGCGGCCATATAATCAGAGATCAGAAATGCTGGTAGTGACTGAGCAATCACATTTCACCATTAGCCTCCTAGTTTTCCAGATGGAGGTATTCTTCTTGAAGTTAAGATATGACTGAGGACATCTAAGAAGTTCTTTAATCTTCTCATGACAAGTATCATATAAACTCGACCAGCATTGTTTTCATCTTTTTTCCCCTCTTTTTTAGCAATAGCACTAAACTTCCTTTGAGGAAGTCCCCATTCAACAAGTTGACTATTATAGCCACTTATAAATGTCTTTCTCCTAATTCATTAGCTTTAGATTATGTCATAAAAATTAAAAAAAAATTTTGTACTGTTTCTTTACATAAGACTTATTATTTAATAAACAGGCAGAACAGATGCTTTTATTTTACTCAAAGTGTCTATCACACTCATATTTAGGGAATATATACACATATATATAATGTTATAACAAAACGTTTTCTTAGACCACTGTAATTATAATCTTTTCCAAATCTAGTTGCCAGGCCTGAAATAAATGATAGTCATAATTATGCACAACTGTAAGATAAGATTAATTATATTCAGCTACTGAGTGTGAATATTTATAATTAATGAGCTAAAATATTTGAAAGCATATATAACACAGTGCTTGGACAAAAACAGATGATCAATCTTTGTTTTGTTACAGCATATCTGAAGCTTCAGGTGCTTCCTAGCTGCATGTATAATGTTGATATTCCTCTGAAATGCAGAAGAACCTGGCGAGAAACGTTCTACTGATTCCCTTCAAAATAGACAAAAAAATAATAATGAATGTAAAAGAAATATTAGCCTTGTAAGAACATCTATCATTTGTTATGCAAAACTATGCACACTGATGCTATGTGCATATATTATACATATTCAATGTGATTATATTTAATGTATCACAGTTATTGTGTCACACGTCATCTTCAAAATACAAGTATTGCTATCCTAATTTTAGTTAAATAGGCTAAAGCTCAGAATATTTTATTATTTTTCTCCAAACCACATGTTATTAAAGGACAGAATTGGATTGGAATTTGTTTGATTTCAAAGCACCTGTACTGCCAGTGAAAGTTTTTCAACTTTTCAAGTAATATAATTGCTTATGAAATAGATAATCACACAATTGCATTGAGTGATTTCCACTATTAATGTACAATTGTGTGAAAATCTATTTCATAAGTAATTGTATCACTTAATGCAATAAAATAACATATCTACATAAGAAGATACCACCTAATGAGGAAAAAATGTTCTACTAACTTCTTTTTAAGATAATTTTTAAAAATTACCTTTCTAATTTCTTGCCTATCTCATTCTATTTGATATGGTCTAACAAGCCATACTTGAGAATTTGAAAGGATATTAAATGTCTTTTAAACATTATACTTTAAGACTATTTAAGCATTTCCTGAAATAGTAATATAAGTACCTAAAAGAATACATCTAATCATCAATAGGGGAAGTATCACTGGACATTTTATTTCTTCTAACCCCAATATTCACCTCTCAGTCCTGCAATTGGAGTGTATCAAAAGTAGCTAATAACTTAATTATATTTACTTGGAATTTTCACAAAATTTTAAAAGAGATTCTGCGTGTAAAGATGCTATCAGAGAAATTATGTAATTAGGGTCAATAAGATGTAACATGGAGAAAACACTAACTTCAGAACCATTGTGAGATTATTGTTAGTCAAAAATAATATATCAATACAGTCACTTTGTTCTAATGATGATGAATTCATCATTTATTTTCCCACTTTGCCATAGCAAGTTTTACTTTACTTTTACTTAATACTTAATTTATTCTGCCTCGAAATATTTTATTTATGTTTTAATTTTATCTCTAATTTACATGTAAAAACCAACTACTTGTTTAGTTATTGAAATGTTTTCAAAACTTAGACAGTACCTCTATTGTGTCAGGCACTATTCTGTGAGCTGGATATACAATATTTAACAAAACAGAAAAAAATCAGGAAAAATAACCCACATATATTTACCTTATATTCTTGTAATAGAACCAGGCAATGAACAAGGGAATGACTTAATATAGTACATACAGTCTCTTATAAATGCTATTAAGACAACAAAACGGTATAGTGACAGAAAATAAGAGGGAGTATGATACTTTGGATGAAGTATTTAGAGAAGGCCTTTTTTAAAGACTGTTATTTAAGCTAAGATACAAAGGATGAAAAGTTGTTACCGTAAAAAATACTGTTCCAACATTGAAAAGATCAAAGCATATAAAAACACTGTGAATGGAGGGAAATAGGAAAGGGAGAGAATAGAATAAGCAGAGGCTATAGACATGCACCGTACTGTACTGTAGAAATACAGGGCTTGCTAAGGAATTTGGGTTTTATTTTAAGTTCTTTCAAAGTGTGGGAGTACATAATATTACACATGCGTTTATTTTTCAATTACAGAAGTCCTCCACCTCACCAAACATCTCAAAAGTAAGGGAGAAGAGCTTCTTAAGAATCCCTGCCAAACCATATGTGCTACTGTTCTACTGCCAGAAGGTATAATATTGTCCTACTCTTTACATTTCAGAACTAAGCACAATGTCTATCATAGAAATTATTCAGTAAAATTCAAATAATTATAAACATAACTCTAAATATCAACTGAGATAATTCCCCTGCTCTCTCATTTAGCTGTGGCCTTTTATATCTACTTTTATCCTTTGATTAGGGCAAACAAAGACAAAAACACCCTGCAGTTTTGTAGAAAGAAATGTCTATAGGATAAAAAAAAAGCATTCGAGTGCTCATGCCCAAACTATAGTAAACATCAGTGCTGTGTGACTATGCCCAAAATCGAACGCACCCTGCACAAATTAGTTTCCCATGTATTGAATGTATTTTCCAAACATAAAATTCAAGAAAACTACATTTCCCAGTTCTCCTTGCCTCTAGGACATAGACATGTGACTTGGGTTCTTCCTACCAGGTACACATGCTCAAAACTTTGTGTTGGAAATTATTATACTAGGTTGGCTGCTGGTGAAGGTTCAATAGAGCCAGGGAGATGCTGACATTAGGGAGAGTGGTAGCAGGTTCCCCGTTTGGCCAGTGTTTTAGTTTCCTAATTGCCAAAACAAATACCATGCAGTGAATGAGTAGTAGAATAAGGTTGTTATAAATACAACCTATGACTATATGACCAGTTACAGAAACAAAGACTAAAATAGTCATGAATAGATTTCCTTGTTTTGTTATGGATATTTTTGCATATATTCTTAAAGTAAATATTTTTGTTTTATTTCCTACCTTACCACCTTATCATATAACACAAATTGTATTAACTCTATGCCATAGTATTTAATTTAAAGGGTATCAACTTTCAGAGTGAATATTATACTAGGACTTGCACCCTCTTCTGAGAAAAAGTTAATGTGTTTACAGATGTACCCAGGACAACTGAGTTTTGTTAATAAACTGACAATTTATTGTCAGTTGACTATATGCCAGTGTGGTTGTTTGAAGCTCTATGTACCCCAGAAAAGCATGTTAAAAATCTAATTCATAATTGTGGATTTGAACTCATTGTGAATAAGACCGTTTTATGAAGTCAGGGAAGGTCTTAAACTTATTTCTGGAATCCCTTATGAATAAAGCAAAATTCAGAGAGAAAGACATGGAAGTAAGATGCCGAAAACAACAAAACCTGGAGGAGAAGGGAGAGATCTGTGGGTGCCACCAGGTGTCTTGCATGTTTTTGTTCTTTGTAACTTCTGAAATCTATACATAAAATTTATAACTTCTAAATTATGAAAAAATTTTTGCATAGCAATTTTCTAGAGTCAATTCATGATATGGTCAGACTTGCAATACAGACACAGATATTCAATAATCCATGTGTTTACCAAAAATGCCTGTAAATACTTACTAGGGAATAAACTGAAATCATTTTAGTTTTTTAAATTTTTTAAACAAGGGGTTAGATTACATAAATGTTACATAAAAAATACAAGGGATCCTTATTTGCCCCACTTCCTCTCTCTCCCACACTTTCCAACATTAACAACATCCTTTCATTAGTGTGGTACATTTGTTACAATTAATGAACACATATTGAAGCATTGCTAGTTTACACTCTGTGCCTCACACTCTGAGTGTATTATATATATAAAATGGTCTTGTAACCATCACTGCAATGTCATGCAAACTCCAGGGTCCCAAAAATGCCCCCATGCTCCCATATTACACCTATTCTTCCCTCTCTCATCCCTCAGAACTTCTGGTGGCCACTGCCTTTTTTTTAAAAATCAATGATAAGAGTTTTCCACTGATAGAATAATAACCTCCACTGATAGAATAATCTGTAGTAGAATAATATTGTCTAGTTTAGTCCATTGTTCTTTCCCCAATCTTGAAGATTTGGGGATGATGATATCTATTCTGTTTCTAATTGAGAGGGAGTTTGATCCCATGGACAGATGGGTGAAATGCCTGCAGTTGCAAACATTCTCAATTCCTTGAGATGGGCTTTGTCAGTAATCATTTCCTTGTTAGTTGTCCTGGGTGAAGCCACTGAAATGGAGAGTAGGTGGTGTAACTCTACTGTGATTCAGGATTCAACTGGCACATGGACGGACCAAAGGTTTAAGTCTCTGTGACAAATATTTATCATGAATATTGCTAAATATGGGTTCAAATAAGAGGGGCAGAAAATCCATGTATAGAGAACATATAAATGAGTCTAACTCCAATATACTAGGGAACATAAGTTCCAAAGTAAGGCCCAATGACAGTGTCATATTCCTGAGCTATCTGCCCTGCTTATAGCTCATCCTCAGGAGTCATGCCCCACATTGGGGGGACGATAGTTTCTATGCTGAATTTGGTTTAGAAAGAGGCCACATCTGAGCAAGAGGGAGGCTTTCAAGAGGTAACTCTTAGGCAGTATATATTATTAGATTAAGTTTGAATTTCATAAGAAAATGTTCATAAGTACAAACATCAGTATCAAAGACCTGCCATAATGACCTGTCTTCCTTCACTAGACATTGCCTTTGCCTTCAGGGGATTCTTGCTGTCCATATAGAAAATGTAGTAGAACTCCTCAGGATGAGAATTCTGTATTCTTTCTGTTATTGTGTGGATCTCTACCAACCAAGGCAGTTGCCTACGAACACTTGAACATATTCACATGCCTTAGAAGACTGCCCCAGGTGAACCCTTCCTATGCATTCTCCCATCACTGACACCCCAAACCAATGATCCTCCCCTGCCACAGCTGTGACCCTTCTGTGATCCAAAGCCTCTCCAAAAACAGATGGAATGTAGGGCATTTTTAGAGCATTAGAATTATTCAGCATGATCTTGCAATAATGGATACAGATCATTTCAAATTTCATCAAATCTATAAAAGTGTAGATTTCAAAATGTAAACCATAATGTAAACCATTGACCATGGTTAGCAGCAATGCTTTAATATTTGTACATCAATTGTAGTAAGTGTACCATCTAATGTAGAATGTTATTAATAGAGGAGAAGGGAAATGGGGGAAGGTGTGGGGTATATGGAATCCCTTATATTCTCTCTGTGAATTTTCTGTATCCTAAACCTTCTTTGAAGATAAAATGAAAAATGAAAGTCAGTGGGGAAATATATGGAAGAAAATCTCGTAAATGCAAGACATGTCTTATAGTGATGAAAGACACAATTTTATTTTTCATTATATTTAATTTTTCATTATTTTATTTTTCATTATTTCAATTTTTGAAATTATCTTGGCTATTTTTAATATTATTTTACTTTCTTATTAATTTTATTTGGTTATTTTGTTGAAATCATTTTAATTTAGGCAATAAAAAACTTCAAAAACATACATGGGTTCTATCAGTCTCTTCACTCCACTCCAAGAGGGATCCTTTTCTTTTTTGCCTACCTAAAATCATCTCCACATCCTCCAGGCTAAAAAGTGATGCTGCTACACCCTCCCTATCTCAGAAATTGTGGTGATTATCCACTATCACATTTACTACATTGTCTCCTATTATCTTCGTCTCCAATACTATGGGACCTTGAAGGCAAACAAATATCTGGCCTTACTATTCTTGCAGTCTTAGTCATTCCTGTATTCCCAATGTTGGGCAAAATGTAAAGACTCAAAGCTTTTCCAAAAGAAGAGGATGAGAAAAGACGTAAAAGAAAAAGAAAGTGAAAGAGAAAGAAAAAGGTAGAAAAACAGGAGAAAGTAAAGAAAGAATTGGACATTAAATCCAAAGACACATTTTGGAATCATAGATCTATCTTTATTCACTATATAACATTAATTCATTTTATATATCAGTGTTTCAGGTTCTTCATCTCTTGAACAAAAGTAAATATGTCTATATATAGGATTGTTGAGAGAATTAAAATTGTTGTACACTGTCTATTATTGTTTTTTTAAATATTTTTACGTTTATCAAAGAAAACAGAAAAATTATCTTTTAACATCTTGAAAGGCACAAATTCTGAAATATAGGCTAATACAGTGCAGAGAAACAGAACAATGTTAAAAAAGAAAAAAAGTAATCAGATTCTCAAAAATCAACAAACTACTAAGGGAATCTTAGCATAAAATTCCATTATTTTTTTGCTTGCCTACTTGATTCTGTAAGATGTCTTTTCATATTTGTGCCATTCATTCATTTGTTTAACTCATATTCATTCTAAACTTGTCTCTTAAAATAAGATGTATAATTGGTGACAAGAGAAACAAAATGGGAAAGCATGAAGAACATAAGAACACAATATGAGTATGCCATTGAGGTTAGATTGTTATTAAATCAAATCTGGTTATTATATTTGTTGTATGTTAAAAATATATTCAAAAGGACATGAGAAGTGTTTCTAAATGGATCACTAAAAATATCAGCTAAACACAAAAGTAAGGAGTAATGGAAAAAATGAAGGAGTAAAAATGTATACTCTTACAAAATAAAACAATTGCAAAATATCCTAATGAATTCCTGCATTACCAGCAATTAATTTAAATGTAAAAGCATTAAACTCTCCAAGCAAAAGGCAGAGACTGACAGAATGCATAAAAAGCATGATGCAACTACATCCTATTTAAAAGATGTTCACTTGAAATTTAAATAAACCTATAGGATAAAAGTGAAAGAATGAAAAAAAATATTTTGTGTAAATAGTAAGCAAATGAGACCTGCGAGGCTATACAAATATTAGATAAAATGAATTGTTAGTAAAAAAATGTTACAAAAGCCAAAAAAAGACACTATGTATTGATTGAAAGTTTGATCCATCAAGGTGATCTGGCAATCATAAACATATAAGCACCTAGTTACAAATCTCCAAAACATTTGAAATAAAAAGTGACAGAATTGAAGGGAGAAACAGAGGACTGTCCATTATAGAAAAAGGCTTAAATACAGAGATAAATAAGGAAAAGAGACCTTGGAAAAGTTTATAAACCAATTAGATGTAAGACATATATTTACAATATTTCACTCATAATAACAGAATACATGTTTTTTGCAAGTGCTCTTAGATCATTCTCCAAATAGACTATATATTAGTCAAAAAAAAAAAAACAAAACAGCAAGGCAAGTCACTCTGTCACATTCTTCAATGGAACAGCAACAATCCCTCAAGTGCAAGGGCAAAGACCAATGAAGAAGGATGGTCCAAAGATGGGACCTTGATACTGATGACCATGCCTAGGTGCCTGTGTGCTGAAAATTTTGACTAGGCCTGCAGGATGCCTAAGAGTTACCTCCTGAGAACCTCCATGTTGCTCAAATGTTGCCACTCTCTAAGCCAAACTCAGCATGTAAATGTATTACCTACCCCCAGCATCGGGCATGATTCCCTGGGATGAGCTTTCCTGGCACTGAGGGATTTCCACCAAGCACCAGCTGGTGATGCAACTAGAAAAAGACCTTGAATAAAAGGGGGAAACAGTAAAGATAAATAGGTTTATATGGCTAAGAGACTTCAAAGTGAGTCAAGAGGGCATCAGAGGGGTAGTGCTTACTTACATCTCAGTAGGATCTCAGAGACAGCCAAAGTAGATACAATCTCAAATAGTGGTGCTCCTGAGGACTATGGAGACACTCAGGTCATACAGTCGTGGCAGATGGCTCTGGAGTTCCAGTGCCTTGCCAGCGGGCTCTTCTTTAGAATTTGTGCTGCTGAGTGTGATGGGAGTTGGATTCAGATGTGATTCTCTACACAAGCTTCTTCTGTCACTTTTATTGAACCTGTGGTTGGTGCTGGGGTTGATATATGCTCGGGAGTCTTGAAGCTCTAGACTGACTATGTGCCAGCTGGGCCCCAAGCCTCAGCAAAGTTGCGACATCTAGTCTCCAGTTCGTTGGACTTGCCCATGTCAGCTAAAAGGGAGGTGGGGATAGTCAGCTACCGCACTGGAGTACCAAGAGAGTCTACAACCACAAGCAGGAGAATCACATCCATCAGTCATGTGGATCTAAGCCTCTTAAGTTAGAGGTGGAGTGGGCATCGCCATCCCAGGGTCCTCAGGATAGAGGAATAAAATATGAATTAAAGTGGACTCACTGGTATTCTACAATAGAATTATTGTGGCTCTAACAGTGGAAGAAATTGTATCATTGATGTGGAGACTGTGGCCTTGAGAGTTGCAGAGGGCAGGGAGAGGGAAGATGAGGTGTGATATGGGGGCATTTTCAGGACTTGGAGTTGCTATGAAAGATATTGCAGGAACAAATGCAGGACATCATATATCCTGCCATAACCCACTTAATGGACTGAGAGAGAATGTAAACTACAATGTAAACTCTTCTCCATTCTTTGTACCAGTGCTCCAAAATGTAGCATTGATAGGTTGTGGACTCGGCCCAGTGGTTAGGGTGTCCGTCTACCACATGGGAGGTCTGCGGTTCAAACTCCAGGCCTCCTTGACCCATGTTGAGCTGGCCCATGTGCAGTGCTGATGCGCACAAAGAGTGCCCTGCCACGCAGGGGTGTCCCCTGCGTATGGGAGCCTCACGCACAAGCAGTGTGCCCTGTAAGGAGAGCCGCCCAGCACGAAAGAAAGTGCAGCCTGCCCAGGAATAGTGCCACACACAAGGAGAGCTGACACAGCGAGATGAGGCAACAAAAGAATCACAGATTCCTGTGCGGCTGACAACAATAAAAGCGGACAAACAAGATGCAGCAAATAGACACAGAGAGCAGACAACCGGGGTGGAGGGGGGGAAGGGGAGAGAAATAAATAAATAAATAAGTAAATAAGTAAATAAGTAAATAAATAAATAAATAAATCTTTTTTAAAAAATGTAGTCATTGAATGCAATGAATGTGCTATACTAATGAAAGATCTTGGTGATGGGGCAGAAGTGGGGGTGGGGTGTGGAGTGGGAGTTTATGGGATCTTCTTATATTTTTTAAGGTAATATTTTGTATAATCTATGTATCTTTAAAAATTTTTAAGTCTATTAAATAAAAAGAAGATAGTAAGAAAATAGGGAAAAAAGGCAAAATAAATTTTTTAAGGTTTGAAATTGTACATATTTTCTTCTCTGAGCACAAAACAATGAAATTAAAAATCAATCACAAAAGAAAGCAAACACAAGTAGAAAAACAATAAAATTCACATTTATATGGAAATAAACATTCTTAAACACCAGTGGATCAAGAAGAAATCATAAGGGAATTTAGAAAATATTTTGATACAAATGAAAATGAAAGCACAACATACCACAACTTCTGGAATGACACAAAGACTCAGGGAAATTTGTACCTCTAAATGCTTACATTAGCAAAAAAAAAGACTTCAAATCAGTAACCTAAACTCATATTTATAGAAATGTGAAATAGATCCAATTAAACCCAAAATGAACAGAAAGAAGGAAATAATAAAGATTGGAGTGAAGGTCCATGAAACAAAAAATAAACAATAGAATTAACAATCAATAAACTGGTTGTTTAAAATTATCTATAAAATTTACAAATATTTAGCTAGCCTTGCAAAGTGAAATAAAATAATAAGATGCAGACAATTAAGGTAAGAAATGAGTTTGGGAATATTATGTAGTCCTTAAAATTAAAACAAAAATTAAAACAAAATTACATGAATAATTTATGTCAACAAATTAGATAAATTTATGTCAACAAATTAGATAAATGAAATGTAAAAATCCTTAGAAAGGCACAAGTTACCTAAAATGACTCAAAAAGAAACAGAAAAAAACAACAGACCTAGGGGAAAAAAAATGACAAAATGGTTTCAATGGAGAGTTTTACCATTCAAAGAAGAATGATATGGACCTTCTCAAACACATGTCATAAAATGAAAAGCAAGAACTTCCTAAATCACTCTACAAGCGTGGAATTACCCTAGTAACAAAGCCATGTGAATATATTACCTGAAAATGAAATTACAGACTAATATTTCCTAATAATATCAATGACAAAATCTCAATAAAATCTAATAACCAAATTTAGCAGCATATTAAAAGTATTTATCTTACTATGAGAGGAAATTATTCCAGGAATCCAAGAGTGGATGAACATATGAAAATCAACGTAATACTGATAATATTGTAATATCCCACATTAAAAGAAAGAAGAAAAATAAAATAAAAAACATAAGATCCTATCAACTAATGCAAAATAGGCATTTGACAACACACAGCATATTTTCTTGATAAAACTCTCAGAATATTGAGATTAGAAGGGAACATTCTGAATACGAAATGGAAATATATGAAATCAGACTCAATAATGAAAGACTGAAAACTTTACCCCCAAATATCAGGAACAAGACAAGGATGCCCACTTTTGCCATTGCTATTAACATTATTTTTGAAGTTACAGCTAGTACATTCAGACAAGAAAAAGAAACAAAATGTATTTAAATTGAAGGGAAGAAATAAAACCATCCCTTTTCACAGATGACATGATCCTACATCAAAAAATAAAACCCCAAAGAATATACCAGAAATCTATGAGAGCTAACAAACCAGTTATGCAATGTTGTAGAGAATAAGATAAACACATAAAAATCAGTTTGTCTTGATGCACCAGTACAGAACATTCCAAAATGGAAGTTAAGGAAATGATTCCAATTAAAATAGCATTTAAAAACTATAAAATGCCTAGGCCTAAAGTTAAAAGAAATGAAAACATATACATTAAAAACTACAAAACATAGCTTAAGAAATTAAAGAATATCTAACTGAATGTAAAGTCTTCCTGACATCAAAGATTGGAAGATTTAATATTGTCAAGGTGTTAATACCACCCAAAGCATCCTTCAGATTCTGTGCAATCCCTATTGAAATTCCAGCAGCCTTTTTTTTTTTTCACACAAAATGAAAACCCAATTCTCAAATTCATATGGAAGTTAATGGGGTCCCAAAGAGCTGAAATTATCTTGAAAGGGAAGGAGGCTCACAGTTACCAATTTAAAGACTCTTTACAAAGCTTTAGTAATAAAGCTGTGTGGTATGGGTATAAGGACAGAAATGTATCAGTGGAATAGAGTTACAAGGGCAGATATAAGCCAATATATTTATTTCCTCTTGATTTTCAAAAAGGTTGACCAGTCCATTTGATAGAGAAAAATAGGTTCTTCAACTACTGGTGCTGGGACAACTGGATATCCATATGCAAAAGAATAATGTTGTATCCCTACTTAAAAATTAGTGACCCTGTAGAATAAAAGAAAATAGTTACAAATCATAATCTGATAAGGATTCAAATAGATAATATGCAAATAACTGCTACAACTTAACAAGAATCCTGGGCGGTGCTTCATGGACAATTATGGGACATTGTAGATCCCCCCAGGGCCCACTGGATGGAACGTGGGAGAGTGTGGGCTATGATGTGGACCACTGACTAGCGGTGCAGTGATACTCAGAGATGTACTTACCAGGTTCAATGGATGAGTCACGAAGATGGGAGAGAGTGTTGCTGTGGGGGGAGTGGGGGGTGGGGGCGGTGGGGTTGAATGGGACTTCATATTTTTTGAATGTAATTTTTAAAAATAAATAATCTATTAAAAAAAACTAGTCAACATTTTTGAATACACATTTCTCCACAGCAGATATACGAATGACCAATAAGTGAATGAAAGATGCATCAACATCAATAGCCATTAGGAAAATGCAAATTAAGAATGCAGTGAGATAACACTTCACCTGCAATAGGGTGGCTATTAATAAAGAGGTGGAAAATAGCAAATATTGGTGAAAATGTGGAGAAATTTGAAAGCTTTCTGCATTGCTGATGGGATTGTAAAATGATGTAGCTGCTGTGGAAAAGAGTTTGGCCATTTCTCACAAAGAAAAAAGGACCATCATGTGATCCCAGAATTCCATTCCTAGGAATATACCCCAAAGTATTGAAAGTAGGACACAGATACTTCTATGTATATATTTATAGCAGCATTTTTGTCAATAGACAAAAGGTAGAAACAATCCACATGTCCCTCAATAGAAGAGTGAATAAACAAAATATGGTATAAACATAAATGGAAAATTATCCAGTCATAAAAAGGAATAAAGATCTGATGCATGCTACAACATGGGCAAGCTTGTTACGTCAAATGAAATATGCCAGAAAATAAGGGAAAATATTGCATGATTTTATTTATATGTTGTCTCTTGAATAGGCAAATTTGTAGTGACAGAAAGTAGAATACTGATTACCACAGACTGGGAGAAGCAGAAATGGAGAATTATAATTTGATGGGTAAAGAATTTCTGTTTCAGTTGATTAAAATGTTCTGGAAATAGAAACATTACACATTTTTATTGTACTCAATGTGACAAAATTGCACACTCAAAAAAACTTAAATTGGAAACTTCTATGTTATGGGAATTTTAGCACAAAAATGAAAAAAGGTTTAAAAGCAACTAATTGGTTGTTAGCTTTTGTTTTAGTTTTCCTGGTTACTGAGGCAAATACCATGAAATATCAGTGGATTGGATTAAATTATGGGAATTTTTTGGTTTACAAGTTGAGGCTAGAGAAATCCAAATCAAAATATTATCAAGGTGGTGCTTTTTTCCCAAAGAACGGCATTCTGGGCTGGCTTCCAGATCTGTCATGGGCACCTCTGTTCCTTGGCAATGCACATGGCAGCCTCTCCTGGTCTCTCCCTTCTCTTCCAAGCTCTACCAGTGTTCAACATCTGGCTGCTACATCTGTGGCTTTCTGAATTTCATTCTGCTTATATAGGATTAAGACCCATCCTGACTGACCTGGGCTACACCTTAACCAACATAATAGAGTCAAATGTCCTATTCACAATGGGTTCATATCCACAGAAATATATTAAATTTTAGAACATGTTCTTTCTGGGGTACATAGCTTCAAACCACTGTAACTATATTTAGACAAACAGCATGTGAAAATTTTAATTCAATTTCTCAACATATTTAATCATCGATATCAAAATTATCACATTTTTAAAAAATCAGAATAATCCTGCCAGTTTCAGCAGTATTATACCAAATGGAACTACATTATGTGCTAAACTAAGATCACTGAAAACTAGTCATTTCAAATTACAATGGCATTTCTCACCCCCCTCAATAAAACTGTTCCTTGGCCATCTACCAAATGACATCATGGGGTGGTGTATGGCTCAAGGGCCAAATTTCAGTTAACTTTGTGTTCTACATCTCTTGTAGGCCTAGACATATGCCCTTTTCATACTAGAATACTGATCTGAGATCCCAATTAACCTAACCTTTAACTAATTACCATCATTTCCCAACGAGTAAAATTCTAATGTACATTAAAAGACTTTAGGTCCCAACTAACTGTGTTATGGTACTTCATATTTTACTGTATGTTTGGGACTTTGGTGGTTACTAAGTACCCAATAAAATCACACCATCTCCTCAGGCATTATCCTAGGCTATGGGGACTGAAAATTTCCATGAATTAATTAATGTTCTCTTGCTGCAAAGTCCCGGGCCTTTGCCTTTGAGCTACTCGTGCACCCATTTGGAGGAGCACACTTCACAGGTCCTCTTGGATCAGTATGCATTTTATCACACACCTTTTTTTCCAAGCATGCCGTGTAACTATTTGTTGCACTTTATTTTATCCATTTTTCTATAACAAATGATGGTTTCTTTCCATCCTTTGATGTCCACTGAAAATAACAGTTCCTCTAAGTGACCAATAAGTGACAATGAGTCTGTTTCCTCATTTTAACTCTCTTTGCAAAGGCAATTTCTGTTTGGATTCCTAGATCTCTGCTACCTTTGTCAGGGTTCTTTAGGTGTTTTGGCCAATTACCTATCCGACACATATGTTGTTGTCAACCATATATTTGCTTATTAAAATTCAAGAATATGTTTTAATAAGAAAATGTTCATTTCTAAGGATAATGATATATGAGTATTAGTCCCCTACAAATATATTTTAGTTTTGGTAAGCTAATGATTTTGTATAGGCACCCCCAGCAGATGTTGGAGCTAAGGATATGAGCTAACCTAGTTACTCCTAAAATAACGTTGTTTTCTGTTTCATGTATCCTTTACTTTGATTATTGTTCTCAATCTGTAAATATTAGATCAATAAGTATTATGGTACAAAGCACCATGGCAAAAAAAAAAACAACTAATGACAAGGAGGGCATGCATGTAGCATTAGATTATATTCATTCTATTAGGTAAGTGCAAAAGGAATTGTGGTTTCAGACCATGAATTTTAAATCCTTATAACTAGGCTTAAACACATTTTTATTAATCAAAATAGGAACCATTACAATCAACATTTTTTTTAACAAGATCAGAACACCTTTTTTTTTTTTTCCTCTTCCCTCCCCTCTCACACCACCCCGATTGTCTGTTCTCTGTGTCTATTTGCTGCGTCTTGTTTCTTTGTCCGTTTCTGTTGTTATCAGCAGCATGGGAATCTGTATCTCTTTTCATTGAGTCATCTTGTTATGTTAGCTCTCCCTGTGGGTGGTGCCATTCTTAGGCAGGCTGCACTTTCTTTTGTGCTGGGCGGCTCTCCTTACGGGGCACTCTCCTTGCGCGTGGGGCTCCCCTACGCAGGGGACACCCCTGCGAGGCAGGGCACTCCTTGCGCGCATCAGCACTGCACATGGGCCAGCTCCACACAAGTCAAGAAGGCCCGGGCTTTGAACCGCAGACCTCCCATGTGATAGACGGACACCCTAACTACTGGGCCAAGTCCACCACCCAAAATAAACATTTTTTTTTTAAATGAGAAATAAGTTAGCTTATTCCTGTAGCATGAAAATCCATGCTTTGGGATTTAACAAACTCTTGGAAAGCATTTTCTGCATCTTACTGGTTGGTTGTGGAAGCTTTTTCTCTACAAAAAGATGTTGAGATGTTTGAAGAAGTGGTAGTTGGTTGGCAAAAGGTCAGGAGAATATGATGGATGAGGCAAAACTTTATAGCCCAATTCATTCAACTTTTCAAGTGTTGATTGTGCAACATACAGTACAGAGGGGCATTGTCGTGGCAAAGAATTGGGCCCTTTCTGTTGACCAATGCTGGCTGCAGGCATTGCAGTGATTGGTGCATTTCATTCATTTGCTGAGCATACTTCTCAGATGTAATGGTTTTGCTGGGATTCAGAAAGCTGTAATGGCAGCACACAACCAAACAGTGACCATGACTTTTTTTTGGTGCTATTTTGGCTTTGGTAAGTGCTTTTGAGCTTCTTCTTGAACCAACCACTGAACTGGTCATCATCAGTTGTCGTATCAAATCCATTTTTCATCTCATTTCATGATCTGATCAAGAAATGGTTCTTTGTTTTTGCATAGAATAAGAGAAGACACTTCAAAACGATTTTTTTTATGGCCAACTCATGAGCTTATCAAGCTTTTTCACCTTTCCAATTTGCTTCAAATGCCAAATGACCTTAGAGTGGTCAGTGTTGAGTTATTCGGCAACTTCGCATGCAGTTGAAGGGGATAAGCTTCCATGATCGCTCTCAATTGGTCGTTGTCAACTTTGATTGCTGGCCACTATGCTTCTCATCTTCAAGGCCCTCGTCTCCTTTGCAAAACTTCGTGAACCACCACTGCTCTGTACGTTTGTTAGCAGTCCCTGGGCCAAATGTGTTGTTGATGTTGCGAGTTCTCTCTGCTGCTTTATAACCCATTTTTAACTTAAGAAAATCACTAGAATTTGCTTTTTGTCAAATTTATTTCCATATTCTAATATAAATATAAAACAAAGAGCAAGTAATAAAGCATTAGCAAAAAACGTATAAATCAAGAAAGACACATTAAAGTGATGTATAATATAACCACATTTATTTAAGACTGTATGTCACTATCAAACAGCAAATTTTAACAAAGCAAAACCTCGATTACTTTTACACAAAACTAATAGCTGGGCCCCTTTGTCAGTAGGTCATCATGTAGGATTATAACTGCTTAGTGACCTGTAGATCTATTTTTACTACAGTCCTTTTTGTTTATGTAGGAGTCAAGAGTTCTCACATGTTTTTTCCCAAAAGATGACTTTTATGGTAGATATAAACTGTAAAATGAGAAAAAAATGACAAACAAACATCTGTTATGTTCCCAAGTCTTCAACCACAAGCTGTTATTAGTGTCACTGAGATGCATTCCATAGATGACTCTGGAAAGAATGTTTTTTAAATCCACAGGTACCCATTCTGGACTTTCAATTTCCAACAAAATGTTACAACTGCAAACAAAAAACTCATCCTTATGGCTACCTAAAATGTAGCTAAATAATGCCAAATAATGTTAGCTTAATTTTTATGCATTATTCATTTATTGGCTCCCTTTTTATCTGAATTAGTTCTTCTTAAAATGTGAATTAGCTTTCAACCAGATCCTTTACCTGATTTAATCCAGGCTTCTTATATCTTCCAGTCATCAAGGAGTCATTTTCTAGACCCTATTGCTGGACAATAGATTATTGTCAGTCCAATAGTTAGTGCCCAAGGATTGAAAGAACCTATACCATATCACTGTTGTTTTCATCCTGTTCCTAGGTTGTCACATGGAACACCAATCATAATTCTGTTCACTTAGTGGATTTATCTTTTCCATCTTTAATCAACTCATCTCTCTACTGCTGCTTGCCACATTGAGTGTCAACCAACTCTTGAGTTCCCATCTGTAACCATACTACCTCTAATACAAATAACTTATACAAGTACCTCTAATACTAATACCTCTGTAACAAAACCTCTAATAACTGATCAAGTGGGGTCTCATTCAGCTATGCAGTTAGGTAACTCACCAGGGGAAAAAATGTAGAGTTTGGAGGTATAAAAGTCCTCTCTATTACTGAACACCCCTTTCACATGTTCCGGAATTTACATTTCTATGCATAAGGGGACCTACCTGCTGGAATCATTATCTGATAAAATACAAGACATATGAGAATTTCAGCTCTCAAAATAATGTTATGTCCTTTAGTAATTAAAGTGTTTTCAATTGCTCTAATAACAAGCTAGCAATCACCTTTCAAATGGTGTGTATTTTAGCTGTCACTGGTAAGTTCCCTCATCAAAAGCCCCGTGGTCAGTAACCCCTCAAAGGCAATTTTAACATCATTATAGACAGCATTGCTCAGAAAAGGGAAATTTTTCCTAATGACTCTTTTTTTCAGAATACAGAAGCATCTCCCAGAAGGCCTCCAGCCATTTTTCTCTCTTGAATAGTTGACTAAAAGGTTTTGCATGACTTTTCCTAAAACAATCAATGGAAAGAGGGACAGAAGTACAATAACTGATTTAAACTAAATGAGATCAGCAACTTTGGACATGAATACCTTACACCAGAACAAAATGGAATTCTCAAATTTTGATTGAAAGTTGTTTTAGCAACTCACAGTGTTTGCCATACCCAACATGTCTTTCTTAACTACCCCCTTTTTCTCGATTCCTTTATGCTTTCTCTCTCCCTCTTTATCTCTACCCTCTCTCTCTCCCTCCCTCCCTCCCTCTCTCTTTCTCTCTTTCTCTCTACTAGTTTCTTTCCTCTGGTATTTAAACATGGCAGTTTCTACTTTACTAAAAATATTCACCCTATTATCATGCCTGCCTTTAGTAACTAATTGGATCCTTATTGACCTTTTTCTTTTCTTTTTTTGTAAACATCAGTTTTGCAGAAGAAGAAATTGAGGCACAGAGTTGTTGAATAACATGCCCCAAATCATGTACATTATCCAGGATTCAATAATGATAACCCATGTGCAGTAGTAATGAATAGGTCTGCTTTGCAAATATTTCTCTCAATTTAATTTAGAAAATAGTTTCCAAGTATTTTCTGTGTATAATAAACTAGCCAAATTACATCACATATCATTTTCCACAGACATCTCAATAACCCTATATTATTTAAGGTTCTATAATAGGCTCAGGTAATTTTAGGGGCATGCATAGAATCATATAGTAAGTAACTGAATGGGGAATCATCACCAAGTTCATGCTTTTAGTGTATAACATCTCTGGGGTTCTATTATTTCCCATTAAGTAGAAGATTGCCTCGTTCCGACTCTGATCTTCTCCTCACCCTGCATCTGGAAATTGACAGAATCAAAGTTTTCCATACAGTTTAGGCATGGCACCAGGAGAGGAAAACAAAGTAGGAAAGGAAAATAGGTGATGCTCTCTCTTCTCCAACCTTATTTTCCTGGTCAGCTGTAGCACATGGGATCTTTCTTAGGAATAAGTCCTTCCTTCCCCTGTTTATTGAACCAAAGCTGTTAAGCAATCCAGACCTGGTCTGAATCAGCACTTTCTTTCCCATTACATCCAGTAGATGAGACATATCACAGTATTGGTGTCTAATGAGGTACAAAGACAAAGATTAGAGCACAAGATTAGAAATCATATCAATCTAAACTGAAATACAAATGTTACTAATATTAGGTTTTTCACCCTTACCAAATGATGCTTAAGTCAGCATTTGATTGCCTTATATAAAAAGGGGAAATAATACAATACCTTGATCATAGGGATTATATGTGACTCTCATGAGATATCACATTTAGCAAAGTAACTGATACATAGAAAGTGCTTACAACTTGTTAGGTTTCCATGATTTCACATTTCCTATAACTCCTTCAACCTCTTCAGGGAATTTCACCTTCAATACTAGATATTTTAGTGGATAGAAGATTAAACACTTAAAATATTTTCAGAATTATGATTTGTCATAGCATTCAATTGTACAGACCTTGGTCTTTCTTCTTTCCTTATTTCTGTCTTTGCTCAGAAACCTACCAAACATAAGAGAAAAGAAGACAAGCTACATCTATATGAAATACGACAGTCTTGTGAGAAACCTGGCCAGTCCACCATGAATTTTCTTTCTTGTGCGGAAGATAACAGCAGACAATAATGAGTCTTTTCTCTTTGCCAGGAGCATTTTGAGCATGTAACCCCACAAAAGATAAATATTATAGCTAACTTATTGCAGAAGCTTGAAATTATTGATGAATTCCAAAAAGAAATACTGATTATATTTGTAAACTGGCCTGTTCCTCTGGACTAGTGCTACCCTTAGATTGTATTGAATTCAGAGGTTTCACTTTTACTTGATTGACTTATGACTAGTGCTTTGATTGGGCCACATCAGTAGGACATCAAGTTCCCGTCCCCATGGTGAGTAGGAACTCACAGAGGAGATTCTAGCAGAGGAGACAGAGTTTTGATCCTAGAGCCCTGAGGAAATAAAACAACAACACACAGAGAAGCAGATAGGTAAAGAAAGAGAGAAGCCTCCATTAGACATGACAGAGGCCCTTGGGAAAAGAGACAAGTCATTAACCTGATAGATTAGATCTGGCCTTGTGGAGAGAGCAGAGCAACTGAGCCTGAAGAGAAATGAGCCGCAGGAAAGAGATGCAACTTAACCCAGCCTAGAGCTGATATTGGAAGAAGCTGGAATCATTGAGCCTTAAGAGGCAGAAGAATCCTGAACCCTTGCAGATGTCATCAGTCATCTTGCTCCAGCACATGGTAACTGGCTTTGGTGAGGGAAATAACTTACTCTTTATGGCCTGGTAACTGTAAACTTCTACCCCAAATAAATACACTTTATTAAAAACCAACAGCACCCCTTTGGATGATTAATACACTTATCATCCCCTTTCTTCAGATGTGGAAACTGAGGCATAAAAAAGCTGAGAGACTGGTCCAAATTCACATAGTAAGTAAAAGAATGAGCCCTAGGATATGCCATTTATCATACATCAAAATTCTTGTTCGTAAGTTAATATTTTTAATTTCAAAGAACAATTTCGCTGGCTTACATGTATTTATCTTCAGGATGTCAACAGGAGAATAACAGTTTTTTAATGTCCCAGATATTTTCACATATTTCTTGGTCAATAATCACTGTAACTCTTTGAGACAGGGATTGTTAGGGTTGTTGTAGAGGCTCTAACTGGCTCATATTCCCATTTTCCCATAACTAGAACATTCTGTGTCCTATATTTCAGAGTCTAAGATCATTTCCAAACCGTGCCGCAGATAACCCAGTCCAGCTCCCCCACCCGCCTTCCACAGCTCCTAGTCACAAAGGCCACAGCCACAAGGGAGACAGGGTGAATTCACTTCCAGCACCGTGGCTGACGTGGCTAATTCTAATACTATGGGTACTGAAAGTTGAAAATATCTGTAACTCATTCTGCTGGAGTAGTATCTGTTCAAGTATTTCCATGTAGTCATGTTAGGAAATAATGCTAAGTTCATACTTGGAGGATTCCTGAACCTAAATGGCCACAGCAGCGTAACCAATCATAGAGGACAGATGCTGTTTGGTCCTGCATTTCCAGTCCACTGGATCCAGAAACCAAAAGGCCAAAAGAGCTCTCTAGTTTTAGCATTGGCTTTTTCACAAAAAGGCTTAAAAGAGCAGACTTCAGGGACCTAACACAATAGGGAAACTTTTTATAGTTGTTGAATTCATAGGGCTTACAATCCTGACTTTTTCTGCTTTAACATAGTTTTCTGTTTTTGGACTTTAAATCAGGTTAGAGTTCTGATCAAATGACCTTTATAACCTAATCCTTCTGGTCACCAAGAAAGCAAGAATGGCAAGTGCATAAGAATGAGGTTTAGGCAGATATGCCCTCCATACACTAAGGTTTACACAATTTCTATTGTTTCTTAAAGTGGTGGTGGTTTTCTCCCCTAAGTTATTTATTACTTAGCTGGAATGCTTGTAGTCCCCACAGGATAGTTAAAGCTATAGAACAAAGATAAAATCAGCACATGAACTCATAATATTTAGAAGGTCTTTCCTGGAAATAATATTTAAATGCTAATTGAGAAAAAGAAATACCATTCCTAAGGCAAAAAAATGGATGAACTTGCAAAACAGCATTAAGTGATGGGTCAGTGATTGCTACAAATAAAATGCCTTGACATGAAATGAACCTGTTACTTCTTCTCCGAAAGCGTTCAGAGAGGGAGGTATAACCAGTGATGCCTTCCTTATATTTTTGTCTCAAAGTGACACCAGGGTCTTCAATTTACAGGTAAGTTATATTTAAACACATGTTTCTATCATCAGAGATAATTATAAATAGTAGAGAAATTACCCAGTCTCCTTTGAAAAAAAGACTATGAAGAATAAAGAACCAGACCATAGATAATAAAGTAAAACTTTTATTACTTTATTTTAACAATAATAAAGGCAATGTAGTCCCTTTGTAGTAAATTCTGATCAGAAAATGTATGAAAAAGACATAAAAATGCTGTTGATCCCATTATTCTGCACTATAAATTGTTAGTGTACTTTACAAAAGACATCTTTTTTAAAAATAAAATTTTATTGAAGTTTGTCATTCAAAAATGAATATACATGAACAATAAATGTTATAGTAAAATTTGTGAATTGGCAAAACAAACATGCATGTAATTGTACAAGTCTCCCATACATCTCTCCACCACCAGTAACTTACATTTGTGTGAAACATTTGTTACAAACTATAAAAGAGCATAGTCAAAATAGTTAATAACTATAGCCCATATCTTATATTTGGTGTATTTTTCTCCAAACCAACCCAATTATTAACACCCTATATTAGTATTACATACTTGTTATCATTCAGGAGAAAATGTTCTCGTATTTGTCATGTTCTCATATTTAACAACCAGAGATTTATTAATAATGGAATGTTATTAAAAGATACTTTTCTTATATGTGCACATAATTATGGACAACTGAGATCCTAATATATGTGGAATTTCATATCTTGCATTTTCCACACAGTATTACATTGAAACTGCTATTCTACCCCAATTCTTACAAATCACTTTATTTTCCACCTGGCATTTCTTAATTATACATCATAATTCATTTAACTGTTGCCCTGCATGTAGACATTTCAGTAGTTTTTGATTTTTCACTATTATAAAAATATTGTAAAATACAAACTGTGTAAATATAAACTTTGACCATGTATATATTTTTTTATCTACAGTAGTTTCCTAGGAGTAAGGAGAACTGGACAAAGGAGCATGAACAATTACAAAGCCCTTATCATATACCTTCAAATTTATTTCCAAAGTATTTTATAACAATGCACACCAGGATTGGGTCAATAACTCTAATCAATCTTTCCCAATTATTCTGTTAAAATATGTTTCACTTTTTATTTTTCACTTTTTGATGATTTTTGAAACATAATTTTTTATATTTTCATGTCTTTTCCTGAGAATTAACCTCTTTTATATGAGCATGTGAATAGACATTTTTCCTTTATTTGTAAATGTTATTATTATAGTAATACATGTCTGTTAAGCCTATTGCAAATATTCGTTGAGTATGTTCCATATCCTCTTATAGATGAATAGTTTAGTTTTGTCCTATGTTCTATAACACTGCATTTTCGCTAAAGATATCCTTACTCATCCAGAGATCAGATACTTATTCTTCACTTTATTTTTCTATTTTTGACAGATTTTGTTCTATTTTAATTCTTTTTTTTTCCTTTTGGCAATGATATGACTAGAAGACTTAACTTTGCTTTGAAAAATGCCTGTCAGTTACAGAAAAATATTTTATTATCTCCACTGAAATATATACAATATTCTTTTAAATAGTCTTTAATATCTTTTGGGACTTGACACAACTGTTTCTCCTTAATTTTATATGGATTTATCACTTTTATTAGTATTTTAAATATCAGTAAGCTCTGAATTTATTTATCAACCTATTATTATTCTGTTTTCTGACATATAGATTTCTGGATTTAAACTAATTCGTCATAGAACTGTTCATTTTTTTCCCAACTCTTAGTTGATTTATGTTTTCTGTTAATGGTATAGCAAGCAATTGTTTCAAGGATAAATATGTTGATATATGATTTTCTCATTTTTTGTCTTTGATCAATAATTTGAATGTGTATAGAAATCTATATTTTTACAGTAGGATACAAATTTAGACACAATAATATTCTATAATAACTCTTTGTACTTTGTTATTTTTCCCTCATTATTTATAAAAAAGTATATATTCACTAAATCTAGGGACCATACACAAAATCACATGGCTACTCGTCAGTGAAAATAGAACACGAAAATAGTCTGTCTATTCTAAACAACGTGCTCTATCTAAAATTTAAGGCGCTTTTATTTTCTCACATTAAAAGTATCTGGTAAGGGACAGTATATACTTAGTGAGTATGGAGTGTTCACAAATAAAAATTAGATTAAAAATCAAAAGTATTATTTCTGAGCAGATACAGGTAACATTTCATTATCTTTCTTAAATTAAGTTTTGATTTGCAAAAGGGACCTGAAATCCAAATAATACAGTAGGTTCTCAAATAGTGAATTCTAAAATTCCAAATAAATATAGGGCATATCGCATTGCATTGAATACTCTGTTTTATCATCTTTAGGATTCGCTTCTTCCAAGTTGTTTAATAAAGTGTCTGTGATATTCTCATACAATTCTGTTTGGATGTAGTATAAGCTCACACATCTAAGTGCCAGGTGTTTTGTAATGCAGCCTCAAGTATTCACACAAGTTAGTTGATTCTGATGTGACTACATCACTCCTAATTTCAAAGAGACCTCACTTGATGCTTTTTATTCACTCTCAAACAGTTAAAAAAGAAGAAGACAACAAGTGTAACAACTCTGCTGTTCAGCTCCGTCAGCATGAGTGACTGAAGAAGACACACAGGGGAGTAAATGTCATGAATCAAGCCTTTGTTCCTCCTTACTTGTCCTTTCTTAGTCCTGGTTTTCTATTGGAGAAAAACTGTGGCAGTGAGGATAGGCTACACTCCTGCATGATTGTAGAATGGTATCTGGCATGTGAACAATGATAAAAACTTTCTTGTCTATGAATATACTTGTGTGTATGTAGACGATGGCGACATGTTCTTATATGACTTATAATGAGGCTCAATCTTAACCCTGGAATTTATCTGCCTAGGTTTCTGTCAATCTGACAGGAAACAAATAATCCTGACTTATATTGTTTTTGATCAAATTTTCTCTATCATTATTTCATTCTCTGTGCTATTTGCAGATAAATCAATTTTCCAAATGACAAACAGGATTGATGGGGAGCGTGAACAATGTAACAGAATTCATCCTACTTGGCTTGACACAGAATACAGGTGTGCAAAAACTCTTGTTTGTCATATTTACAGTCACCTACTTTCTCACCCTGGGAGGAAACCTACTCATTGTAGTGGTCATCACCACCAGCCCAGCCCTGAAATCACCCATGTATTTTTTTCTGTCCTTTTTGTCCTTCATAGACGGCTCCTTCTCCTCCATCACAGCTCCTAAAATGATATGTGACTTACTTGTTGAGAGGAAAACTATCTCGTTCAGTGGGTGCATGACTCAGCTCTTTGTGGGGCATTTCCTTGGGGGAGCTGAGATCATCCTTCTCTCCGTGATGGCCTATGACCGTTACGTGGCCATCTGCAGGCCCCTGCACTACATGATTGCAATGAACCAAAAGATGTGTATCCTCCTGGTGGCCATGTCCTGGGCTGGGGGATTTCTTCATTCCCTGATTCAAATCCTATTTATGCTTTGGTTGCCCTTTTGTGGCCCCAATATCCTTGACCATTTTGCCTGCGATCTTTACCCTCTGCTGAAGCTCTCCTGCACTGATACACACATTCTTGGCCTCTTTGTTGCTGCCAACAGTGGATTCATGTGTATGTTCACTTTTTGTATTCTTATTGCCTCCTATGTCTTCATCCTTTGTTCCCTCAGAACTCACAGCTCTGAAGGACGGTGGAAGGCTCTCTCCACCTGTGCTTCCCATATTACCGTTGTCATCTTATTTTTTGTGCCCTGTATATTTGTATACCTTCGTCCCATGACCACCTTCCCCACTGATAAAGCAGTGGCTGTGTTTTATGCTCTGATAACACCCATGTTAAACCCTTTAATCTACACTTTTAGAAATGCAGAGGTGAAAAATGAAATTAGGAAACTCTGGAGCCAAACAGTAATCTTGTATAATAATACATTTAAATAGAAGAGATTAATAAACATCTGTTATATGTTAGCAATAAGAATGACCAATACAAAGGATTTGGTCATTTACTTAGAATAAGTTGGTTTAAATACATTTTGATCCCTTTGTTATCTAAATCTTCAATGTTTCCTGCTCCATAAAATAGCATTATTTGATGAAATGATGACTAAGGTTTCTTCCACTTAGATACTGCATTTACAAATTTTATTAAAGGAAAACTGCTAATTGAAATAAGAATGTCACAATGTTTAGAAAACCCATGCCTTACATATTCAGTAGAACTTTTTTTTTTGCAAAACCTCAAACCTCAGGAATAAATTACATAAACAACAAGAGTACTTAAAATACATAAATAAAAATGTCAGAGATCCAAGGATTTTGTTGAAAATGCACCTTTTAATCCCAACTCTGAAATCAAGGGTAGATATATAACATTGTGAGAGAAGGAATAAAGCAGAAATCGATGGGTTTTGGAAGAATGAGACAAAGTAAAACAAACAAACTCATCTCAAACTTAATGCTCCTGGGCTGCATGACTCTAGGGGGTATCATTTACATTGTAATCTGGCCTTTAACTAGAATACATTATTTTCCCAATAATAACTTTTTGCTTTGGTATAATACTCTACACTAACTGAAATAGTTAAACAATATAAAATTATGCACAAAAACTTTTACCCCTTGAATTAAGATGTAAACTTTTACCCCTTGAACTAAGATGTAAATCAGTGCTGAAGAAAATTATAAAGTAATACACTAGAGGGTGCCAACAACAATTATGAATGCCAATATGAGCTAGGTCTGCAAAGCTTCATGAGCAAATGTTTGGCTATTCTATACCGTCCCTCTTCTCCACAGTCTTCTAGATGTCATCTAGGATTTTCATAGCTAAAGAAAAGGCAATGCTTGGCTTTCCATCTTCAAATTACAGGCTGACTCTCCTTAGGGGCTAATGCAGCCAGTGAAATTAAATTGAAGCCAGTATTGATTTATCATTCTAAAACTCCTGGGTTGCTTAAGAATTACGCTAAATCTGCTCTGCCTGTGTTCTGTAAATGTAACAACAAATGCTGTATGACAGCACATCTGAGTATAACATGGTTTACTGAATATTTTTGGCTCACTGTTGAAACCTACAGCTCAGAATAACAGATTCCTTTCAAAATATTACTGCTTATTACCAATGCACCTGATCACCCTGAGATGGACAGCTAGATTAATGAGATTTTAATGCTGTTTTCTTGTCTGTGAACATAATATCCATTCTGCAACCCATGGATCAAGAAGCAATTTTGACTTTCAAGTCTTATTATTTTAGAAATAGATTTCCTAAGGCTATAGCTGCCTTTGATAGTGATTCCTCTGCTGGTTCTGGGCAAAGTAAATTGAAAACCTTTTGGAATGGATTAAACATTCTAGATTTCATTAAGAACATTTGTTAATCATGGGAGTAGGTCAAAATAAGACATTAACAGGAATTTGGAAGGAATCCATTTCAACTCTCATGTGTGACTTTGAAGGATTCAAATAATTGAAATATTACCTTGTTCAATTTATATAAATAAACTCAAAAACCTGTCTAAAATGGACAATTGTTCTGATTGATTATAATTTACACAAATTCACAATGTCAGAAAAAGAAAGATTAACTATCTGATTTTCTTGGATAAAAATGTTGACAAGCAGGTAATTCCCAAAAACAAGAGGTCAATGGTTTCACAGGAGGATTTCACCAAAAGGACAGCTATAGGGTTGTAATAAAAAGCATAAGCCATACTTCTGGCTTCTGACTCTGACGTTCTCTCACAGTGATGGCCTGAGGAAAGTTATTTTGCCTCCAGATGCTTCCATTTGTTCAACTGTAAACCTCAATGTGTCATTGTGAAGAATGAACAAGTTTAACATACATAAAGTGTTTAGAACAAATCCTTATAATTTATAAGTTTTCAAATAAATAATAAATATTACTATTATTCATGAGATTTAAAGAAAATATCATCCAGATGCTAAACGGTTTCAGAGAATGTATTTTAAAGGAAGAATAAACCTATCACACATTAATTTCAACAATTATTTACTGTGCCCAATATTACCTTAGAGTCTGAGAATTTAGCCTTGGACAAAACAATTATCTCTGCTCTCACTGAACTTACAATCTAGTGGGAGAACAGATAAACAAAAATTTAAAAGGAAAATATTTAGCATGTTAGCTAGTCAAAAATGCTAACTTTAGTTTTAAAGAAGACATTAATTAATAATGAAGGATAGGGATTATTTGGGGGGAGGGATTTCTAAAAGGATGGTCAAGAATTAGTGTACAGCACTGATATCAAAATTCAGGAAGGTTCTAGCTGCAAAGGGACAAATAATGGATTATCTTTGTTTCATTTTCCTAGACCGTTGATAACAGCTATCATAAAATGGGTTGGCTTTGAACAACAAGAATTTAGTGACTTCCAGTTTTGAGGTTGCAAACTGTCCAAATCAAGGCATCTTCAAGGTAATGCTTTCTTCCTGAAAACTGGCTGCCAGGGATACTTATTCTTCTGTCACATGACAAGGCATATGACAGCATCTGCTATTCTCTACCTTCACTTCTGGGTTTCACTGAGTTTAGCTTCTTGCTTCATGGCTTTCTTTCTGTATACATTCTGTTTATAAAAGACTTCAGTAAGAGTCTTAAGACCTACCCTCAATAAGGTGGGTCACACTTTAACTGAACTAGCCTCATGAAACATCCTACCTACATATCCTCACTAAAAGGAATGAACTAACTTTAAGAACATGCTTTCTGGGATATATACATGAGTAAGAGCAGAAACACACTATTGCAGATCAGCCCTCTATTAGCCACAAGTAAGAGTCCAACATAAGCGTCAGTACAGACAAGATTCCATATCACTGAGAAAATGATCGATGCTATTGGGACCATAGAAGGGGAGCCCATGAAGAGAGCTTAGTTGAATTATTGAGTGCAGAACCCCCCGCCCCCCAATCAAGGACACTATTAGCAGCACAACATACATCCATTGCCTAGTGATAATTAGGTAATGCAAGGGCTTACAAAGGGCCATATAGTGGTCATACACCATGGCCCACAGAAGAAGTGCTCCAAAAAGACCTGGATCATACAAGCTTGGAAGGATATGGTCTTTTGTTCAAATAACAAGCCTGAAATCAATTTTGGGGAAGTGACTGAGGCATAAATGACATCCATAAATGATAAACCAACAAGAAAGAAGTACGTAGTTGAGCCCAGAGACTTACTGATATTTATAGTCACAACGAGTATGTTGCTCACCATGGTCAAAAGATAGAAAATTGAGAAGATAAAAGAAAGTACTTTCTGTCCCTTTAGATTCTGCATGAGGCCCAGGAGGACAAAATAAATCACAGTATTCCTTGGTTCCATATTCTTGTATAGGTATTGATTTCAGATTTTTAGAAGGATTTTATCTACAAAACAGTGAATGTTTTTTAAATGTTTCATAAGAATAATCTTTCTTTCTTATTCATTCAATCAAAAATGTGTAAGCATCTATTTCTATCAAAACAAACATGGACATTGTAATTACAAACCTGATTGAGACATAATTCTCTGCTTTCAGTGATTTGATACATAACGGGATCAGACAACTATAGAACAATGCAATGTACTATTATAAATATTTTTTTGTGATGGTATTGTAGGAACATTTAAATAAAACGTGGATCAGGGAAAGGTTCCTAGAAGAAGCTTGTTTTTGGTTCGTTTTAAATAATTGATAATTAACTAGAACAAGAGAGGATGAGAAGAGAATTCTATGAAAATGTGTCCTATGTTAAAAAAATCATCATGTAAACTTGAAGACTCAGTTAATATAATCTACATGTTCAAGTGGGTACAACTAATAATAAATGGTAGGTTAGAGACCCAAGGTCACTGACCTGGGTTTCATCCCAGCTCACTGAAATCTCTTTATATTCTTGGCTTGGATCTATGTGTTTTTCCTGACTAAAATGCTGAAGCATCCCAATTTTGTGACTATAGTCCCTATATCTTCCCCCCCTAATTTTAAAAATTTTATGTGAAATTACTTAATGGATGTTTCTAATTGCATTTCAACCTGGTATTTATAAACCTACATTTTAAATTTTTGCACTAAACCTATTTCTTCCTAGATATTCACCTCTAATTAAATGAAATCACTGTCTTTTTATTGTTCAAACTAACTATCTCATTCTTGTGTTCTACTAACATCACTTACTGATACCTTTCACATTTTCTGCTGACTTTACCTTCACAATAGATCACAATTCAGATCATATTCATCTGCTCCCTGATACCTCCTTTGATCCATTGTAATAGCCTCCTGCCTGGTTGCACTGCTTTCATTCTTTACTTTTAACAATCCATTCTCCTGTAGTAGACAAATGATCCTTTGAAATAGGATTCCAATGATTCCACTACACTACTCAAAAACCCTACAGTGTATTTCTATCATAAACTAAATAAAATACAATCTTCCTATCTTGACCTAAAAGACTTTAGAGGATTTGGTTTCAGGCTACCTCTAAAAACATATTTTTACAAGTCTTTGAATTAATACTGATCCAACTTAATGCTATACTCAAATATGCAAAATGTTTTCCCATTTTTTTTTTAGTTTAATCTATTCTTTTTATAAATCTTAATTTCAGAATTCAGAAGATGTTTACTTGTAAAATAATGAAAACTTTTAGGAAAAAGTGTATTATAAGTTTAATTCTTAATTCACTTAATTGACAAATTTCTACAGGACACGTAAATTGTGTCAAGCTTTCAAATATGTTATGTATCAAGTCATCATATCTACTAACTCATTTAGGCTTAAGGATTACTCCAGGGGTCATATCATCAGAGGACAGAAATTGGGGTGGTTGAGAGTCAGCTTTTATGCCATTTTATACTCTTACTTTTCTAGCTGGATACAAACCTCCTGAGGTCCTAAGATGGCTAATGATTTCATTTGAAAATTTCTTTTATCTATTCATGACCATATCATTTAATTCTGACCAAAAAAAATAACTTTCTTGTTGTTCTTCCTCTTATTTGTCAATGAAACTGAACTTTCCTTGAGGACCACTCCATTTGGCAAGTTGCCTTTTACATTGGCTTACAAATATTTCATTCCTCACTCAATATACTTAATATCCATGAAACCCAAAAAGCCTTTTCCACTGATTTTTAATAAACCACATTATTAGTATGCATGTAGAATCTGTTTCATTTTAGTCACTGTATATCACTCATAATTTAGGAAATACATATGTAGAAAAACCTCGTGATAAAATATATTAAAAAGCACTATAATTATATTTTTCTAGTGAAATGATGAGACCTTAAATAAGTGCTAGTCACCACTGACTCATATTTTGCACGTTAGTAAAATGAGATTAAGATAGCAACTTACTGAATATTTGCGAGCATCTAATAAACTAAATTTATGGAAGCATGTGTAGCACAGTGTCCAAAACAACATGGGAAATCAACCTATCTTTTTTATAAAGTATCTGAAGCTTAATTTTTGGCAAAGCAACATATATACCTAATAACTTTACATCCCTCTGAAATGTGGAACAGCATGCTAAGAAAACTAAACTTCCATTCCATTAGTTCCACAGAATAGCCAAATATATTATTGAAAAGAAATTATAGATTTGCAATAACACCTATGATTTGTATGCAAAACTATGTATCAAATGTTATGTCTAAGATTAATTTATATATACCCTTAATCCTTCCTGTAATAACTATTATTCCCCACATTTTATAGTTGAAAATACTGAGGTTCAGAATAGTCATCTACTTTTTTCAAGGTCACATATTTTTAAGAACTAGCTAGTATATGATTTTGATTGACTTTAAAGCCCCTGTGTGACCAGCAGAAGTTTATTCAACTTTTCAATTATTATAAGTTCAAGTGACATAAATTCTTATATAATAAGAAAATTAACATAAACACAAAGTGTGGTTTTCACTATTAACTGTTAAAATTTTACCTTTTGAAACCTTGCTCACACTCTGAGGGAGACTTTTTAATTTATACGTAAGGACCTGAAAATTCATTCTCCAATCCAAAATGACCACAAAAGGAAAAAAAATCTGCATTTTTCATCAGAGATAAATTTGATTTCATATATCTAAGTCCATTCATTTTCTTCACAGGCTTTTCTTAATATTCCAGAAAATTATTATTTGAACTATGCATCTTTCAAAAGGAATTCAGTGATGCAAACAGAAAAACACAAAACTTCTTTTATTAGAATAATACATTAAAAAGGCAAACAAATCCTATATTTTTTGTCTTTATTTATTTTTTAACATTACATTAAAAAAATATGAGGTCCCCATAGACCCCCACACCCCTCCTCCCACTCCTCCCCCATAACAACAATCTCCTCCATCATCATGAAACATTCATTGCATTTGGTGAATACATATCGAGCACCGCTGCACCTCATGGTCAATGGTCCATATCATAACCCACACTCTCCCACATCCACCTGTGGGCCATGGGAGGACATACAATGTCCAGTAACTGTCCCTGCAGTACCACCCAGGACAACCCTAAGTCCCAAAAATGCCCCCACACCTCATCTCTTCCTCCCACTTCCTACCCCCAGCAACCACCATGGCCACTTTCTCCACACCAATGCCACATTTTCTTCGATTACTCATCACAATAGTTGATGAATAGAATATCAGTACGTCCACTCTAATCCATACTCTATTCCTCCATCCTGTGGACCTTAGAATGTGTCCACTCCACATCCATATCAAGAAGGGGCTTAGATTCCAGATGGATGCTGGATGCAATTCTCCTGCTTTCAGTTGCAGGCAGTCTTGGCTCCCTGGTGTGGTGGTTGACCTTCTTCACCTCCATGTTAGATGAGTGAGGTAAGTCCAATAAGTCAGAGTGTAGGAGTTGCAAGTCTGTTGAGGCTCAAGGTCTGGCTAAACAAACCCTATATTTACCTAAGGTGATAGAACTAGACCTTTTATGAGGGAATTCTTTCTAAGTAACTTCTTTTTAGAAATATTTGATAAAGAAAAAACATCAATTCAGAATATGTCCATCTAATTATACTTTGTTGAATGGGTCAAACTATTTGTACTTGAGTTTTTGAGAGTTTTGTTATGGCATAAAGTAGTCATGTTTTAGATTTGATGAGTATCATTCTGACATTTTTATATCATGTTTTAAGCTTAGTAAAGCATCTCATGACATAGAACAGTCTTTTAAAAGGATAATCGGCCTGTAGCTCAGGCTAGTGCGCAAGGAGGGGAACGAACACACTTCAGGGAGGTGTGAGGAAACACGCACGCGCCAATGAAGGGCAGATAGAGAGCACGCCATGAGAAGCCTGAGGAGATTTGTGAGCAAAGGCCCGGGTCTGCTGCTTTCAAGTAACTAGAATAAGAAGAAAAAAGTGACAAAGAGAAGATATAACAACTATGCAAAAATAACAGCTAATTGACCTCCAAGAGCAGACAAAGAAGCTAAGGAACTGATTAAATCCGTCAAAATAAAGAGAAGACCAGAAAGCAGCAAAAATCTACAAACCAAACCAGTAATCAGGAAAACATGGCTGAATCCAATCAACAAACCAATAATCACGAAGGGGAGCAAAACTTGGCACAAGCAATGAAAGATCTCAGAACATTTATCACAGACAAATTTGACGAAGTAATGAAAGAGGTTAACAACATGAAGACATCACTTGGAGGGGAAATTGCAGACATACGCAAAAACATAACAGATATGATGGGAATGAACACCACAGTTCAAGAAATCAAAAATACACTTGCAGCAAATATCAGCAGACTAGAAGAGACAGAGCAGAGAATTAGTGATGTGGAAGACAGTACATCAGAAATCAAACAGATAGTAGAAGGGGTCAATAAGAAGATAGAAAAAATCCAATTAGGATTTAGGGACCTGAATGACAATGCAAAACGCTCAAACATACGTATTATAGGCATTCCAGAAGGTGAAGAGAAGGGAAAGGGGTCAGAAGGAGTGTTGCAGGAAATAATGGCTGAAAACTTCCCAAATCTACTGAAAGAGACAGATGTACATATCCAAGAAGCACAGCGCACTCCACAAGTCATAAACCCCAACAGGCTCACCCCAAGACATATACTTGTCAAATTATCCAATGCTCAAGACAAAGAGAAAATCCTAAAAGCAGCAAGAGAAAAGAAAACCATCACATACAAGGGAAGCTCAATTAGATTAAGTGCTGATTTCTCTTCTGAAACCATGGAGGCAAGAAGGCAGTGGTATGATATAGTCAAGGTACTAAAGGAAAAAAATTTCCAACCAAGAATACTCTATCCAGCTAAACTAGCATTCAAACATGATGGAGAGTTCAAAATATTCGCAGACAAACAGAAACTGAAAGAGTAAACCAAAAAGAAACCTCCCCTTCAAGAAATTCTAAAGGGAGTTCTGCAGGAAGAAAGGAAAAAACAGGAAAGGCAGAGTTGGAGGAGAGTATAAGACCAACAACAACAACAAAAAAAACAAAAAAAAAATACAAACAAAATATGACAAACACAAATCCAATCAAAATATGGCTAAAACAAATAATTCCTTGATAGTAATAACACTGAATGTCAACGGATTAAACTCACCTATCAAAAGATTCAGACTGGGACATTGGATAAGGAAATATGACCCATACATATGCTGTTTACAAGAGACACATCTTAGACACAGAGACGCATGGAGATTGAAAGTGAATGGCTGGAAAACAATCATACAAGCTAACAATAACCAAAAAAAGGCAGGAGTAGCTATATTAATATCAGACAAAATAGACTTTAAATGTGAAACAATTGTGAGAGACAAAGAAGGATACTACATTTTAGTGAAAGGGAAAATCTGTCAAGAAGATCGAACAATCATAAATATCTATGCCCCTAACAAGGGTGCCTCTAAATACGTCAGGCAAACGCTGGAAAAACTAAGTGAAACAATAGATACATCTACAATTATAGTGGGGGATTTTAAAACACCACTATCAACTCTGGACAGAACATCTCAAAAGAGAATCACCAAAGAAACAAAACATCTGAATAGTATATTAGAGGAGCTGGATCTAATAGATATATAGATCGCTACACCCAAACACAGCAGGATATACATTTTTCTCAAGCGCACATTGATCATTCTCCAAGATAGATCATATGCTAGGCCACAAAGAAAGGCTGAATGAATTCAGAAAGATTGAAATCATACAAAACATTATCTCTGACCACAGTGGAGTCAAGCTGGAGATTTGCAAGGGACAGAAGCCCAGATTTCACACCACGATTTGGAAATTAAACAGCACACTCTTAGAAAAACAGTGGGTCAAAGAGGAAATCTCAAAAGAAATCAATGACTACCTTGAAACAAATGATAATGATAACACAACATACCAAAATTTATGGGATGCAGCAAAAGCAGTACTGAGAGGGAAGTTTATAGCCATAAATTCATATATCAAAAAAGAAGAAAGAGCAAAAATTGAAGAACTAACTGCACATTTGAAGGAATTAGAAAAACAACAACAAAGTAACCCAACAGGAAGAAGAAGGAAGGAAATAACAAAGATAAGAGCAGAACTAAATGAAATAGAAAATAAGAAAGCACTTGAACAGATAAACAAGACCAAGAGCTGGTTTTTTGAGAAGATTAACAAAATTGACAAACCTTTAGCAACACTAACAAAGAAAAAAAGAGAGAAGATGCAAATACACAAAATAAGAAATGAGAAAGGCGATATCACCACTGACCCCACAGAAATAAAGGCTATCATAAGAGGATATTTTGAAAAACTATATTCCAACAAAAATGACAATCTAGAGGAAATGGACAAATTCCTAGAAACACATAAGCAGCCCATATTGACAAAAGAAGAAATTGATGATCTTAACAAACCAATCACAAGCAGAGAGATAGAATCAGTTATTAAAAATCTCCCAACTAAGAAGAGCCCAGGGCCAGATGGCTTCACAGGTGAATTCTATAAAACATTCCGGAAAGAACTGACACCAATCCTGCTGAAACTATTCCAAACCATCGAAACAGAAAGAACATTACCCAACTCCTTCTATGATGCCAACATTACCCTAGTACCAAAGCCAAACAAAGACATCACAAGAAAGGAAAATTACAGACCAATTTCTCTAATGAACCTAGACGCAAAAATACTTAACAAAATACTTGCTAATCGTATTCAACAACACATTAAACGTATTATACACCACAACCAAGTGGGATTCATCCCAGGTATGCAAGGATGGTTCAACATCAGAAAATCAATCAACGTAATACACCATATAAACAGATTGAAGGAAAAAAATCACATGATTATATCTATTGATGCAGAAAAAGCATTTGACAAAATACAGCACCCTTTCTTGATAAAAACACTCCAAAAGATTGGAATACAAGGAAATTTTTTGAACATGATAAAGAGTATATATGAAAAACCTAAAGCCAATATTGTTTACAATGGAGAAATCCTAGACTCCTTCCCTCTAAACTCAGGAACAAGACAAGGATGCCCACTGTCTCCGCTCCAATTTAACATTGTCTTAGAAGTACTTGCTCGAGCACTGAGGCAAGAACCAGAAATAAAAGCATTCAAATTGGAAAGGAAGAAGTCAAAATTTCATTATTTGCAGATGACATGATCCTATACATAGAAAACCCTGAGAGGTCTCCAACGAAGATTCTAGAACTCATAAATGAGTTTAGTAAAGTCGCAGGTTATAAGATCAATGCGCAAAAATCAGTAGCATTTCTGTACACCAATAAGGAGCAAGATCAGGAGGAAATCAAGAAACAAATACCATTCACAATAGTAAATAAAAAAATCAAATTCTTAGGAATAAATTTAACTAAAGAGGTAAAGAACTTATACACCAAGTACTATACAAGATTGTTCAAGGAAATCAAAGAAGACCTGAATAAATGGAAGACTATTCCTTGTTCATGGATAGGAAGACTGAACATTATTAAGATGTCTATCCTACCAAAACTGATCTACACATTCAATGCAATCCCAATAAAAATCAACGCAGCCTTCTTTAAGGAACTAGAAAAACTAACTATGAAATTTATTAGGAAAGGAAAGAGACCCCGAATAGCCAAAGACATACTGAAAAAGAAAAACGAAATTGGAGGAATCACACTACCTGACTTCAAAATATACTACAAAGCTACGGTGGTGAAAACAGCATGGTATTGGCATAAGGAGAGACACATAGACCAATGGAATCGAATTGAAAGCTCTGATATAGAACCTCACATATACAGCCACATAATATTCGATAAAGCCACCAAACCCTCTCAACTGCGAAAGAGTGGCCTATTCAACAAATGGTGTCTGGAGAACTGGATAGCCATATGTAGAAGAATGAAAGAGGATTACCATCTCACACCTTATACAAAGATCAACTCAAGATGGATCAAAGACCTAAATATAAGAGCCAAGACCATAAAAACCTTAGAAAGCAGTGTAGGGAAACATCTACAGGACCTTGTAATAGGAAATGGATTTATGAATATCTCACCAAAAGCACGAGCAGCAAAAGAACTAATAGATAAATGGGACTTCCTCAAAATTAAAGCCTTCTGCACCTCAAAGGTGTTTGTCAAGAAAGTAAAAAGGGAGAAAATATTTGGCAATCATACATCTGATAAGAAACTTATAACTTGCATATATAAAGAACTTCTATATCTTGAAAATAAAAAGATAAACAACCCATTTAAAAAATGGGAAAAAGACTTAAACAGACACTTCTCCGAAGAAGAAATACAAATGGCAAAAAAGCACATGAAAAAATGTTCCAAATCTCTAGCTATCAGGGAAATGCAAATCAAAACTCAATGAGATACCATCTTACACCCATAAGATTGGCAGCTATGAAAAAAACAGAAGAATACAAGTGCTGGAGAGGATGTGAAGGAAGGGGAACACTCATCCACTGCTGGTGGGAATGCAGAAGGATCCAACCATTCTGGAGGACAGTATGGCAGTTTCTCAAAAAACTAGCCATAGATTTGCCATATGACCCAGCAATACCACTGCTGGGTATATACCCAGCAGAATTGAAAACAAGGACACAAACCGATATATGTACATCAATGTTCATAGCAGCATTGTTCACTATTGCCAAAAGTTGGAATCAACCCAAATGCCCATCAACAGATGAGTGGATCAATAAAATGTGGTATATACACACAATGGAATACTACTCGGCTGTAAGAACAAACACACTACAAACACATGTGATAACATGGATGAATCTTGAGAACCTTATGTTGAGTGAAGCAACCCAGACATTGAAGGACAAATACTACATGACCTCAATGATATGAAATAAACAAGCTGCCCTAGATAGCAAGAGACAGAACGATAGGCTTACAGGAAATCGGAGGGTGGAGGAAGGATATGAGCCGATGTCTGCAGGGGTGGAATTTTAGATGAGATGGTGGTAAGTATGAACACAAAGAAGAGATAAAAGGGGGGCAAGGGGTTGCCTTTGGTTGGGGCTTTGCGGGTTTGAGGGTGGCTGGGGAGGGACGGATGGGTAACATTGCCCAAAAGTGGGGGGAGGGAGGGGTAGCATATGAACACAGGAGAGGGTCAGGTGTTGCTGGAGACTAAAATGCCGAGAAAATCATATCAAAATATAATAAAGAGGGTTACCTGTTTAGAATGCTCAGAGGGGAAGGTCTGATGCAGAACGGGCTCCTGGGGAATGTCTAAATGCTCATTCTGCCAGAGTGGGTGACACCATGGGGTAGAAACCCAAGTAGTGAGAGTGGGGGTGGACCCACATCCTGGGGAGGACTAATGCCATCAAATAGAGGGGACTGTATCCCTCGAGAGAAAGGGTGGCTCCCAGGGCATTGGGGCAGTTGAGCAAGTTAGGCCCTGAACACTATTCCATCTATCTCTGGAAGTGGCTCCTCAGGAAACGGAGGTTGGCTGTCACTGTGGGCACCAAGGTGGAAGGGAAAATGGACGTTAAATGTGTGGAACCAAGGTAAATGGGGGGTAAGAGAGGAGTTTCTTGAGAGTACACAAGGATGGATATAAAACATGTAATATTACACCATAACATATAGGAGATGACAGACTGATAATGTAAACCATAATGTAAAACATAGGATAACTAAGAATGTAAAGAACTGTGTATCCTAAAGTATGCACCATAATGTAAGCACAGAGGTCACCTTGTTAGAAAGCTAATGTCTCAGACTCTGTACATCACGTTAAGTAAATATGATGTGAATAGGGTATAAGAGTATCGCTGTGGAAGGAAAAAGGTTTTGTGGTGGATGTATGGGAGTGCTGTATATTATATATATGCATTGCTGTGGTCTAGGACTCCTGTGAAGAGAAGCTGAATAATTAGGGGAAAAAAAAAAAAAAGAAAAAGATAGGATGTAGAATTTTTCAAGTCAACATTCTTTATCTAAGTTCTTTATCTAACTTTATCCAAGTTCTTTATCTAACCTTTAAACCCATCGCTATATGCCATTCCCTAGTAAGGGACCATGACATTATATTGGGCTTCAAATTTCGGGAGTTCTGGATCACAGAGTGTTTCAACAATGGCAATGGAGGGATACTGGTATGGGATACCAATGACAGGTGATATATGGCTGACAGGGAGCTGTACAGAACATATGTCCAGGGTGCATGGTAATGTTTGGATATACTCATAGTGGCAACAATTAAAAACCACAGCAGGGGGGGTACTGGGTTCCTGGCCAGTGGTGCTCTGTCGTGGTCACTAGGGGAGCAGCGACAGTCTCCCAGGTACAGTGGTGGGGACCGGGAGGGAGTGAGGGTTCAACAGTGAGCCCCTGATGCTAATGACTATGCTTGTGAGCTGATAAGCCTAAAATAAGAACAAGGCCTAGAGCAACATTGTGCCTGGGAATTTCCTCCTGTCAGCCTTCATGTTACTCAAATGTGGCCAGTCTCGAAGCCAAACTCAGCATGTAAATGCAATGCCTTCCCCCCAGCGTGGGAAATGACACCCAGGGATGAGCCTCCCTGGCACCGAGGGACCACTATCAACTACCAACTGATGATGCAACTGGAAAATGACCTTATACGGAAGGTTCAATGCGGATCAGCAGAATATCCCTGTCTACATAAAATAACATGACTTTAAAATGCTGTTTGACCTAAAGTAAGGGGGAAATGGAAAGGAGAAATGAGTTTATATGGCTACGAGTTTCTAAAAAAGAGTCTGGAGGCTGGCAGAAGGATTGCCCTCATGCACAACTGAGCAGAGTCAGAGAGACAGATAAAGCAGATACAACCCCCAGATATTGGTTCCTTTGAGGGCTAAAGAGACCCATGGGAGTTATGGTCATGGCCGATGGGGTTAACTACCAGGTCAGATGGCCCCTCTTTGGAAATGGTGTTTATGTGTGATGAATCTGGACTCAGATGGGATCTTCCTTCATAAGACTTTCATGCTAATGTACTGGAGGTGCAGTTAATGTTGGGGTTTAAGATATATTTAGGGGATTTGAATCTCTGGACTGACAATGTGATAGCCAGGTCCTGAGCCTCAACAGACTCCAGCACCTACAATCTGATTTATTGGACTTACCACACTCAGCTAAGATGGAGTTGAAGAAGGACAACCACCACACCATGGAGCCTAGAGTGATTACAACTGAAAGTGGGAGGATTGCATCCAGCATCCATGTGGAATCTGAGCCTCCTCTTGACATAGAGGTGCAATGGACACAACCAATCCAATGTTCACATAGAAGAGGTGGCATTGGATTGGGAAAAGTGGACATGGTGGCTGATGGGTATGGTGAAAGGCAGGAAGAGATGAGAGGTGGAGGCGTCTTTGGGACATGGAGCTGCCCTGGATGGTGCTTCAGAGGCAATCACCGGACATTGTAAATCCTCACAGGGCCCACTGGATGGAATGGAGGAGAGTATGGGCCATGATGTGGACCATTGACTATGAGGTGCAGAGGTGCCCAAAGATGTACTTACCAAATCCAATGGATGTGTCATGATGATGGGAATGAGTGTTGCTGGGGTGGGGGGGGTGAGATGGGGTGGGGGGGTGGGGTTGAATGGGACCTCACATATATATTTTTAATGTAATATTATTACAAAGTCAATAAAAAAATAAATAAATTAAAATAAATAAATAAATAAAAGGATAATCGTTTTTTCCTCTATATGAGAAAAGAACTTTGAATCATTTTTCCTTCAAACTACAACATTTAATTTTGGAATATGTTCCTGTATGCAATTGGAGTATGTCCAAGACTACTTTCTGCTTAGTTACATTCTCTGGGATTTTCTACAAAAATTTTAAAGAATAACAAAATATAAAGAAGCTGCTAAACCAGTCACAAAATTGGGACCACAATGATGTGGAGAAAAACATGGAGAAAAAAACAGCCTCAGAAATTTATGAGTATTAGCAATCAAGAAAAAAATATCAGGCATTCATTTGTTGCAAAAAGATGAATTTGTCACTTATTTTCCCACTTCACTATAGCTTACTTTTCTTTCTTTTTACTTAATACTTAATTAATTTTGTCTTTAAATGTGGTTAGATATTGTTTAAATTACCAAAGTTGCCAATGCAAAGTACCAGAAATGTGTTGGTTTTTATAAAGGGAATTTATTTGCAGTAAAAGTTACATTTCCAAGGCAGCTGAGCAAAATTCAAATTGAGGCACCAAAAGAGGTGCTTTCTCACTAAAGTTGGCTACCATGTGTTGAAGCAAGGTGGCCACTAAGCTCTGCCAAGGTTTGAGCTCAGCTGTAGGAAACCAGGCATAGGACTTCTCTTTTTGAGTTGCTCCATGGGCTCAACCTCTGGAAAAATTGTGCTTAAGCTGTCCTCTAGTCCTCTCTCAGAAGGCAGGATCAAAATCGGCAGCTTCCTTTTCCTCTGTGTTTGTGTCTCTGGGTTGATATCAGACCCAGCAAGGATGCAGACTCAACCTAACCTAACTGAGTCATGCCTCACTGATATAGTCCAATCCAAAGCCCTAAATTGATCTTATCAAGTAATCTAATGAAAGGACCCTCAGCAGATTTTAATACAATCAGAAGGATCATATCCACAGGAATAGATTAGTTTAAAAACATAATCTTTCTTTCTTTGGGACTCATAAAATAATCTCAAACTGCCACAGATAAATTAGAATTTAATCTCCAATTTAGATGTAATAACTAATATTTCTCCAAATATGCATTATTAAAATAATTGAGAACCCATAGTGTGCCAGATGTTATGCTCTGAGCTAGAGCTACAATATTTTTAAAAAACAGAAAATTGTTTTAAAAAATCCTGCCTGCATAGACCTTATATTCTTATAATAGATTTTAAAAAAATAAGGCAATGGCTTTCAAAAATAGTTACAGTCTGTAGAAATTCTATAAAGTAAACAGAATAATATAACAGAAAATAAGAGGAAGAATTCTACATTTCAGTAAGACAAGTAGAGAAAGCTGCTTATAAATATCATATTAAACAGGGAGTTGAAAATGTTCAATGACCACACCAGGGAGCCAAGAGTACCTACAACTGCAAGCAGAAGAATTGCACCCATCATCCATGTGATAACTATGCCCCCTCTTGATATAGAGTGTGAGTGGACATAACTATCCCAGGGTCCACAGGATGGAGGAATAGAGTATGAATTAGAGTGGACTTACTGATATTCTAGTATGGAACTATTGTGATTAGTAATGGAAGAAATCGTAGCAATGATATGGAGAAAGTGGCCATGGTAACTGCTGAGGGTAGGGAGAGGGAAGAAGAGATATGATATTGGCGCATTTTCAGGATTTGGAGTTGTCCTGGGTGGTGCAGCAGGGACAGATGCTGGACATTGTGTGTCTTGCCATGACCCACTGGGTGGAATGGGGGAGAGTGTAGACTACAATGTAGGCCACTGCCCATATGGTGCAGCAGTGCTCCAAAATATATCCACCAGGTACAATGAATGTGCCATGATGGAAGAGGTTGTTGATGTGCGAGGAGTGGAGTAGGGGGATGGGGGGTATATGTGGACCTCATATTTTTTTAATATAACGTTTAAAAAAAATAAAGAAGAGGGAGTAGTGGGGAAAAATAAAATAAAATGCACAAACTTTGAAAAAAAAGATTATATTAAGCAGAAATTCAAAGGATGTGATATCACTACCATGAGAAGCTCTGTTACATGTGGAAGGACCAAATTTGAAAAGAGTTTGGCAAGTTTAAGACACTGAAATATCAGTGTCCTGGAGGATAAATAGGAAAGGGACAGAATAGAACAAATGGTAGTTTAAGAGATGAATAGCAAACAAATGCTGAGAGCAGTACAGACCTTGGTAAGGGATTTGGATTGTATTAAAAATCCTTTTAAAGAGACAGTAAATGAAATTAGAAAAACAATTTGTAATTGAGGAGGCTTTCATCTGACCAAATATCTCAATACCACCATGGAAGAACTACTTGAAAATTGCTAACAAATGATATGCTATACTATTCTAGTTCCAGAAGGTTAAATACTATTCTATTCATGTCTTTCTAACTCAACATTAAGCAAAATGCCTTACACAGCAGGTATTCTGTAAAAATTATATGAATATTATTCTCTGTAACATCAACCATGATGCTTTTCCTACTCTCCAACTTCCTTGGGGTCTTTTATATCTGCCATTTTGCTCTATGTATAGGGCAAAAAGAAACAATTTTGTAGAAATAAAAATACTACCTAAGAGCAAATCATGTATGTTCTCATGCATGAACTGTAGTGAACATTAGAGGTATCTGATTACTAAAATTGTTTTGAAGATATCCCACCCATTTCGTTTCCTAAAGAGTAAATCCATTTTCCAAACACAAAAACCAAGAAAGTACAGTTCCCAGTCTACTCTGCTGCTAGGTTGCAGATATATGATGTGGGTTGTGCCAACAAGGTACATCTGTGCAAGTCTATGAGTTGGAAATTAGTGTTATGAGCTTTGGTACTGATTAGGGCTCAACAGAACCCTGGGCCTTTCTGAAATCAGGGAAAAAGGTAGAAGCTTTCCTGTTTGACCAGTGGCAGCACAGTTATGGTGTCAACAACAGCAGCTTGTTTAGCAGGACAGTCATGTAAGGTGGGCTTCTGAATGTGATGCCCTATGGCTCCATCTATTTTTGCCCCTAGGGTTTATATTTTTTTTTGAAAAAATGTCTTACATTACATAAATATTACGTCAAAAATATAGGGGAATTCCCATGTACCCTACCATCTTTCTTTCTTCCACATTTTTCCCCATTAACAACATCTTTCATTATTGTGGTGCATTTGTTAAAACTATTGAACACATGTTGAAACATTGTTACTAACATTGGTCTACACCATGCAATTTTATGTTTTGATAACATGTGTAAGGTCCTTATATCCTTCATTGCAAAGTCATGCAGGACTATGTCAATGTCTCAAAAATGCACCATGTTATGCCTAGTCTTCCCTCTCCCTCCCCTAAGGGCCTCTGATGGCCACTGCCTTTATATCAGTGATACAAGTGCTTCCATTGCAAGAATAACAATAAGTCTAATTTAGTCGATATTTGCATTCCCTTCTCATGTTTGTTCATTCCCCATTCTTAAAGATTTTGATAGTAATGCCCATTCTGTTTCTGACTGAGAGGGGGCTTAGATCCCATGAAGCAAATGGATGTAACTGTCTTGTTGGCACTGAGGGATGACTACCAAGCATCAGCTGGTGATGAAACTGGAGAAAAGACCTTGAATAAAAGGGGAAAAAGGTAAAGATAAATGAGTTTATATGGCTAAGAGATTTCAAATTGAGTTGGAAGTTCATCAGAGAGGTAGCACTTATGCCCATCTCAGCAGGATCTCATATATAGCCAAATTAGTTACTACCCCAAATAGCAGGGCACCTGAGGGCTCCAGAGACATCCAGGCCCATGGTCATGGCAGATAGCTCCAGCATTTGATGCCTTGCCAATGGGCCCTACTTTGAAGTTTGCACTCCCAAGGGTGACAGAGTTGTCACTCAGACAATCAGATGTTACTTCTCTACATATGCCTCTTCTGTCCCTTTTATTTGAACCTATTTTTGTTGCTAGAGTGGTAGATGTACATCCAAGAGACTTGAATCTCTGGGCAGTGTCTAGAAGGACAGACCATTATACCAGCCCCTTGATATTGGTGGTTGTACTTATAAACCTGCAGAGTAACTGCAGGAATCCTTTGCATTCCATCCTCTCTGAGTTCAGTGCTGACTTTGGCTAGCACCTCTTGGATCTTCGAACTCCCACCCTGTTGAAGTTGAGGTCAAAATCGATTTGTTAAGCTAAAGTGTGTCTGGGCCCTCTGTCACAGCCTCTGTTTTCAGATATCAGGTAAGAGAATTCTCTTCTGTTTCTGTTTCTTTACTATTTCTCAAATCTTGCTATGGAAAACTGTCAGTAGGCCAATTCTTGAGAAGGGCTTCCACAAAGGATGGATGATCATTTTGTTTTCCAATTTTGGGCCCAATTCTTGTTCTTTTATAATGAAATGGGCAAAATTAACCTCTGATGACCCTAAATTTACCTGGCCTCAGTGGGGAAGGTTTGGTTGTTCCAAACTGAATTATCTTAGGCAAAAGTTGAGCTCATCAAAAGGTTTCACAAAAGTCCCTGTATGGAATGTATAGCAATTTTATATTATTTATGAATTCTAAAAATAGATATTTGACTATGTTTGCGAACGTTCTTTTCCTCTGGGCATATTAGATAGTATTAATTTCAGAGGTTTCACTTTTCTTGATTAAATTATGATTAAGGCTTTGGTAGGGTGTTGAGTTCCCACCCCCTTGGTGCGCAGGGAATCACATAGAAAACAACGTGGTAGAGGAGGAAGGCTGGAGTTTTGGATGCTGGAACCCCAGGAAGTAAACAAATAGGAGAAGAACACAAAGGAATAGAGATGACTCCATAGACAATAGCAGAGTTCCCCAGAAGAGAGAGAGCCTGATACTTTACACTGACCTTGTGGAGAAAACAAAGCAGCTGAGCCTGGAGAGGAACGAGTCCTGGAAGAGAGATGAGACTTATCCCAGCCTACAGATGATATTGGAAGAACCTTAAGAGAAGGAGGAAGGCTGGACCCTGGCAGACTTTGGCAGCCATCTTGCTCCAACATATGGCAACAGACTTCGTTGAGGGAAATAACTTACACTTTATAGCCTGGTAACTGTAAGATTGTACCCCCAAATAAATACCCTTTATAAAATCCAACAAATTCCTGGGATTTTTCATCAGCACCCCTTTGGCTAACTAATACAGGATACATTTAAGAAATTGCTTTTAGAAACCAGTGAGTGCAAGTGCAAAGGCCAATTAGAATCTATTAAAGAGAAAATGAAAGACCTTAAAACTGAAACTCATGATCTGTAAAAGACCTTAAGACAGAAACTCACAAACTTGTCAACGATTTTAAAACAGAAACTCAAGACCTCTGTGAAAACTGAAAGTAAAATCTGTGGTTTGGATTCCAGACTAAAAACTTCTAAACACTTTACCACCCCTTGCCTAACCCTGATTATTTCCCCTCTCCTTTCATCCCCAAAGTTAACTGTCCTTGCCCTAACCCTGTTTCTCAGTTTCTCTTTAAAATCAAATCCTGCACTATTTGGGATGAAGAAAATAATTTTTAAGTGCCCTTTTATATGTATGCTCCGTGGACTCAAAGTGAATTGATAAGTTCCACTAAAAGCCTTCCCAACCCCCAGGAGACCCAGCTAGTTTTTGCCAGCAGTGTGGAATTCTTTGCCTCATGTATAAGCTAGGCATCTCCAACCTCTTTCAATTAGTCCAACTCAAAGTCAATGACATGCTCTCCACTGGTTCTCTACTGGAAGCATATTCTGACATTCAATCTTACCTTAAACAACAATGGACCCCTGGGAACCATTGAGATGCAGCTCAATGTATCACAAAAATAGTATTAGACTCCATCCCCAAAGCCTTTGCTCTACCTGTTGACCTTTCAAACATCTTGGTCATTAAGCAAAAGGAAGGGGAATTTGTTTATGAATATTATACCTGATTCACTGAAGCTTATGGTACAAACTCAGGACTCAATCATTAATCATCACTCCATTGTCTTAAGAGGCCTTCTTCCTGAACTCTCTACTCTGGAGATGTGCAATGTTGTTGCCTGTCAAACTTATCTGACACTCAAACCCTCTGTTGAACCATTACTGATTTCATGACTTTCTGAGTTTGAAGTACAGAGAGACAAAAACTAAAGTCCTGCAGCTACAATTAAGTCAACTCCAGTTTCAGGAGTATGCCCATTACCCAGCTCCTCTTTTAATTACCCTCAGGGCCACCTCCATCCTGCCCCCAGAGCAGGAGTCTGTCATTAATGTAAACTTTCCAGGTATTGGAGAAATGAATATCCCCATAAATATCACCAAGAGGAATTTCAAAAATCCTCCACCAGAAATCAGTCAGACTTCTCTGCTCTTCAACCCTGCTTTGGAAAATTAACATCTATGCAGCTACTTCTATCTTAGCCACTCTTCTCAGGCTCATTGAAATGACCATTTGCAGTAGACCCTTTCTGTCCTCATTGACTCCCAGGCTACCCTGTCTCTCCTAAACCCCACTTTATTGCCCTGAGAACCACCCTAGAGTATGAGCTGTATACTCTAATGGGATTGCCAACTTTCCTTTCTCTGTCTCCTTCTCTAAACCTGTCCCATTCGCACCTAGAGTCTTACTGGAACTCACCCCTCTCTTTTCTCCTCCCACTATGATACCTGTCATTTAGGGTGAGACTTCCTTTCCAGGTTTCATGCATCTATCAATTTTCAAACAAGAGGAAGTATTTCACTAACGGTTATGGACTTATCCCAAAATCCTTCTTGCTCTTTACTCTGTACACTTTTAGACTCCCCAATCCCATCCACCGGCTCCCTTGCTTCTGTACTCTCCAGTTTATGAGAAACCAACTCCACCTATATTGGTCACATCCTCAGCACCCCCCCCCCAATTATTATCCAAATAAAGCTCTCAGTTTCCCTCCCATCTATTCCACAATACCCCCTAGGTCCAGTGGCAATTGAGGAAGCAGGACCCATAATTTAAAATTTACTTGCTAAAGGTCTTATCATTACTTGCAACAGTTCATGTAATATCACATCTTCCCTTTGTAAAAACCAAACAATGGGGATGGCAGCATGTCCATCATCTCTGCACCATTAATATTATTGTTATACCTTAAACACTGTTGTTCCTAATCCACATATTCTCCTTAATCTAGTCCTTCCTGAGGCCAAATTCTTTATTTGTGTAGACCTCTGTAGTGCATTCTCTTTAAAACTTTCACAGAGAGCAAAAACCTTTTCTCATTCAGCTGGCATAATAAGCAGTACAACTGGACTGGACTTCTCCAAGAGTATATTGAATCCCCCTCTTATTTCTCCCAAGTACTAAAACAAGATCTTGCTGACATTTCTTTTTCTCAATCAACTCTGCTCCAGTACCCATGATCTTCTACTCTGTTGCCCTTCTGCTGATTGCCGTAATCAAGATTCCCTAACACGCCTAACAGCTTCAGGGTCAATAGGGCACAAAGCTTCTAAGGAAAAACTTCAGTTTGTCCAGCTCTCTGTGAAATTCCTTGGACATATCATCTCCTCTCAACAACTCTCACTAGACCATTCTCACTGCAAGGCTATCCTTAACTTTTCCCAACCCACCACCAAAGGACAACTCTGTGCATTTCTTAGGTTCACTAGATATTGCCTTTTGTGAGTTCTTTCCTTTTCTTCCATTGTCCAGCCCCTTTATCATTCCCAAGACTCCCATACTGAAACTTTCTCCTTCTCTGATCCTGCCCTTTCAGTACTCCAGTCTTTGCAACAAGTGCTTTTTTTTACTTATTTTTCTAAAAATTGTTATTGTCTTTTTTTTTAAAAAAAGATACATAGATCACATAAAATGTTACATTAAAAATATATGACATTCCCATATACCCCACCCCACCCCCTCTCCTCCCACATCGATAACCTTTCATTGGTGTGGCACATTCATTTCTTTTGGTAAATACATTTAGGAGCACTGCTATATCCATGGTTTATTGTTTACGTTGTAGTTTACACTTTCCCCCAGCCCATTCAGTGGGTTATGGCAGGATATGTAATGTCCTGCATCTGTCCCTGCGATATCATTCAGAACAACACCAAGTTCCAAAAGTGCCGCCATGTAGCACCTCTTCTTCCCTCTCCCTGCCCTTAGCAACTCCCGTGGCCACTGTCTCCACATCGATAATAAAATTTCTTCCATTGCTAGAGTCAAAATAGTCCTATAGTAGAATACCAGTAAGTCCACTCTAATCCATATTTTATTCCTCTATCCTTTGGGCCCTGGGATGGCAATATCTACTCCACCTCTAATTTGAGAGGTGGCTTAGATCCCACATGGTGGATGGATGTGATTCTCCCACTTGCAGCTGTAGACACTCCCGGTTCCCTGGTGTGGTGGTTGACCATCCTCACCTTCCTGTTAGCTGATCTGGGTTAGTCCACCAAACTGGAGAGTAGGTGTTGCAACACTGCTAAGGCTGAAGGTCCAGCTCACAAATGGATGGTCTAGAGATTCAAGTCTTCTGAGCACACACCAACCCCAGCACCAACAACAGGTTCAGTAAAAGTGACAGAAGAGGCATGTGTAGAGAGGTCCCATCTTAGTCGTACTCCATCACGCTCTGGAGCACCAATTCCAAAGTAGGGCCCACTGGCAAGGCACTGAAGTACAGACTCATCTGCCATGACTGTAGAACCTGTGTGTCTCCGTAGCCCTCAGGAGCACCACTACTTGGGGCTGTATTACTTTGGATGTCTCTGGATCCTCCTGAAATGCGATGCCTCTGATGACCTCCCAACTCATTTTGAAGTCTCTTAGCCTTATAAACTCTTTTGTCTTTACCAATCACCAGCTGGTGATGCAGCTAGAAAAAGACCTTGAATAAAAGCAAGTGTTTTTAAAACCTGCTTACCTGCTTCACTAGGCTTCCTAATTACTCTCTCCCCTTCTAGCTCTTTGTGAATGAAAAAGAAGGGATTGCCTGTGAGGTATTAACCCAAACACATGTTGATCATTATCACCCCATTGGCTATTACAACTAACATTGGAAGCAGAAACTCTTCCTAAGCATGGTCATTATCACTGCACCTTTGGTTCAGAAAGTCTCTGAAGTAACCTTAGACTCCACTCTCATAAATTTTGTGCCTTATACCATTAAGACTACTAAACAGCCATCATACCCAATATTTCCCTGCAAGCTACCTAGAAGCCTCTCCATTAAGTAACCCTAATACTTCAATTAAGTGTTTTAAGATTCACAACCCAGATACTCTTTTCCCTGACTCACCTGACAAAGATGACCCTGAACCCCAAAGAATAGACCTCAGGAAAATTCCTCTAAAGAATCTATGTCTGGTTCAGAAACGGATCCTGCTACAGTAATAAAAAGGAATATCTAGTTGCAGGATATGGAATAACAACCTTTCTGAAATCGTTGAACCTGGTCCCCTCTCTGAAGCTTTCTCAGCTTAACAGGCAGAACTCACAGCAGTTTTGCTGGCCTGCCACTCTGCCAAAGGCAAAGAAGTTAACATTTACATGGATAGTCAGATAGTCGCTATACCTTTGGAGTAGCCCAAGACTTTGGCATGCTCTGGAAACATTCCTTATGTCCTCCGGCCAGCCCATCAGAAACAATCTTTGGGTAAGTGAGCTTCTCCAAAGTCTTTTGCTCCCCAAAGCTGTGGTGGTAGTGAAAACTGTAGGACATGGCAGAGCTGAATCAAAGGAACCCCAAGGAAATGTGCTAGCAGACACTGCAGCTCGTCAAGGTACAGTTATGGAACACCTTGTAAACTATCCGATCCTGCCAAGCCAGCTTGCCTTCCCCCTCCACACTATGCTGATGGCCCTCCAAGGTCCTTCCTTAAAAGTTATTGTATAAGCCCAGCAGACTATGCTTGCCCTGGATCTCAAAAATCTGGAGAGCCATGGGGGACATAAAGATTCCCAGAATGGACTTTGGCTCAGCCCCAATGGTTTACTTCTCCTGCCAGACGTCCTCATCTGTCCAATGATGACTCATTTTCATACTCAAAATTTTTGGGCTCCTAATAAACTTGAAAATTTTGCAAAGTAGTGTTGGTGGTGAAATTTTAAATCTGAAGTAGCTGCAAGCTGCAATCTCTGCCCTCAATATAACCCCACGCCACCTTTTTGGCCTGTCTCTATCAAGTTCCTGCCACCTCAAGGGCCTTTTGAGACCTGGCAGAACAACTTCATCCAACTTCCTTCCTGTCTGAGATATACGTATTGCCCTGTTATGTTCTGAATATTCTTTAGTGGATAGAAGTTTTTCCTGAGAGACAAACAACTACTACATACATAGCCAAAATCCTCCTACAAAAGATAATCCCATGGTGGAGAAATCCCTCGAGAAATCCTCAGTGACTGTGGCACCCACTTTACAGGACATTCCCTCTCTAAACTTCTGCCTACTTCACCCATCCTGCAGTGCCTCTACTGTACCTATCACCCTCAGTCATCAGGGCTTGTTGAACACACCAGTGGCCTAATCAAGACACAGCTAGGGAAACTTACTGAACAATATTCCCTCTTCTGGGTTAAAGTTCTTCACCTAGTCCTTTTAAATTTATGGTGACACTCTTTTTGCCCTCACCAACTTTCCCCTTACAAGATAGTACTGGCAGGCCCAGGCCCTTATTTCTCTGGACACAAACTGCTGAAATTAACTCTTCTCTGACTACCTACTGCCAAAAACTCTCACAAACTTTTTTTGAGCTCCACAAAAATGTTATGAGTCTTTAAAGATCCCCCCAGTTCTCCACTTCCTGTGCAACCAGAAGACTGGATGTATTGGAAATGACATCTTTGGAAAGATGGACTTGAGCCTTGGTGGAAATGATCCTTTCAAGTCCTCCTCACAACTCCCAGTGCCACAAAGCTTCAAGGACTTGACTCCTGGATTCACCTATCATACCTATAACCAGCCCCATTACCCAAGTGGACCAAGGAAAGCGTTGGAGACCTGACCCTGCGACTCCACAGGTCCAGAAGCAGCCTGCATCTGACACAGACAGCTCTCTCAGGATTCTAGATGTGGACCGAGCACACTCAAAATTCCTTTTGTCTCTTTTATGAACTAATGCATAGTTCTCCCCAGAGCAAGAACACCCCTTAGATCAGGGGTTCTTAACACTTTTTGTTCCATAGGCCCTTTGCCATCAGGTGAAAATCACAGACCCCTTGCTAAGTCCACACTATACTGTGTGTTATTTAACAAATATGTCACACCCGCACCAACACATTCCCACAAGAATGTTTTTTTGAATTTCAGTTCAAGTTCACAGACCCCTTGTTAAGAACCCCTTCCCTAGATGCTTGATGACTCTGTTAACTTCTCTTCCTGCAGTTAGTTCCATTGCCTTTACCTAGATTTTAGTAAAGATTTCCCTCCCTAATCCCATTATTTAAGTAAAATGACCCTATGTTTTACTTTTGCCCCTTCCTCACCTATAACTAGAAAAACAACCCTATATTTACTTAACATATCTCAAATTATTGCCTGCAGGTTTAATCTCTCAGACTGCTAGATTTGTCATAATAACCTTCAAGCAGCCCAATCCTTTGTTTACAGAATACCCCCCCCCCCCAGTCTTTCCAACATCAGTCTTTCCCAATGGAGTCCCTAATACGGTCCAGCAATGGAGTTTTCCTCCTGGGGGATACCAGCTTTCACCTCCCTTCAGAAGTCTCATTCCACCTCCCTCCCAACCAACCCCTCTTCCCCTATTTCTTTATTTTTGGCATGAAAGTTTTTATCTGCACCACCAATTCAGAAGGTTAAACCATCAGCAATGCCCAACACGTTAATAGAGTGCCCCCTGGACAAGACATGTCCCCCTAGCTCTCTCAGATTCCCTCATGGACCAAAAACTTCCCTGCCTCCCTTGGGCTTTGCTTTCCTATGCAATACCTCTTGAGGACCTGTAGCATGTCCTTGCCTTCTCACTGATGACTAGCCCGGTGGACAATGCACAATTGGTTCTGTAATAGACTCCA